>NC_086446.1:427789523-428389523 GCF_028390025.1 Pseudophryne corroboree | reverse complement strand
GGAAACATGTTTAATTAATACAAAAATTAGTTATGTATATTGGTCAAAAACATACATATTTATTTACATGGTGATGGTACATATCTTGTGTAAAGCTGGCTGAGGCAACCTGAGACACTCCATCTGTTGTTGCCAGAGGCGGAACTACCGCCAGTGCAACCAGTGCGTTGCACTGGGGCCCGCCTCTGTCCAGGGGCCCAACTCTGTCCAGGGGCCCAAAGCATGTAATGAGTCAAACTGACAGCCCACAGCACACAGCCGCCCGGAGAGGAGCGCAGCGGACACGAGAAGAAGGAGGAGGAGAGAGGTGGAGGAGGGAGCCGCAGCAGCGCTGTTTTATTGGTTGAGGCGCTGCTGCTGCTGTCCCTCTGCTTCACTATAGGCTGTCTTCCGCCGCTGTGAAGCGCATCCCAGCATTCACAGCAGCGGAGAACAGCCTATGGTGAAGGACTGGGACAGCAGCAGCAGCGCCTCCACCAATAACACAGCGCTGCTGCGGCTCCCTCCTCCACCTCCCTCCTCCTTCTCTCCTGCCCAGGAATCGTGATCTCTGCCAGAAGCTGCACCGAGGAGCCTGAGCCAGCGGAAACAGTAAGTATAATTCTTTCTTTTTTTCTTTCTTTCTTTCTTAATGTGCAAAAAGGGGGACTGTCTGCCGTAATGTGTAAAAAGGGGGAATCTGCCTGATGTAATGTGTAAAAAGGGGACGCTGTCTGCCGTAATGTGTATCAAGGGGACGCTGTCTGCCGTAATGTGTAACAAGGGGACGCTGTCTGCCGTAATGTGTAACAAGGGGACGCTGTCTGCCGTAATGTGTAACAAGGGGACGCTGTCTGCCGTAATGTGTAACAAGGGCACGCTGTCTGCCGTAATGTGTAAAAAGGGCACGCTGTCTGCCGTAATGTGTAAAAAGGGGAATCTGTCCGCCGTAAGGTGTAAAGGGGTCTCCACCTGGTTTAGTGGTGCTACTGTGCGGCGTAATTTGAATAATGGAGACTACTGTGCACCGTTTTATGAATTGGTATTATTTTGTGGCCACATCCCTTCCCCACGAAGCCACACCCCTATGTATTTTTGCGCGCGCCTACAGCACGCACTGCCCCGGTTATGCATGCAGGGGTGGGGCTCCGATGCCGTTTCTTGCACACAGTGCTAAAATGTCTAGTTACGGCACTGTTGCTAGGTATCCATTTCTCTGGCCCTGAGCAGGTCCCCCTCACCAGATCCTCTCCAGGGGTGAGGGGGTGGACTTGGATGGGATGAGGGGGGGAGGCCAAAGCATTTTGTCGCACCTGGGCCCACCGCTCGCTAGTTCCGCCACTGGTTGTTGCCAAACTACTCCAGGTGGATCCTTCTCCAGGTCAAACATACCTTTCAAGAACTGATCCTATATTGAGGCTGAAAATAATCAGTTCGGTTTACTTTCACCTACAGTGTCACACAATACGTGTATGAGTCAAAATCAGTAATCGAACACTGCGGTTTAATTTCACCAACAATGTCACACAATACATGTATGAGTATGAAAAAAAAATACATTACTGTGGTTCCAACTTCACCCACAGTGTCACACAATCTGTGTATGAGTCAGAAATAGTAATCTAAGACTGTGGTTTAATTTCACCAACAGTGTCATACAATACGTGTACAAGTACGAAATAATAATAATAATAATGCGGTCTGACCGGCAGTGTCAGTACTTATGATAATAAAATAAAAATTGTATTGTACACTGGGGTGCAGCACAAACAAACAAAAAAAAATATTTTTTATAATTATATTTTAGGCTTTTCTTTTTTTTTTTTATGCAATATTTTTATTGAAGAGAAGTCGAATAAGCTGATACAAATCAAACAGGAGATGATGACTCCAGATAAGTTCAAAATAACATACATGATATCCCGCGGGACATTACCAAACATAGCGAGAGCGGGGGAGAACATCATCAATACAATATATATGTCGACAACAGTTTTTCTATGTTGGAACGAAAAGTAAAGAGAGAAACAAGAAGAAAAGATCAGAGATGAAGAGAGTAAGAAAGAGAGGGGAAGGGGGATGGGAGAGTGGGGGACCACTAAGGGAGCATACAAGGTAAAGTCATATCGTGGGGGGTAGCCCACACTATCTTCAAACGTTAAGACATTGAACAGTACATCACCACTTTTGCCTATTGGGACCCGTTTGACACAGTATATCATATCCGGGCAGTAGAGGATATGCATAAGTGAACCAAGGTTCCCAAGTCCTCCTATATTTCTCTGACCTGTCATGTAAGGAAGCAGTGATTTTCTCCATCATGGAGATATGCCATATTTTAGATAGTAACATGCTCCTAGGGGGGGCAGTGGTCTTTTTCCAACTTTTAGCTATCACACATCTGGCGGCATGAAGGATTTGGAGTACCAGGTTGCCCGCATGGCTGCCAAGATTAGGCAAAGGTAGGCCCAGTAAAGCCGACCAGGGACCCAATGTTATCTGAGAACAGAAGATAGATCCAATAAGAGTTTCCACCAGGGCCCAGAACGGGCGGATTTTGGGGCAGGACCACCAAATGTGTTTGAAATCTCCAATTTGACCACACTCACGCCAGCACAATGGGGAGGACCCGGGGAAAATCCTATGCAGTGTCGCTGGGACCCGATACCATCTAGTATAGACCTTATAGGAGTTTTCCTTCACTAGGGAGGAAATTGAGGACTGGGCTACATTTTGTCTAATGATCTCCCATGAATCTTCTTCAGGGGGAGGGCCCAGGTCCTGCTCCCATTTACGTTCATGGGGGAGTATGTTCGTTGCCTTCAGAGAGCGTAGTAAACCATAAAGTATAGAAATAATACCCTGACGCATAGGAGAATAAATACAGAGACGTTCCAAAGGGGTGAGTTGGCGAATAACCTGGGGTTTAGGAAGGGAACTTAAGAAGGAGCGAAGTTGTAAATATTCGTAAAGTACAGGTTGGGAAATGCCATATTTATCACATAGAGATTTTAGGGAGCGCCAGGTGGAACCTTCTATAAAATCAAACACCAGTCCCGGACGTGGGTTCAGGTGAAGCCACGAATGGGACCGTAAGGTGGAGCCAGGGGGGAAATCCTGATTATCCCAAATAGAAGTAATGGGAGATGGAAAAGTAGATAGACCATAATGCCGAACGCAGAAAAACCACAGGGAGCAGGTGAATTTTGTGGAGGGGGCACACGTTTGTATCGTCCGATGTGGCTTGACCGGTGTAAGTAGGGAGACCAAAGTGGAGACCCCAGCCGACAAGCACTCGATTCGTATCCAGGGTAGATGGGGCGCTGGAGAAAACCACGCGAGAGCCTGGCTCAGGTGGGTTGCATGATAGTATTTACGGATATCCGGTAAACCTCTGCCTCCAGCTAGTGGGTCACGCACCAGAGTGGAGGTCCTAATTCTAGGAGGTTTACCAGACCATACAAATTTTAGGAAGAGTTTCTGCATTCGACACAAAGCCTCAGCGGGGATACGTACAGGGATTGTTTGAATCAGATACAAAAGCCTGGGTAGGATGTTCATCTTTACTGAGACTATCCGTCCGAACCAGGCTATAATCTGTTTGTCCCAGGCTCGTAGGTCAGACTCTATACACTTAAAAAGGGTTGGAAAATTTTCTGAATATAGAGAATCATAGGAATTTGTGATGAACACCCCTAAGTACCTAATTTTCTTGGAGCGCCAGGAGAAATTAAAGTTAGCAGCTAGGAGAGATCTGGTATCCTCACTAAGATGCAAAGGGAGGGCTTCTGATTTGGAATAATTAATGCGATAGCCTGAGTAATAAGAGTATGATGAGAGAGTTTTA
Organism: Pseudophryne corroboree; assembly: GCF_028390025.1. Classification (NCBI taxonomy): domain Eukaryota; kingdom Metazoa; phylum Chordata; class Amphibia; order Anura; family Myobatrachidae; genus Pseudophryne; species Pseudophryne corroboree. The sequence goes on along the minus strand of NC_086446.1, from coordinate 428,385,697 downwards.
AATAGGTTAGGGATAGATATATGGGGAGAGGAGAGAGTTAACAAAACATCATCTGCAAATAATGACATTTTGAACTCCTCATCACCAGCAGAGATACCCTTAATATCGGGGTTGGCCCTAACCATACACGCCAGAGGTTCGATAGTCATAGCAAAAATTAATGGTGACAGGGGACACCCCTGACGCGTACCGTTGTTGATGTGGAAAAGGCGAGAGTCCTTGCCATTAACCCGAACTCTAGCGGAGGGGTTGGAATAGAGTGCCTGAATACCCTGAAGTAGGCTTCCTCCCAGGCCGAACCTACGTAGGGTGGCGAACATGAAGGGCCACAATATTTTATCAAAAGCTTTCTCCGCATCGAGCGAGAGAAGGATAGAGGGCAATCTAGCTTTGTTAATGAGATGAACTAAGTTAATAGTTCTGCGGGTGTTGTCTCTAGCTTGTCGGCCTGGGATGAAGCCCACCTGGTCAGCATGTATCAAATGCGGGAGAACTGAGTTTAACCTCAAGGCTAGAATTTTGGCAAAGTGTTTAATATCGTTATTTAGTAAAGAGATGGGGCGGTAGCTAGCACAGGAGTTGGGGTCTTTCCCGGGTTTGTGGATTAAGACAATTCGTGCCTCCAATGTACGGGGCGACAAAGGGTTACCTCCAAGGAATCCATTAAAGAGCCTACAGAGGTGGGGCAAGAGAATCCCCTTTGAATTTCTTATAATACATGATTGACATCCCATCAGGTCCAGGGGCCTTACCCGATTTCTGAGTTTTAAGTGCATTATCTATTTCCTCAATAGTTATCTCTGAACCAAACTGAGACACTGTCGAGCCACTCAGTGATGGTAGGTTACATTTATCTAAAAGGGATTCAATCCCCTCATTGAATCTCAGTGATGATGAGGGAGTCGCTTCCGTATTATATAATGATTTATAAAATTCCTCAAATTCACCCAGAATGTGGTCAGGGTCATGAGTCAATACCCCCTGTTTAGTACGAATAGATAAGATATTTTTGGAAGAAATCTGGGCCCTCAGCTTCCTGGCCAGGAGTTTATCTGCCTTATCCCCTTTTTCATAGTAAATCTGGTTAAGGCGTCTAAGGCATTGTTCAGTCTTGTGAGATAATAGCATATTAAGTTCACCCCTAACTTTAAGTAGCCTATCTAAGTCAGCTGGGTTCAGAGAAGACTTATGAACTTCCTCCAGACGGTAGAGTTGGTCAGTTAACTCCATGATCTTTTGGGAGCGCTGTTTAGTGAGCCTGGCCGCTATCTGTATGAAGTGGCCCCAGAGGACCGCTTTATGCGCCTCCCACAGGGTCATGTCAGATATACCAGGCGTCTGGTTCAAATTAAAATAATCAGTTAGTACCTGAGTAGTCTGCGGTGGAACATCAGAGTGTTGGAGGAGGGCATCATTAAGGGACCAGGAGAGGGGGAAAGAGTGCGGGCCAAACCAGAAAGAGTCAAAGATATCGGGGCGTGGTCAGACCACGTAATTGGATGAATACAGCATTTCTGGATCCTAGAGGTCATGTCCCTCCCAACCATAATCATATCAATTCTTGTATATAGATTGTGGACTGGGGAGAAAAACGTATAATCTTTAACTAAAGGGTCGATAACCCTCCAGGAATCAAATAGCAAGTGGTTTTTGAGTAGTGACAGCAAGGCTCTGGAATTGCGAGTGCTTGTTCGGGACTGGGACAATGGGAGGGGGTGGGAGCGGTCGAGACTATGATGGAGTATAGTGTTGAAATCCCCTGCCATTAAGATATCGCCTTTCCTACATTGGGCGATTTTAGAGTCTAATGAGGCGAAAAACGAGGCCTAATTAACATTGGGGGCGTAGACGTTGACCAGAGTGATGGGAACGTTGTTAAGCTTGCCCACTATGATAAGGAATCTACCCCGTTTGTCCCTAATGATTTTTTCTGGTTCTAAGTGTAAATGGGCAGGAATCAATATGGCAACCCCTCGTTTCTTCTGGGCGTGATCACATGCGTGTATGACGACTGGGTGGCGTCTAGAACGCAGTTCAGGGTGGGAAGTACCTCTAAAGTGCGTCTCCTGGAGGAACACCAGATCTCCCCCAACCTGTTTCAGAAAAATAAATAACTTGGTCCTCTTTTGGGGACTATTGAGACCCTTCACATTATAGGATATTACGTTGACAGACATAGCAGTATGAATAGAAGCAGAACAAGAACGGCCCTAAGGACCCATGGTTGGTCTCCCGGGGGGACGAGGGAAAGAGGGGGAATAGAAAGCAGAAAAAGAGGAAAAAGAGGAGAAAAAAAACATCGAGAACAATACAAAGTAAACAAGTATAACCGACCGAGCCAAAGACCCATTGTACACTTCGTACGGGTCTGCATGTTTGAGCTCCTGTATGGGGTATTAAGGGAGAGGAAGTCTCCCTTATGCTCAAAACCGACTAGAATGGCTCAGTGGAGGGCACGGCGCCGAACACCAGGGGGCCCTCTGACTAACCAAGAGGGCGACCATGGGGGTCGTAGCAACAAATAACCGTAATGAACCACAGTAGAATCCAGTGAACAGAAAAAACATATGCTCAGTTATATAAGCTCAGTATGAGTAGAAACTTTAAACCTCTAAACTAGTTAGCACAACAGTGTGAAATGACATGCATTAACCCATTAAGGCAGTTGTAAAGGAAAGTTCACGCAGGGTCACGCCTAGCAGAGGTTTTCGCCGGGACTGTCGACCAGAGGCGTCGAGGTGCTCGCTGTGGGAGAGGTGAGTTTGGGGTGCGTTGGAGACCCGGTGTAACCTGTGGGGGGGAAGGTTTGTCAGGCTCTGGAGGAGGCAGGTTGAGTCTCAAAAGAAGCTGATGGGCATCCTCCTTGGATCGTGCTAGCAGCCTTTTCCCATCAAGCTGCACAATCATGGCAAAGGGATAGCCCCATCTATAGCGGATTTGATTCTCTCTGAGGATTTGGGTGTATTCCCTCAGGTCGAATCGTCTCTTAAGAGTAGTAGGGGATAAGTCCTGAAATACCAGCAGCCTATGCATTTCAAACAGACACATGTCCTTGTTCCGAGCAGCAGTCAGTATTCTGTCCTTAGTTTTGAAGTAGTGACAGCGTAAGACCACGTCTCTCGGAGGGGACGATGGTGAAGGCTTTTGGCGCAGGGAGCGATGAGCCCTATCTAGGAGGAACTGCTCATGCGGCGTGTCCGGCAGGAGATGTTGAAAGAAGTGGAGGAGGAAATCTTCCAGTTGTGCTGGTTCCACCGACTCCGGAATGCATTTAATACGTAGATTATTACGTCGTGCGCGATTATCTGCATCCTCCTGTTGGTCTTGGAGTAGGTATATATCTTCCTGCATAACGTGGACCGAATGTTCCAGCTCCTGCTGGAAGTTAATGACTTCATCAATTTTCTGTTCGACATCATTAGTGCGGGCCCCAAGATCAGATATCTCAGCCTTAAGTCCGGAGATGGCTTTATGGAACTCCGAGTGGAAAGCCTGTTTCAACGATTTCATCTCAGTAAGGATAGAGGAAATGTAATCTTTCATGGAGGGATCTGGAACAGACGAGTCTTCCTCAGATTCCGAGACAGGGGCAGGAGGGGGGGCGGCAGGTAATTTAGGGGCACCAGTCTTCATCTTAGAAATAAAAGAAGACATTTCCGCAGAAGGTGTAGCTTTCTTGGACTTAGGCATGATGTGCGACAGTCCCGGAAATAGAAAAGGTCAAAGGTCAAAACTGAGCAATAGCGTAAATAGTCATTGATCCATCACAGGACGTGTAATGAGAATAAACATAAGCACGAGACCCCCAGGGTTGCGCCCATAGGCAGTCAGCAGCGCATTCCTCTGCTCCAAAGTATCATAGAAAACTGGGGCATAATACAGGTGTAGTCGTAGGTGATGGCCAGGAGATGGCGCCCCTGGGTTGTAGATTGTAATACAGGAGAGCCCAGAGTAGTGAAAAATCAGGGAGCCCCAGCAACCTATATTATAGTACAATACTGAGGAGAGGGGGGGTCTGAGCAGCTAGAGCCCCTGTAGGGAGAGATGGGGGCGCCCCAATGAGCACAGCTTAATGGAGCAGTCACAGAGGCAGGGGGAGGAGAGAAGCTGCCAGCACTTGAGAAAGGCAAGATGGCCGCCGCCAGGGCCTGCAGGGGGTACCTTATCTTCCAGGGGCCGTGGAAGGAGAGCGCGGTCGTCCAGATGAGGTCCGCGGGTCAGGGGCCACCCAGCAGGGCACAGTAGAGGAGGTCCGAGGGCTGCGGAGCGCCCCGAGAGGTCCCGTTGCAGCAGCGCCGGGCACGGAGCTCCCGAGCGGGCCCACTCCAAACTCAAGCCCCCGGCGCCGGACCGAAGAGAAGGCCGCAGCGGTATAGGAGCACGTAGAGCCGCCCGGCCGCGCCGGATCGTCCTGCGCGGCTGACACACCAGGTGATGGTGCTCCCGGGCGATAACAGGCGCCGGCAAAGCTGCGGGGAATCGGCCTGTAGGTCCCCTGTGCAGGAGCTCCGGAGCCGCACGTCCAGCTAGCTCAGCGTCCAGGCCACGCCCCAGGCTTTTCTTTTTATTATTTTAATTTTACACTGGGGCAGAGCCCCTGGATGGATGGATGGATGGATGGACAGAGCACCCCTGTACAGACAAAGCCGCCCCTGGATGTATACTGGGATACAGCAAAAAAAATAATAAAAATTGTTTTAAATTAATAAAATATTAGTTTTATTTTTTTTTAACACTGGGGCAGAGCCCCTGGATGGAAGGACAGAGCACCCCTGGAGGACACAGTAGCGCCCCCTCGATGGACAACACCTTTGATCTGATGGACAACACAGCACCGCTGCAAGCACTCAACACAGACATGTTTTGCCTCATTTGGGATCTGAGTTAGGTGGGAAAACCTGAGCCGGACTCGGATCTTTTACACCCAGCATGGATATCCTTAAGCCTGAACTGTTAAGGTGCCTTGAGGACTGAATTTGGGAACTAATTCCGTACTGCTTCAAATAAAAACTTTAAAATCATAACTGGAAATGTTAATAAAAAAATAAAAAAATCAAAGATATCTTTCCCTAACTCTGCCTTGCTTACTTCCTGCCATCAGGCCACCTTCCGCTCGCTTGTGGCTCATGTCATGTCTCCCCCCTCCCCATACATTGTAAATTACTTGGAGCAGGGCCCATTTCTCTTGCACTTCAATTACAGCTCTCTCCTACTCATCCAATTACCTCCATTTCCTCTAGCTCGTAACTGTTCATCTCTTGAAACGGCTGCCTGCCCCTAGTAGTACACCGATTACTCCTTTGCTTCCTTACATGTCAGCTGTGTATTGAGAATTGTGGAGCTAATTGTTACATGTGCTCTGTTTTAGTTTTTCAGTTACTGTAACATTTAGCTCAGTGTAGCTTGTATTGTTCTTATGTGTGCCACAACTTGTGGTACTTTTCAAATAAAATGTAATAATATTAATAACTCTCATCCCATCATACCTGGGTTATGACACACATTCTGTGTGAGACTTTCCGCTAGAGCAGGGGTGGCCAACCAGTCAGTGACAAAGAGCCAAAAAACCTTGTTAGGTACGTCAAAGAGCCGACATCAAGCGGACGGCGCGCATGCACAAATGGAATGTGGTCTTCTCTTTGCTAGACCACGCCCCTGGTATAAAATACATTGAAAAAGCCAGAACGACATAAAATACATATTTTAAAGCCATATCCATTAAAAAATGCCACTTTCCCATAAAATAACTGAAAAAGCCATATTCACATAATAAACTTCAGCTCCCCCATGTGCCACACCAGCCAACACCCTGCTGTCACTCCAGCCAGCTCCCCCATGTATCAATCCAGCCAGCTCTCTCATGTGTCACTCCTGCTACCACCCTCCTATGTCACTCCAGCCAGCTCTCCCATGTGTCACTCCTGCTACCACCCTATGTCACTCCAGCCAGCTCCCCCATGTGTCACTCCTGCTACCACCCTCCTATGGCACTCCAGCCAGCTCTCCCATGTGTCACTCCTGCTACCACCCTCATATGTCACTCCAGCCAGCTCTCCCATGTGTCACTCCTGCTACCACCCTCCTATGGCACTCCAGCCAGCTCTCCCATGTGTCACTCCTGCTACCACCCTCCTGTGGCACTCCAGCCAGCTCTCCCATGTGTCACTCCTGCCACCACCCTCCTATGGCAATCCAGCCAGCTCTCCCATGTGTCACTCCTGCTACCACCCTCCTATGGCACTCCAGCCAGCTCCCCCATGTGTCACTCCTGCTACCACCCTATGTCACTACAGCCAGCTCCCCCATGTGTCACTCCTGCTACCACCCTCATATGTCACTCCAGCCAACTCCCCCATGTGTCACTCCTGCTACCACCCTCATGTCACTCCAGCCAGCTCTCCCATGTGTCACTCCTGCTACCACCCTCCTATGGCACTTCAGCCAGCTCTCCCATGTGTCACTCCTGCTACCACCCTCCTGTGGCACTCCAGCCAGCTCTCCCATGTGTCAGTCCTCCTACCACCCTCCTATGGCACTCCAGCCAGCTCCCCCATGTGTCACTCCTGCTACCACCCTATGTCACTACAGCCAGCTCCCCCATGTGTCACTCCTGCTACCACCCTCATATGTCACTCCAGCCAGCTCCCCCATGTGTCACTCCTGCTACCACCCTCATATGTCACTCCAGCCAGCTCTCTCATGTGTCACTCCTGCTTCCACCCTCCTATGGCACTCCAGCCAGCTCTCCCATGTGTCACTCCTGCTACCACCCTCCTATGGCACTCCAGCCAGCTCTCCCATGTGTCACTCCTGCTACCACCCTCCTATGGCACTCCAGCCAGCTCTCCCATGTGTCACTCCTGCTACCACCCTCCTATGGCACTCCAGCCAGCTCCCCCATGTGTCACTCTTGCTACCACCCTCCTGTGTCACTCCAGCCAGCTCCCCCATGTGTCACTCCTGCTACCACCCTCCTGTGTCACTCCTGCTACCACCCTCCTGTGTCACTCCTGCTACCACCCTCCTGTGTCACTACAGCCCCACCACCAACTCGTGCCATTGCAGCAGCCCCTAATGTGTCCTCTGTTTGCTGGTGGGTGTCTCACCTCTCGTATCTGTCTCCTTCAGTTTTCAGTCCCTGAATTGCTGCTGCGTGTCTGGCTGGAGTGCAACGGTTTCTGTATGTGTTGTGGTCACATGATTTAGAGTGTTGGGAGCCACATTTGAATAAAGAAAGAGCCACATGTGGCTCAAGAGCCACTGGTTGGCCACCGCTGCGCTAGAGTGTCATATGAGTGTCACACAGAATGAAGGTTCCCCAGCTTACATCAGCTCTCCAATATCTGGCTTCCTACTTCAGTTGGAAACAACAGAGCAGGCGCACCATACAACCATTAGAATTATAATAAATGTAATAGTTATACATCATATCTGAGGTTTTTGGCATAAAATTGGCCAATATTGTGAGTCTGCCCATCAATCGTCAAGGTAACCTCATCGGTTAGGTCTCTAACATTATAGGGGTTCACTTCTGGGACGCGGGGCACCCCAAAACCACCCCAGGGCACCACACAAATAAAGGGTAGCAGTAATTAAAATTAGTGAAAGTAGCTGCTCAGTGTTAGGGAAAGGACAGCAGTGAAATATCGGACTGTTACAAGTGAAAGATAGATGTGCGAAAATGTTACATAAATAAACAACAAACACAATGTGATTTAAATGTTAAAAAGAAATGTTAGATGGTGATGCCCCAAAGTGGCCCAGCCAGAGCAATCCAAGGCTAGGCTGCAGGAGGGATGGGTTAGGGTTAACTTAAAATACTTATCAAAATCCTTGGGAATTTTGAATGCCGGAATCCTGTGCGCCAGGATATTAATACCAACCCATTTAGGCTTGCTTCACCCTCGCTCAGAGAACGAGTCATTTGTTTGTTTGTTTGTTTTTTTAAATATATGGAACTATGGGAATAACAGATGAAAAATGTTTAAAATTATGTTGTAATGAAAAAAGTTTATTTTTGGGGGGCATGGATTGATGACTAATTGGACCCAAATTTTCTAAGAACAACACTGACATAACAAAAATATATTTTGCAATATGTGACATTTGGTCTAGTGGTTTTGTCAGGATGGGTGGGGAGAGAGTGTGTGTGTGTGTGTGTGTGTGTGTGTGTGTGTGTGTGTGTGTGTGTGTGTGTGTGTGTGTGTGTAGGGGATTCAGGATCTTGTGGTAGTGGATAAATACCATTCAAGCTCATTTCTGTAGCACCACCCTGTTTATATATCTTTTGTTATATGTCACTTTTCTGTGTTTACAGGGTTTGTTCCATTGGTTGACATGCGTTTTAGCAAGTGCTTCACTGCAGAAGAGTAAACTTGAAGGTAAATGCACCATTACAGCCAAGGCTACTAAAGTAGAGCATAGTCTTCATGATAGAGCTAGCTAGTTAAGGGCCTTACACACAGCAAGATCCGCCGCCGAGCTACCCGACGGCGGATACAGCCGTCGGGCGACCCGGCAGCGGGAGGGGGGCCGGTGACGGGGTGAGTGAAGTATCTTCACTCCCCCCGTCACCCAGCTCCATAGCAGTGCAGGCAAATATGGATGAGATCGTCCATATTGGCCTGCATGCAGAAGCGACGGGGCACCAGCGATGAACGAGCGCGAGACTGCGTATTGTTCATCGCTGGTGCCTCCACACTGACAGATATGAATGGTATCTCGTTCATTAATGAACGAGATCGTTCATATATTTCATTAATATCGCGCAGTGTGTAGGACCCTTAAAGGCGAAGGGGAAATTCTCAATTGGGAGCAAAGCAAAAAAATTTTAATTAGCTTTGCACTGCAGGTAGAGCTGATTTTAAAATGTGCAGAGATTTAGGGATTCATTTACGTATGGGCAGATTTATTAACATTATTTTTACCAAAATAATGTGAAAAATGTGTGTTTTTACACCCTTTGCACATTATTTTAGTACCACCTGAATGTATTAAAGGGCTTTTGGGGACATTTTTGTGAAAAACTACTCCAAAACCCTTTAATTGTATTTTTTTTTTAACCATACTTATAATAGGAAATGTGATCTGTCCAAATTTACTACAAAAAAATAAACAAATGTAAAAAAATACCGCAGTGAGCACTGTGATAATAACACCATCTTCAGATAGCGTTATCACAGGGCTCACTAGGCAGATTTGTCGATTTGGCTATGGACAGAGTTTTCTCGCAAGCTCTGACACTGCATGTGATATTTGATACATCCATGCGATTGTCTCGATTATAGTAACTGTATTGCGGATTGGATTGATTTTATCACATCCTATCTGAGTCCTCAGATGCAGATTGTGATAAATTGGCCCCTAAGTGTTGGGTTGTAAAACATGTTGCTTCTGATCACATTTATGCTTGAAATCTAAAAAGGCAATGATTTTACTAGATGTTTTCTGCTAGTAAAAATAAGAATTTACTTACCGATAATTCTATTTCTCGTAGTCCGTAGTGGATGCTGGGAACTCCGTAAGGACCATGGGGAATAGCGGCTCCGCAGGAGACTGGGCACAAAAGTAAAGCTTTAGTGACCTGTGAATACCTGGTGTTGTAGATTAGGATTTTCCTCACTTATGTGATAGCAACACCAACAGCAGTATCACCACTTTTTTCTATCCAGTAATCTCTAAGACCTATGGTCACTGGCACTGCCGTGATGCTCATTTCATTTTTCTCCATTTTTCATTGTCTCGAATCCAGATAGGTGCATGCCAATTTTCTGTATTGCATTTAGAGGAGTGACTTCTGATCATTACCCTAATCTCCTATAAGCCAAAGAGTATAGCCTGATATATTTTCGTGTCTTGACCACCCCGTGGTTCCATTAATACAGCAAGTCTGTACTGGTCAAGGGGAACGGGTGTACGACCAATTAATGTCTACAACCCTACCACACACTCTTTACCGATAAGAGACCAGAACATTTTATTTATCAAGATGCCTTCTATCTTGCATTTAGAAGGATAGATCTCAGGGAAGAACTTTATATCGTAAAAAGCTAATAAAAGTTATGTTTTAAATATTTCATCTCAATTATCATATCAAATTTACTTCTTCTACAAGAGTGCGCCCACACAAGAGCCTTCTTTTTTCTCCCCATTTTCCAAAGTTTACACCCACGGTGTTACCAGAGCGTCCACCGCTATTGCCTGAGGGTCTCTTGACCTGGCGCAATACCTGTCTAGTTTTTTGTTGAGACGGGACGCCATCATGTCCACCTTTGGTTTTTCCCAACGGTTTACAATCATGTGGAAGACTTCTGGATGAAGTCCCCACTCTCCCGGGTGGAGGTCGTGTCTGCTGAGGAAGTCTGCTTCCCAGTTGTCCACTCCCGGAATGAACACTGCTGACAGTGCTATCACATGATTTTCCGCCCAGCGAAGAATCCTTGCAGCTTCTGCCATTGCCCTCCTGCTTCTCGTGCCGCCCTGTCTGTTTACGTGGGCGACTGCCGTGATGTTGTCCGACTGGATCAACACCGGCTGACCCTGAAGCAGAGGTCTTGCTTGGCTTAGAGCATTGTAAATGGCCCTTAGTTCCAGGATATTTATGTGAAGTGACGTTTCCAGGCTTGACCACAAGCCCTGGAAATTTCTTCCCTGTGTGACTGCTCCCCAGCCTCTCAGGCTGGCATCCATGGTCACCAGGATCCAGTCCTGAATGCCGAACCTGCGGCCCTCTAGAAGATGAGCACTCTGCAACCACCACAGGAGAGACACTCTTGTCCTTGGGAACAGGGTTATCCGCTGATGCATGTGAAGATGCGATCCGGATCATTTGTCCAGCAGATCCCACTGAAATGTTCTTGCGTGGAATCTGCCGAATGGAATCGCTTCGTAGGAAGCCACCATTTTTCCCAGGACCCTTGTGCATTGATGCACTGAGACCCGGTCTGGTTTCAGGAGGTTTCTGACTAACTCGGATAACTCCCTGGCTTTTTCTTCCGGAAGAAACACCTTTTTCTGGACTGTGTCCAGAATCATCCCTAGGAACAGCAGACGTGTCGTCGGAATCAGCTGTGATTTTGGGATATTTAGAATCCACCCGTGCTGTCGTAACACTACTTGAGATAGTGCTACTCCGACTACTAACCGTTCCTTGGATCTTGCCCTTATCAGGAGATCGTCCAAGTAAGGGATAATTAAGACGCCTTCTCTTCGAAGAAGTATCATCATTTCGGCCATTACCTTGGTAAAGACCCGGGGTGCCGTGGACAATCCAAACGGCAGCGTCTGAAACTGATAGTGACAGTTCTGTACCACAAACCTGAGGTACCCTTGGTGAGAAGGGAAAATTGGGACATGGAGGTAAGCATCCTTGATGTCCAGAGACACCATATAGTCCCCTTCTTCCAGGTTCGCGATCACTGCTTTGAGTGACTCCATCTTGAACTTGAACCTTTGTATGTAAGTGTTCAAAGATTTCAGATTTAAAATAGGTCTCACCGAGCCGTCCGGCTTCGGTACCACAAACAGCGTTGAATAATACCCCTTGCCCTGTTGCAGGAGGGGTACCTTGATTATCACCTGCTGAGAATACAGCTTGTGAATGGCCTCCAATACCGCCTCCCTGTCGGAGGGAGACGTCGGTAAAGCAGACTTTAGGAACCGGCGAGGGGGAGGTGTCTCGAATTCCAATTTGTACCCCTGAGATACCACCTGAAGGACCCAGAGGTCTACCTGCGAGTGAGCCCACTGCGCGCTGAAATTCTTGAGACGTGCCCCCACCGTGCCTAAGTCCGCTTGTAAAGCCCCAGCGTCATGCTGAGGACTTAGCAGAAGCGGGAGAGGGCTTCTGTTCTTGGGGATTGGCTGTCTGTTGCAGCCTTTTTCCCCTTCCTCTGCCCCGGGGCAGAAATGAGGAGCCTTTCGCTCGCTTGCCCTTATGGGGACGAAAGGACAGCGCCTGATAATACGGCGTCTTCTTATGTTGAGAGGTGACCTGGGGTAAAAATGTGGATTTCCCAGCTGTTGCCGTGGCCACCAGGTCTGACAGACCTACCCCAAATAACTCCTCCCCTTTATAAGGCAATACTTCCATATGCCGTTTGGAATCCGCATCACCTGACCACTGTCACGTCCATAACCCTCTTCTGGCAGAAATGGACAGCGCACTTACTCTTGATGCCAGTCGGCAAATATCCCGCTGTGCATCACGCATATATAGAAATGCATCTTTTAAATGCTCTATAGTCAGTAATATACTGTCCCTGTCTAGGGTATCAATATTTTCAGTCAGGGAATCCGACCAAGCCAAACCAGCACTGCACATCCAGGCTGAGGCGATTACTGGTCGCAGTATAACACCAGTATGTGTGTAAATACATTTTAGGATACCTTCCTGCTTTCTATCAGCAGGATCCTTAAGGGCGGCCGTCTCAGGAGAGGGTAGAGCCACCTGTTTTGATAAGCGTGTGAGTGCTTTATCCACCCTAGGGGGTGTTTCCCAACGCGCCCTAATCTCTGGCGGGAAAGGATATAATGCCAATAATTTTTTAGGAATTATCAGTTTTTTATCGGGGGAAACCCACGCTTCATCACACACCTCATTTAATTCCTCAGATTCAGGAAAAAATAAGAATTTACTTACCGATAATTCTATTTCTCATAGTCCGTAGTGGATGCTGGGGACTCCGAAAGGACCATGGGGAATAGCGGCTCCGCAGGAGACTGGGCACATCTAAAGAAAGCTTTAGGACTATCTGGTGTGCACTGGCTCCTCCCCCTATGACCCTCCTCCAAGCCTCAGTTAGGATACTGTGCCCGGACGAGCGTACACAATAAGGAAGGATCTTGAATCCCGGGTAAGACTCTTACCAGCCACACCAATCACACCATACAACTTGTGATCTGAACCCAGTTAACAGCATGATAACAGAAGGAGCCTCTGAAAAGATGGCTCACAACAACAAAAAAAACAGATTTTTGTAACAATAACTATGTACAAGTAATGCAGACAATCCGCACTTGGGATGGGCGCCCAGCATCCACTACGGACTATGAGAAATAGAATTATCGGTAAGTAAATTCTTATTTTCTCTAACGTCCTAGTGGATGCTGGGGACTCCGAAAGGACCATGGGGATTATACCAAAGCTCCCAAACGGGCGGGAGAGTGCGGATGACTCTGCAGCACCGAATGAGAGAACTCCAGGTCCTCCTCAGCCAGGGTATCAAATTTGTAGAATTTAGCAAACGTGTTTGCCCCTGACCAAGTAGCAGCTCGGCAAAGTTGTAAAGCCGAGACCCCTCGGGCAGCCGCCCAAGATGAGCCCACTTTCCGTGTGGAATGGGCTTTTACAGATTTTGGCTGTGGCAGGCCTGCCACAGAATGTGCAAGCTGAATTGTACTACAAATCCAACGAGCAATCGTCTGCTTAGAAGCAGGAGCACCCAGCTTGTTGGGTGCATACAGGATAAACAGCGAGTCAGATTTTCTGACTCCAGCCGTCCTGGAAACATATATTTTCAGGGCCCTGACTACGTCCAGCAACTTGGAATCCTCCAAGTCCCTAGTAGCCGCAGGCACCACAAATAGGTTGGTTCAGGTGAAACGCTGAAACCACCTTAGGGAGAAACTGAGGACGAGTCCTCAATTTCGCCCTGTCCGAATGGAACATCAGATAAGGGCTTTTTCAGGATAAAGCCGCCAATTCTGACACGCGCCTGGCCCAGGCCAGGGCCAACAGCATGACCACTTTCCATGTGAGATATTGTAACTCCACAGATTTAAGTGGTTCAAACCAATGTGACTTTTGGAACCCAAAACTACATTGAGATCCCAAAGTGCCACTGGAGGCACAAAAGGAGGCTGTACATGCAGTACCCCTTTTACAAACGTCTGAACTTCAGGGACTGAAGCTAGTTCTTTTTGGAAGAAAATTGACAGGGCCGAAATTTGAACCTTAATGGACCCCAATTTCAGGCCCATAGACACTCCTGTTTGCAGGAAATGTAGGAATCGACCCAGTTGAATTTCCACCGTCGGGCCTTACTGGCCTCGCACCACGCAACATATTTTCGCCAATTGCGGTGATAATGTTTTTGCGGTTACATCCTTCCTGGCTTTGATCAGGATAGGGATGACTTCATCCGGAATGCCCTTTTTCCTTCAGGATCCGGCGTTCAACCGCCATGCCGTCAAACGCAGCCGCGGTAAGTCTTGGAACAGACAGGGTCCTTGCTGGAGCAGGTCCCTTCTTAGAGGTAGAGGCCACGGATCCTCCGTGAGCATCTCTTGAAGTTCCGGTTACCAAGTCCTTCTTGGCCAATCCGGAGCCACGAATATAGTGCTTACTCCTCACCATCTTATCAATCTCAGTACCTTGGGTATGAGAGGCAGAGGAGGGAACCCATACCCTGACTGGTACACCCACGGTGTTACCAGAGCATCTACAGCTATTGCCTGAGGGTCCCTGGACCTGGCGCAATACCTGTCGAGTTTTTCCCAACGGTTTATAATCATGTGGAAGACTTCTGGGTGAAGTCCCCACTCTCCCGGGTGGAGGTCGTGCTGAGGAAGTCTGCTTCCCAGTTGTCCACTCCTGGAATGAATACTGCTGACAGTGCTATTCCATGATTTTCCGCCCAGCGAAGAATCCTTGCAGCTTCTGCCATTGCCCTCCTGCTTCTTGTGCCACCCTATCTGTTTACGTGGGTGACTGCCGTGATGTTGTCCGACTGGATCAACACCGGCTGACCTTGAAGCAGAGGTCTTGCTAAGCTTAGAGCATTGTAAATGTCCCTTAGCTTCAGGATATTTATGTGAAGTGATGTCTCCAGGCTTGACCATAAGTCCTGGATATTCCTTCCCTGTGTGACTGCTCCCCAGCCTCGCAGGCTGGCATCCGTGGTTACCAGGACCCAGTCCTGAATGCCGAATCTGCGGCCCTCTAGAAGATGAGCACTGTGCAACCACCACAGGAGGGACACCCTTGTCCTTGGTGACAGGGTTATCCGCTGATGCATCTGAAGATGCGACCCGGACCATTTGTCCAGCAGGTCCCACTGGAAAGTTCTTGCGTGGAATCTGCCGAATGGGATTGCTTCGTAGGAAGCCACCATTTTACCCAGAACCCTTGTGCATTGATGCACTAAGACTTGGCTCGGTTTTAGGAGGTTCCTGACTAGCTCGGATAACTCCCTGGCTTTCTCCTCCGGGAGAAACACCTTTTTCTGGACTGTGTCCAGGATCATCCCTAGGAACAGAAGACAAGTCGTCGGAACCAGCTGCGATTTTGGAATATTGAGAATCCAACCGTGCTGCAGCAACACTACCTGAGATAGTGCTACACCGACCTCCAACTGTTCCCTGGATCTTACCCTTATCAGGGAATTGTCCAAGTAAAGGATAACTAAAATTCCCTTCCTTTGAAGGAATATCATCATTTCGGCCATTACCTTGGTAAAGACTCGGGGTGCCGTGGACCATCCATACGGCATCTTTTCTGAACTGATAGTGACAGTTCTGTACCATAAAACCTGAGGTACCCTTGGTGAGAAGGGTAAATTTTGACATGAAGGTAAGCATCCTTGATGTCCCGAGACATCATGTAGTCCCCTTCTTCCAGGTTCGCAATCACTGCTCTGAGTGACTCAATCTTGAATTTGAACCTCTTTATGTAAGTGTTCAAAGATTTTAGATTTTATATTTAGAATCGGTCTCACCGAGCCGTCCGGCTTCGGTACCACAACAGTGTGGAATAATACCCCGTTCCCTGTTGCAGGAGGGGTATCTTGATTATCACCTGCTGGGAATACAGCTTGTGAATGGCTTCCAAAACTGTCTCCCTGTCAGAAGGAGACATCGGTAAAGCCGACTTTAGGAAACGGCGAGGGGGAGACGTCTCGAATTCTAATTTGTACCCCTGAGATATCACCTGAAGGATCCAGGGGTCTACTTGCGAGTGAGCCCACTGCGCGCTGAAATTCATTGAGACGGGCCCCCCCACCGTGCCTGATTCTGCTTGTAAAGCCCCAGCGTCATACTGAGGGCTTGGCAGAGGCGGGAGAGGGTTTCTGTTCCTGGGAACTGGCTGATTTCTGCAGCCTTTTTCCTCTCCCTCTGTCACGGGGCAGAAATGAGGAACCTTTTGCCCGCTTATCCACGAAAAGACTGCGCCTGATAATACGGCGTCTTCTCATGTTGAGAGGCGACCTGGGGTACAAACGTGGATTTCCCAGCTGTTGCCGTGGCCACCAGGTCTGAAAGACCGACCCCAAATAACTCCTCCCCTTAATAAGGCAATACTTCCAAATGCCGTTTGGAATACGCATCACCTGACCACTGACGTGTCCATAACCCTCTACTGGTAGAAATGGACAACGCACTTAGACTTGATGCCAGTCGGCAAATATTCCGCTGTGCATCACGCATATATAGAAATGCATCTTTCAAATGCTCTATAAGCAAAAATATACTGTCCCTATCTAGGGTATCAATATTTTCAGTCAGGGAATCCGACCACGCCAACCCAGCACTGCACATCCAGGCTGAGGCGATTGCTGGTCGCAGTATAACACCAGTATGTGTGTAAATACATTTTAGGATACCCTCCTGCTTTCTATCAGCAGGATCCTTAAGGGCGGCCATCTCAGGAGAGGATAGAGCCCTTACAAGCGTGTGAGCGCTTTATCCACCCTAGGGGGTGTTTCCCAACGCACCCTAACCTCTGGCGGGAAAGGATATAATGCCAATAACATTTTAGAAATTGTTATCAGGGGAAACCCACGCATCATCACACACCTCATTTAATTTCTCAGATTTAGGAAAACTACAGGTAGTTTTTCCTCACCGAACATAATACCCCTTTTTTTGGTGGTACTCGTATTATCAGAAATGTGTAAAACATTTTTCATTGCCTCAATCATGTAATGTGTGGCCCTACTGGAAGTCACATTTGTCTCTTCACCGTCGACACTGGAGTCAGTATCCGTGTCGGCGTCTATATTTGCCATCTGAGGTAACGGGCGCTTTATAGCCCCTGACGGCCTATGAGACGTCTGGACAGGCACAAGCTGAGTAGCCGGCTGTCTCATGTCAACCACTGTCTTTTATACAGAGCTGACACTGTCACGTAATTTCTTCCAACAGTTCATCCACTCAGGTGTCGACCTCCTAGGGGGTGACATCACTATTACAGGCAATCTGCTCCGTCTCCACATCATTTTTCTCCTCATACATGTCGACACAAAAGTACCGACATACAGCACACACACAGGGAATGCTCTGATAGAGGACAGGACCCCACTAGCCCTTTCGGGAGACAGAGGGAGAGTTTGCCAGCACACACCAGAGCGCTATATATATACAGGGATAACCTTATATAAGTGTTTTTCCCCTTATAGCTGCTGTATAGTTAATACTGCGCCTAATTTGTGCCCCCCTCTCTTTTTTAACCCTTTCTGTAGTGTAGTGACTGCAGGGGAGAGCCAGGGAGCTTCCCTCCAACGGAGCTGTGAGGGAAAATGGCGCCAGTGTGCTGAGGAGATAGGCTCCGCCCCCTTATCGTCGGCCTTATCTCCCGTTTTTTTAATGTATTTTGGCAGGGGTTAAATGCATCCATATAGCCCAGGAGCTATATGTGATGCATTTTTTGCCATCCAAGGTGTTTATTATTGCGTCTCAGGGCGCCCCCCCCCCAGCGCCCTGCACCCTCAGTGACCGGAGTATGAAGTGTGCTGAGAGCAATGGCGCACAGCTGCAGTGCTGTGCGCTACCTTGTTGAAGACAGGACGTCTTCTGCCGCCGATTTTCCGGACCTCTTCTGCCTTCTGGCTCTGTAAGGGGGCCGGCGGCGCGGCTCTGGGACCCATCCAAGCTGGGCCTGTGATCGTCCCTCTGGAGCTAATGTCCAGTAGCCTAAGAAGCCCAATCCACCCTGCACGCAGGTGAGTTCGCTTCTTCTCCCCTTAGTCCAGTGATTTTCAACCTTTTTTAACTCGTGGCACACCGAACAATATTTTTAAATTGCCAAGGCACGCCATCAGTCCCCCACGGGGAAAAAAACAAAGACGTTGGCCCCCCACAGTAAAACAAAAAGCCTCCCCCCCCCCCACACACACACACACACACACAGACATTGGCCTCCACAGAAAAAAACGATTACATTATTCCCCATAGAAAAAACAATCACATTGCACCCTACATAAACCATTTTGCTCCCCACATAAATTACATTGCTCCCTACATACAATATATTCCTCCCCAAATAAGTTACAGTGCCCCCCACATAAGTTACATTGGTCCCCCATACTTTATTCCCCACAAATATTAGCCCCTACCGTCATCTGTCCTCCTCCTTGTCTGTCCCTCAATGGCGGGGGGTTGCATACAGTGCTGTGAGCACTGAGCAGCAGGCGGACATCTGTGGGTGCCTGCATGCGGGCGGCTGGTGCGGATGCGGGAGGGTCGCGGGCAGGAGGAAGGGCAGAAGTGGATGCGGGAGCGTGGCGGGCAGGAGGGAGGGTAGGTGTGGATGCGGGTGGGCTGCCTGGCTTGTGGAATGACCGATGATGCGGCGGGCGTGACCTATGATGTCACTGCTGCATCTCCATGGCATAGGTCACGGCCCATGCGCGCTTGAGTCTGTGCCTCCCAGAGGATCCCAGTGCTGCTGCTGCCTGGGCTCACAGTTTGTTTTGAAGGTACGGCAGCGGTTCTAGCTCCGCGGCACACCTTACAACCAGTCACGGCACACTAGTGTGCCGCGGCACACCGGTTGAAAATGCCTGCCTTAGTCCCTCGATGCAGTGAGCCTGTTGCCAGCAGGTCTCACTGAAAATAAAAAACCTAAACTAAAACTTTCACTAAGAAGCTCAGGAGAGCCCCTAGTGTGCACCCTTCTCGTTCGGGCACAGAGATCTAACTGAGGCTTGGAGGAGGGTCATAGGCGGAGGAGCCAGTGCACACCAGATAGTCCTAAAGCTTTCTTTAGATGTGCCCAGTCTCCTGCGGAGCCGCTATTCCCCATGGTCCTTTCGGAGTCCCCAGCATCCACTAGGACGTTAGAGAAACTACAGGTAGTTTTTTCTCACCGAACATAATACCCTTTTTAGTGGTATTAGTATTATCAGAAATATGTAAAACATTTTTCATTGCCTCAATCATGTAACGTGTGGCCCTACTGGAAGTCACGTTTGTCTCTTCCCCGTCGACACTGGAGTCAGTATCCGTGTCGACGTCTGTATCTACCATCTGAGGTAACGGGCGTTTTAGAGCCCCTGATGGCTTTTGAGACGCCTGGACAGGCACAAGCTGAGTAGCCGGCTGTCTTATGTCGTCAACTGTCTTTTGCAAAGAGCTGACACTGTCACGTAATTCCTTCCATAAGATCATCCACTCAGGTGTCGACTCCCTAGGGGGTGACATCTCTATTATAGGCAATTGCCCCGCCTCCACATCATTTTCCTCCTCATACATGTCGACACAACGTACCGACACACAGCACACACACAGGGAATGCTCTGACAGAGGACAGGACCCCACTAGCCCTTTGGGGAGACAGAGGGAGAGTATTCCAGCACACACCAGAGCGCTATATATATACAGGGATAACCTTAAATAAGTGTTTTTCCCCCTTATAGCTGCTATTTGTAATTATTACGCCAATTAGTGCCCCCCTCTCTTTTTTACCCTGTTTCTGTAGTGCAGGACTGCAGGGGAGAGTCAGGGAGACGTCCTTCCAGCGGAGCTGTGAGGGAAAATGGCGCCTGTGTGCTGAGGAGATAGGCTCCGCCCCCTTCTCGGCGGCCTTTTCTCCCGCTTTTATGTGGAATCTGGCAGGGGTTAAAATTCATCCATATAGCCCTGGGGGCTATATGTGATGTATTTTCGCCAGCCAAGGTGTTTCTATTGCTGCTCAGGGCGCCCCCCCTTAGCGCCCTGCACCCTCAGTGACCGGAGTGTGAAGTGTGCTGAGGAGCAATGGCGCACAGCTGCAGTGCTGTGCGCTACCTTGGTGAAGACAGGATGTCTTCTGCCGCCGATTTTCCGGACCTCTTCTTGCTTCTGGCTCTGTAAGGGGGCCGGCGGCGCGGCTCTGGGACCGGACTCCGAGGCTGGGCCTGTGTTCGGTCCCTCTGGAGCTAATGGTGTCCAGTAGCCTAAGAAGCCCAATCCACTCTGCACGCAGGTGAGTTCGCTTCTTCTCCCCTTAGTCCCTCGATGCAGTGAGCCTGTTGCCAGCAGGTCTCACTGAAAATAAAAAACCTAAAACTAAACTTTCACTAAGAGCTCAGGAGAGCCCCTAGTGTGCACCCTTCTCGGTCGGGCACAAAAATCTAACTGAGGCTTGGAGGAGGGTCATAGGGGGAGGAGCCAGTGCACACCAGGTAGTCCTAAATCTTTACTTTTGTGCCCAGTCTCCTGCAAGGCCGCTATTCCCCATGGTCCTTACGGAGTTCCCAGCATCCACTAGGACGTCAGAGAAATCATTGCTCTTTTACATTTAAATTAAACTAAACATAATCAGAAGCGCCAAGTTTTGCAACACTTAGTAGATAAACCCCTCTGGCTAGGTACACACTAAGCCAACGGATCTACCAACATAGAGCCGAAACTAGAAATTTTAGTGCCCTGTGCCTCCTCCCACCCTTATTTAAAATATGAACAGCATGCACCGAAGTCTGTCGCCTCATGGGGAAGGGGCATGGCCAAACAATAATACCCCCAAGTAAGATTATGCCCCATAGTAGTGCAACCTTATTGATGATGTTACACAGCATTTTAGTGCAACCTTATTTCTCTGGGGTCCATTTAGTACCATGGGGTATAGACGGGTCCACTAGGAGCCATGGGCACTTTAAGAATTTGATAGTGTGGGCTGGCTCCTCCCTCTAAACCCCTCCTACCAGACTCAGTTTAGTAAATGTGCCCGGAGGAGCTGGTCACGCTGAAGGAAGCTCCTGAAGAGTTTTCTGCATTAATTTTCTCTGTTTGTTGTTTTCAGGCAGCCTGCCTGCTTTGTGGGACTTGGGAAGGGAGGGGAGGGGGGGGGTAATGGCCCAACCTCTTGAAGGGTTAATGGTCCCGTTCCCCGCTGACAGGACACTGAGCTCCTGAGGGAACTATTCGCAAGCCCCACCACGGCGAGCGTACATTCCCGCAGCACGCCGCCACCCCTTACAGAGCCAGAAGAATGAAGAGTGGTGAGTACTAAACCGGCGTCCTGGTTAGCGGGGCGCCGGTCATTATGGCGGCACGAGGGTACAGAGACGCACGACTCCAATACGTCTCTTGGCGCTAATACCACATTTCATTAAATGATAAATATCCTAAGTGATCTATATCTTAAATAACAATCAGCTGCAGGGTGTGATATTATGCCTGTGTGCGCATAAAAAAGTAGTCTCCTGTTGCTACAGGAGATTGCATCTAGAATTAAAATACTCTGCGCTATTTTTTTAATTAATCAGACTTATGAAATAAGTGAAAACACATGCAATTATAAAGTTATTTTTAATATATAAATTGCACCAGAAAGTGCATATTCTAACACAAGTTTAGTAATAAAAAAATCAACATTTAAAAGGTATATAATAAACCACATCCGTAAATCCTATTAATATTATTATTATTATTATTATTATTATTATTATCATTTATTTATATGGCGCCACAAGGGTTCCGCAGCGCCCAATTACAGAGTACATATGCACATAATCAAAACAGTGACTTACAATTGAAATCAATTTTGGACAAGTACAGGGTAACTAAGCATAACTACACCAGTAAATGACAGAGAAGTTCCAGGTGGCCCAAAAACTGATTTGGGCAGTTGAGAATTATTAAAGAAGAAAAGGGGTGAGCACATGAGGGAAGAGGGCCCTACTCGTGAGAGCTTACATTCTAGGGGTAGGGGTAGACAGACAGGGGTGACACAGATGGGGTACATAGAGCATGGAACAGGGGGTTAGGATGAGATTTGGCTGGGTTTGGTAAAGAAATGGGTCTTGAGAGCCCGTTTGAAGTTTTGTAGAGAGGTGGAGAGTCTGAGGGGGAGAGGTAAAGAATTCCAAAGGAAGGGAGCAGCACGTGAAAAATCTTGGAGATAGGAGTGGGAGGAAGTAATCAGGAGACAGGAGAGGCGGCGTGCATTAGCAGAGCGAAGAGGACGGGTGGGAGAGTAAAGGGAGATAAGGTCAGAGATGTAAATGGGAGAGGATTGGGTGAGAGCTTTGTAAGTGAGAGTGAGAAGTTTGAATTGGATTCTGAAGGGGAAGGGAAGCCAGTGAAGGGCTAGTAGGAGAGGGGAGGTGGATGTAGTGCGTTTGGTGAGGAAGATGAGCCGAGCAGCAGCATTGAGGATAGACTGGAGTGGAGAGAGGTAATTGTCAGGGAGGCCAGTTAGGAGGAGATTACAGTAGTCCAGTCTGGAAATAATCAGTGAGTGAATAATGATCTTAGTGGCATCCTGGGTGAGAAAAGGTCTGATCCTGGAAATGTTTTTGAGATGAAAATGACAGGTTTGTGAGAGGTGCTGAATGTGTGGTTTGAAGGAGAGGGAGGAGTCAAGGATTACACCAAGACAGCGTACTTGGGGGCTAGAGGAGATAGTCGTGCCATCAATGGATAATGAGATTGTGGGAGGTGAGGTTGTGCGGGAGGGTGGGAAGATGATCAGCTCAGTCTTAGACATGTTGAGTTTAAGAAAGCGCTGGGACATCCAGGAAGAGATAGCAGAAAGACAGTTAGAGGCACGAGTGAGGAGAGCCGTGGAGAGATCAGGGGAGGAGAGGTAGATTTGAGTGTCATCAGCATAGAGGTGATACTGGAAATTAAAAGAACTAATGAGTTCACCTAAAGAGGACGTATAGAGAGAGAAAAGGAGAGGCCCAAGAACAGAACCTTGGGGGACACCAACAGTTAGTGGAAGTGGGGGCGAGGTAGCATCATGAGAGGAGACAGAGAAGGAACGATCGGAGAGGTAGGAGGACAGCCAGGAGAGGGCAGTATCACGTAGACCAAGAGAGTGAAGGATTTGCAGAAGAAGAGGGTGGTCCACAGTGTCAAAAGCAGCAGAGAGGTCAAGAAGAATAAGCAGAGAGTAGTGGCCCTTAGATTTGGCGGCATGGAGGTCATTGCAGACTTTTGTGAGGGCAGTTTCAGTGGAGTGGAGAGAGCGGAAACCAGACTGGTATGGGTCAAGCAGTGAGTGAGAGGAAAGAAAGGCAGTAAGGCGATTATAGACAATACGCTCAAGAAGTTTGGAGGCAAAGGGGAGGAGAGAGATCGGTCGATAATTGGAGAGAGTGTTAGGATCAAGGGTAGGTTTTTTAAGAATAGGGGAGCCAAGAGCATGCTTGAAGGCAGAGGGGACAGTGCCTGATGAGAGGGAGAGATTGAGAAGGTGGGCAAGATGGGAACAGGCAGAAGGGGAGAGGTAGCGAAGGAGGTGGGAGGGGATAGGGTCGAGTGGGGAGGTTGTGGGGGGGGGGGAGTGTATGAGGGCCATGACTTCCTCACCAGATACTAGGGAGAAAGATGTCAGAGTTGGTAAGAGGGTAGGGGAGGGGTGGCAAAGGATGGGTGGTGGCTGGTTGCTGGACTGGTGGGATGTGATGTCCTGACGTATGGAGTCAATCTTGGATGTGAAGTAAGTGGCAAAGTTAAGAGCAGACAATGAGGAAGGGAGAGGAGGTGGTGGTGGGCAGAGGAGGGAGTTAACAGTGGCAAAGAGGCGCCGGGGGTTGGAAGAGTGGGTAGAGATGAGGATTTTGAAGTATGATTGTTTAGCAAGGGAAAGGGCAGCACTGAAGGATGAGAGCATGAATTTGAAATGGAGGAAGTCTGCTTGAGAGCGTGATTTCCTCCAGTGTCGCTCGGCAGTACGTGAGCATTTTTGTAGATATCTGGTGCATTTGGTGTGCCAGGGTTGAGGTGTTGATCTGCGAGGGTGAATAGTGGTTGGCGGAGCAACAGAGTCAAGGGCTGAAGTAAGAGATGCATTGTATAGAGATGTGGCTTGTTCAGGGCATGTGAGAGAGAGAAGAGGAGAGAGAAGCGAGTCAAACAGGGAGGATAGGGATGAGGTGTCAATAGCCTCAATATTACGCTTAGTGATGGTAGCCTTAGGAGGGAGAGATGGGGGAGCAGAGATAGATAAGTTGAATGAGAGCAAGTGGTGGTCAGAGAGGGGAAAAGGGGAATTGGAAAAATCAGAAATAACACAGCGGTGAGTGAAAACCAGATCCAGTGAGCTCCCGTTCACATGGGAGGGTGAGCTGGTCCACTGGGAGAGACCAAGTGAAGATGTGAGGTTAAGGAGTTTAGAGGCAGGTGGTTTTGTGGGGTTATCGATAGGGATGTTGAAATCACCTAGGATAATGGTGGGAATGTCAGAAGAGAGGAAGTGAGGTAGCCAGGAAGCAAAGTTGTCGAGGAATTTAGAGGAAATGCCAGGTGGACGGTAAATGACAGCAACTCGAAGATTAGTGGGTTGGTAGAGGCGAATTGCATGGACCTCAAATGTAGAGAATGTAAGAGATGGTTCTGGAGGTATAAGTTGGTATGTGTAGCTTGAGGGTAAAAGGATCCCAACACCACCCCCATGACGACCCCCAGGTCGGGGTGTGTGTGAGAATGTAAGGCCCCCAGCCGAGAGAGAAGCAGGAGAAGCGGTGTCATAGGGTGTAATCCAGGTTTCAGTAATGGCCAGGAGGTGCAGGGAGTTGGATATGAAGAGGTCGTGAGTGGGGGTCAATTTGTTGCAAACAGATCTGGCATTCCAGAGTGCACAGGATAGGGGGTATGAGTTTGTTGGAGAGATGTGAATGAGATTATCTGGATTGCTATGGCGTTGAGGTAAGCTTGATGGGGAAGGAAGGGATAAAGATGGTGAATTGATGGTGCTGGGGCCTTGGCTAGGAAGGGAGACTGCAGGAGTGAGGCAGGGAGGGAGTGCAGTATGATACTGGTGGAGGAGAGGTGAGGAGACAGGCAGAGGAGGGAGAGAGCAGGGTTGAGTGCTGGGGTATAAATGGTGTGAAGGGGCAGAAGTGAATTGCAGTGGGGAAACAGAAGAGGAGGGGAAGGGAGGCAGACAGAGGAGAGGAGACAGCATGAGATGTAGGAGACTGGGAGAGAGGGATAGAGGTGGTAACAGGGGACAGAAAAAAGGAATAGGAAGACGAGGATTAATGAGGGATGTTGCCAGCCTGGCCATAGTGTGGATGGGGTAAATAGTGGTCGCAAAATGAGAGTAGGAGGAGGAGTGGTGGCTGAATAAGAGAGCAGTGAAGTTTGCAGAAATAAATTCAATGTTAAACTGTCGTTATTATCTACAGGTAACAGTAAATCAAATATTTGCTGATGTTAGTTGGAAAATTACACAGTGTTGGCAAACTGCAAGTCAGTGTTACTTCATTAAATATGCTTCTCAGTGACCCATTTGTTGTCCAGGTGTTTGCAGGGTCAGAGTAGAAGTTGCAATGCAGGTGTTTGTGCAGAAAGTGAATGTATAGTTTTCCAAATAAGTGAGGTTTGGAGAATATTAGGAGTAAACAAACATTTGTAGCTGCAGTCCAAGTATTGGGGGTTTGTGTTGTTTTTTTGTGTGCAATTGATGGTGCTTCCTTTCAGTTTCCGTCCAGTAGAAGTCCAGTAAAAGTCACAGATGAAACCCTTAGAAAGTTTCTCCCTTTGAAAGCTTTCACCCCACACTGAATCAGCTACGCTGTTTCAGCTAGACTATAAGCTAATATAAAGAGCAACAAACATGTGTATGTAAGCACATTGATTGATTGGACCCACCCCTAGCCCATCACCCATTTAAAGCAATAAAACTTACACAGACAAATGGTGTGGGGGTATGAAACCATCACACATTCCCCAAATGCAAAAAATAAAGTTTGCTTAAATCAGCTAATGATTAATAAGCTAAACATACCTATTGCTAAGCATTCATGAAAGTCATATATGATAATTAACAGATGCAGTGTAATATGCATACAATTCTATAAACTGTATGTGTAATCGAATTTCAATTCCTGCTAATCTGGCCACTAATAGAGGTGGATCAATGGACTAAAATTATATCAGTGCACTGCCAAAAAACACGATACCCCGTGGTATTGTTGAACATATTAAAAGAACTGGAACCTAAATTCCCTTCAGTCCCACAGGGAAAATCAATGATTGTCCTGATAAAAGTTCTTTCCAAGTAATTAGTAATGGTTACACAGTTGCACTGTGTGATTATTGCAGGCAAGTTCTATTGTAGCTCACCGATACATGCACGTTCTCAATTAAGCCACCTGTGAGGTTTATTAACAGGCTCACCACTGTATGATGAATGAGGCAGCTTCTCCAATGAAGGGTCAGCAATGCTGAATGAGGAAGGAGCCGGCTAGGAGGCACTGGACGTCTCCGTTCTCTACAGTCTGTGTGCCGCTGTAACTTCCAATAGCTGCCCAATGAAGTGCTGCCGTTATTTGGTGAGCTGATGTCCGCATTAGACCGTCCTCAGTAGTGGTATCCTTCGTCACCGATAACCTCTGACGCGTTTCGCTCGTACTTGAGCTTTATCGAAGAGTGTCTTTACTGTTCCACGGTGACTCTATTTATACCTGTTGAATATCATCAATTGGTCCACCCAACTTGACCACCTGTTTAAACAATTAATTGATCCACCTCTTTTCTAAATGGATCCACCTCTATTAGCTTTAACCTTTAATCAGCTGTCTGGTTGCTTTATTACAAATCCATATGTATATGTAAACAATATTCATACTATGCGTATAATAAATACATAGGCTTTAATAAATTACCCTTAACCATACTATTTTTAGAAAATACTTTATTATACTTTCATCTATGTAGCAATAAATTATAAAATTAAACAGAAAATCAAATAAAATATGAATATATATCTCTCACTGTCCTTTTAAGGACTCCCTTGGATCCGAACTCGTGGACCCACTATCCATAAACCGTCTCTCTAGTATCAACA
Organism: Pseudophryne corroboree; assembly: GCF_028390025.1. Classification (NCBI taxonomy): domain Eukaryota; kingdom Metazoa; phylum Chordata; class Amphibia; order Anura; family Myobatrachidae; genus Pseudophryne; species Pseudophryne corroboree. The sequence goes on along the minus strand of NC_086446.1, from coordinate 428,358,699 downwards.
CTATTCTCAAACTTGAGACAAGAGGGATAAAGTTTCTCATCCTTAACTTTGCCTAGGATGAAAATCGATTACACCTCACACCTTAGGTTTGTATGTATAAGCAAATATTTCAAATACCACCCAACATTAACATAGTCCTATAGAATAATAAAAAATAAATAAAAAATACATAAATAGAATAAAATAAATAAATTATGTTTATACTAATTTTCTATAGTCAATTACGACTCATGACTTTAAAGGGAACAGAACCTACAACCTTATCTACCATAGTGCTTTACTCTATCCACTATACCAACTTGCACCTTGACCAAATAGCATGTGTAGAGCCCAAATACTTCTCTCTAGGTCGGTCTTACATCATACTTCCCTACAGATACATTGGGTGAGATTCAAATGATGTATCATGCCCAATTTCCTTTCTAAAATGATCTCCGTTATCGCACATATTGCGCCCATAGTAATCAGGTTTACTGTGTAAAGGGTTGGGTGCCTCGCTACTCCGGTGGTAGCGACCTGAAATAATGATACAACGTCCCTGAGGGCAGAAACAGAACGAGTGTGGAAAGGGGTGAAAAGAATTGAATCCCGCCCATTGTGTCCATGAATATATCCGCGGACTGTAACCTCCCCATTCTGATTGTTAACTGAGAGACTTATTCCCACACATTCATGTGGCCCACGTCCACTTGATTCACAGACATCTGCCTTGATCTTGTGTTCACCAGGCTCTGCTCAGTTTCCGAATTCACTAACACTCCTTTCCCTCTCTCTGATCACAACCTGATCACCTTCACAATCTCTTCTATTACTTTAAATTCTAGGACACTAAAACCAAGCAAGCCTCCTCTAACCCGCAGAAATACTAACAATATACATTTTCAACAACTTTCCACTTCTCTGCAACAACTGCTCTCACCAATCTCGACATTTACTACACCTGACACTGCTGTATCACACCTGCACCAGACCCTAGAGAGTGCCCTTGATGAAGTGGCTCCAGCTACCCATCACACTCCACGTAGGCTTAGATGCCAACCATGGCACTCTAAATCAACAAGACACCTACAAAAACTGTCACGTAAAGTAGAACGTCAGTGGCGGAAATCTCAGAATCCAAGTGACTTTCTCACATATAAGACTACCTACCACTCCTATCGTCAGGCCCTGGACACTGCCAAACAAACATATTTCCAATCTCTCATCTCTTATCATGCCAACAACCCCAAGCGACTTTTTAATACATTTAAATCACTTCTTTACCCTCCCTCACCTCCCCCACTAGCTACTATCCGTGCACAAGAACTTGCTTCCTACTTCAAGGATAAGATTGATAAAATCCGAGATGAAATGGTATGCTCTAACTCAGCCAGTGACCTGCTCAATTCCCTACCTGAACCCTCTGGCACTTTCTCTTCATTTGATCCCACAAGTGAAGATGAAGTATCAACACTCTTTTCATCCTCCTACTCCACTACCTCTCCTCTTGATCCTATACCCTCACAGGTCAGTAAAACTTTGTCTCCTGTGCTTATCCCAACCTTAACTAAAATCTGTAATCTCTCTCTCTCTACTGGTATCTTTCCCTCTCTGTTTAAACATGCAGTCATTACTCCCATTCTAAAAAAACACAACTCTGACCCAAACACACTCTCTAACTACCGTCCCATTTCTCAGCTACCCAGTCCCTCCAAGCTACTTGAGAGGCTTGCCTACACTCGCCTTACACTCTTTCTTAACTCGCACAACTTATTGGATCCACTTCAGTCAGGCTTTCGTGCCCAACACTCCACAGAGACGGCACTGACCAAAGTAGTGAATGATCTAGTCACTGCTAGATCAAAAGGCCATTACACACTACTTATTCTTCTAGATCTCTCTGCTGCTTTTGACACTGTTGACCACTCTCTTCTCATACAAACACTACAATCCCTAGGTCTTCAGGACACAGCCCTTTCTTGGTTCTCATCCTACCTATCTAATCGCTCTTTCAGTGTTCACTTCTCTGATTCTACCTCCTCTTCTCTACCTCTATCAGTTGGAGTACCGCAAGGCTCAGTCTTAGGTCCTCTGCTTTTCTCAATCTATACCTCCTCTCTTGGTAAACTAATCAGCTCCTTTGGATTTCAGTATCATTTGTATGCTGATGATACTCAAATCTACCTATCCTCCCCAGATTTGTCACCACCAGTATTGGCTCGTGTCACTGGATGCCTGTCTGCCATTTCATCTTGGATGTCATCTCGCCACCTCAAACTCAACATTTCCAAAACTGAATTAATTATTTTCCCACCAGCTAAGAGTAGTTACCAACCTGATATCTCTATAACTGTTGACAATGCAACTATCCACCCCACCCCACAAGCTCGTTGCCTAGGTGTCACCCTTGACTCTGAACTGTCCTTTGTTCCACACATTCAATCTGTCTCTAAATCATGTTACATGCACCTTAAAAACATATCCAAAATACGCCCTTATCTTACACAAGACACTGCAAAAACTCTAATCCATGCACTCATCATCTCCCGCATTGATTATTGTAATAGTCTCCTTACTGGTCTTCCCAAACATAGGCTATCACCACTTCAATCCATTTTAAATGCAGCTGCGAGGCTAATCTTCCTCGCCAGACGTTCTTCATCTGCTGATCCGCTCTGTCAGTCCCTCCATTGGTTACCGGTATTCTACCGTGTCAAATATAAAATACTTTTACTTACATACAAGGCTATTAACCAAACTGCACCATCATACATCTCCTCACTCATCTCAAAATATCTCCCTACCAGACCTCTCCGCTCTGCACAAGATCTGCGTCTCTCATCCACATGTATTACCTGTTCCCACTCAAAATTACAGGACTTTACCCGGGCTTCACCCACTCTGTGGAATGCACTCCCACGCACAATAAGACTCTCCTCTAGTCTCCAAACCTTTAAACGTTCTCTGAAAACTCATCTCTTCAGACAAGCCTACCAAATTTCAGACCCACACACATAACCTTCACAGCTTCCCTATCAAGTTACATCCCCTCTGTACAGTCCACATAAACTCACATTTTGTCTTCCAACATTGCTGGGTGATCATATCATATAAGAACCTAGCAACCTGGGGAACCATTATGTGACAGGTAGCATCTATCCTTGTGTATCAATGCCTATTTCCCTATAGATTGTAAGCTTGCGAGCAGGGACTTCCTACCTCTGTCTGTCTGTCTGTCTGTCTTTGCCCAGTTTTGTTCTATAATTGTTGTTCTAATTGTAAAGCGCAACGGAATATGCTGCGCTATATAAGAAACTGCTAATAAATAAATAAATAAATAAGTAGTTCTAACAGATTCCTCTTAATTGTGTACCCTAAATATTACTTATCTCAGGGACTTCTCAAGGAAAGGTGTGGAAGGCCTACCATTCACAGGAGAGGACTTGTTTGGAGATGAGCTAGACAAATGGATCTTCACAGCTACTGTGGGTAAGTCTACATATCTTCCTTCCAATCGGGCTTGCCAGTTTCACAAGAAATAAGTATAACTTTACAGCATGCCATCCAAAAACTGGTACAGACTCAGATAATTGTTCCAGTTCCACCTCATCTACTAAACAAGGGGTACTATTCCAACTTATTCGTAGTACCAAAGCCGGACGGTTCGGTAAGACCGATTCTGAACCTCAAGTCTTTGATCCCGTATTTACGAGTGTTCAAATTCTCTGAGAGCGGTGATCTCAGGTCTGAAGGAGGGGGAATTCCGAGTGTCTCTGGATATCAAGGATGCGTACCTTCATATTCCGATCTGGCCACCTCATCAGGCTTATCTACGGTTTGCACTGCAGCACTGTCACTACCAGTTCCAGGCCCTGCCATTTGGTCTCTCCACAGCACTGAGGGTGTTCACCAAGGTGATGGTAGAGATGATGTTTCTACTCCGCAAACAGGGAGTGAACATAATTCTGTACCTGGACGATCTCCTGATAAAAGCGCCATCCAGGAAGAGGTTGCTGGACAGCATTGGTCTCTCAACCAAACTCCTCCAGGTTCAGGGATGGATTCTGAACCTTCGAAATCTCACCTAAAGCCAACACGGAGGCTCCCATTCCTCGGAATGATACTGGACACGGAGTCACAAAAGGTGTTCCTTCCATTGGAAAAGGCATTTGTAATCCAGTCAATGGTTCGGGATGTTCTGAAGCCAACCCAGGTGTCGGTACATCTGTGCATTCGCCTTCTGGGGAAAATGGTGGCCTCTTACGGGACACTTCAATATGGAAGGTTTCACGCAAGACCCTTCCAGCTCGATCTGTTGGACAAATGGTCCGGATCGCATCTTCACATGCACCAGAGGATTTGTCTGTCGCCAAAGTCCAGGATCTCCCTTCTGTGGTGGCTACAGTCTTCTCACCTCATCGCAGGACGGAGGTTTGGAATTCAGAACTGGATTCTGTTAACCACAGACGCAAGCCTCAGAGGTTGGGGAGCAGTCACTCAGGGGGTGCAGTTTCAGGGAAGATGGTCAAGTCAGGAAGTCATCCTTCCAATCACCATTCTGGAACTCAGGGCCATATACAACGCCCTTCTGCAGGCCTCACATCTTCTTCAAGATCGGGCAATTCAGGTCCAGTCAGACAATGTGACAGCAGTAATGTACATAAACCGACAGGGTGGAACGAAAAGCAGAGCAGCAATGTCAGAGGTGTCAAGAGATCTCCTCTGGGCAGAAAGAAACGCTGTGGCATTGTCAGCGGTCTTAATTCCGGAAGTAGACAACTGGGAAGCAGACTTCCTCAGCAGACACGACCTGCACCCGGGGCAGTGGGGCCTTCACCCGGAAGTGTTCAGGTGCTCCACAGATCGACATGATGGCCTCTCATCTCAACAAGAAGCTCAGGCAGTATTGTTCCAGGTCAAGAGACCCACAGGCGGTGGCGATAGACGCCCTGATGACTCTATGGGTCTATCAGATGGTGTACGTGTTTCCTTCACTTCCTCTGATCACAAGAATTCCAATGCAAATAAAAAGGGAAAAGGTTCAAGCAATCCGGACTGGCCAAGAAGGGCCTGGTACATGGACCTTCGGGAGATGCTCCTCGAAGATCCGTGGCCTCTACCTGTTCGCGAAGATCTTCTGCAACAGGGCCCGTTCGTCTATCAGGACTTACCGCAGCTACGTTTGATGGCATGGAAGTTGAACGGCTGATTCTAGCCAGGAGTGGGATTCCTAAAAAGGTTATCCCGACTATGATTCAAGCCAGGAAGGGGGTAACTTCTATGCATTACCATTGTATTTGGAAGAAATACGTCTCTTGGTGTGAGAGCAGAAATTATTCTGTGGTGGAATTTCATCTGGGACGTTTCCTGCTTTATCTGCAGGCAGACGTGGATGTGGGCCTGCGTCTGGGCTCCATTAAAGTCCAGATTTCGACCATGTCCATTTTCTTTCAGAAACAATTGGCTTCTCTCCCTGAGGTCCAGACGTTCTTGAAAGGTGTTCTGCACATCCAACCTCCATTTGTGCCTCCCACGGCACCTTGGGATCTCAATGTGGTGCTGCAGTTCCTCCAATCGGACTGGTTTGAACAGTTACAGGAGATGGACGTAAAATATCTTACGTGGAAGACCGTCACACTGTTGGCCTTGGCTTCAGCAAGATGTGTGTCGGAGCTGTGGGCTTTGTCTCACAAAAAGTCCCTATTTAATTTTCCATGAGGACAGAGCTGAATTTCTTCCTAAAGTGGTGTCCGCATTTCACATCAACCAACCTATTGTGGTTCCGCTTGTCACCGACACCTCTGCTACTTCAAAGTCTTTGGATGTTGTGAGTTCTTTGAAAGTTTATGTGAAAATAACAGCCTCACAGAAAAACGGACTCGCTGTTTGTTCTTTAGGATCCCAATAAGATTGAGTGTCCTGCTTCAAAGCAGACAATTGCACGCTGAATCCGACTTACTGTCCAACATGCTTATTCCACGGCAGATTTGCCATGTCCAAAATCTGTTAATGCCCACTCTGCTAGGTCGGTGGGTTCTTTCTGGGCAGCTGCCCGGGGTGTCTCGGCTTTACAGCTCTGCCGAGCAGCTACTTGGTCAGGTTTGAACACGTTTGATAAGTTCTACAAGTTCGATACTTTGGCCTCTGAGGACCTTCAGTTTGGTCAATCAGTTCTGCAGGAACCTCAGCACTCTCCCACCCGGTTTGGGAGCTTTGGTACATCCCCATGGTACTAAATGAACCCCAGTAGCCTCTAGGACGTAAGAGAAAATAGAATTTCTCTATCGTCCTAGTGGATGCTGGGGTTCCTGAAAGGACCATGGGGAATAGCGGCTCCGCAGGAGACAGGGCACAAAAAGTAAAGCTTTAGGATCAGGTGGTGTGCACTGGCTCCTCCCCCTATGACCCTCCTCCAAGCCTCAGTTAGATTTTTGTGCCCGGCCGAGAAGGGTGCAATCTAGGTGGCTCTCCTAAAGAGCTGCTTAGAAAAGTTTAGCTTAGGTTTTTTATTTTACAGTGAGTCCTGCTGGCAACAGGATCACTGCAACGAGGGACTTAGGGGAGAAGAAGTGAACTCACCTGCGTGCAGGATGGATTGGCTTCTTTGGCTACTGGACATTAGCTCCAGAGGGACGATCACAGGTACAGCCTGGATGGTCACCGGAGCCTCGCCGCCGGCCCCCTTGCAGATGCTGAAAAGAGAAGAAGGTCCAGAATCGGCGGCAGAAGACTCCTCAGTCTTCTTAAGGTAGCGCACAGCACTGCAGCTGTGCGCCATTGCTCTCAGCACACTTCACACGGCAGTCACTGAGGGTGCAGGGCGCTGGGAGGGGGGCGCCCTGGGAGGCAATGTAAACCTATTTTTTGGCAAAAAATACCTCACATATAGCCTCCGGGGGCTATATGGAGATATTTAACCCCTGCCAGAATCCGTTGAAGAGCGGGAGACGAGCCCGCCGAAAAAGGGGCGGGGCCTATCTCCTCAGCACACAGCGCCATTTTCCCTCACAGAAAGGCTGGAGGGAAGGCTCCCAGGCTCTCCCCTGCACTGCACTACAGAAACAGGGTTAAAACTAGAGATGAGCGGGTTCGGTTTCTCTGAAACCGAACCCGCACGAACTTCATGTTTTTTTCACGGGTCCGAGCAGACTCGGATCCTCCCGCCTTGCTCGGTTAACCCGAGCGCGCCCGAACGTCATCATGACGCTGTCGGATTCTCGCGAGACTCGGATTCTATATAAGGAGCCGCGCGTCGCCGCCATTTTCACACGTGCATTGAGATTGATAGGGAGAGGACGTGGCTGGCGTCCTCTCCATTAGAAATTAGATTAGAAGAGAGAGAGAGATTGTGCAGAGTCAGACAGAGTTTACCACAGTGACCAGTGCAGTTGTTGTTAGTTAACTTTTATTTATTTTAATATAATATATCCGTTCTCTGCTATATCCGTTCTCTGCCTGAAAAAAAACGATACACAGCAGCAGCCAGTCACACAGTGTGACTCAGTCTGTGTGCACTCAGCTCAGCCCAGTGTGCTGCACATCAATGTATAAAAGGCAAAGCTTATAATAATTGTGGGGGAGACTGGGGAGCACTGCAGGTTGTTATAGCAGGAGCCCCCAGGAGTACATAATATTATATTAATTTAAAATTAAACAGTGCACACTTTTGCTGCAGGAGTGCCACTGCCAGTGTGACTAGTGGTGACCAGTGCCTGACCACCAGTATAGTAGTATATTGTTGTATGTATTGTATACTATCTCTTTATCAACCAGTCTATATTAGCAGCAGACACAGTACAGTGCGGTAGTTCACGGCTGTGGCTACCTCTGTGTCGGCAGTCGGAACTCGGCAGGCAGTCCGTCCATCCATAATTGTATTACAATATATACCACCTAACCGTGGTATTTTTTTTTCTTTCTTTATACCGTCGTCATAGTGTCATACTAGTTGTTACGAGTATACTACTATCTCTTTATCAACCAGTGTACAGTGCGGTAGTTCACGGCTGTGGCTACCTCTGTGTCGGCAGTCGGCAGGCAGTCCGTCCATCCATAATTGTATTATTATTATTATAATATATACCACCTAACCGTGGTTTTTTTTTCATTCTTTATACCGTCGTCATAGTGTCATACTAGTTGTTACGAGTATACTACTATCTCTTTATCAACCAGTGTACAGTGCGGTAGTTCACGGCTGTGGCTACCTCTGTGTCGGCAGTCGGCAGGCAGTCCGTCCATCCATAATTGTATTATTATAATAATATATACCACCTAACCGTGGTTTTTTTTTCATTCTTTATACCGTCGTCATAGTGTCATACTAGTTGTTACGAGTATACTACTATCTCTTTATCAACCAGTGTACAGTGCGGTAGTTCACGGCTGTGGCTACCTCTGTGTCGGCAGTCGGCAGGCAGTCCGTCCATCCATAATTGTATTATTATTATAATATATACCACCTAACCGTGGTTTTTTTTTCATTCTTTATACCGTCGTCATAGTGTCATACTAGTTGTTACGAGTATACTACTATCTCTTTATCAACCAGTGTACAGTGCGGTAGTTCACGGCTGTGGCTACCTCTGTGTCGGCAGTCGGCAGGCAGTCCGTCCATCCATAATTGTATTATTATTATAATATATACCACCTAACTGTGGTATTTTTTTTTCTTTCTTTATACCGTCGTCATAGTGTCATACTAGTTGTTACGAGTATACTACTATCTCTTTATCAACCAGTGTACAGTGCGGTAGTTCACGGCTGTGGCTACCTCTGTGTCGGCAGTCGGCAGGCAGTCCGTCCATCCATAATTGTATTATTATTATAATATATACCACCTAACTGTGGTATTTTTTTTTCTTTCTTTATACCGTCGTCATAGTGTCATACTAGTTGTTACGAGTATACTACTATCTCTTTATCAACCAGTGTACAGTGCGGTAGTTCACGGCTGTGGCTACCTCTGTGTCGGCAGTCGGCAGGCAGTCCGTCCATCCATAATTGTATTATTATTATAATATATACCACCTAACCGTGGTTTTTTTTTCATTCTTTATACCGTCGTCATAGTGTCATACTAGTTGTTACGAGTATACTACTATCTCTTTATCAACCAGTGTACAGTGCGGTAGTTCACGGCTGTGGCTACCTCTGTGTCGGCAGTCGGCAGGCAGTCCGTCCATCCATAATTGTATTATTATTATAATATATACCACCTAACTGTGGTATTTTTTTTTCTTTCTTTATACCGTCGTCATAGTGTCATACTAGTTGTTACGAGTATACTACTATCTCTTTATCAACCAGTGTACAGTGCGGTAGTTCACGGCTGTGGCTACCTCTGTGTCGGCAGTCGGCAGGCAGTCCGTCCATCCATAATTGTATTATTATTATAATATATACCACCTAACTGTGGTATTTTTTTTTCTTTCTTTATACCGTCGTCATAGTGTCATACTAGTTGTTACGAGTATACTACTATCTCTTTATCAACCAGTGTACAGTGCGGTAGTTCACGGCTGTGGCTACCTCTGTGTCGGCAGTCGGCAGGCAGTCCGTCCATCCATAATTGTATTATTATTATAATATATACCACCTAACCGTGGTTTTTTTTTCATTCTTTATACCGTCGTCATAGTGTCATACTAGTTGTTACGAGTATACTACTATCTCTTTATCAACCAGTGTACAGTGCGGTAGTTCACGGCTGTGGCTACCTCTGTGTCGGCAGTCGGCAGGCAGTCCGTCCATCCATAATTGTATTATTATTATAATATATACCACCTAACCGTGGTTTTTTTTTCATTCTTTATACCGTCGTCATAGTGTCATACTAGTTGTTACGAGTATACTACTATCTCTTTATCAACCAGTGTACAGTGCGGTAGTTCACGGCTGTGGCTACCTCTGTGTCGGCAGTCGGCAGGCAGTCCGTCCATCCATAATTGTATTATTATTATAATATATACCACCTAACCGTGGTTTTTTTTTCATTCTTTATACCGTCGTCATAGTGTCATACTAGTTGTTACGAGTATACTACTATCTCTTTATCAACCAGTGTACAGTGCGGTAGTTCACGGCTGTGGCTACCTCTGTGTCGGCAGTCGGCAGGCAGTCCGTCCATCCATAATTGTATTATTATTATAATATATACCACCTAACTGTGGTATTTTTTTTTCTTTCTTTATACCGTCGTCATAGTGTCATACTAGTTGTTACGAGTATACTACTATCTCTTTATCAACCAGTGTACAGTGCGGTAGTTCACGGCTGTGGCTACCTCTGTGTCGGCAGTCGGCAGGCAGTCCGTCCATCCATAATTGTATTATTATTATAATATATACCACCTAACCGTGGTTTTTTTTTCATTCTTTATACCGTCGTCATAGTGTCATACTAGTTGTTACGAGTATACTACTATCTCTTTATCAACCAGTGTACAGTGCGGTAGTTCACGGCTGTGGCTACCTCTGTGTCGGCAGTCGGCAGGCAGTCCGTCCATCCATAATTGTATTATTATTATAATATATACCACCTAACCGTGGTTTTTTTTTCATTCTTTATACCGTCGTCATAGTGTCATACTAGTTGTTACGAGTATACTACTATCTCTTTATCAACCAGTGTACAGTGCGGTAGTTCACGGCTGTGGCTACCTCTGTGTCGGCAGTCGGCAGGCAGTCCGTCCATCCATAATTGTATTATTATTATAATATATACCACCTAACTGTGGTATTTTTTTTTCTTTCTTTATACCGTCGTCATAGTGTCATACTAGTTGTTACGAGTATACTACTATCTCTTTATCAACCAGTGTACAGTGCGGTAGTTCACGGCTGTGGCTACCTCTGTGTCGGCAGTCGGCAGGCAGTCCGTCCATCCATAATTGTATTATTATTATAATATATACCACCTAACCGTGGTTTTTTTTTCATTCTTTATACCGTCGTCATAGTGTCATACTAGTTGTTACGAGTATACTACTATCTCTTTATCAACCAGTGTACAGTGCGGTAGTTCACGGCTGTGGCTACCTCTGTGTCGGCAGTCGGCAGGCAGTCCGTCCATCCATAATTGTATTATTATTATAATATATACCACCTAACCGTGGTTTTTTTATACCACCTAACCGTGGCAGTCCGTCCATAATTGTATACTAGTATCCAATCCATCCATCTCCATTGTTTACCTGAGGTGCCTTTTAGTTCTGCCTATAAAATATGGAGAACAAAAAAGTTGAGGTTCCAAAATTAGGGAAAGATCAAGATCCACTTCCACCTCGTGCTGAAGCTGCTGCCACTAGTCATGGCCGAGACGATGAAATGCCAGCAACGTCGTCTGCCAAGGCCGATGCCCAATGTCATAGTACAGAGCATGTCAAATCCAAAACACCAAATATCAGAAAAAAAAGGACTCCAAAACCTAAACTAAAATTGTCGGAGGAGAAGCGTAAACTTGCCAATATGCCATTTACCACACGGAGTGGCAAGGAACGGCTGAGGCCCTGGCCTATGTTCATGGCTAGTGGTTCAGCTTCACATGAGGATGGAAGCACTCAGCCTCTCGCTAGAAAAATGAAACGACTCAAGCTGGCAAAAGCACAGCAAAGAACTGTGCGTTCTTCGAAATCCCAAATCCACAAGGAGAGTCCAATTGTGTCGGTTGCGATGCCTGACCTTCCCAACACTGGATGTGAAGAGCATGCGCCTTCCACCATTTGCACGCCCCCTGCAAGTGCTGGAAGGAGCACCCGCAGTCCAGTTCCTGATAGTGAGATTGAAGATGTCAGTGTTGAAGTCCACCAGGATGAGGAGGATATGGGTGTTGCTGGCGCTGGGGAGGAAATTGACAAGGAGGATTCTGATGGTGAGGTGGTTTGTTTAAGTCAGGCACCCGGGGAGACACCTGTTGTCCGTGGGACGAATATGGCCGTTGACATGCCAGGTGAAAATACCAAAAAAATCAGCTCTTCGGTGTGGAGGTATTTCACCAGAAATGCGGACAACAGGTGTCAAGCCGTGTGTTCCCTTTGTCAAGCTGTAATAAGTAGGGGTAAGGACGTTAACCACCTCGGAACATCCTCCCTTATACGTCACCTGCAGCGCATTCATAATAAGTCAGTGACAAGTTCAAAAACTTTGGGTGACAGCGGAAGCACTCCACTGACCAGTAAATCCCTTCCTCTTGTAACCAAGCTCACGCAAACCACCCCACCAACTCCCTCAGTGTCAATTTCCTCCTTCCCCAGGAATGCCAATAGTCCTGCAGGCCATGTCACTGGCAATTCTGACGATTCCTCTCCTGCCTGGGATTCCTCCGATGCATCCTTGCGTGTAACGACTACTGCTGCTGGCGCTGCTGTTGTTGCTGCTGGGAGTCGATGGTCATCCCAGAGAGGAAGTCGTAAGACCACTTTTACTACTTCCACCAAGCAATTGACTGTCCAACAGTCATTTGCGAGGAAGATTAAATATCACAGCAGTCATCCTACTGCAAAGCGGATAACTGAGGCCTTGACATCCTGGGTGGTGAGAAACGTGGTTCCGGTATCCATCATTACTGCAGAGCCAACTAAAGACTTGTTGGAGGTACTGTGTCCCCGGTACCAAATACCATCTAGGTTCCATTTCTCTAGGGTTGCGATACCGAAAATGTACACAGACCTCAGAAAAAGAGTCACCAGTGTCCTAAAAAATGCAGCTGTACCCAATGTCCACTTAACCACGGACATGTGGACAAGTGGAGCAGGGCAGGGTCAGGACTATATGACTGTGACAGCCCACTGGGTAGATGTATGGACTCCCGCCGCAAGAACAGCAGCGGCGGCACCAGTAGCAGCATCTCGCAAACGCCAACTCGTTCCTAGGCAGGCTACGCTTTGTATCACCGGTTTCCAGAATACGCACACAGCTGAAAACCTCTTACGGCAACTGAGGAAGATCATCGCGGAATGGCTTACCCCAATTGGACTCTCCTGTGGATTTGTGGCATCGGACAACGCCAGCAATATTGTGCGTGCATTACATCTGGGCAAATTCCAGCACGTCCCATGTTTTGCACATACCTTGAATTTGGTGGTGCAGAATTTTTTAAAAAACGACAGGGGCGTGCAAGAGATGCTGTCGGTGGCCAGAAAAATTGCGGGACACTTTCGGCGTACAGGCAGCACGTACAGAAGACTGGAGCACCACCAAAAACGCCTGAACCTACCCTGCCATCATCTGAAGCAGGAGGTGGTAACGAGGTGGAATTCAACCCTCTATATGCTTCAGAGGTTGGAGGAGCAGCAAAAGGCCATTCAAGCCTATACAACTGACCACGATATAGGAGGTGGAATGCACCTGTCTCAAGCGCAGTGGAGAATGATTTCAACGTTGTGCAAGGTTCTGCAACCTTTTGAACTTGCCACACGTGAAGTCAGTTCAGACACTGCCAGCCTGAGTCAGGTCATTCCCCTCATCAGGCTTTTGCAGAAGAAGCTGGAGACATTGAAGGAGGAGCTAAGACAGAGCGATTCCGCTAGGCATGTGGGACTTGTGGATGGAGCCCTTAATTCGCTTAACAAGGATTCACGGGTGGTCAATCTGTTGAAATCAGAGCACTACATTTTGGCCACCGTGCTCGATCCTAGATTTAAAACCTACCTTGGATCTCTCTTTCCGACGCACACAAGTCTGCTGGGTTTCAAAGACCTGCTGGTGAGAAAATTGTCAAGTCAAGCGGAACGCGACCTGTCAACATCTCCTCCTTCACATTCTCCCGCAACTGGGGGTGCGAGGAAAAGGCTCAGAATTCCGAGCCCACCCGCTGGCGGTGATGCAGGGCAGTCTGGAGCGACTGCTGATGCTGACATCTGGTCCGGACTGAAGGACCTGACAACCATTACGGACATGTCGTCTACTGTCACTGCATATGATTCTATCACCATTGATAGAATGGTGGAGGATTATATGAGTGACCGCATCCAAGTAGGCACGTCACACAGTCCGTACTTATACTGGCAGGAAAAAGAGGCAATTTGGAGGCCCTTGCACAAACTGGCTTTATTCTACCTAAGTTGCCCTCCCACAAGTGTGTACTCCGAAAGAGTGTTTAGTGCCGCCGCTCACCTTGTCAGCAATCGGCGTACGAGGTTACATCCAGAAAATGTGGAGAAGATGATGTTCATTAAAATGAATTATAATCAATTCCTCCGCGGAGACATTGACCAGCAGCAATTGCCTCCACAAAGTACACAGGGAGCTGACATGGTGGATTCCAGTGGGGACGAAATGATAATCTGTGAGGAGGGGGATGTACACGGTGATATATCGGAGGATGATGATGAGGTGGACATCTTGCCTCTGTAGAGCCAGTTTGTGCAAGGAGAGATTAATTGCTTCTTTTTTGGTGGGGGTCCAAACCAACCCGTCATTTCAGTCACAGTCGTGTGGCAGACCCTGTCACTGAAATGATGGGTTGGTTAAAGTGTGCATGTCCTGTTTTGTTTATACAACATAAGGGTGGGTGGGAAGGGCCCAAGGACAATTCCATCTTGCACCTCTTTTTTCTTTTATTTTTCTTTGCGTCATGTGCTGTTTGGGGAGGGTTTTTTGGAAGGGACATCCTGCGTGACACTGCAGTGCCACTCCTAGATGGGCCCGGTGTTTGTGTCGGCCACTAGGGTCGCTTATCTTTCTCACACAGTCAGCTACCTCATTGCGCCTCTTTTTTTCTTTGCGTCATGTGCTGTTTGGGGAGGGTTTTTTGGAAGGGACATCCTGCGTGACACTGCAGTGCCACTCCTAGATGGGCCCGGTGTTTGTGTCGGCCACTAGGGTCGCTTATCTTTCTCACACAGTCAGCTACCTCATTGCGCCTCTTTTTTTCTTTGCGTCATGTGCTGTTTGGGGAGGGTTTTTTGGAAGGGACATCCTGCGTGACACTGCAGTGCCACTCCTAGATGGGCCCGGTGTTTGTGTCGGCCACTAGGGTCGCTAATCTTACTCACACAGCTACCTCATTGCGCCTCTTTTTTTCTTTGCGTCATGTGCTGTTTGGGGAGGGTTTTTTGGAAGGGACATCCTGCGTGACACTGCAGTGCCACTCCTAGATGGGCCCGGTGTTTGTGTCGGCCACTAGGGTCGCTTATCTTTCTCACACAGTCAGCTACCTCATTGCGCCTCTTTTTTTCTTTGCGTCATGTGCTGTTTGGGGAGGGTTTTTTGGAAGGGACATCCTGCGTGACACTGCAGTGCCACTCCTAGATGGGCCCGGTGTTTGTGTCGGCCACTAGGGTCGCTTATCTTTCTCACACAGTCAGCTACCTCATTGCGCCTCTTTTTTTCTTTGCGTCATGTGCTGTTTGGGGAGGGTTTTTTGGAAGGGACATCCTGCGTGACACTGCAGTGCCACTCCTAGATGGGCCCGGTGTTTGTGTCGGCCACTAGGGTCGCTAATCTTACTCACACAGCTACCTCATTGCGCCTCTTTTTTTCTTTGCGTCATGTGCTGTTTGGGGAGGGTTTTTTGGAAGGGACATCCTGCGTGACACTGCAGTGCCACTCCTAGATGGGCCCGGTGTTTGTGTCGGCCACTAGGGTCGCTTATCTTTCTCACACAGTCAGCTACCTCATTGCGCCTCTTTTTTTCTTTGCGTCATGTGCTGTTTGGGGAGGGTTTTTTGGAAGGGACATCCTGCGTGACACTGCAGTGCCACTCCTAGATGGGCCCGGTGTTTGTGTCGGCCACTAGGGTCGCTTATCTTTCTCACACAGTCAGCTACCTCATTGCGCCTCTTTTTTTCTTTGCGTCATGTGCTGTTTGGGGAGGGTTTTTTGGAAGGGACATCCTGCGTGACACTGCAGTGCCACTCCTAGATGGGCCCGGTGTTTGTGTCGGCCACTAGGGTCGCTAATCTTACTCACACAGCTACCTCATTGCGCCTCTTTTTTTCTTTGCGTCATGTGCTGTTTGGGGAGGGTTTTTTGGAAGGGACATCCTGCGTGACACTGCAGTGCCACTCCTAGATGGGCCCGGTGTTTGTGTCGGCCACTAGGGTCGCTTATCTTACTCACACAGCGACCTCGGTGCAAATTTTAGGACTAAAAATAATATTGTGAGGTGTGATGTGTTCAGAATAGGCTGAAAATGAGTGTAAATTATGTTTTTTGAGGTTAATAATACTTTGGGATCAAAATTACCCCCAAATTCTATGATTTAAGCTGTTTTTTAGGGTTTTTTGAAAAAAACACCCGAATCCAAAACACACCCGAATCCGACAAAAAAAATTCGGTGAGGTTTTGCCAAAACGCGGTCGAACCCAAAACACGGCCGCGGAACCGAACCCAAAACCAAAACACAAAACCCGAAAAATTTCCGGCGCTCATCTCTAGTTAAAACAGAGAGGGGGGGCACTAATTTGGCGTTAGAAATATATAAAAAGATGCTATAAGGGAAAACACTTATATAAGGTTGTCCCTATATAATTATAGCGTTTTTTGGTGTGTGCTGGCAAACTCTCCCTCTGTCTCTCCAAAGGGCTAGTGGGTCCTGTCCTCTATCAGAGCATTCCTTGTGTGTGTGCTGTGTGTCGGTACGTGTGTGTCGACATGTATGAGGACGATGTTGGTGAGGAGGCGGAGCAATTGCCTGTAATGGTGATGTCACTCTCTAGGGAGTCGACACCGGAATGGATGGCTTATTTAGGGAATTACGTGATAATGTCAACACGCTGCAAGGTCGGTTGACGACATGAGACGGCCGACAAACAATTAGTACCGGTCCAGACGTCTCAAAAACAGCGTCAGGGGTTTTAAAACGCCCGTTTACCTTAGTCGGTCGACACAGACACAGACACGGACACTGAATCCAGTGTCGACGGTGAATAAACAAACGTATTCCTTATTAGGGCCACACGTTAAGGGCAATGAAGGAGGTGTTACATATTTCTGATACTACAAGTACCACAAAAGAGGGTATTATGTGGGATGTGAAAAAACTACCTGTAGTTTTTCCTGAATCAGAT
This sequence comes from Pseudophryne corroboree, assembly GCF_028390025.1. Classification (NCBI taxonomy): domain Eukaryota; kingdom Metazoa; phylum Chordata; class Amphibia; order Anura; family Myobatrachidae; genus Pseudophryne; species Pseudophryne corroboree. Next base: position 428,341,709 of record NC_086446.1, on the reverse strand, counting down.
AAATTAAATGAAGTGTGTGATGATGCGTGGGTTCCCCCCGATAGAAAATTATTGGCGGTATACCCTTTCCCGCCAAAAGTTAGGGCGCGTTGGGAAACACCCCTTAGGGTGGATAAGGCGCTCACACGCTTATCAAAACAAGTGGCGGTACCGTCTATAGATAGGGCCGTCCTCAAGGAGCCAGCTGACAGGAGGCTGGAAAATATCATATAAAAGTATATACACACATACTGGTGTTATACTGCGACCAGCGATCGCCTCAGCCTGGATGTGCAGAGCTGGGGTGGCTTGGTCGGATTCCCTGACTAAAAATATTGATACCCTTGACAGGGACAGTATTTTATTGACTATAGAGCATTTAAAGGATGCATTTCTATATATGCGAGATGCACAGAGGGATATTTGCACTCTGGCATCAAGAGTAAGTGCGATGTCCATATCTGCCAGAAGATGTTTATGGACACGACAGTGGTCAGGTGATGCAGATTCCAAACGGCACAAAGGTGTATTGCCGTATAAAGGAAGAGGAGTTATTTGGGGTCGGTCCATCGGACCTGGTGGCCACGGCAACTGCTGGAAAATCCACCGTTTTTACCCTAAGTCACATCTCTGCAGAAAAAGACACCGTCTTTTCAGCCTCAGTCCTTTCGTCCCTATAAGAGTCATATTTGCCCAGGGATAGAGGAAAGGGAAGAAGACTGCAGCAGGCAGCCCATTCCCAGGAACAGAAGCCTTCCACCGCTTCTGCCAAGCTCTCAGCATGACGCTGGGACCGTACAGGACCCCTGGATCCTACAAGTAGTATCCCAGGGGTACAGATTGGAATGTCGAAACGTTTCCCCCTCGCAGGCTCCTGAAGTCTGCTTTATATCCCTCCGACAAGAAGGCAGTATGGGAAAAAATTCACAAGCTGTATTCCCAGCAGGTGATAATCAAATTACCCCTCCTACAACAAGGAAAGGGGTATTATTCCACACTATATTGTGGTACTGAAGCCAGAAGGCTAGGTGAGACCTATTCTAAATCTAAAAAAATTTGAACACTTACAAAGGTTCAAATCAAGATGGAGTCACTCAGAGCAGTGATAACGAACCAGGAAGAAGGGGACTATATAGTGTCCCGGGACATCAGGGATGCTTACCTCCATGTCCCAAATTTGCCCTTCTCACTAAGGGTACCTCAGGTTCGTGGTATAGAACTGTCACTGTCAGTTTCAGACGCTGCCGTTTGGATTGTCCACGGCACCCCGGGTCTTTACCAAGGTAATGGCCGAAATGATGATTCTTCTTCGAAGAAAAGGCGTCTTAATTACCCCTTACTTGGACGATCTCCTGATAAGGGCAAAGTCCAGGGAACAGTTGGAGGTCGGAGTAGCACTATCTCGGATACTGCTACAACAGCACGGATGGATTCTAAATATTCCAAAATCGCAGCTGATCCTGACGACACGTCTGCTGTGCCTAGGGATGATTCTGGACACAGTCCAGAAAAAGGTGTTTCTCCCGGAAGAGAAAGCCAGGGAGTTATCCGAGCTAGTCAAGAACCTCCTAAAACCAGGAAAAGTGTCAGTGCATCATTGCACAAAGGTCCTGGTAAAAATGGTGGCTTCCTACGAAGCAATTCCATTCGGCAGATTTCACGCAAGAACTTTTCAGTGGGATCTGCTGGACAAATGGTCCGGATCGCATCTTCAGATGCATCAGCGGATAACCCTATATCCAAGGACAAGGGTGTCTCTCCTGTGGTGGTTACAGAGTGCTCATCTTCTAGAGGGCCGCAGATTCGGCATTCAGGATTGGATGCTGGTGACCACGGAGGCCAGCCCGAGAGGCTGGGGAGCAGTCACACAAGGAAAAAATTTCCAGGGAGTGTGATCAAGTCTGGAGACTTTTCTCCACATAAATATACTGGAGCTAAGGGTAAATTTATAATGCTCTAAGCTTAGCAAGACCTCTGCTTCAAGGTCAGCCGGTATTGATCCAGTGGGAAAAACATCACGGCAGTCGCCCACGTAAACAGACAGGGCGGCACAAGAAGCAGGAGGGCAATGGCAAAAACTGCAAGGACTTTTCGCTGGGCGGAAAATCATGTGATAGCACTGTCAGCAGTGTTTCATTCCGGGAGTGGAAACTGGGAAGCAGACTTCCTCAGCAGGCACGACCTCCACCCGGGAGAGTGGAAACTTCATCGGGAAGTTTTTCCACATGATTGTGAACCGTTGGGAAATACCAAAGGTGGACATGATGGCGTCCCGTCTGAACAAAAAACGGGACAGGTATTGCGCCAGGTCAAGAGACCCTCAGGCAATAGCTGTGGACGTTCTGGTAACACCGTGGGTGTACCAGTCGGTGTATGTGTTCCCTCCTCTGCTTCTCATACCTAAGGTACTGAGAATTATAAGACGTAGAGGAGAAAGAACTATACTCATGGCTCCGGATTGGCCAAGAAGGACTTGGTACCCGGAACTTCAAGAGATGCTCACAGAGGACTTATGGCCTCTGCCGCTAAGAAGGGACTTGCTTCAGCAAGTACCATGTCTGTTCCAAGACTTACCGCAGCTGCGTTTGACGGCATGGCGGTGGAACGCCGGATCCTAAGGGAAAAAGGCATTCCGGAAGAGGTCATTCCTACCCTGGTCAAAGCCAGGAAGGAGGTGACCGCACAACATTATCACCACATGTGGCGAAAATATGTTGCGTGGTGTGAGGCCAGGAAGGCCCCACGAAGAAATTTCAACTCGGTCGATTCCTGCATTTCCTGCAAACAGGAGTGTCTATGGGCCTCAAATTGGGGCCCATTAAGGTTCAAATTTCGGCCCTGTCGATTTTCTTCCAGAAAGAATTGGCTTCAGTTCCTGAAGTCCAGAAGTTTGTCAAGGGAGTATTGCATATACAACCCCCTTTTGTGCCTCCAGTGGCACTGTGGGATCTCAACGTAGTTCTGGGATTCCTCAAATCACATTGGTTTAAAACCAGTCAAATCTGTGGATTTGAAGCATCTCACATGAAAAGTGACCATGCTCTTGGCCCTGGCCTGGGCCAGGCGAGTGTCAAATTGGTGGTTTTTTTCTCAAAAAAGCCCATATCTGTTTGTCCATTCGGACAGGGCAGAGCTGCGGACTCGTCCCCAGTTCTCTCCCTAAGGTGGTGTCAGTGTTTCACCTGAACCAGCTTATTGTGGTGCCTTGCGCCTACTAGGGACTTGGAGGACTCCAAGTTGCTGGATGTTGTCAGGGCCCTGAAAGTATAGGTTCCAGGACGGCTGGAGTCAGGAAAACTGACTTGCTGTTATCCTGTATGCACCCAACAAACTGGGTGCTCTTGCTTCTAAGCAGACTATTGCTAGTTGGATGTGTAATACAATTCAGCTTGCACATTCTGTGGCAGGCCTGCCACAGCCAAAATATGTAAATGCCCATTCCACAAGGAAGGTGGGCTCATCTCGGGCGGCTGCCCGAGGGGTCTCGGCTTTACAACTTTGCCGAGCGGCTATTTAGTCAGGGGCAAACACGTTTGTAAAATCCTACAAATTTGATACCCTGGCTAAGGAGGACCTGGAGTTCTCTCATTCGGTGCTGCAGAGTCATCCGCACTCTCCCGCCCGTTTGGGAGCTTTGGTATAATCCCCATGGTCCTTTCAGGAACCCCAGCATCCACTAGGACGATAGAGAAAATAAGAATTTACTTACCGATAATTCTATTTCTCGGAGTCCGTAGTGGATGCTGGGCGCCCATCCCAAGTGCGGATTATCTGCATTACTTGTACATAGTTACAAAAATCGGGTTATTATTGTTGTGAGCCATCTTTTCAGAGGCTCCGCTGTTATCATACTGTTAACTGGGTTCAGATCACAGGTTGTACAGTGTGATTGGTGTGGCTGGTATGAGTCTTACCCGGGATTCAAAATCCTTCCTTATTGTGTACGCTCGTCCGGGCACAGTATCCTAACTGAGGCTTGGAGGAGGGTCATAGGGGGAGGAGCCAGTGCACACCACCTGATCCTAAAGCTTTACTTTTTGTGCCCTGTCTCCTGCGGAGCCGCTATTCCCCATGGTCCTTTCAGGAACCCCAGCATCCACTACGGACTCCGAGAAATAGAATTATCGGTAAGTAAATTCTTATTTTTAATTACCTACCGGTAAATCCTTTTCGTGTAGTCCGTAGAGGATACTGGGCGCCCGCCCAGTGCTTCATTCTTCCTGCACTGTTACTTGGTTAAGTAATGTTAGTTCAGCCGTTGCTATTCCAGTTTCAAGTTTGGTTAGCTTGATTTTCCTCTTGTTGTGTGTGCTGGTTCGGAATCTCACCACTATCCTTATCTATCCTTCTCTCAAAGTATGTCCGTCTCCTCGGGCACAGTTTCCTAGACTGACTCTGGTAGGAGGGGCATAGAGGGAGGAGCCAGCCCACACTATCAAATTCTTAAAGTGCCCATGGCTCCTAGTGGACCTGTCTATACCCCATGGTACTAAATGGACCCCAATATCCTCTACGGACTACAAGAAAAGGATTTACCGGTAGGTAATTAAAATCCTATTTTACGTTACACCACGCAGTAGTGCACTTTATTCACCTTACGTCACACAGTATTGCCCCATATACATTATGTCACACACAGTATTTCACTGTGCCACCCGCTCCTCTCGCTCTGTGTCTGCAATCACATCCCATATTGCAGCAAGCACTCGGCAAATAAAAATCGTGGTGGCGACCAGTTCCACCCCCCAGCCATCCTGCATTCTGTGCAGTGGCACCTCCTTTGTTACGGTTCTGGTACACAGAGCGGGTTGCGTTTATGTGACCAACGGTCAGGAGCCCGCCGGTCACAATACCGACGCCGGGATCCTGGCATGTGAACATACCGCCGGTCGGCAAGCCAACCAACAGGGACTATTCCCACTCGTGGGTGTCAACAATACCCATAGAGTGGGAATAGAAACTGTGGCGAGTGCAGCGATCCACTGAGCCTGCTGTGTGACGAGCGCAGCAAGCCCGCAAGGGGCTTCGATGCGCTCGCCCCACTTGCTGGCCATCTAACAGCCAGGATCCCGCTGTCGGTATTGTGACCAGCAGTCTCCTGACCGTTGGTCACACAAACCCAACTCCACAGAGCAAGCATTTCAGAAATGTGTGGGCTTTTTTGTTACATCATGCAATGTGGGAGCCCTGAGTAACCGTCACGGCAGCTTTAAATCTGGCACTCAGGACATGTGCCTTTTTATAGCTCTACCCCCTGCTTGGGTCAGAGGAGCATGTGCTGGGCTCCACCAATCAGGGTTCAGCAGACACTCCTCTGATCGCAGGTGAGTTGCCTGTATATCAACCAATCTGTAGTCTCAAATAATCTATGTATATGCATGTAAGTGGGTTCATTTAGTTTCAGAAATGTATGTTTTAATATCGTAATTTTGGACACTCCCTTGCAGCAGCGTCGGAATGGGGGGGGGCAAGGGGGAGTAGGCCCCCCCCCCCCCCCCCCCCCCCCCCCCCCCATACATGTCATAGGCGTGGGGAGGGGGAGTGCTTACCCCCAGATCACCACGGAGACTCTGACTTTAAAACTCCGGCGCCACAGCATGCTGCCGCTTGTCCTGTCCAGCCGGCTCTTCACAGACTGAGGCATTACAGGGAGGAGGCGGGGATGTCCCAGCAGCAGGCTCAGCATTGCCACGCCTCCTCCCAGTAATGCATCTGTGACAGCCGGCTAGGACAAGTCACGGGGCAGCACACTGCGGCACCAGAGTTTTGAAGTCAGATTCTCCGTGGTGATCTGGGGGGTAAGCGCTCCCACACGGGGTTGGGGTGGGGGGGTAATGCCAAAAATTTTATTTATCTACGGTCCTAACCCCTTCCCCCACCCACCCCACGATATGTTCTGGCACCCCTGCTCCCTTGTTATTCTTCTGATACATTTTCAACAGTGTGGGAATCTAAACAATTTCCCAATTGCCTTTTTCTTTTTTGTAGCACAACTAAATTAATGAATGACCCTCAGATTTTTACCACTGTGCCAACTGCCGTCTACCTCGTGAGGAACACTTCAGGGTCTCAGGCAGGGCTGTGGTATGAAGTGAAGCCCTCTGCACAAACATTGATATTAGTGCACAGTAGTTAAAATGTACCTTGCATTGGGCATTCTATGAATATTTTTTACTGGAAATACATGGATTTACGTGTGTGTCACATTTTGCAGCTTCTGTGGAGACTCATCACAAATTGGTTCCGCATGCAAATAAAAAGTTTTATTGTGCAGGACAAGATATAAAAGGGATGAAAAGGATACATTTACTGGACATATCCCAGCTAGCAGTAAGTAGATGCACAATTTATTGCTCATCACAGAAGTGTCACGCCTGAGGTCAGAGGCTGACCTGGGGAAGCCTCGGGCATAGGGGCAGACATGAAGTTGAACTTGGGTGGCTGGATAGGGTTCCTAGACCTGTAAGATAGGAGCATGCGCCCAAAGGCATGACCAGAATAACAGAGGATTGTGTAAAAGGTAAGTCTTTTATTAAGCTAGCAGGTAAAGCAATCACAGCTGCAGATGATAGTAGACTCAAATATCAGCAATCGGTTAACCCCAATGGAAGCACACAGATAGGTATCACAAAGTCAGTAATAGTCCTCAATGCACAGAAGTCAGATAAATGCTGTTAGTAATATTAGGCATCAATGTTGGCGGCAATCATGGAAGATGCATTGTTTGTAATGGGAGTCCATAGACGCAGACAGCTAACAACTGATACAGAGGTAATGAGACGATTCTGACCAGAGAGAGATGATATTGCTGAACCAATGGTGAGACACAGATGACGAGGAATTGATGATGGAACACCGATGGTGACCGGAATCGATGATGGAACACCGATGGTGACCGGAATCGATGATGGAACGCAGATGGTGACAGGAATCGATGATGGAACGCAGATGGTGACAGGAATCGATGATGGAACGCAGATGGTGACAGGAATCGATGATGAAACACAGATGGGGACAGGAATCGATGATGGAACATCGAAAGTAACCAGAATTGATGATAGGTCACCGATGGTATCAGGAACGATGCTGGAACATCGATGGAGTCAGGCAGCTCTGCTGGATGGAAATTGGTCCAGGTCTCTTTAAGTGGATGGAATCACAGGACCTGGTAACCTGGAACTGCAGAGCAGAGAGAACAACCACAGACAGCAGAGACATCCAACACTGAGCTAGACAACCGTAGCACTGACAACCAGGAAGTGCTTGCACAGGAAACTTATACCCACCGCGAAGTGGTAATTGGCTGAGCAATCAGCTAGGAAGCAGACTGTAGAGGATTGGCTGTAGAGACTCATATGATTTGACTAAACATGGCTAAACCCATGTTTGGATATTGGAGGGAAAGTCTGTTTGGAAACAGCATGCTTGTGGCCTACAGTAATGGCGGCGGCGGCAGCAGCGGAGGACGCGGGGAGCTGAGAGCAACATCTGCCCGGACAGGAGCGACATGCCATATACGGCAGCATCCTCTACGGACTATGAGAAAAGGATTTACCGGTAGGTAATTAAAATCCTATTTTTATTGCGTCAGAGCTGCAGCCGTGGTACAAAATCACTGGCATAATGGCCGCCGCACATGCACAGTAGGGATTTGGTCTCCGGAACATGGCAGGATATAGACTCTGGCATCTACTACACTGTGAAGACAAGGCCCACCTGGAATCTGCACACGGGCCCCCTCCGCTGTTAAAATATCCCACCAGAGCTCACATGGTGGCAGGCAGGAGACGTCCTGGTGCTTTCATATCCCAGCAGTGGAAGAAAAGCAGGAGCCAGGTAGCACTGACATTGGAGATAGCAGGGGCAGCACAGGACCATCAGGAGCAGCATTAGTCCCCAGGGTGAGTACTGGCAGCCAGGTAGATCCAGTGGGAGCAGAGCCGGCCCCATGCATATGCAGGGTACATGACTGAGTATGGCGCAACATTGAGGAGGGTGCCCCGGGTAGCAGGAGTCAGACATTGTGTCTGCGCCTGATTGGCACATTTTGTAAAGTGAGTCTGGTAGGAGGGGTATAGAGGGAGGAGCCAGCCCACACTATTGGTTTCTTAAAGTGCCCATGGCTCCTAGTGGCCCTGTCTATACCCCATGGTACTACTGTGGACCCCAGTATCCTCTAGGACGTAAGAGAAATGATGATTATTATTATTATTATTTAAGGTCAACAGCTAGCGAATCAATATAATGAGACGATATATATTTTTTACTTTTTTCAATATTTTTTTTAAGATAATTAAATGTCATGTTCAACTGCCTGGTATGAAAAAAAGAGTAAGTGTCTCCTCAGCGTAGCTGAAGCAGCTCGTCTGTCACCCGCAGCCATGGCCGAGAATCAGATGTATGGGTGGGAGAATGAAGAAACTGAGATAGTGATCCATCCTCCCACTAATCAACCCTCCCAATCTTCTCTTTTATCATTGTAAAGTGATGAACAGCATTGGCTTGCTACAGAACTGACAGACCCCCTATAATGAGGTTGTATATAACAGCATATAGGGGGTCATTCCGAGTTGATCGTAGCTGTGCTAAATTTAGCACAGCTACGATCATTCACACTGACATGCGGGGGGATGCCCGAGACAGGGCTAGTCCGCCGCGCATCTCAGTGCCGCCCCCCCCCCCAGAAGTGCAAAGGCATTGCACAGCGGCAATGCCTTTGCACTTCCAGAGTAGCTCCTGACCAGCGCAGCTTTAGCATGCTGGCCGGGAGCTACTCATCGCTCCCCGGCCCGCAGTGGCTGCGTGTGACGTCACGCAGTTGCCGCGGGCTGCTCCCCCAATGGTCCGGCCACGCCTGCATTGGCCGGACCGCGCCCTCTAAACGGCGACTTAACGCCGCCGTCCAGCCCCCTCCCGCCCAGCGACCGCCTCTGTCTCAGAGGCGATCGCTAGGCAACGATGGCTGCCATGCGCCGGCGCAGTTCCAGCCCTATCGCTGCGACAAACTGCAGCGAGCGATCGGGTCGGAATGACCCCCATAGGCCTCTGCCTAGAGAGAGGCATGTCAATAAATTGTTAAAGTTTCTAGTGCAGCTTTATAGCCTTTTTTAAAAAAAAATGAGCTGCTATGTACAGGACATACACAAGGGGGCGTAAATGTTCTCTCCTGCTAGCACTGTAGATGGTACTGCTGTTCTCTACATTCTTTAGGAAAATTCATTGCTTATTTACATACTCCTGCATTTAAACATGACATTCTTTGAATCAAAGCTTTGTTTTGTATGAAAAAAGGTACCAGTGCTCGACAAATGTACCAGTACTCTCCTAAAGCTATAGTAGTTTCTATACTCTTGACAAGTCTTTATTACTTTCTGAAATTATTTCAAAGATTTCTTTCTGTTCTGGAATGAGTTATAAGAATTAAAAATTATAGCTTTCAATTAAGTATCAAAAAATTAACACTGATTTCAATTATAATTTTGACCTAGATGCTTGTTGTTTTCTAGTGCTCTGGATTGTCTACGACTTAATATCCTCACGCATGTCATTACACAAAAGATAGGTCAATGTGTCCCAAGGCCAGGCCTGTAGAGAAAAATGAGGAGCAGTGGCTAAATCCTGAGGATGGATGTGGTCAAATAATGAAGGCATAGCCACACCAAGGAGAGGGCATTCTTCCCCCTGCATGGCTGACCTGGGCCCTTTAAACAAACCCGGATCTGGCACCGTTGCCCAGGAGTGTAGACTTTTCAATCCGGTTTAGTCATAGTATAGTGAAATCATGCCTCCCAACTGTTTTTCTAGGACTGTCCCACTGTGTGTGTGTGTGTGTGTGTGTGTGTGTGTGTGAGGGGGGGATATTTGGGGGAGCACACACCAGAACCCTACTACGCAGTACAGCAGGTAAGGAGCGGGTGAATAGATGTGTGCGCATAAACAAGGCATTCATTCACAGTGCCGGGAGAGTCTGGGACACCTACACAATGACGGGAACGGGGGTGCCATGATGTTCTGCCCCTTTTACTGAGGCCCCACCCCTTTCCGGTAGCACGTTCCCCTTCGGCGTGTGCAGGGTTCCGCTCCCTGAACCACCAATGTTGGGAGGTGTGGTGAAATCACAAGTCCAATAAAATCTAGACAATGAACTGTGCCATTTTTTACACATTTTTCATTTTTCCTGTGACTTAATTGTTCTCAGTCTGATAAGTGTCCCCAGCTGACCCTGGCTCCCGCAGAGGTCTAAGTTTTTTGCCTCCTTTGTAGTTAGTATATTATTATTAACATACTAATCTATAATTCCACATGGAACATTTTTTTTTTCTTTTTATCTGTCCCCGGCTCTTTTTCTTTCACTCTCCCCCTTCTCCAATTCTCATTCTCCACTTCCTTTCTTTCCCCATTTCTCTGTTTCACCCTTTTCCTGAAGGATCGCTCTCCCCCTCCCATCACAAATGAATGTTACCTTTCAGTAAACATGTGCTCGGCATGTGTGCGACATAACTGAGCCTGGACTGAATAAGAGCTCTGTATGAAACGTGTGCACTTGGAAGTGACTGTGACATGTATATTTTGTATGTGGCGTCATATTGTCTGTCGTGTGTGTATTTAAAATATGTACAGCTAATGGGAAAGGCCTCTGTTTTCTTATTCATGTTTTACCTCATTTACACATTGTCATAATTGTGTTTAAAATTCTAGAAGTAAATGTATAACTGCAAATTTTGGTCCAGTATAAGGACTATGCAGCTGTCCCAGGTCCACTAAGTACCAGTATAAGTACCATTGTTTTTTAGGTTTAATTTAACACTTAATTTATTATACTTCGCCCCTTCAACTTGGCAAAATTATTTCTAGTAAGGATGGCAGAGCAGTGAGCAGAGATTCATATCACACTGGATGGGAATATGAGTGAACCGGAGGCAACAATGCAATCGGATATCTGTTCCATGAATCCAGAGCAAAATAAGACCTTGGCAGGAAGGTAAGTACTTGGACTTCTTACCTTTATTACTATTGACAGGCCAACTATCTTTACTTGCAAGTGAGAATCATATTATTGACCATTATTGGTAACCATTGTCTATCATATGACCACGACCCATTGTAGTAATGGCTATTACAACTACTAACATATGCCCTCCAACATTTTACACATAAAAATCGGTACTTTCAAAGTTTCAATGGGAGTTTGGAGAGTCAAAAATTGGTACAGACCATAAAAAAAAAGTTACTGTACCTGACAAAAAGGTGGGTGGAGGGTATGCTAACATATATGCTACTGCTGGGCATTATCATGTGCAGTAACACTGGCATATTTGACCTTCCTGGGCAGAAGGGCATCGCCAACAGAATTGATGAAACAGGGAGAAGGGAGAAGCTGGTAAAGACAGAGGTAGAGAGACTTGCACAGACAGAAGTGACTGATATGAAAATGTGTCCAGCATACCTGAGTTGCTCTCAGTCCTTGTGTGATCCAGTAGCTCTGAGGCTGCAATCCAATGAAACATTTGATGTGTAAGCTCTCACGAGTAGGGCCCTCTTCCCTCATGTGCTTATTCTTTTTCTTACCTTAATAATCTTCAACTGCACCAAATCCAGCAATCTTCTTCCACCTGATACTTATTCCAGTGTCATCTGCTGACGTAGCTATGTTTATTTACCCTGTACTTGTCCTATATTGTCTTCAACTGTAAGTCGCTGTTTTCATGTTTTGATTATGTGTTTATGTACTCTGTAATTGGGCGCTGCAGAACCCTTGTGGCGCCATATAAATAAAAGATAATAATAATAATGTGGGTTCAGGGAGATTGCAGCAAATGCTCTAGTACTTTTCTCTTACGTCCTAGATGATGCTGGGGTCCACATTAGTACCATGGGGTATAGAAGTCCACCAGGAGCCATTGGCACTTTAAGAGTTTTAGAGTGTGGGCTGGCTCCTCCCTCTATGCCCCTCCTACCAGACTCAGTTTACAAAATGTGCCCAGAGGAGCCGGTCACAGCTAGGGGAGCTCTCCTGAGCTTTCCTGGAAAAGTTTTTAAATAGAGTTTATTTTTTTACAGGAGGCTGTAGGCAACAGCCTGCCTGCAGCGTGAGACTAAGGGGAGGAGCAGTGTCTGCCCTGCGGGGTCTGAGCCACTGACTCCGCTGACTGGACACTGAGCTCTAGAGGAGTCTGATCGGTCTCCGCCACAGGGGAACCGCTCGCCCCAGCAGCATGCCGTCGACCTCTTACAGAGCTGAAGGGAGTGGCGAGTTAGTCACCGACCCCCCTAGCAAGCGGGGGGCCAGTGTGAAGATGGCGGCATCGGGGAAGGGTCGCGGTATTAACCGCACTCCTGGACGGTACCAGAGGCACAAAGTGCGGCGCTGTGAGGGGCGCCCTGGGCCAGCACTTACCCCCAATACTGGTAAGCAAGCCTGTCAGGGTCCAGGGATCTCAGCCAGCAACTTTCCTCAGGCCAGTATAATCACCTGAAGAGCAGGAGGACAGCGCCATTAAGGGGGTGGAGCTTTTCAGAGCGGACCCAGCAGCATTCCAGCGCCATTTTCCTGCATGCATGCTGAAAGGAAGATACAGGTCCCTCCACAGCAACTTCAGCTTACTGTATACGGTACCAAGGGGTTGTAGAAGGGAGGGGAGGCTGTTATTTGACTGTGTGTCCTATTAAGGAGCACAAGTCAGCGCTGTTAAGGGGTTTCTCCTTGCAAACAAAGCGCTGTGTGGGTTGGCTCCAATCTCTGTCTCTCTCTTGCCATTCTTGGGGGGGAAACTCTGTCTGCCCCCACGTGTGTGTGTGTGTGTGTGTGTGTGTGTGTGTGTGTGTGTGTGTGTGTGTGTGTAGTGTTTGGTGGTCTCCTTTGGCAATGTCCAGGGACACTGTGTCATATGCTGCAGACGATTTATCCTCCCAGGATGATCCCATTCCATGTAATCAGGTTAGCACTGATTTAGCACAGATTCCTGCAAGGGAACCAGAGTGGTTTTCCTCTATCAAAACTTGGATTTCTCAGATTTCTGACAGGGTTGCTAGTAATGAATCTGCAACCCAGGTATTGCAGACCTCTATGGCTGTATGGCCCTTGTCTGGTACCTCAGGACACCCTGCTATATACCCCCACAAACGTGCGCTTGTGCAGGTAACACAAGACGACACGGATACCGATACTGACACACTACAGATGGTGATGGGGATGTGTTACGGGGGTCTGCATCTCTTGCAAAGAGGGTGCAACTGTTGATAGTGGCTATCAGAGATGTGTTAAATATTAATGATACCACACCTGATCGGGCTGAGGAGGCTTTTTTCACAGAAATAAAAAAGCCTCGCTGACCTTCCCTGCGTCAAAGGAATTGAACGCTATTTTTGAAAAAGCATGGGTAAACCCAGAAAAGAAATTTCAGATCCCAAAAAGGGTTTTGGTAGCTTTTCCTTTCCCTGACGAGGACAGGAAAAAATGGGAAAACCCTCCAATTGTTGACGCATCTGTGTCCAGACTCTCAAAAAAGGGGGTTTTGCCTGTTCCAGGTTCTACCTCCTTAAAGGAGCCGGCAGATAGAAAGATTGATAACACGCTTAAATCAATGTACACTGCTTCTGGGGCCATATTACGTCCCACTATTGCTAATGCATGGATTGCAAAAGCAATAATGAAGTGGTCGGCTAACATGCTTGAGGATTTGGATACAATGGATAGGGATGACGTTGCTTTATTTCTCTGACGTCCTAGTGGATGCTGGGGACTCCGTAAGGACCATGGGGAATAGACGGCTCCGCAGGAGACTGGGCACATCTAAAGAAAGCTTTAGGACTATCTGGTGTGCACTGGCTCCTCCCCCTATGACCCTCCTCCAAGCCTCAGTTAGATTTCTGTGCCCGGCTGAGCTGGATGCACACTAGGGGCTCTCCTGAGCTCCTAGGAAGAAAGTATATGTTAGGTTTTTTATTTTCAGTGAGACCTGCTGGCAACAGGCTCACTGCACCGAGGGACTAAGGGGAGAAGAAGCGAACCTACCTAAGTGGTGGTAGCTTGGGCTTCTTAGGCTACTGGACACCATTAGCTCCAGAGGGATCGAACACAGGACCCGACCTCGTCGTCCGTTCCCGGAGCCGCGCCGCCGTCCCCCTTACAGAGCCAGAAGCAAGAAGGTGGTCCGGAAAATCGGCGGCTGAAGACTTCTGTCTTCTCCAAGGTAGCGCACAGCACTGCAGCTGTGCGCCATTGCTCCTCATGCACACCACACACTGCGGTCACTGATGGGTGCAGGGCGCTGGGGGGGGGGCGCCCTGAGCAGCAATATTAACACCTTGGCTGGCAAACTGACACCATATATAGCCCCAGGGGCTATATAGGTGTTTATTAACCCCTGCCAGAACTTTTACAATAGCGGGAGAAAGCCCGCCGAAAAAGGGGCGGAGCCATCTCCCTCAGCACACTGGCGCCATTTTCCCTCACAGCTCTGCTGGAGGGATCGCTCCCTGGCTCTCCCCTGCAGTCCTGCACTACAGAAAAGGGTTAAAAAGAGAGGGGGGGCACAAATTAGGCGCAGTATATATATATATTATGCAGCTATAAGGGAAAACACTCTCTATAGGTGATATCCCTGTGATATATAGCGCTCTGGTGTGTGCTGGCATACTCTCCCTCTGTCTCCCCAAAGGGCTTTGTGGGGTCCTGTCCTCTGTCAGAGCATTCCCTGTGTGTGTGCTGTGTGTCGGTACTACTGTGTCGACATGTATGATGAGGATAATGATGTGGAGGCGGAGCAAATGCCTGTGAATGGGATGTCACCCCCTGCGGGGTCGACATCGGTGTGGATGGACTTATGGAAGGAATTACGTGACAGTGTCAACTCCTTACATAAAAGGTTTGACGACATAGGACAGCCAGCTGCTCAACTTGTGCCTGTCCAAGCGTCTCACATGTCATCAGGGGCTCTAAAACGCCCGCTACCTCAGATGGCAGACACAGATGTTGACACGGATACCGACTCCAGTGTCGACGACGATGAGACTAGTGTACCTTCCAATAGGGCCACCCGTTACATGATTGAGGCAATTAAAAACGTATTACACATTTCTGATAATACCCCAGATATCACAAAAAAGGGTATTATGTTTGGTGACAGAAAACTACCAGTAGTTTTCCTGCATCTGAGGAATTGATATGAGGTGTGTGAGGAAGCGTGGACTTCCCCCGATAAGAAATTGATAATTTCTAAGCAGCGTACCCTTTTCCGCCAGAGGATAGGTCACGTTGGGAAATAACCCCTAGGGTAGATAAAGCGGTTACACGCTTATTAAAAAAGGTGGCACTACCGTCACGGATACGGCCGCCCTGAAGGACCTGCTGATAGAAAGTAGAAAACTACCCTTAAAGCTATATACACACACACGGGCATTATATTGAGACCTGCTATTGCCTCGGCATGGATGTGCAGTGCGGTAGCTGCGTGGTCAGATTCCCTGTCGGATAATATTTATACTGTAGATAGGGACAATATTTTGCTGAAAATAGAGCATATAAAAGACGCTGTCTTATACATGCGTGATGCATAGAGGGATATTTGCCGACTGGCATCACTAATAAGCGCTATGTAAAACCATTGCCGCCAGACGGGGGTTATGGACTCGGCAATGGTCGGGCGATGCCGATTCAAAACGGCACATGGAAGTTTGCCCTAGAAGGGGGTGGAACTGTTTGGGGATGGTCTTTCAGACCTCGTTTCCACAGCTACGGCTGGGAAATCAAAACTTTTGCCACAAGCTACCCCACAGCAAAAGTAAGCACTGTATTATCAGGTACAGTCCCTTCGGCCCCAGAAAAGTAGAGGGCTAGAGGCTCATCTTTTCTGCCAAGAGGAAAAGGTAGAGGGAAAAAGCTGCAGCACACAGCTAGTTCCCGGGAGCAGAAGTCCTCCCCTGCGTCCGGTAAGTCCACAGCATGACGCTGGGGCTGCTCAGGCGGACCCGGGTACGGTGGGGGCCCGTCTCAGAAATTTCAGCGCACAGTGGGCTCTCTCACAGGTGGATCCCTGGGTTCTTCAAATAGTATCTCAGAGGTACAGGCTGGAATTCGAGACGGCCCCCCCCCCCCCCCCGCCGTTTCCTAAAATCTGCCTCACCGGCAACTCCCTCTGCCAGGGAGGCAGTGTTGGTGGCTATCCAAAAAACTGTATTCACAGCAAGTGATTATCAAGGTACCCCTCCTTCAACAGGAAAAGGGTTACTTTTCCACAATGTTTGTGGTACCGAAACCGGACGGTTCGGTGAGACCCATCTTAAATTTAAAATCCTTGAACACATATAACAAAAGATTCAAGTTCAAGATGGAATCGCTCAGGGCGATTATTGCGATCCTGGACGAGGGGGATTACAGGGTCTCTCTGGACATCAAGGATACTTACCTGCATGTCCCCATTTACCCTCCTCACCAGGAGTACCTCAAGATTGTGGTACCGGACTGTCACTATCAGTTCCAGACGCTGCCGTTTGGATTATCCACGGCACCGAGGGTCTTTACCATGGGTAATGACCGAAATGATGATACTCCTTCGCAAGAAGGGAGTTTTAATTATCCCGTACTTGGACGATCTCCTGATAAAGGCGAGGTCCAAGGAACAGTTGGTAAGGGGGTAGCACTTTCTCGGGAAGTGCTGCAACAGCAGGACTGGATTCTCAATTCCAAAGTCACAGCTGGTCCCGACGACACGTCTTCTGTTCCTGGGAATGATTCTGGAAACAGACCAGAAAAAAGTGTTTCTTCCAATGGAAAAAGCCGAGGAGTTGTCATCTCTAGTCAGAAACCTCCTAAGACCGGGACAGGTGTCGGTACATCAATGCACACGAGTCCTGGGAAAAATGGTAGCTTCGTACGAAGCAATTCCATTCGGAAAGTTCCACGCAAGGATTTTCCAGTGGGACCTGTTGGACAAATGGTCCGGGTCCCATCTCCAGATACAGCAGCGGATAACCCGGTCGGCAAGAACCGGGGTGTCGCTGCGGTGGTGGCTGCAGAGGGTTCATCTACTAGAGGGCCGCAGATTCGGAATACAGGACTGGGTCCTGGGGACCACGGATGCCAGCCTTCGGGGCTGGGGTGCAGTCACACAGGGAATAAAATCCCAAGGACTATGGTCCAAAACAGGAGTTTTCACTTAACATAAATTTCTCTAACGTCCTAGTGGATGCTGGGAACTCCGTAAGGACCATGGGGAATAGCGGGCTCCGAAGGAGGCTGGGCACTCTAGAAAGATCTTAGACTACCTGGTGTGCACTGGCTCCTCCCACTATGACCCTCCTCCAAGCCTCAGTTAGATTTCGTGCCCGGCCGAGGTTGGATGCACACTAGGGGCTCTCCTGAGCTCTTAGAAAGTTATAGTCTTTTTCAGTGAGACCTGCTGGCAACAGGCTCACTGCAGCGAGGGACTAAGGGGAGAAGAAGCGAACTCGCCTGCTTGCAGCCGGATTGGGCTTCTTAGGCTACTGGACACCATTAGCTCCAGAGGGATCGACCGCAGGCCCAGCCTTGATGTTCGGTCCCGGAGCCGCGCCGCCGTCCCCCTTACAGAGCCAGAAGCAAGAAGATGGTCCGGAAAATCGGCGGCATGAAGACATCCTGTCTTCACCAAGGTAGCGCACAGCACTGCAGCTGTGCGCCATTGCTCCTCATACACACTTCACACTCCGGTCACTGAGGGTGCAGGGCGCTGGGGGGGGCGCCCTGAGGCAGCAATAAAAACACCTTGGCTGGCTAAAATACCTCAATATATAGCCCCTGGGGCTATATATGAGGTAAATACCCCTGCCAGAATCCCATAAAAAGCGGGAGAATAGGCCGCGAAAAAGGGGCGGAGCCTATCTCCTCAGCACACTGGCGCCATTTTTCCCTCACAGCTCGGCTGGAAGGAAGCTCCCTGGCTCTTCCCTGCAATTCTACAGTACAGTAAGAGGGAAAAGAGAGGGGGGGCATTAAAATTGGCACTGTATACAGTATATTATATAAAAAGCAGCTATTAGGGACATAACTCAGTTAGTCCCTGTATATATATATAGCGCTCTGGTGTGTGCTGGCATACTCTTACTCTGTCCCCCCAAAGGGCTTTTGTGGGTCCTGTCCTCTGTTTGAGCATTCCCTGTGTGTGTGGAGTGTGTCGGTACGGCTGTGTCGACATGTTTGAGGAGGATAATGATGTGGAGGGGGAGCAGATGCCTTTAGCAGGGATGTCACCCCCTGGGGGTCAGACACCTGAGTGGATGGTATTATGGCAGGAAATGAGTGCACGTATAGACTCCTTACATAAAAAATTTGACGACATGCCGACTGTGGGACAGCCGAGTCTTCAGCTCGTGCCTGTCCAGGTGTCTCAAAAGTCATCAGGGGCTCTGAAACGCCCGTTATCTCAGGTGGCACAAGTAGATGTCGACACGGATACTGACACCAGTGTCGACGACGATGAGTCAAATTTAATGCCCGTTAAGGCCATTCACTGCATGATTGAGGCAATGAAAGAGGTGTTAAATATTTCTGATTTACATCCAGGTACCACAAAAAAGGGTATTATGTTTGGGGAGAAAAAACTACCTGTAGTTTTTCCCCCGTCAGATGAATTAAATGAAGTGTGTGAAGAAGCGTGGGCTTCCCCTGATAAGAAATTGGTAATTCCTAAGAAGCTACTAATGGCGTTCCCTTTCCCGCCAGAGGATAGGTTACGTTGGGAAACACCCCCGAGGGTGGATAAAGCGCTCACACGTTTGTCTAAAAAGGTGGCACTACCGTCCCAGGATACGGCCGCCCTTAAGGAACCTGCTGATAGAAAGCAGGAGGCGATCCTGAAGTCTGTATATACACACTCAGGCATTATACTCAGACCAGCTATTGCGTCAGCATGGATGTGCAGTGCTGCCGCTGCGTGGTCAGATAAACTGTCAGAAAATATTGACACGTTAGACAGAGACACGATCCTGCTAACAATTGACCATATAAAAGACTCAGTCTTATACATGAGAGATGCACAGAGGGAAATCTGCCGACTGGCATCTAAAATAAGTGCATTATCTATCTCTGCTAGGAGATGCTTATGGACTCGCCAGTGGACTGGAGATGCAGATTCCAAAAGGCACATGGAAGTCTTGCCTTATAAGGGGGAGGAATTATTTGGGGATGGTCTCTCCGACCTAGTTTCCACAGCAACGTCTGGGAAGTCAGCATTTTTACCCCATGTCCCCTCACAGCCTAAGAAGGCGCCATTTTATCAGGTTCAGTCCTTTCGGTCCCAGAAAAACAAGCGGGGAAAAGGAGGGTCTTTTCTGTCAAGAGGCAGAGGCATGGGAAAAAGGCTGCAGCAAACAGCAGGTTCCCAGGAACAAAAGTCCTCCCCCGCTTCCTCTTCCAAGTCCGCCGCATGACGGTGGGGCTTCACAGGCGGAGCCAGGTACGGTGGGGGCCCGCCTCAGGAATTTCAGCGATCAGTGGGCCCGCTCACAGGTGGATCCCTGGATCCTTCAAATAGTATCTCAGGGATACAGGCTGGAATTCGAGGCGACTCCACCCCGCCGTTTCCTAAAATCCGCCTTGCCGATTGCTCCCTCAGACAGGGAGGCGGTGCTAGCAGCGATTCACAAGCTGTATTCCCAGCAGGTGATAATCAAGGTACCCCTACTTCAACAAGGCCGGGGTTACTATTCCACACTATTTGTGGTGCCGAAACCGGACGGTTCGGTGAGACCCATTTTAAATTTGAAATCCTTGAACACATACATAAAAAAATTCAAGTTCAAGATGGAATCGCTCAGGGCGGTTATTGCAAGCCTGGACGAGGGGGATTACATGGTATCCCTGGACATCAAGGATGCTTACCTGCATGTCCCCATTTACAATTCTCACCAGGAGTACCTCAGATTTGTGGTACAGGACTGCCATTACCAATTCCAGACGCTGCCGTTTGGACTCTCCACGGCACCAAGGGTATTTACCAAGGTTATGGCGGAAATGATGATACTCCTTCGAAAAAAGGGAGTTTTAATTATCCCATACTTGGACGATCTCCTAATAAAGGCACGATCCAAGGAACAGTTGTTAGTGGGAGTAGCACTATCTCAGGAAGTGCTGAGCCAGCACGGCTGGATTCTGAATATCCCAAAGTCACAGCTGGTCCCCACGACACGTCTAATGTTCCTGGGAATGATTCTGGACACGGCCCAGAAAAAAGTGTTTCTCCCGGAGGAGAAAGCCAGGGAGTTGTCTTCTCTAGTCAGAGACCTCCTAAAACCAAAACAGGTATCGGTGCATCACTGCACGCGGGTCCTGGGAAAGATGGTAGCTTCTTACGAAGCAATTCCATTCGGCAGGTTCCATGCCAGGATTTTTCAGTGGGACCTGTTGGACAAGTGGTCCGGATCGCATCTTCAGATGCATCGTTTAATAACCCTGTCTCCACGAACCAGGGTGTCTCTTCTGTGGTGGCTGCACAATGCTCATCTTCTGGAGGGCCGCAGATTCGGCATACAGGACTGGGTCCTGGTGACCACGGATGCCAGCCTACGAGGCTGGGGGGCAGTCACAAAGGGAAGAAATTTCCAAGGACTATGGTCAAGTCAGGAGACTGCCCTTCACATAAATATTCTGGAACTAAGGGCCATTTACAATGCCCTAAGTCAAGCAAAATCCCTGCTCCTACACCAGCCGGTGCTGATCCAGTCAGACAACATCACGGCAGTCGCCCATGTGAATCGACAGGGCGGCACAAGAAGCAGGACGGCGATGGCAGAAGCCACAAAAATTCTCCGATGGGCGGAGAATCATGTACTAGCACTGTCAGCAGTGTTCATCCCGGGAGTGGACAACTGGGAAGCAGACTTTCTCAGCAGGCACGACCTCCACCCGGGAGAGTGGGGACTTCATCCAGAAGTCTTCCAAATGATTGTAAATCAATGGGGTCGTCCACAGGTGGACATGATGGCGTCCCGCCTAAACAAAAAACTAGAGAAGTATTGCGCCAGGTCAAGAGACCCTCAGGCGATAGCTGTGGACGCTCTAGTGACACCTTGGGTGTACCGGTCAGTTTATGTGTTCCCTCCTCTACCTCTCATACCAAAGGTATTGAGAATAATAAGAAAGCGAGGAGTAAACACAATTCTCGTGGTTCCGGATTGGCCGAGAAGAGCGTGGTACCCGGAACTTCAAGAGATGATCTCAGAGGACCCGTGGTCTCTGCCGCTCAGACAGGACTTGCTGCAGCAGGGCCCCTGTCTGTTCCAAGACTTACCGCGGCTGCGTTTGACGGCATGGCGGTTGAACGCCGGATCCTGAAGGAAAAGGGCATTCCGGAGGAAGTCATTCCTACGCTTATTAAAGCCAGGAAAGATGTTACGGCAAAGCATTATCACCGCATATGGCGGAAATATGTTGCTTGGTGCGAGGCCAAAAAGGCCCCAACAGAGGAATTTCAACTAGGTCGATTTCTGCATTTCCTGCAAGCAGGAGTGAATATGGGCCTAAAACTGGGCTCCATTAAGGTACAGATCTCGGCTCTGTCGATTTTCTTTCAAAAAGAACTAGCTTCAGTACCTGAAGTTCAGACATTTGTGAAAGGAGTGCTGCATATTCAGCCCCCATTTGTGCCTCCTGTGGCACCTTGGGATCTCAACGTGATGTTGAGTTTCTTAAAATCACATTGGTTTGAGCCACTAAAAACCGTGGATCTGAAATATCTCACGTGGAAAGTGGTCATGTTATTGGCCTTGGCTTCAGCCAGGCGAGTGTCAGAGTTGGCGGCTTTATCATGTAAAAGCCCTTATCTGATTTTCCATATGGATAGGGCAGAATTGAGGACTCGTCCCCAGTTTCTCCCTAAGGTGGTGTCAGGGTTTCACCTGAACCAGCCTATTGTGGTGCCTGCGGCTACTAAGGATTTGGAGGACTCCAAGTTGCTAGACGTTGTCAGGGCCCTGAAAATATATGTTTCCAGGACGGCTGGAGTCAGAAAATCTGACTCGCTGTTTATCCTGTATGCACCCAACAAGCTGGGTGCTCCTGCTTCTAAGCAGACTATTGCTCGTTGGATTTGTAGTACAATTCAGCTTGCACATACTGTGGCAGGCCTGCCACAGCCAAAATCTGTCAATGCCCATTCCACAAGGAAGGTGGGCTCATCTTGGGCGGCTGCCCGAGGGGTCTCGGCTTTACAACTTTGCCGAGCAGCTACTTGGTCAGGGGCAAACACGTTTGCAAAATTCTACAAATTTGATACCCTGGCTGAGGAGGACCTGGAGTTCTCTCATTCGGTGCTACAGAGTCATCCGCACTCTCCCGCCCGTTTGGGAGCTTTGGTATAATCCCCATGGTCCTTACGGAGTTCCCAGCATCCACTAGGACGTTAGAGAAAATAAGAATTTACTCACCGGTAATTCTGTTTCTCGTAGTCCGTAGTGGATGCTGGGCGCCCATCCCAAGTGCGGTTTATCTGCATTACTTGTACATAGTTATTGTTAACTAAATCGGGTTATTGTTGAGCCATCTGTTGAGAGGCTCTATTGTTTCATACTGTTAACTGTGTTTCATATCACGAGTTGTACGGTGTGATTGGTGTGGCTGGTATGAGTCTTACCCGGGATTCAAAATCCTTCCTTATTGTGTACGCTCGTCCGGGCACAGTACCTAACTGAGGCTTGGAGGAGGGTCATAGTGGGAGGAGCCAGTGCACACCAGGTAGTCTAAGATCTTTCTAGAGTGCCCAGCCTCCTTCGGAGCCCGCTATTCCCCATGGTCCTTACGGAGTTCCCAGCATCCACTACGGACTACGAGAAACAGAATTACCGGTGAGTAAATTCTTATTTTTCTGGAGATAAGAGCCATTTACAAGGCCCTAAGAGCAAAACAAGGCCCCTGCTTCACCAGCCGTACTGATCCAATCAGACAACATCACGGCGCTCGCCCATGTAAACAGGCAGGGCGGCACAAGAAGCAGGAGGGCGATGGCAGAAGCCACAAGGATTCCCCGTTGGGCGGAAAATCATGTGGTAGCACTGGCAGCAGTGTTCATTCCGGGAGTGGACAACTGGGAAGCAGACTTCCGCAGCAGACTCCACCCGGGAGAATAGGGACTTCATCCAGAAGTCTTCCAAATGCTGGTAAACCGTTGGGAAAGACCACAGGTGGACATGATGGCGTCCCGCCTCAATAAAAAAGATATTGCGCCAGGTCAAGGGAACCTCAGGCGATCGCTGTGGACGCTCTAGTGACACCGCGGGTGTACCAGTCGGTTTATGTGTTCCCTCCTCTCCCTCTCATACCCAAGGTACTGAGGATAATAAGGAAAAGAGGAGTAAGAACTATACTCATGGTTCCGGATTGGCCAAGAAGGGCTTGGTACCTGGAACTTCAGGTGTTGATCTCAGAGGACCCTTGGCCTCTGCCACTCAGACAGGATCTTCTGCAGCAGGGGCCCTGTCTGTTCAAAGACTTACCGCGGCTGCATTGACGGCATGGCGGTTGAACACCGGATCCTGAGTGCGAAAGGCATTCCGGAGTAAGTCATTCTTATCCTGATCAAAGCCAGGAAGGATGTCAGCCTGAAGTGCAGACGTTGTAAGGGAGTGCTGCATATTCAGCCCCTTTTTTATGCCCCAGTGGCACCTTGGGATCTCAATGTGGTTTTGAAGTTCCTGGAATCACATTGGTTTGTGCCACTTAAAACCGTGGATTTGAAATATCTCACATGAAAAGTGGTCATGTGTTGGCTCTGGCTACGGCCAGGCATGTGTCAGAATTGGCGGCTTTGTCATAAAAAAGCCCTTACCTGACTTTCCATATGGATAGGGCAGAGTTGAGGACTCGTCCTCACTTTCTCCCGAAGGTGGTATCAGGTTTTCACTTGTACCAAACTATTGTGGTGCCTGCGGCTACTAGGGACCTGGAGGATTCCAAGTTACTGGACGTAGTCAGGGCCCTGAAAAATTATATTTCCAGAACGGCTGGAGTCCGGAAAACTGACTCGCTGTTTATCCTAGATGCACCCAACATGCTGGGTGCTCCTGCTTCTAAGCAGACTATAGCGCGCTGGATTTGTAGCACTATTCAGCTTGCGCATTCTGCGGTGGGACTACCGCAGCCTAAATCTGTAAAAGCCCATTCCACATGGAAGGGGGCTCATCTTGGGCGGCTGCCCGAGGGGTCTCGGCTTTACAACTTGGCCGAGCTGCTACTTGGTCAGGGGCAAACACGTTGCAAAATTCTACAAATTTGATACCCTGGCTGAGAAGGACCTTGAGTTCTCTCATTCGGTGCTGCAGAGTCATCCGCACTCTCCCGCCCGTTTGGGAGCTTTGGTATAATCCCCATGGTCCTTACGGAGTCCCCAGCATCCACTAGGACGTCAGAGAAAATAAGATTTTACTCACCGGTAAATCTATTTTTCGTAGTCCGTAGTGGATGCTGGGCGCCCATCCCTAGTGCGGATTGTCTGCAATACTTGTAAATAGTTATTGTTACACAAATCGGGTTGTTATTGCGAACCATCTATTCAGAGGTTCCATTGTTATCATACTGTTAACCGGGGTTCCTATCACGAGTTATATGGTGTGATTGGTGTGGCTGGTATGAGTCTTACCCGGGATTCAAAATCCTTCCTTATTGTGTCAGCTCTTCCGGGCACAGTGTCCTAACTGAGGCTTGGAGGAGGGTCATAGGGGGAGGAGCCAGTGCACACCAGATAGTCCTAAAGCTTTCTTTAGATGTGCCCAGTCTCCTGCGGAGCCGTCTATTCCCCATGGTCCTTACGGAGTCCCCAGCATCCACTACGGACTACGAGAAATAGATTTACCGGTGAGTAAAATCTTATTTTTTACGCAATATACATGATTCTGCTGGTTTTATGGTTGACTCCATGAAAGACCTGGGTTCCATGTCTGTTTCAGCTCGTCTGGGACTTTGGCTGCGCCAGTGGTCGGCCGACGTGGAATCCAGAAGAAGTGTGGAGTCGCTGCCCTATACAGGTCAGGCTCTCTTTGGGGAATCTCTAGATGCGTGGATTTCTACCGCCACAGCGGGTAAGTCTCTGTTTCTTCCCTCAGCAGCACCTGCTCAGAAGAAATCATTCTCCTCAGCTGCGCAGCAGTCCTTTCGGCCTAACAAGCCTAGAAAGGCCAGGACTTCCAATACTTTCTTTAGGGGAGGTCGAGTTAAGTCCAAGAAACCTGCCGCTGCAGGTTCCCAGGAACAAAAGCCTGCGTCAAGTACCCCTAAGTCCTCCGCATGACGGTAAACTGCTAGCCCCGGTGGTGGGGCCAGTGGGAGCGAGACTCAGACATTTCAGTCATGTTTGGGTGTCGTCTGGCCTGGATCCCTGGGTACTAGATATTGTGTCTCAGGGATACAGACTGGAATTTCAAAGTCTCCCTCCGCACCGCTTTTTCAAGTCAGGTTTACCAACTCTGTTGGAAGACAGCACAGTTCTTCAGGACGCTGTCCAAAAGCTGGTGGAGGCACAGGTCATTGTGCCAGTACCACCTCACATGCTGACCAAAGGTTAGTATTCGAACCTTTTCGTGGTACCGAAACCGGATGGTTCGGTCAGGCCCATTCTGAACCTAAAATCATTGAACCCCTTTCTAAAGGAGTTCAAGTTCAAGATGGAGTCTCTCAGGGAGGTGATATCAGGTCTGGAAGAGGGGGAATTCCTGGTATCACTGAATTTCAAGGATGCGTACCTTCACATTCCGATCTGGCTGCCGCATCAGGCTTATCTCTGTTTTGCATTGCTGGACTGTCATTATCAGTTCTAGGACCTGCCATTCGGACTCTCCACAGCACCAAGGGTATTTACCAAGGTGATGGCGGAAATTATGATACTGCTCCGCAAACAGGGTGTGAACATCATTCCATACCTAGATGATCTCCTGATAAAGGCGTCGTCCAAGGAGAAGCTACTGCAGTCCATTGTTCTCACAACACGACTGCTCCAGAGTCACGGTTGGATTCTGAACCTTCCAAAGTCTCATTTGGAATCAACCCAGAGGTTGTCTTTTCTGGGAATGATCCTGGACACGGAAGTGCAGCGGGTGTTTCTTCCGCAGGAAAAGGCTTTGGTGATACAAACTATGGTCCGGGATGTCCTGAAGCCACCCTGGGTGTCTGTTCATCAATGCATCCGCCTATTGGGAAAGATGGTGGCCTCTTACGAGGCTCTCCAGTATGGGAGGTTCCATGCTCAGCCCTTCCAACTGGATCTCCTGGACAAGTGGTCGGGATCTCACCTCCACATGCACCAGCGAATTCGTCTGTCACCAAAGGCGAGGATATCACTCCTCTGGTGGCTTCAGCTGCCTCATCTCCTGGAAGGCCGCCGGTTCGGGATTCAGGACTGGGTCCTGCTAACAACAGATGCGAGCCTCAGGGGCTGGGGAACGGTCACTCAAGGAGTAACCTTCCAGGGAAGGTGGTCAAGACTGGAAGCCGGCCTGCCCATCAAGATTCTGGAACTAAGAGCCGTATACAACGGTCTTCTTCAGACGGGCCCTCTTCTAAGAAATCGGGCCATTCAGGTGCAGTCGGACAACGTAACAACAGTGGCTTACATAAACCGACAGGGCGGAACGAAGAGCAGAGCAGCAATGTCAGAGGTGTCAAGAATACTCCTCTGGACAGAAAAGCACGCGTTGGTGCTGTCAGCCATCTTCATTCCGGGAGTAGACAACTGGGAAGTAGACTTCCTCAGTAGACACGATCTCCATCCAGGAGAGTGGGGACTCCATCCGGAAGTGTTCAAGGACATAACGGATCTTTGGGGCTTGCCCCAAATAGACATGATGGCCTCTCGTCTCAACAAGAAGGTTCGGCGTTATTGTTCCAGGTCTAGGGACCCACAGGCAGTGGCAGTGGACGCCCTGGTGTCTCCGTGGGTGTTCCAGTCAGTGTACGTGTTTCCTCCACTCCCACTTATCCGAAGAATCCTAAAGCTCATAAGGAGAACAAGGGTTCAAGCGATCCTCATTGCCCCGGACTGGCCAAGAAGGGCTTGGTACGCGGACCTTCTGAATCTACTGCAAGAAGATCAGAGGCCTATTCCTCTTCGGGAGGTCCTGCTACATCGAGGGCCGTTCGCCTATCAAGACTTACCGCAGCTACGTTTGACGGCATGGAAGTTGAGCGCCTGATTCTGGCTCGGAAGGGCATTCCGAAGATGGTTATTCCTACCCTCATACAGGCTAGGAAAGGGGTTACGTCTAAATATTACCATCGTATTTGGAAGAAATATGTCTCTTGGTGTGAGTCCAAGAGCTTTACTGTGGTGGAGTTTCAACTGGGACGTTTCCTCCTCTTCCTGCAAGCAGGAGTGGATATGGGCCTGCCTGCGATTGGGGTCTGTGAAGGTCCAGATTTCGGCCCTATCCATTTTCTTTCAGAAACAATTGGTTGTCCTCCCTGAGGTTCAGACCTTTTTGAAGGGTGTTCTGCATATCCAACCTCCCTTTGTACCACCTACGGCGCCCTGGGACCTTAACGTGGTGTTGAAGTTTCTCCAGTCGGATTGGTTTGAGCCTCTACAGGAGGTGGAGGTCAAATTTCTCACATGGAAGGCGGTCACTTTGTTGGCCTTAGCTTCTGCTAGGCGGGTGTCAGAGCTGGGGGCTTTATTCTGTAAAAGCCCTTACTTGATCTTCCACAAAGATAGAGCTGAGCTCCGGACACGCCAGCAGTTTCTTCCAAAGGTTGTGTCGGCATTTCATATCAACCAACCTATTGTGGTGCCAGTGGCTACTGACTCCTCTATTACATCAAAGTCCTTGGATGTCGTAAGGGCTCTGAAGATTTATGTGACGAGAACATCTTGTCACAGAAAGTCGGACTCTCTGTTTGTCCTGTATGATCCCCAGAAAATTGGGTGTCCTGCTTCTAAGCAGACTATTTCTCGCTGGATTAGGTTCACTATCGAGCATGCTTATTCTATGGCAGGATTGCCGTGTCCAAAATGTGTCAAGGCCCACTCTACTCGTAAGGAGGGGTCTTCCTGGGCGGTTGCCCGGGGTGTCTCGGCATTACAACTTTGCCGAGCTGCAACTTGGTCTGGGTCGAACACGTTTGCAAAGTTTTACAAGTTCGATACTTTGGCCTCTGATGATCTGAAGTTCAGTCAATCAGTTCTGCAGGAGCCTCCGCGCTCTCCCTCCCGTTCTGGGAGCTTTGGTACATCCCCATGGTACTAATGTGGACCCCAGCATCCTCTAGGATGTAAGAGAAAATAGGATTTTGGTTACCTACCGGTAAATCCTTTTCTTGTAGTCCGTAGAAGATGCTGGGCGCCCGCCCAGCGCTTCGTTTTCCTGCAAATGTTATTTGGTTCAGTACCACTTCGTTTTAGTTGAGTACTGCATTGTTACTTGGTAAGTAATGTTCAGCTGTTGCTGAGTAGTTCAAGCTAGTTGTCTTGACAGGCCTTGTATGTGTGAGCTGGTATGAATCTCAAGATAGTGGTAAGTCCTTCTCTCGAAGTATGTCGTCTCCTCGGGCACAGTTTCTAGACTGAGTCTGATAGGAGGGGCATAGAGGGAGGAGCCAGCCCACACTCTAAAACTGTTAAAGTGCCAATGGCTCCTGGTGGACCCGTCTATACCCCATGGTACTAATGTGGACCCCAGCATCCTCTACGGACTACGAGAAAAGGATTTACCGGTAGGCAACCAAATCCTATTATTGTCCCCTTACTTTCGGTAGAGGAAGTGAGCCATAATTAAAACACTTGCAGGAGACCTTAGTAAAGCTGCACTGGCACCTAGGAAATTTACAATTTATAAAAAATAAAAAAGTTGATGGCGCAACAAATATACATCGATGCTGCATTTTTATATGCAAGTAGCAGATTAGAGCTGTCTCAGTATAAATCACAGTTGCTGCAACATTTGCACATTTTATCAGTACCACTACGTCCAAAAATGCAGTTGTGACAGACAACCTTTGCGTCTAACCCCTGAATCAGACCCTCAGCTTGGTATACAAGGCACTGCATGGTACACATTGTATGATACAGAACTCAGCTGAATCTGTTGACATGACATCTTACAGTGTAAGGTAAGCTTACGAAACCTAAATGTTACTTGAAAATAATGTTAGGCAGGTTATGATTTATCACCTCAGCAGGCTTATAATGTGATTGGCTACAATATAAACAGCCTTTGTGATGTCACAAGTCACTGAATGGTACAGAACTGTCAGTTATAAGCTGTAGCTGCTCATGACTGCTCACAGTGTAAGTTATGCTTATTTTTTAAATAATGTTAGATGGATATAGATAAATATATATACAAGAGAGAGAGAGAGAGAGAGAGAGAGAGAGATATGATATATGCAGTAGATAGAGAAACAGACAGATAAAATACAGGCAGGTTGTGAATTATTACCTCCGTAGGCTTATTATGTGACAGCTTTCATGATATCACTCAGCATGGTATACAAGTTACTGCCTGCACATTCTATTTAACCTTGCGATACCGACCCCGCAGGAGTGCGCATCGGGAATGAATCGGTATCGCAAGCTAGCTCACACCTTGTGATATGCACTAACTGCCCTTGCGATTTTGATTTTATAGTCAAAATCGCAAGGTAATATCGCACCGTGTGTACACACCTAAACACTGCCAAACATCACCGGCCAGGACTCAATGGCAGTTGGTGTGGCTCCCCTGTTTGAAGTTTGGGCTGTGCTGCAGCCCCATCTCTGTAACTGCCACTGGCAAAGAAGTCCAGAAACAGAGCATTTTGTACCTAATGGAACGGGTCATGTTGAAGGGCATGTTGAAGGATGTGTGTGCGGGGACAGGGAGAGTGTGCAGGGACAAGTCTGGTGGGTGACAGTGAGTGTCTGTGGGGTGATGTGGGTGACAGGGTGACAGCCTGTAGACAGGTCTGGGCACATTTGCCCCCCATACACTTCAATGTCCACCTCTCACAGTATTCTCCCCATCCCCCTTCATAATACAGCAATCCAACACATTTCTCCCCCCCCCCCCCCCCCACCATCTCTTAATATTCACCACATCACAATATCGCCGCAGGTCCCATCCTCACAGCACTGGCTGCCCTTACAGCTGTGATTGTGAAGTACCCCACACGGTGGTGCGTAATGTGTTGAATGTGTATTTACCTTGAGATCCGCTTCAGTTTCTCCACTCCGGTGCGGAGAGGTGGGAAATGTGAGAACGCTTGAAGACACGCTGAGTCAGTTCTTGTCTCAAAGGAATGAGTTTTTATTAGAGGGTCGGCAGAATTTAAGCAACACAGTTATCAGAGACTTTTCAACAGATCATGACATACGTATAAATTATGCAGTACATTAGCAAAGAGCTTTACCCTGTGTAAATGACTATGGCAAATCACAATGTAATACGGGATAACTTTTCCCAAGACAATATGCAAATCTGATACTCATAATTGCAATCAACAATTACTAAACAGCACGCACTGACTATATCTCTGCTTTCCTAAGCATGCGCGCCACATGACAATGCGCTTTTCATCACATTAGCATTTGCGACCATAATGGACCATAACACGTTCATTTCATAAATACATCAGAGCACATAAATAATATGCATCAGCAATATTATACCCAGGGCCGGCTCTACCATTAGGCAGCTTTAGGCGGCTGCCTAGGGGCACCGGCTCCTGGAGGGCGCCACTAAATTCATCTAGCAAAAAACTGAAGGATGGCTCTGTGTGCAGCCTCCTCCTTACACTGCGCTGGCTGCTGCTGCGGGTCTAATTAGGTACAGCCGTCACCATCAGGCTGTACCACAGAGTGCCTCAGCGCTTCCTCCATGCGAACAAGTGTAACATCATGTCATATGAAGGCACATAGGAGGTGGATGTAACTATGGTTCCCCAAGGGGCGCCCCCACGGCCGATCCTCATAGTCCTGATGCAGGCCCCTGGATCCCAACTCTTCAGCAGCAAGCAGCACCTGACTACATATCTGCACCTGCCGCGTCGCTGTAATGCTGCTGCCGCCTGTAAGAGGAGCCATACCAATTATGACAAGGAAACAACTATTAGGTAAGTAACCCATGGGGGTTTCTGCAGGACCACAGACAGTACACATCTTACAGCCCGATGGGTGGTTTGCTCTTGTAAACAGCATAATAGGGAAACACAGACACTGGGGTACAATACAGTACATATGGAGGAGCAGGAGGAGTCAGTAATTAACTTAGAGGGGGGATGGAACACAATAAGAAGCATACAAATATAATATATGTAAATATGTATATAATACTGTATGTATGGATGTATACACATGCAATTAAATGTCCCACCAGACCCCTTATACAGATGCATTGTATACAAGATAGATAGATAGACAGATTATTCCAGCACTCAGCAAAAAAAATAAAAAATTGGCCTCAGTATCCTATACAATTGCCAACATGCCAGCTAGCATGTATACATAGGCAGAAAGAACTGTCATCACTCAAGGATTTGAAAGTAAAAGTACTGCATATTGTGAACAAAGTCACAAAAATAATTTTTTTCACTTTAAAAGTCCATGAGTGTTGTTTCTTCTTTCTGTATATGTATAATAATGCAACATACCCTAGTCCACCTAGTGGCTACCTGCATCTTCTGTCTGAAAGGGGGGGGGGGTTGCAGGTTAGGGGGCGCTAGGTTGGAGATTTGCCTAGGGTGCATAGAGACCTTGCACCGGCCCTGATTATACCATTTAATAAATCAAGCAATACACCTGGGTATATGTCGGGTACCTGTTATGAAACTAGCGTCCTGCAAAAGTGTTCCTCCTCTATCTGAGCACAGGGTTTTTTGGCAAAGGCTCACTATGGCCCTCATTCCGAGTTGTTCGCTCGGTAATTTTCTTCGCATCGCAGCGATTTTCCGCTAATTGCGCATGCGCAATGTTCGCACTGCGACTGCGCCAAGTAAATTTGCTAAGAAGTTTGGTATTTTACTCACGGCATTACGAGGTTTTTTCTTCGTTCTGGTGATCGTAGTGTGATTGACAGGAAGTGGGTGTTTCTGGGCGGAAACTGGCCGTTTTATGGGTGTGTGTGAAAAAACGCTGCCGTTTCTGGGAAAAACGCGGGAGTGGCTGAAGAAACGGGGGAGTGTCTGGGCGAACGCTGGGTGTGTTTGTGACGTCAAACCAGGAACGACAAGCACTGAACTGATCGCACTGGAAGAGTAAGTATCGAGCTACTCAGAAACTGCCTAGAAATTTCTATTCGCAATTTAGAGAATCTTTCGTTCGCAATTTTGCTAAGCTAAGATTCACTCCCAGTAGGCGGCGGCTTAGCGTGTGCAAGGCTGCTAAAAGCAGCGAACAACTCGGAATGAGGGCCTATATGAGCAATTAAAATTAGGGAATGTCACTCCGCTATGGCAAAAGGGAAAATGGCAGAAATGTTCCTTTCCGGGAATATGCAAATAAAGAGGTGTGGCAGAATAGCATGAAATAACACGCTGTACAATGGACCCTTGGATAGCAACGTAAATGTTGGTGTATAAATGCACAATGTATATTGTCTCTCACTATGGGCAAAGATGGGAGGACTCCATGAAATAGAGAGGATAAGTTATACCGGCTAAAGGCATTCTCTTAAATGTACCAAAATACGGGGTGTATCGGTTACTCACGGCTGAATAATGCTGTCATCCACCCGGCCTCAATCTGGCACACTTCGGCGGTCACTGAGCAGTTGCCTGGACCTCTGCTGCACTGCGGTCCACAGGGCTACTCTCTTTGAACACCTGAGCAGTTGCCTGGGCCTCCGCTATGCTGTGAGTCACGGGGCTTCTTCTTCTTGATGAGGCTGTGACTTTAACTGCAACTGTGTGTTTAAGCCTAGCTGTGTCTTTAAGTGCAATAATGGCCCTCATTCCGAGTTGATCGGTCGCAAGGCGATTTTAGCAGAGTTACACACGCTAAGCCGCCGCCTACTGGGAGTGAATCTTAGCTTCTTAAAATTGCGACCGATGTATTCGCAATATTGCGATTACTAACTACTTAGCAGTTTCAGAGTAGCTCCAGACTTACTCTGCCTGTGCGATCAGTTCAGTGCTTGTCGTTCCTGGTTGACGTCACAAACACACCCAGCGTTCGCCCAGGCACTCCCACCGTTTCCCCGGCCACTCCTGCGTTTTTTCCGGAAACGGTAGCGTTTTCAGCCACACGCCCCTGAAACGCCGTGTTTCCGCCCAGTAACACCCATTTCCTGTCAATCACATTACGATCGCCGGAGCGAAGAAAAAGCCGTGAGTAAAAATACTTTCTTCATAGTAAAGTTACTTGGCGCAGTCGCAGTGCGAACATTGCGCATGCGTACTAAGCGGATTTTCACTGCGATGCGATGAAAAATACCGAGCGAACAACTCGGAATGAGGGCCCATGTCTTTAAGGCAGACTGCGTTCTTAATACAGGGCTGGTTTCTTATGCAGGCTTACTTCTCTACTTGCATACAGACTGGCTCTTGCAAAACTGTGTTATAACTGCAGGCTTTGGCCCTCATTCCGAGTTGTTCGCTCGCTAGCTGCTTTTAGCAGCCGTGTAAACGCTAAGCCGCCGCCCTCTGGGAGTGTATTTTAGCTTAACAGAAGTGCGACCGAAAGGATCGCAGCACTGCTACAAAAAAAAGATTGTGCAGTTTTTGTATCTGACACGCCTCCGTTTTTCCACACACTCCCAGAAAGCGGTCAGTTACCACCCAGAAACACCCACTTCATGTCAATCACTCTGCGGCCAGCAGTGCGACTGAAAAGCTTTGCTAGACCTTGTGTGAAACTACTTCGGTTCTTGTGAAAGTACGTTGCGCATGCGCATTGCGCCGCATACGCATGTGCAGAAGTACCGCTTTTTTGCCTAAACGCTGCGCTGCAAACGAAAACAGCGAACAACTCGGAATGACCACCTATGTGTGCTACGTTGCTGCTGTTTCACTGTGAGGTTTTCTCATTGCTGCTGCTGCAGTCTCACTCTTAAATGCAGGGCTGCACTTTCCCTTGGGATTCCTCTCTGGTGGCTGTGGGGGCTATTCATATGGCAGCTCACCTCTTAGTCCCAGTTACGAGCCACGTGTAACACCATCTCAGACCTGCCACTGTAAGTCTCTGTGCATCTCTACTGGGGCTGCAGTCTCCCCACTGCTGTCATTTTCCCCTGGGACTTCCGCGGAGCTCAGCCGCCGCTGTTCTTGCTGCCCCACGCCGGGTGCTCTTGTATACACACACCACCGGCTGGGCACGCTGCTCTCATCTGGGTCAGTTGCACTCTTTACATGTCAGTCCTACTGCACCACACTTCAGCACACTTTTTCTACAAAAGCAGGAGCTTCTCTCTTTCCTTCTGTCCTGTCTAGAGGTGGGTACACATTGGTAGATATATCTGCCGATCAATTGATCGGCAGATATATTTATATACAGATCGGGCTGTGTGTTGAGCATACACACTGCCCAATCCGTCGGGGACTGACGTCATGAACTGGGCGGGCGTGTATGACTCTGTGAGCGACGTTGTCTAATGTTTCCCCCTCCCGGGCCGGCCGGTCGGCAGCCGACTGTACACACTGAGCGATATGACCGCTCATATCGCTCAGTGACGTCACGCCTCCGCCAGCCCTGCATGCAGGTCGTGGATGACAGTCCAGATCCTGCATGCATGCCCTACCGACAGCGACGATCATTGCCGACCCGCGGGGCCGCGCATCGGTAGTCACTGGCGGCATACACACTTGCCGATAAAATGAGCGACGTCGCTCAGGGAGGGGGAAAATGAGCGATGTCGTTCATTTTATCGGCACGTGTGTATGGGCCTTGAGGTTTTAAAACATGTAGGTTAGAATCCTGGGACAAATATATAAGCTCTCAAACACTATTCCAGTGTTTAACTTGATCTTGATCCCTGGTTCTGTGACAATGTCATGCTTTGTTATGAATGTTCATCTGGGTAGCTCTGAAAACATATCCCTATTCCTTATGAGGAACTCTTTAGTTTCATTCTTTTGAGCAGCTGGCAGTGTCTCTGGCACCTTTACTTCCGAAACTGTTACTGGTGGGAAAGTTTCAGCTGACAGGTCTAACCTATCTTTCCAGGGTTGTTCAGACTTTCTTTTTCCTGGTTGGTCTACTTTATAGTTAACCTCATTCACTTTCTCCCTGATCTCAAATGGACCCTTCTATTTAGCTAAATACTTGATTTCCATCATGGTTACAAAATGAAGAGAGTTGTGGGCTGCCCTTCCCTAGTCCCTTTGGCAATATCTAGCAACCGTTGGAGTGTCTCCTGTAAATAGATTCAATATAGAGAACCCTGTAGAGGACTGAGAAACTTCTCTAATAGCCAACAACAAATACTGTAATACAATTGTTTTCCCACTCTTTATGTACAACTTTTTTTTTTTTTTTTCAGTATGCTTTTTAAGGTTTTGTTAAACTTTTCTACCAACCCATCAGTTTGTGGGATGGTAAACTGAGGTAAGTTACCTTAAATAATTTGCACAATTCCTTTGTGATCCTAAACATAAAGGGGTACAGTACAGTACAGTAAGGGGATCAGTCAGGATTTCTTTAGGTATTCCAACCCTACTAAAGACTTGCACCAGCTCTCTTGCTATCTAAGTTGAGATTGTGTAAGGTATAGTCTTGGGATACTGGGTAGCATAATCTATTTTCACTAATACTGATGGCCCTGAGCACACTTTAATAAGGGCCCAACAAGATCCATGGCTATGCTGTCAAACGACACATCTATAATAGGCTTGGGCACTATGGGGCTCCTGAAATGTGGTCTGGGAGCATGATACTGGCACTCAGGACAGGAAGAACAATATGTTCATACTTCTTTATGTACTTCTGGCCAAAAGAACAGCTGTAAAGTCCTCACTGTGGCCCTCATTCCGAGTTGTTCGCTCGATAGCCGCTTTTCGCAGCAGTGCACACGTTAAGCCGCCGCCCTCTGGGAGTGAATCTTAGCTTAGCAGAATTGCGAACGAAAGATTCGCAAAATTGCGAATAGAAATTTCTTAGCAGTTTCTGAGTAGCTCGAGACTTACTCTGCCACTGCGATCAGTTCAGTCAGTTTCGTTCCTGGTTTGACGTCACAAACACACCCATCGTTCGCCCAGGCACTCCCCCGTTTCTCCAGCCACTCCCGCGTTTTTCCCAGAAATGGCAGTGTTTTTTCACACACACCCATAAAATGGCCAGTTTCCGCCCAGAAACACCCACTTCCTGTCAATCACACTCCGATCACCAGAACAAAGAAAAAACCTTGTAATGCCGTGAGTAAAATACCAAACTTCTTAGCAAATTTACTTGGCGCAGCCGCAGTGCGAACATTGCGCATGCGCAGTTAGCGGAAAATCGCACCGATGCGAAGGAAAATAACAAGCGAACAACTCGGAATGAGGGCCTGTGTCTTTTCTGCCCTAAGTGTCCTGCTGCAATGTGACCATGAACTAGGTGGTTTAACATAGTTCTCATATATGCCTGGGGAACTACCAGCTGTTCTACCACATCCTCACTCCTTTTTGTCATTTCGTACAACAACTCATTACGGATAGCCATGTGTGAGTATGAAAGTCTGTCACCAGTTACTACTGGCTCCTCATTAATAACATTCACAATAGCTGAACCACAAAGGATCTCAATATTCACATTTGCAGTGACATAATGTGGCGTGTCACCATGTATGCAAATTACACCAAATGTTGTTTGCTGAAACTTCGAGGAGTTTACTAAAAAGGGTAAACTTCTGTATAAGCCAGACGTAAAACAGTACAGGTTAACCTGGCAAAGAAAGATGTTCTGCGACATTCAAAGACAGCATCACATCATACTTACCTACTTTTGAAAAAGCATTTCAGGGAGATTGTGAAAGTAACACCTATCAGCGCGGGCGTGTACTGCTACATCTGAGAGGCGTGTCATGAAAATAACTTACATCCACATGTAAATGATCCCCAAAGTTAGTAAAATCTACTTGTTGAAGAAAAGACTGATATTTTG
The DNA here is from genome assembly GCF_028390025.1 of Pseudophryne corroboree. Taxonomy (NCBI): domain Eukaryota; kingdom Metazoa; phylum Chordata; class Amphibia; order Anura; family Myobatrachidae; genus Pseudophryne; species Pseudophryne corroboree. The sequence continues at coordinate 428,304,726 of NC_086446.1, read as the reverse complement.
CAGGATTTTTTTTAGTGGATTGTGTTTTACAAGAGCTTCCATATACTGTAAGTGACCACAAGGAACCTTTACAATGCATGTAGCCATAGGGATCATTGTGCCATATAACCAATACAGGGAAATGGCACTGATGATCCCATTTGAATTAATGTATCTCTGATTTCTCTTTTTTCAGGGAGATTGAGGGACTTTTTAGGGAGTGAGGGAGATTGCTACTATTTCAGGGAGTCTCCTGCAGAATGAGGGAGGGTAGGCAACTATGCATCACATAGCATGGGTTCATGAACACCTGGACAGTTAGCAATAACATGTACTGGCATACCAAACCTAAAACATTTAAGCACATGATTGTCAATTCTTTTTTGTGGCTTTGACATTCCTGGCCACACCAGCCAGTCTCCAGGCCCAGTGCCTTTCAGTCTGCATTTTTATGTCCTCTTAACCGCCCAGCACTCTTTTCCCACAGAACAGTATCAGAACAGTCAGAGATGTTACTGAAGTGCACTGTCACAAAAACTTAGAGGGTGCTGCAGTGTAGTCAGTAGTTCCTCTGCCACCAGATATCTCTCCACCATCTCAACCTATGTGTCAGCTGTGTTAGGGTTCCCATGGCTCACTCACTTGCGCAGAACCATGCACAAAGACCTCACATAACGGTCCAAGACAACTCTTTCAATTATCTTAGGACTGGTTATTATTTCTGGCTGTAACTATTTTTAAGATGTCTGAGTGTGCGGCTTATCTATGAAGTTTACCCAGCCTTGCACTCATTGCGCTCGAACCTAAAACCTAACACCCAGGCGAGTCAAGATTTCAGTTTTTAGCTTTTCATAGTTCTGAGCATCTGCAGGGCTTAAATTGAAATTAGCTCTTTGAGGCTCTCCTGCAAGAAAAGGTGCCAATAGGTTGGCTCAAACTCTCATGCTCTGCGGTTCTTTCAAACGTGGTCAGATACACCTCCACATCATCAGTTATGGCTATTTCTTGAAGAAAGTGACTAGCTTGTATGGAGCTGGAACCGGTTGGGAAATCCGAGGCCGTGTTGCGAGATGCTGCATCACCTCTTTTACACCCTTGTGGCCTTTGTGTTGTTGTCGCCTTATCTCCTCAACATCCACCTGCTGTTGTCTTCAGACCTCCTCAATGGTCAATTGCTGCATACAGGGAGGCTTGCTGGGACTTTTAGTTCCACAGTTTATGACCCAGAGTCCTATCTGCGCATGTGTTAAGTGACACACACGCTACAGGGGAGTGCTGGGAAGGATCCAGTTGGATCCCACTCAGAAGGGGTAATGCCGTAGAAACCCGTAAGCTTTTATTGGACAACACCATCTGAAGATGGTGGCCCAATGTTATATCAAGCTATGGGACTGATTCAGAGATGTACACCTTAGCTATAGCCGCTGCGTCTTTGTACGGGAAATTCAAGCTGCTGAAGCCAGTGGCTACTCAGATGACTGATGTTCATCCTAGTTTTCTGCAATGCTGCCTGTCACCGCCCCCAAATGCCAGCAGCATGTTTAATCATGCTGCGGCTTTTGTGTCACTGCAAGCGATATTGCAGTTCCAAATCTGCACATGCCAGATTAAAAAACATTGGAGATGTACGTAAACATCGGTTTACGTACATCTCTGAATTAGACCCAATGTTACATCACAATGTTTGTTTATGATATTATAAGCCTACTGACGTTAGAGATCACAACCTGACGCCCCCCCCCCCCTCTCTTTCTCTCTCTCTTCTTATGTTATGTCATTCTACCTATTTAATGTCATTATATCTTTATCTCTGTTCATCTGTTTTTATTATCATTATATTTAGGTCAAATGAACATGTCTTCATGTCAGAGTCTGGGGCCTTACCTCCGGTGTCAGGGTCCAGGGCTTGTCCGTTCGGTGGCTGGTGGTGCTACAGGGGCAGGGAGCTGGTCGCGGCCGAGGTGAGGTGCGGCGGGTCTGGCGGTAGTGACTGGTGCGGGCTCTGAAGTACCGGAGACGGGTGACTGGGCAGGTGAGGGAGCGCGCCCTTGTGTGTCTGCTGTACTGGGGGCCGCCATGTTGGAGACCAAGCTTATCTGTAGCAAATGGTTGGGCACTGTGGATTCATTCAGCCAATCCCAGGCAGCTTCTTCCTTTAATAGGGGTCAGCCCAGATTCTAACAATGCCAGTGCTTCAAGTTACTGCCAAGAGCAGAAACTCCAGACCCCCCCCCCCCCCCCCCCTCCCCGGCATTGATTCTCTGTGACCGTAGAGGGGTTCCCGGGTCTGCAGCAGTGCTCTCCAGCCATGTCAGCCAAGTATTCATTCTTCAGTCTTCATTCTTCAGTGTTCTTCGGCCACATCTGCCAAGCATTCATTCTTCAGTGTTCTTCAGCCACATCTGCTAAGCATTCATTCTTCAGTCTTCATTCTTCAGTGTTCTTCAGCCACGTTTGCCTAGCATTCAGTCTTCATTGTTCAGTGTTCTTTAATCACGTTTGCCCAGCATTCATTCTTCAATCTTCATTGTTTAGTGTTCTTCAGCCATGTTTGCCAAACATTAATTCTTCAGTCTTTAAGTCTTAATTCTTCAGTGGTCTTCAGCCACATTTGCCAAACAAACACTCTTCAATCTTCAGGTCTACATTTGTCACTGATCTGCAGCCTTGCCCGCCAGGCATATCTCCTCAGCCTCCCTAGGCTTCATTTGCCTCCTCTAGTGCTCCAGTTTTCATGAGAAAGAATGACATCCAACCACCTCAATTCCTTCCTCTGTGGCATCCACCTCTCCAAAAAACGCCCATGGGTCAGATCTTCATCTTCAGCCCGTTGTGACTCTTCAGGCTAGGTACAAATATGACAAGAGGGCTGATGGCACAGTATATTGCGCGACTGTACACACTGCAGGATCCGGTGTATACCCGTGTGATATGCCACTACACACTGCATTCACCTGCATACCATTGTCTGCAGGGTCGGCTCATCTGACGTGCATCAGATGAAACAATGCCTCTATAGACAGGAGCATGCAATCACGGGTACACACTGAGTTATAGGAATGATATATTGTTCTGATCCACGCCAGAATGTTATATTGTCCAATATATCGCCTGAGACTTTATATTAGAATATACAGCTGTTAACTGACTGTTCTATACTAAATCATGATGTTTATACTAAAGCTGAGTGACATCACAAAGGCTGTTTATGATGAAAGACATTCACATGATCAGCCCACTGTGGTGACATGGGCCTTAGAAATCCCTCACTGGGCTGATAGAAGTGCAGGAATTTTTTTTAACTATGTCATCCCCCTGCCACTTTTTACTGACCAAGTTGATGATTGTGACAATTGGTGATGTGTCCTGACATTGTTTTGGATGGGTGACAGTGGGCATTGTAACATGGTTATTGGTCACCGTAGGCATTATTTCCTGGCTGGTGATGGATGGGAGTTTGTACCATTTGCTGGGTGCTATGTCCTGCCTGTTGATTGGTGATAGTGGGTGCTGTATATTTGGTGCTGGAAGTGTCCTTGGCGTTTATAGCACTTATTGTCTTGCAGAGTAGGCTGACATATAGTATAGTGTAACTAACCATCACTGTGCTATAAGGGAGACTAACTGCCATTATAATGTCCTGAATAGTCAGGTTAAAAAAGGGTGTCACATTTCTGTTGATGCTGTGTCCATTGCGCTGATTAGCTTATGGCCAGAAAGTGCAGCGTAAGTGCTGTTGGGTGGCTCTTCTTGGATGCTACACTTCAAAGCGACACCAGATGCTACTTAACAGATAAAGGCAGGAATATGTGGCAGTGCAGGGCTGCTGGTGGTATATAATATTACTGCCCAGAGCACAGGTCACTGACAGTGCAAGTCTCATATGTGCAAGAACAGCGCTCTGAATGGTATATAATGTTACTGTCTAGCTAGAGCCCATAGGTCTCTTATAGTTCAGAACTCCAGCTAATAGAGTATGCCCAGGCTCATTTAGCCATTGGTCTATACCGGGTAACGAGTGGACTCCCCAGGCTGAGCTGTTTAGCCTCCATATTACCCAATCCGGCTGACAGATGCTTTCTCTCCCCGCAGGGCATGGGGGGTAATTCAGACCTGATCGTAGAAGCAAATTTGTTAGCAGTTGGGCAAAACCTAGGGGGTCATTCCGAGTTGTTCGCTCGTTGCCGATTTTCGCTATACTGCGATTAGTCGCTTACTGCGCATGCGCAAGGTTCGCAGAGCGCATGCGCTTAGTTATTTTACACAAAAGTTAGGTATTTTACTCACGGCATAACGAGGATTTTTCATCGTTCTGGTGATCGTACTGTGATTGACAGGAAGTGGGTGTTTCTGGGCAGAAACTTGCCGTTTTCTGGGAGTGTGCGAAAAAACGCTGGTGTTTCTGAGAAAAACGCGGGAGTGTCTGAAGAAACGGGGGAGTGTCTGGGCGAACGCTGGGTGTGTTTGTGACGTCAAACCAGGAACGAAACTGACTGAACTGATCGCAATGTAGGAGTAAGTCTGGAGCTACTCAGAAACTGCTAAGAAATTTCTATTCGCAATTCTGCTAAGCTAAGATACACTCCCAGAGGGCGGCGGCTTAGCGTGTGCAATGCTGCTAAAAGCAGCTAGCGAGCGAACAACTCGGAATGAGGGCCCATGTGCACTGCACGGGGAGCAGATATAACGTGTGCAGAGAGAGTTAGTTTTGGGTGGGGTGTGTTCAACCAGAAATCTAAATTGCAGTGTAGAAATAAAGCAGACAGTATTTACTCTGCACAGAAACAAAATAACCCACCCAAATCTAACTCTCTCTGCACATGTTATATCTGCCACACCTGCAGTGCACGTGGTTTTGCCCAACTACTAACAAATTTGCTGCTACGATCAGGTCTGAATTACCCCCATGGTTAGAGTAGTATGCAGTGCAGCTTAGTTTTGCAGCTCTTGTCACTTAGTTTGACTCACTGATCACTCACTGACCTTCTCCAGCTAAAGTGCATCGGATCATGGTGCTGGCGCCTGTGTAGACTTTAATAATTTCCCCCTGACCCCTAGAATAGGGATTTACACTTAAAAAAAAAGTAGATGAGTGAGTTGGCAGAGATAAGAGAGTGTCTCTGAAGCACGGCACCTGCTGCTGTGCTTATTATGTTCTGAAGGCCCAGAAACTCTATTTGCAGACTTGGGACTATAGTCCCATCAACCCCATTATTAATACAACCCTGTATAGCCACTGGAGGCTTTACATGCCTTTTACTAGTATTTTTAAAATTTGTAGATTGCAAGCAAACAAATCCGACCTTAGAAACTATTGTTTCTCATGTTACTGTGCCCACTGGCAGTTTACTAGCGAAGCATTGCATTCTGTTTTTTTGAAAGCATTGTGTTCTGCTGTGTGCTTTTATCAATGGAAAAATGTATTGGGAATGGCTACATTCACCTTTTAACTCAGAAGTGCATGTCAAGCACAAACACCTATGGCATGTCTATTTACTAGCTTAGGCTAGTAAATCAACAGCAGTGGTACAGTATGTGGCCTTAGTGTTCCTCTTTGTATACTTTTTGTATATGTAAGTGTTGTAGATCTGTTTTATGTATATAAGTGAGATGTTTTCTTGTCTTTTTGCGTTTACTTAATAGGGGCCCTCTTTTTTTTTTGTTCATTGTCACAGTGTCATCGATCTCCCCCTGCCACTGTATTGTAACCATTACTTATCATTCCTCTTCTCTACAATATCTTTCATTTTTCATGCCTTTCTGACTCCACATAATTTTCCTCTCTTTCACCAACTATCATTTTCTCTCCCCCTTTCTCCTGTCTCTCTCCCCCCTCTTTCAGTCTTCAAGAACACACACAGGAATTTATTCTCCCCCTGCTAGATGCGATTTCTTGATAGCTTCACATTTTCATTCCCCAGACTCCCAGAGCCTCAAATTAACCAAAGAAAAAAAATAAAATAAAATAAACCAGAGCCCCTCAACCTCCCCCTCTTTGCTCCCCATATCTCTACCCCTACAAACAGTGCATCTCTCTCTAATCCCGCACCGCCTTTTCTCCACTACCAGTGCATTCTTGTAACTGACTGTCACAGACAGCTGAAAAATGTTAAAATATAAAATGCAGAGCGGGAATATGAGACCCCCACCCTCCACTAAGCCGCATATTCCTCCCTTTAGCAACCCCCCTTCCTTCCCTTCATAGCTAAACTTTCAGACTATAGAGACGTACAGAAAGTATGTGCATGCATACACACGTATGTAAATGAATTCATTCATACAGATTTATAGTCAGGATGTGTAGAGCTGACCACTTTCCGACTCATTACATACATCTCAGAAAGCAGGAGCAGCAGTATAACCTGCTCTTCCATCATACTACTACACAGAGCAGGTACAGCCTCAGTAACACCCTCCTCCAGCACGGACTGTAGGGAGCGCCGCACACCTGCACACATAGAGCAATTCCATGTCCCGTGACACATACTCTGATGTGCAGCCAACATTCTAATGGAAACCAGCGAAGCCAGGAGAAATTTACAGCTCCCAAGGCACAACTCACCTCCATACTCACTCTCACTTCCTATGCTCCAGTCCACAACCCCCTCTGTCCTTCCCTCCCCCAAACCCAGTCCTTTCCACTATAACCTAGCTTTCATTGCCTTCGTTTCCAACATTTATTCTATTTTCATTTCACTATTATGTTCCTTTCTTGCTACTTACATGATTTTTTTTTCTTTCTCAATCTCTGCTTCTCTCCTGTCAAAGCATGCCTGTCTCTTTACTCTAATTATTTCACTATCTAAGACAGGGGTGGGGAACCTTTTTTCTACCAAGGGCCATTTGGATATTTATAAAATCCTTCGGGGGCCATACAAAAATTATCAACTTAAAAATGAGCCTGCCCCCAATCACTTTTTATACCCCATTAGATATGCCCCCAGTCAGTTATGTCCCATTAGATATGCCCCCAGTCAGTTGATATGCCCCATTAGATATGCCCCCAGTTAGTTGTTATGTCCCATTAGATATGCTCCCAGTCAGTTGATATGCCCCATTAGATATGCCCCCAGTCAGTTGTTATGCCCCATTAGATATGCCCCCAGTCAGTTGTTATGCCCCATTAGATATGCCCCCAGTCAGTTGTTATGCCCCCTAGTAGCGCCGAATTCACACACAATTAAAAGAAAAAACCCCCACAATACTCACTAGCCCCGGTCCTGTTTCCAGACTACTGGCCGCCCACTCCTCGGAACTATAGGAGCGCCGCACATGTACACTGCCTGAGCTGGAAGCTGGAGTTCAGGAATGAGTTCCTGCCTCCGGCTGCTGCTGAGGAGAAGGAGCCAGGCGCCCGCTGGTAACAAAATCTCAGCAGGCGCCCAGCATCTCCCTCGGTTAGGTGAGCCTGGCCGGGCCTGATCAAGTGGCTTTGCGGGCCTTATACGGGCCGCGGGCCTGATGTTCCCCACCCCTGATCTAAGACACAGAAGCACACTCAGACAACAGGGCACTAACATGTACACAAGACAAAGGGTAAAGTGATGGTCAAGTGATGGCCACTTTAGCCTTTGTCTTATGTACATGTGAGTGCCCTGCTGTCTTATTGTTCTTCCGTTCTTGTATCTTGGATTGTGTATAATACAGGCACACACTAAGGTATTTTCCAAATCAGAAAAGATTCAAGATACAGGCCCTTAGAGTAAATACCAGCTAGTGATATTATGAGCCATTTATATGGAGAAATACATGGGTGTGCAGGCTAGGGTGACAGCTTTTCCAGTGGGTAACTTTTTTCTTACAGGTTTTGGACATTTATTGCTAAGATGATGTCTGAGACAATGTTAAAATTAGATGGAAGGGGAGAAGAGACGAGAGTGCATTTACATGGTCTATGTGCTACACATTGTGTATTTCTAGCAGTGTAAAAAGCATTAGGGCAGTACGGATAGTGTAATGGTTAGCATTACTGCCTCACAGCACTGAGGTCAGGGGTTTGATTCCCACCATGGCCCTAACTGTGTGGAGTTTGTATATTCTCCCCGTACTTGCGTGGGTTTCCTCCTGGTTCTCCAGTTTTCTCCCACAATCCAAAAATGTACTGGTAGGTTAATTGGCTTGCAACTAAAAAATAATCCTAGTGTGTAAGCGTGTGCATATGGTAGGGACAATAGACTGTAAGCTCCACTGGGGCAGGAACTAATGTAAATGGCCAAATATTCTCTGTAAAGTGCTGTGGAATATGTGTGCGCTATATAAACTGTTAATAAATAAATAATAATTAACACATACTGGGGTCTATTTACTAAGCCTTGGACGGAGGTACTTTATCTCCATCCAAGGCTTAGTAAATAGGCCCCTAAGATAAATAAGAGTGACATAAAATAAACACCAGTCATGATCACATTCTCACAAACATCCTGACTTAATTTTAGGATCAATACCTTCATTAGTTTCAACATTTAAGAGACTGCTGCCAAGTCTTTTGTATGTCTTTAATTGTTAGAGAATGTAATCAGGTTTCTCTAACGTCCTAGTGGATGCTGGGGACTCCGAAAGGACCATGGGGAATAGCGGCTCCGCAGGAGACTGGGCACAAAGTAAAAGCTTTAGGACTAGCTGGTGTGCACTGGCTCCTCCCCCTATGACCCTCCTCCAAGCCTCAGTTAGATTTTGTGCCCGAACGAGAAGGGTGCAATCTAGGTGGCTCTCCTGAGCTGCTTAGAGTAAAAGTTTAAATAGGTTTTTTATTTTCAGTGAGACCTGCTGGCAACAGGCTCACTGCATCGAGGGACTTAGGGGAGAGAAACGAACTCACCTGCGTGCAGAGTGGATTGGGTTTCTTAGGCTACTGGACATTAGCTCCAGAGGGACGATCACAGGCCCAGCCATGGATGGGTCCCGGAGCCGCGCCGCCGGCCCTCTTACAGATGCTGAAGCAAGAAGAGGTCCATAAATCGGCGGCAGAAGACTTTCCTGTCTTCATAAGGTAGCGCACAGCACTGCAACTGTGCGCCATTGCTCTCAGCACACTTCACACTCCGGTCACTGAGGGTGCAGGACGCTGGGGGGGGGCGTCCTGGGAAGCAATGAATTTACCTTAGTTGGCGAAAAATACATCACATATAGCTCCTGGGCTATATGGATGTATTTAACCCCTGCCAGTTTTCCAGTAAAAAGCGGGAGAAGAGCCCGCCGTGAAGGGGGCGGGGCCTATCTCCTCAGCACACAGCGCCATTTTTCCCACACAGCTCCGCTGGTAGGAAGGCTCCCAGAATCTCCCCTGCATCCTGCAACTACAGAAACAGGGTAAAAAAGAGAGGGGGGCACTTATTTGGCAAAATAACAGATATAAGCAGCTATAAGGGATAGACACTTATTGTAAGGTTGTCCCTATACATATATAGCGCTCTGGTGTGTGCTGGCAAACTCTCCCTCTGTCTCCCCAAAGGGCTAAGTGGGTCCTGTCCTCTATCAGAGCATTCCCTGTGTGTGTGCTGGGTGTCGGTACGTGTGTGTCGACATGTATGAGGAGGAAAATGATGTGGAGGCAGAGCAGAGTGTCTGTAACAGTGATGTCACCCCCTAGGGGGTCGACACCTGAGTGGATGTACTGTTGAAAATTACGTGACAGTGTCAGCTCTATATAAAAAAACAGTGGTTGACATGAGACAGCCGGCTACTCAGCTTGTGCCTGTCCAGACGTCTCATAGGCCGTCAGGCAGATGGCAGATACAGACGCCGACACGGATACTGACTCCTGTGTCGACGGTGAAGAGACAACCGTGATTTCCAGTAGGGCCACACGTTACATGATTGAGACAATGGAAAATGTTTTATACATTTCTGATAATACGAGTACCACCAAAAAAGGGGTATTATGTTCGGTGAGGGAAAAACTACCTGTAGTTTTCCTGAATCTGAGAAATAAAATGTGTGCTGATGCGTGGGTTTCCCCCCGATAACAATTAATAATTTCTTAAAAAGTATTGGCTGCATACCCTTTCCCGCCAGAGGTTAGGATGCATTGGGAAACACCCCCTAGGGGGGATAAGGGGCTCACACGCTTGTAAGAACAAGGGCTCTACCCTCTCATGAGATGGCCGCCCTTAAGGATCCTGCTGATAGAAAGCAGGAGGGTATCCAAAAAAAGGTATTTACACACATACTGGTGTTATACTGCGACCAGCTATCGCCTCAGCCTGGAGGTGCAGTGCTGGGTTGGCATGGTCGGATTCCCTGACTGGAAATATTGATATCCTAGATAAGGATAGTATATTATTGCCTATAGAGCATTTAAAAGATGCATTTCTATATATGCATGATGCACAGCGGAATAATTGCCGACTGGCATCAAGTATAAGTGCGTTGTCCAATTCTACCAGTAAAATGGTCAGGTGATGCGGATTCCAAACGTCATTTGGAAGTATTGCCTTTGAAAGGGGACATTTGGGGTCGGTCTTTTAGACCTGGTGGCCACGGCAACAGCTGGGAAATCCACGTTTGTACCCCAGGTCGCCTCTCAAAATAAGACGCCGTATTATCAGGCGCAGTCCTTTGTTGGCAAGCGGACAAAAGGTTCCTCTTTTCTGCTCGTGACAGAGGGAGAGGAAAAAGGCTGCAGAGATCAGCCAGTTCCCAGGAACAGAAACCCTTTCCAGCCTCTGCCAAGCCCTCAGTATGACGCTAGGGCTTTACAAGCTCAGGCACGGTGGGGGCCCGTTCTCAATGAATTTCAGTGCGCAGTGGGCTCACTCGCAAGTAGACCCCTGGATCCTTCAGGTAATATCTCAGGGGTACATATTGGAATTCGAGACGTCTCCCCCTCGCCGTTTCCAAAAGTCGACTTTACCGACGTCTCCCTCTGACAGGGAGGCAGTTTTGGAAGCCATTCACAAGCTGTATTCCCAGCAGGTGATAATCAAGGTACCCCTCCTGCAACAGGGAACGGGGTATTATTCCACACTATTGTGGTACCGAAGCCAGACGGCTCGGTGAGACCGATTCTAAAATCTAAAATCTTTGAACACTTACATACAGAGGTTCAAATTCAAGATTGAGTCACTCAGAGCAGTGATTGCGAACCTGGAAGAAGGGGACTACATGATGTCTCGGGACATCAAGGATGCTTACCTTCATGTCAAAATTTACCCTTCTCACCAAGGGTACCTCAGGTTTATGGTACAGAACTGTCACTATCAGTTCAGACGCTGCCGTAGGGATGGTCCACGGCACCCCGGGTCTTTACCAAGGTAATGGCCGAAATGATGATGTTCCTTCGAAGGAAGGGAATTTTAGTTATCCCTTACTTGGACGATTCCCTGATAAGGGTAAGATCCAGGGAACAGTTGGAGGTCGGTGTAGCACTATCTCAGATAGTGTTGCGGCAGCACGATTGGATTCTCAATATTCCAAAATCGCAGCTGGTTCCGTCGACGTGTCTTCTGTTCCTAGGGATGATCCTGGACACAGTCCAGAAAAAGGTGTTTCTCCCGGAGGAGAAAGCCAGGGAGTTATCCGAGCTAGTCAGGAACCTCCTCAAACCGAGCCAAGTCTCAGTGCATCAATGCACAAGGGTTCTGGGTAAAATGGGGGCTTCCTACGAAGCAATCCCATTTGGCAGATTCCACGCAAGAACTTTCCAGTGGGACCTGCTGGACAAATGGTCCGGGTCGCATCTTCAGATGCATCAGCGGATAACCCTGTCACCAAGGACAAGGGTGTCCCTCCTGTGGTGGTTGCAGAGTGCTCATCTTCTAGAGGGCCGCAGATTCGGCATTCAGGACTGGGTCCTGGTAACCACGGATGCCAGCCTGCGAGGCTGGGGAGCAGTCACACAGGGAAGGAATATCCAGGACTTATGGTCAAGCCTGGAGACATCACTTCACATAAATATCCTGAAGCTAAGGGACATTTACAATGCTCTAAGCTTAGCAAGACCTTTGCTTCAAGGACAGCCGGTGTTGATCCAGTCGGACAACATCACGGCAGTCACCCACGTAAACAGACAGGGTGGCACAAGAAGCAGAAGGGCAATGACAGAAGCTGCAAGGATTCTTCGCTGGGCGGAAAATCATGGGATAGCACTGTCAGCAGTATTCATTCCGGGAGTGGACAACTGGGAAGCAGACTTCCTCAGCACGACCTCCACCCGGGGAGAGTGGGGACTTCACCCAGAAGTCTTCCACAGGATTATAAACCGTTGGGAAAAACTCGACAGGTATTGCGCCAGGTCCAGGGACCCTCAGGCAATAGCTGCAGACGCTCTGGTAACACCGTGGGTGTACCAGTCAGGGTATGTGTTTCCTCCTCTGCCTCTCATACCCAAGGTACTGAGATTGATAAGATGGTGAGGAGTAAGCACTATATTCGTGGCTCCGGATTGGCCAAGAAGGACTTGGTAACCGGAACTTCAAGAGATGCTCACGGAGGATCCGTGGCCTCTACCTCTAAGAAGGGACCTGCTCCAGCAAGGACCCTGTCTGTTCCAAGACTTACCGCGGCTGCGTTTGACGGCATGGCGGTTGAACGCCGGATCCTGAAGGAAAAAGGGCATTCCGGATGAAGTCATCCCTATCCTGATCAAAGCCAGGAAGGATGTAACCGCAAAAACATTATCACCAAAATTGGCGAAAATATGTTGCGTGGTGCGAGGCCAGTAAGGCCCGACGGTGGAAATTCGACTGGGTCGATTCCTACATTTCCTGCAAACAGGAGTGTCTATGGGCCTGAAATTGGGGTCCATTAAGGTTCAAATTTCGGCCCTGTCAATTTTCTTCCAAAAAGAACTAGCTTCAGTCCCTGAAGTTCAGACGTTTGTAAAAGGGGTACTGCATATACAGCCTCCTTTTGTGCCTCCAGTGGCACTTGGGATCTCAATGTAGTTTTTTTTTGGATTCCAAAAGTCACATTGGTTTGAACCACTTAAATCTGTGGAGTTAAAATATCTCACATGGAAAGTGGTCATGCTGTTGGCCCTGGCCTGGGCCAGGCGCGTGTCAGAATTGGCGGCTTTATCCTGTAAAAGCCCTTATCTGATTTTCCATTCGGACAGGGCGGAATTGAGGACTCGTCCTCAATTTCTCCCTAAGGTGTTTTCAGCATTTCACTTAAACCAACCTATTGTGGTGCCTGCGGCTACTAGGGACTTGGAGGATTCCAAGTTGCTGGACGTAGTCAGGGCCCTGAAAATATATGTTTCCAGGACGGCTGGAGTCAGAAAATCTGACTCGCTGTTTATCCTGTATGCACCCAACAAGCTGGGTGCTCCTGCTTCTAAGCAGACGATTGCTCGTTGGATTTGCAGTACAATTCAGCTTGCACATTCTGTGGCAGGCCTGCCACAGCCAAAATCTGTAAAAGCCCATTCCACACGGAAAGTGGGCTCATCTTGGGCGGCTGCCCGAGGGGTCTCGGCTTTACAACTTTGCCGAGCAGCTACTTGGTCAGGGGCAAACACGTTTGCTAAATTCTACAAATTTGATACCCTGGCTGAGGAGGACCTGGAGTTCTCTCATTCGGTGCTGCAGAGTCATCCGCACTCTCCCGCCCGTTTGGGAGCTTTGGTATAATCCCCATGGTCCTTTCGGAGTCCCCAGCATCCACTAGGACGTTAGAGAAAATAAGAATTTACTTACCGATAATTCTATTTCTCATAGTCCGTAGTGGATGCTGGGCGCCCATCCCAAGTGCGGATTGTCTGCATTACTTGTACATAGTTATTGTTACAAAAATCGAGTTATTGTTGTTGTGAGCCATCTTTTCAGAGGCTCCTTCTGTTATCATGCTGTTAACTGGGTTCAGATCACAAGTTGTACGGTGTGATTGGTGTGGCTGGTAATGAGTCTTACCCGGGATTCAAAATCCTTCCTTATTGTGTACGCTCGTCCGGGCACAGTATCCTAACTGAGGCTTGGAGGAGGGTCATAGGGGGAGGAGCCAGTGCACACCAGCTAGTCCTAAAGCTTTTACTTTGTGCCCAGTCTCCTGCGGAGCCGCTATTCCCCATGGTCCTTTCGGAGTCCCCAGCATCCACTACGGACTATGAGAAATAGAATTATCGGTAAGTAAATTCTTATTTTTTATATTATGTTTTAACTTTCCCTAGGGCAGTTCTCAAATTGCAAAGTGGGTCTTTTTATGTAAGCACGGGGGGGAACGTGTTGCCACATTTATATAATTAATGAAAAGATCTGCATGGCCACATCTTTTCCCTATGTCTGTACCTGTCCACATGTAAGTCCTGTCCCAACGTTATTATAACCAGACTAATATTGCCTGTCATTATCCATTCAGCAATTTCTTTCTGACTATTCTGTCTCCCGATTTTCCTTTTTCACTTGTCTTTGCCCCATCAATCCCCTTCCTCTGCCTCACAGTCACCACTCTCTGCCTCTCTTCCCATGATGCCAGCTAATCTTGCACTATACCAGTAAACCTCTCAGAGTGTAAAACTTTGACCTCTACCATTTAGGTCAAGCATGAACACAGTGGAGGTAATGCTTACGAGACATGGCCGCTCAAGTGACACACAAGTGACCCTGTTAAAAGCCAGTTCTTTGTTTGCTAAATGTTTATATACTAAGTTTATAATAACTACCAGGAGAACAACAAATCTCATAGTAAAGGCAACTGGACATACAACAGGAAATTCCGTTGTCTCGGGAGGATGGCTCCATTTCATTAGCTTGCCCAGTTGTCATCACTTGAACTTACGGCTTCCTAAATCCTAGCCTTAGGAGATCTTCCATAAGCACATAGCTATGTACAATCTACTTGCATGATAGATGTGTACACCAGACGGACTCATAAATCTGTGTATAATGCAGATACTTACACTGCTCTGTGTGTGTAATATAGATACACATGCTGCTGTGTATATAATAGCTACAGACACTGCTCTGCGTATAACAGGGCTGTATGACATGTCGACATTTATAATGTCATTATAAGAATGTAGATATGGTTATAACGTCAACATGCAGCATGTTGACACTGATGAAATGTCGATATTATAAAATTTCAACATATAGTCCCTGTGGCCGAGTGGTCACTTACATGGTCCCAACGGCTTCAGCGGTGTCTTCCGGGTCCTGGCAGTCATGTGGCTTTCAGTTCCGGTGTAGACATCTGACAGAGCGGAGTTCTGATGAATATTCTTCTCCTATCCCTATTCCCTAATACCTCCCCCTCAGTGGTGCAAGTAGAAAAAATGTCTTACAGGTACTGTGTCGGCCATATGACTGCATCCCTTATAACAGGTATGTATACTACTCTATATATAATATTGCTAAACACTCTGCTCAATGTGTTATTTTACACTTTTATATACATAGTAGGTTCACATATACTGGTGACCGCTGTTAACCTAAACATATCAGTAGAGAAGCCATAAGGGTATCAGTGGTGGCACCATGACAAGACCAGGGGAACTTTCGCTATAATACATGTAATTGATTCTGGTGGTCCTCCTGCAAAGACCATCTTGGGGCTGCTGAATCTGGATATGATCTGCAAGAGGTGTAACTGTTGGTATGCATTGTCCTACAAGGAACTGCAAAACTCATTACTGACACATTATTAGCATTTTTAGAAACTTTTATAAGATATGATAGTACCTCTATTAGGGATTAAAGTGGTAACAGATAAGTGACATTTATATGCTGTAATGGAATCATACTGTTTGCTACAATAATATTATAATCTGTGTTTCGTTTTTTTTACTTTATAGGACTGATTTGTCAAGTAATGTGCCTCTGTGTCCTGCTCTGTGATGTACAGTATACATGAAACCATGGGCCTTGATGAGCCTCCAGCCGAGAGCTTTCCCCAGCTATAATAACCTATGACTGCAATGCACACACTTCTTACTGTATAATAGTTTGTTCATTCTGCAAACACCTGGGATGTGGGTAGGGGTGCTTTTTATGTTTTTTTATTTGGTGACATAAAACTTTCTGGTTGGACAGGAAATGACTTTCACTTTCTGTTCATTTCTAGAAGCTGAGGAGGGATTTAAAGATCTGAGAGGAATGTATGAAATGATGCAAGAGGGAGAACTGGGGAGCGAGATGAGCAGGTGGGAAGGCTGAAAGGAAAGGGGGAGAGAAAAATAAGGATGAATGGAGAGGAAAGGGAATTCAGAGGGGAATAGAAGAGTGCAAGGAAGAAGGGAAAAAAGGAATGAAGGAATAGAAAGTACACAGGAGAACTGGTGTGTGTGTGTGTGTGTGTGTGTGTGTGTGTGTGTGTGTGTGTGTGTGTACACACACACATGCATACATACACATGTGCACACATAGATGTGTATCACTTTGATACTATTACCACTTTCTGTGACTTGAAATAGGTGATATACGGTATAGGACAAATTGCAGTATTCTATAGCAACCAATCAGGCTTTTGTTTTTTTTTAACTTGAGCTCAATTTAACAGGGCAAATTTATGATTGGTTGTTTGAGTTATTGCCACCTAAAACTTACTTTCACTGGATGGGCAAAATGTGTCTTATTGAAACCATAGAGACAATATCAGTTTTCCAGCACCTTCAACCAGCTGAGGAATGTGAGTACTTTTTCGGGGAGGAAAAAGACAGCTGGAAGCCCCAGCCCCAGAGTACCCACCTATGATATATATTTTTATAGCTATATGAGCATATACTGTATTTCCCAGTGCTTTCCCATCCTGCTGTAAGGAAGTACAGGAAATACCAGTAAAGCAGGACAGATGTTGAAGCATTGTCCATTACAATGGGGTTAATAATATTCTGAGGCAGAGACCTGTGTTCTAGGTGGTATTACCGGCTTCCTGCAGGAGATACAGTATAAAATCCTAAGCATCTGGTCTTTAGATCTTGAACTTTCCGATTCAATCTCTGAGATCTCCGAGTCATATGTAGGATTATTGGTATAGCAGTTCAGAATTTGCATAACTGGCATTGTGGTACAGCTTAGCTATAGGTCCCGAGTGAGTTATTAGTTGTGGGCTTACACTGGGTTTACTGTTAGCGTCTTAAGATAAACACTAGAACAGGATTTAGTGTAAAACTAGTAGCTGATTCTTGGTTCGGTTCTTAGTCTATTATATTGTTAATGTGTGTCTACAAGAATTGGTAAGAGAAGCTTGCATTAATAAATATAAAGTATACTATGCTTGTATTTCTCACTTCCTCAAGATGGGTTACAATATAAGATAAAATGGCCAGCAGAAATCAAAATGTTCTATTCTCAAGTATGTATATTTTATTTTTTACATGTATATTTAAATATTTTGCATTCCCATCAATCTGTGTGTGATCTTAAACTTTGCGTTACTTATTAGGGTTTCTAACTTTTATGGAATAAAATGGTTGCTGCCATAGACTGGGTATTGTCCAGCTCTCGCTGGCTTTCTGGTAAAACCCAGGCAAAGTGGCAGCCTTTGTTCCAGGAGTTTTTCCTTCTACAGTGCCAAGGAAATGATTACGCCACATGGAAACTTTATAATGGATGGTGGGAAAATAGATTGTATATGGCAGGCTAGGTAATTTGACTTAAAAAAACCCAAACTTTATTTAACCTATGTATTGCCCAGAACAAGTAAAATTGTCCTTCTTAAAGTAAAAAAAAGGAGATTTATGGTAAGACTTACCATTATTAAATCTCTTTCTGCGAGGTACACTGGATTCCACAGGGAATAACATCAGGGTGTAAAGTTGGATCTTGATCCGAGGCACCAACAGGTTAAAGCTTTGGTGTTCCCAAGATGCACTGCACCGCCTCCTCTATATCCCCACCTCCAGGCACTGGAGCTCAGTTTTGTTAACCAGTCCAATGCAGCAGCAGGTAAAAGAGACGACAGTAGCTAGTAGCCACATATTACCACATTCTCACGACACGAGAAGGTACCAGCGATGCCATACAAACCCTGTGGAATCCAGTGTACCTCGCAGAAAGATTTAACAACGGTAAGTCTTACCATAAATCTTCTTTTCTGCAGCGGGGTACACTGGTATTCCACAGGGAATAACATCGGGGATGTCCTAAAGCAGTTCCTCATGGGAGGGGACGCACTGTAGTGGACACAAGAACCCGGCGTTCAAATGAAGCATCCTGGGAGGCGTAAGTATCAAAGGCATAGAACCTGATGAACGTGTTCACTGAGGACCACGTAGCCGCCTTGCACAATTGTTCAAGGGACGCGGCACGACGGGCCGCCCAAGAAGGTCCAACAGACCGAGTAAAATGGGCCTTGATAGTAGCAGGAGCTGGAAGTCCAGCCTGTACATAAGCTTGTGCAATCACCATTCTAATCCATCTGGCCAAGGTCTGCTTATTTGCAGGACTGCCACGTTTGTGAAAACCAAAAAGGACAAAAAGAATCAGATCTCCTAAGAGAGGCGGTTCTCTTCACATATATGCAAAGAGCCCGTACCACATCCAAATAACGTTCTTTGGAGGACAAACCAAGAGAGATAAAGGCCGGAAGCACAATCTCTTGGTTAAGGTGGAAAGACGACACCACATTAGGCAGAAAACCAGGGCAAGTTCTAAGAACCGCACGGTCACGGTAAAAAATCAGAAAGGGTGACCGACAGGATAAGGTACCCAAGTCTGAAACCCTTCTAGCAAAGGCAATAGCCAGCAAAAATAAGACCTTTAGTGTAAGCCATTTAAGGTCCACAGACTCAAGCGGTTCAAACTGAGACTCTTGTAGGGCATCCAGAACAACCGACAAATCCCAAGGAGCCACAGGAGGAACATAGGGAGGTTGAATCCGTAAAACACCCTGAGTGAAAGTATGAACGTCAGGCAAAGTCGCAATTTTTCTCTGAAACCACAGCTACATGGCAGATATATGAACCTTGAGGGAGGCCAGACAAAGGCCGAAGTCCAGGCCCTGTTGCAGAAAAGCCAAGAGTTTGGCAGTACTGAACTTGTATGAATCATAATTCTTAGCCGCACACCAGGTGAAGTAAGAATTCCAGACCCTATAATAAATCCGAGCTGAAGCTGGTTTACGGGCTTTCAACATAGTTTGAATGACCACCTCAGAAAATCCTTTGGCCCTTAGAACTGAATCTTCAAGAGCCACGCTGTCAAAGCCAGTCGGACCAGATCCTGGTAGACACAAGGTCCCTGAACGAGGAGGACTGGGCGTTGCGGAAGTAGAAGAGGACGCTCTATCAAGAGATCCTGCAGGTCTGAGAACCAATGCCGTCTGGGCCACGCTGGAGCGATTAGAAGTAGTAATCCTCCTTCTTGCTTGAACTTCCTTATTAGCCCGGGCAGGAGTGACACGGGAGGGAACACGTATGGCAGCCGAAAGTTCCATGGAATTGCCAACGCGTCCACGAATGCAGCTTGAGGATCCCTTGTCCTTGCTCCAAAGACTGGAACCTTGTGATTGTATCGAGACGCCATCAGGTCTACATCTGGTAGGCCCCACTTGTCCAGAGTTGAAAGACTTCCAGATGAAGGCTCCACTCTCCGGCGTGTATGTCCTGACGACTGAGAAAGTCCGCTTCCCAGTTGAGGACCCCCGGAATGAAAACTGCCGATATGGCTGGCAGATGGCGGTCCACCCATAGAAGAATCTTGGACACTTCCATCATTGCCATGTGGCTTCGAGTGCCGCCATGATGATTTATGTACGCCACCGTGGTGGCATTGTCCGACTGTACCTGAACAGGCCTGTTCTGTACCAGAGGCAGGGCCAGTTTCAGAGCATTGAACACTGCCCGCAACTCCAGAATGTTTATCGGAAGGAGAGATTCCTCCCTGGTCCACCGACCCTGAAGAGAGTGTCGCGCCCCAACCCCGCAGACTGGTATCCGTCGTTAGGAGGACCCAGTTGAAGATCCAGAAGGGACGACCCCTGCTCAATCGTTGGTCCTGGAGCCACCAGCTCAGAGACAGACAAACTACCGGAGTCAAGGAAATCATGTGAGACCTGATCCGGTGAGGCAGGCCGTCCCACTTGGAAAGGATTAACCTCTGCAGAGGGCGAGAATGAAATTGAGCGTACTCTACCATGTTGAAAGCCGACACAATGAGGCCTAGTACTTGTATCGCCGAGTGTATCGATACACGAGGGCGAGAGAGGACGCATCATATCCTGTCCTGAAGTTTCAGAACCTTCTCCGGAGACGTGAACAACCGTTGGTTGTGTGTGTCCAGTAATGTCCCCAGGTGTACCATGCTCTGAGCAGGAACCAGCGAGGATTTCTTCCAGTTGATGAGCCACCCGTGGGCTTACAGGAATTGGACCGTCAGCTCCAGATGAAGGAGGACAACCTCTGGGGAGTTTGCCAAGATCAACAAGTTGTCCAGATGCGGCAGGATCCTGATACACTGACGGCGTAGAAGGGCCATCATAGCCGCCGTGACTTTGGTGAAGATTCGTGGAGCCGTGGTCAGTCCAAAAGGCAAGGCCTGGAATTGATAATGTAGGTTGCCAATAGCAAACCGCAGATATTGCTGATGCGACATGGCAATAGGTATATGTAGGTAAGCATCCTGAATGTCCAGGGATACCATATAGTCTTTGGGCTCCAAGGACAGAACAATAGAGCGAAAAGTTTCAATACGGAATTTGGAAACTTTCACAAATTTGTTCAAAGACTTGAGGTTGAGAATGGGCCGTGAGTTTCCATTCAATTTCGGAACTAGGAACAGCGTTGAATAGTACCCGCTGCCTCTCTGAGCCAGAGGCACCGGCACTATCCCTCCTGTTTCCAGGAGGGATTGTACCACCAAATGTAGAGTTTTTGCTTTTAACGGATCCGAAGGGATATTTGTCGAGCAAAACTGGCGAGGGGGACGTTTCTTGAAAGAGATGGCGTATCTGTGAGTGACGACTTCCTGGGCGAACCGCAAAAGTCTGCCTCCCACCCTGGGGTCCCCCAGGAGAAGGCCTGCCTAGTTATACAGCAGGCTTTTCTGGTTTGGAAGCAGGCTGATGGGCAGCCCAGGAACGTTTAGGTTTGGGCTTAGAGGTTTTGGAAGTGCAAGCCTGTTTCAGGTACGCCTGACCCTTTGCTTTACTTGGAGGTTGAAAGGAACGAAAGGTGGTACTTTTAGCTTTCGGAGCCGAACGATTAGTACTCGGTAGACATGCAGTTTTAGCAGACGCTAAGTCAGCAACAATCTTGTTCAGATCTTCCCCAAAAACGATGTTTCCCTTAAAAGGGATCACCTCCAAGGTCTTTTTAGAGTCCAGATCCACAGACCAGGACGGCAACCACAGAATCCGGCGAGCCAGAATGGACGTAGTAGACGCTTTGGCTGCCAGCACACCGGCATCAGAGGCCGCCTCCTGTATGTAATGAGAGGCTGTGGTAATATATGAAAGACACTGTCTGGCATTATCAGAAAAATTAAAAGGTAGCTCTGCTTCAACTTCTTAAACCCAGGCTTCAATAGCTTTTGCAGCCCAAGAAGCCGCTAAAGTAGGTCTATGCAGAGCACCCGCAAGAGTGTAAACAGACTTCAAGCAACCCTCCACACACTTATCCGTCGGTTCCTTCAGAGAGGTGACAGTAGTGACAGGCAGAGTAGAAGACACCACCAGACATGCAACATGTGAGTCCACCGGAGGTGGTGATTCCCAATTTTTACTTAACTCTGCAGCGAGGAGATAATGAGCTAGCATCTTTTTAGACAGGGAGAATTTCTTTCCTGGAGACTCCCAGGATTCCTGACGTATGTCAACTAAATGGTCAGAATGTGGCAAAACTAATTTAGTAACCTTCTGACGTTTGAACTAATCAGGTTTCTTAGACATATCTGGAGGTTCAGTTTCATCATCGATCTGAAGAATCAGTTTGATAGCCTCCAAGAGTTCAGGAACATCCACCTGTGTTGTAGATTCCCCATCAGAAGCATCTGCATCAGTGTCTGATGGGTCATTATATATGCCATCTTCATCGGATGAAGTATCCGAAACATGCGTGGATTGTGAGGAATAAATGTCCCGCTTAGATGACCCTTTGGTCCTAGGGGGGCGAGGGTCAGGCTTTTGTTTAACCAAAGACTGATTTAACTGCTGTAACTGAGTCGACAGAGAATCCACCCATGGTGGATTTACAACAGGGACAATATGTGATTGTACAGGCACAGGAGGTCCCACAGGGGGTGCAAGTCTCGTTACTAGCGTAGTCAGTAAATTAGAAAAGCAGTCCAAGGTGGGTCTTGGTGTGCCACCGGTGCTGCAGTCTGACCGAGGGGTACAGAACCCCCAATACCTGGACCCTCGCTGGAATATTTTCCTCAAACAAATCTGCGACATCAACACTGGGCGTAACAGTACAATATCGCCAGACACAGTACCTGACAAAAGCCCTCTGTGGAGTGTGATTGCAAATGCATATCACAAACAGAGGATTTAAGTGGTATACAGGGGCGGAACTGCTGGAGACAATGGAGTCTTTTGCCGCTGGGCTTCAACCCTGAAGGGGGTACTTCATCCATTGTTCCCCGGCCGTTCCGTTCCCTTTTATCTATAATATATACAGCAGCTGCCAGATGGAGGGCAGCCGCATCAGCGGAGGCACTAGTAATAGGCTCCGCCGTACTATCATCACCCAGCACGGCTTACCCGCCACCACCACCACCGCTAGCTGCAGCACTGCCAGCAGTGGGGAACAGCGGGTCCTTCACACACTGCCACAACACATACAGTGAGCCGGCAGCGGCCAGCACTGTAGCTGCCCGCCTGCACGCTCCGCCCCCTTCCGGCTCCCGGCCCCTACTGCTGCTGTACCAAGGGATCCCGGTGGAAACAAGAGAAGAGCAGCACTGGGAGCGGAGAGGCAAAGGTATGGGATGGGGTATGGGATGGGAAGCGGCTGAGTGTCCTCTGTCCTGTCTCCTGTCCTCTATTCTGTCATGGCCTGGTCACCCCTGTCCTCTCTGTCCAGGTCCTGTCACCCATCTCTCCTGCCCCTCAACTGGCCCTATCAACTATGTCCTGCGCCTGTCCCCTCTGTCTTAGTCTGTCCTGACCCCACTAGACTTTCCCTTTCATCTCCGTACTGGGCCTGTCACCTCTGTCCTGGCACTTTTTGTTTCGAGGGGTGGGGGCACCAAACTCTAACTTGCCTCCGGGCGACGGTGATGAACTTACGCCACTGGTGGTATATGGTGACTGAAATACAAAGAGAAAAATACCAAACAGCAAATACCATCAGGGCACAGAATATAGGAATAGCAATATGTGTGATACACACGGAATAGGAACCACACAGCAGCTATTGGCACACACAGTCACATATACAATGCAGAAATTATTACAAACAACAATAAAACTGCACTGGTCTAGCAATACTAAGTAAAGCTATGTATGTATACAGATATAACAATGCACAGTAAATGCTGAATGTACATCACAGGATACTTGTACTAAATATCCCTATAGTTATGCACTTGTTCTTAATTAACACTGTCTAAATGACATGTAGAATACTTTAGTGTCCTGTAAATGCACAGCACTGATGAGGCAGGCGGCTTTACAGAGGAGACAGTGCCCAGCAGTCCCAGAATCAGCGCAGCTCTGTGTAGTGGCGCCCAAACGCTGACAGGGAGTGAGGGAGAGAGAGATGCAGCTCCAGGGCGGGAACATCTGCTGTAAATGGTGCCTGGGGCTGGGGGAGGGGCTACAGGTCAGCCTTATCCCCTCTGCTGGACTTCACCACCGGGCACTATGTAGCCTGTACTAAACGGACTTTAGTAAATCCGACCTGTGCTCCTTGCCCTTGTGGATATAGTGGGGTCCCTGCACGGCCACACTGTCCACGCCAGCGGCACTGTCCATCTCCGGAGACTGCGACCGGATCGCGATTTCGGTGGGTCCTACCTGGGGGACCCTCCTCCCTATTGTACGGGCACGTGATCCTGGGTATGTGTGCCTGATAAGACCGGAGCGTCTCCGCTGTAAGTACCCGGCAACCAGGGCGCGGGAGTATACAGCGCCGCTGGGGGAGGTGAGGGATCCGCAGCACGATATGTCAGTATGACATATAGCACCAAGTGCCTATGCTGCAGCCCTTGAAGTCTTCTTTCTTATCAGAAAAGCTCTTTTCAGGGATGCCTAGCGCAGCCCTCCCTGTTAGCTGCCTGGCACTGCAGGCACCAACTGACAAACTGAGCTCCAGTGCCTGGAGCATATTTGCCTACCCTCCCTCATTCTGCAGGAGACTCCCTGAAATAGCAACAATCTCCCTGACTCCCTGAATAGTCCCTCAATCTCCCTGATTGCACCTTATCCCCATTATGCAGCTGTTACATTCTTAGTTGGATAAAAATTAATCAGAAATACATACATTCAATGTATTGAATGTATGTATCCCTGTATTGGTTATAATAAGGCACCATGGGGCAGATGTATTAATCTGGAGACGGCATAAGGAAGTGATAAACTAGTTATAAGTGCAAGGTGATAAACGCACCAGCCAATCAACTCCTAACTGTCAATTTGCATATTGGAGCTCATTGGCTGGTGCGTTTATCACCTTGCACTTAGCACTGGTTCATCAATTCCAAATGCCTTCTCCAGGTTAATATATCTGCCCCAATGATCCCTATGGCTACATGCATTTTAAAGGTTTCTTGTGGCCACTTACAGTATATGGACCCTCTTATAAAATACAATACTGATAATGCTGATTATCTTACATGAATGAAAGCTATACCTTAAACACACCTTAAATACACTTTACCATGGAGCCGCTGCGGCCGCTATACTTAATACACACTCTACTTACTTTGTCCGCTATTAGCATACAAAGTCTCGTACTGTGTACGGACTTTGTGTACAAACGCCGCGCTGACGGTACAAAGTACTCACAGCGCGTACACACCCAGAGATACACTTAAAACCTTATAATGCAATGCAATGATAATATACTTTAAACCTTAGCAGGGCAATGAAGACACGACACCAGATTGAAATTAAACCGCTGGGTTCTGAAACCACAGCGTATTATTGCTGAAAGGGGGTTACAATACAAATAATACAATACAAATATAACAGAGTAAATGGCTACATTCAATGGTACATACGTGAGTGAATTAGCTTGCGCTTCCCGGTCCGGTCCTCCGTTATCTGATAGATAATGTTGTGACTCTTGTGTCTGACCAGGCCAGCAGCAGGCTCTCTTTATACACTTCTTCCAAAAAGCAATACAATAGATACTGTAATCTCTTTGTCCATTGGACACAGGGATGCCCATTTACAGTACAGGAGAGGTCATAGGTCGGTTTGAATAGGTGGGCGATGTCTGATCCAACTGCTCATGTGGGTGGTCTCCTCTGGATTCCCGTCGCATACATAATGTACAGTAAATACAGTTTATATCTATATTCTGCTCCTGCACATAACTATCCGCAGGAACACGTGATCTTCCTCAAACCAACACCGGAATGTTATCCTTAAAATACCCTACAGCTGGATACCAAACACCACCTTATAACCTTGTTCTGCCCCCTCCTATTCTGAAAAGGTGAATCCCTTTGTTCTGAAACCATTCAAACTGCTGTTACTTTCTGATGTGGTGCATGGGGACTATGTGTACATTGTGCACAATTTGGATTAAATATGTAATGTGTTTTGATAGCCTTCCATGCGTTCACAAACTCTACCGTAAATACCCATACCACGCGCTAATACGCAGAACCGCAGGAGCGACCATACGCAAATTGCGAATATGCGCACGCACAGCAGAGCAAGTACGCGCGCGGATGCCATCTGTGTGTAGTTTGTACGTGATATGTGTACTGCAATATTTTTCGACTTTGACAGTCCATCCTTTGGCAGTCACCAATAACTGCCACTATCTAATCACTAAACAGAAAAATATCTACAATATCTCTACAGAAGTTTGGATGGTCGGGGGAGAGTTGTAGGTAGGAAATGTATGACCTAGTGGGATAGTAAAAAGCATGTATGTATGAATCCATGTCTGAGGGGCATGTATCATCGTGCCGTATATGTTCTAAATAAACTTCGAGGTATTGCGAAGTATACATTAAATCCTTCTCATCCCATATTAAGGGTCTGTAAATGGGCCAACAAACACTACCGAGCTCTTTCCGGCTTCTTGTTAAAACAAATGGGGTGCACATTTAGTTGATGATACATGGAGGGGGAAACATATGTGAGTGCTAGTATATGTGGATATCACCTGTCGACTATGTGTGCTATTAACTGGAGGTTGCAGAGATGAAGATAAGACACATATCTAAAATACATTCATATAAACATTTTGGGTAGGGCAGATGTCTTTTCCGGATGGATGTATCTGGGCAGAGGGGGAAACAAAAGAAAAACGGGTGAAAGAAACAGGCCATGAAATTCATTTGCAATCCTTATCATAACACTGTCTCTATGGATGGGTCATAAATTAAATCTGCTGCTATAACCTCGCCCTCGCTCCTTAGACTCATCAATTTTGTGCCGTGCTTGTCCCGCGTCAGAATTCGAACACACCTAAATATCAAACCAATAATTATGACGACTCCCAGGATACAAAGGAGAAACTTCCCTACACTCATAATAACATTTTGAGCCCACTCTCCTAAACCTGAGAACCAATTTCGTGGGTTCAACCATGAGACCCAGCCGGTCAGTTCATTACTCACAGTCGCCAAGGTAAGGTGTTTCCTCCTGAACTCCCACTTCAACTGCAAGATATCGTCCATCTTTTGATCGATAATCTCCGTTGGATCATCAGTGCTGTTCGTAATATACGTACAGCACTTCACCCCATATTGAGTTGCCAGAGTAACACAGTACCCACCTGTCACAGCTGTGATATAATTTAGGACCATCCTGTGCTGAATCAGTTACTTCTTGTAAGCTTGTAACTCCCTTCCTGTATACCTGAAGGTGTCGTCATACATCTCAGTGATATTATCTATGAAGTTCGCTAGCGCATGGATATACCTATAATTTATAATTCCTCTGGCAGTACGGGTGATGTCTAATGCGAGAAGGAATTGAATCCCGGTGGATTCGTGGATCAAATCAGAGGCTGCATGCTCTGTCCTATCTATGAGGTGTCTCTTGATTATGTGTTCATAGTGAGTATGAGTATAAGGAGCCTGAGCACTGCGGTGAACGTCTTTCAACTTATCATGGGTTATGATCATGACCTCTGGCAGTACTCTCCCAATATAACACAATCCCTCTGAGCTCGGGGCAAGCCACTTGTACGCCTTCCTCCCACATATGAAATAGGCATCATCTGGGAGAACATAGGGGACAAAATATAACATCACCATATTACACACTTTCCAAGTAAAGAAACCCATCCCTAGTTCTCCCATCTGCTCAGTACAAGTATCTGGCTGGATGATATGAGCACAATACCCTGGCAATACTTTTCCAACCCACATGGTCTTGCTTCCACGAGTATACCTATACCGGAAATACCTCCCACTGTTGGCTATTTGGCGTACAAGTTCAGAGTCTATGGGTATCCTATCAGCTCTGTGTGAACAGGTCATTGTCTGGTTATTCCACGTCACTTCCCAATTTCCCGGTTTTCGGTAATTGGAAATATTAAACATAATAAGGATCTGTCTACATGATACTGGTGGAGCTTCAAACTAGGGGGCCTAGAAATATTGAATTTCTTGTCCACCGGTCTCCCACCCCGTAATTCGAGTACCTCATCTATTGCTAAAGGGTATGGTACTAATCCTGACTTGCTCTGACCTTGATGTACCTGTGAGCACACCCAACATTCTGTCTGGTTTAAGACCTTACCCACTAGTGAGTGGTAATCACTCAACGGATGACGGTCCATGTCGATATTAAGGTTGGACTGACATCTCTGGATGCACCCATCCTCAACTATATTCTCACAGTTCCTACAAATACAATATTCATCAGACAATAACCCCTCACAGTGCCTCCGAGCTCCTTGACTACCAGAGCGCTTACTGATGCCAGCCTTTACCAAAATGATGTGCTGATCCTGAGATCCTACAAATTCACACTTGCCATCAGAACCCATTCCAGATCCCTGCTCGACCTCTCTGGGACCCTCACCAAAACACACTGTCCTTATCAAAACCAGAATTACTAATAGAACCCGAAACGCAGTCTCTTGTGATCGATCCATTTCGTTAGGGGAAAGGAGGAAAATAAGGAGAAAAGAAAGGAAAAATGCAGGGGGAGGTGAAAAAAGGAAGTGGTACGACAACCGTTCTAGCTCTTGTTACTCTCTGTGCTCAGATGCCCTTCAACAGTCCTGCCTCTCTACTTTCCCGGAACAAATACTCTAGTGCAGTGGTTCCCAAACTGTGTGCCGTGGCACCCTGGGGTGCCACGAGGCACTTGCAGGGGTGCCTCAGGTTGGTTGTCAAGGACCAATTCAAACTATTTATTGTCAATTTAATAGGCAAAAACAGTGCTGGTGGCTGCCAATTATAAAATATGTGGACATACAGAAGCAAATCTTGTCCCTCACCACACAACTGACCCTAAGGATGACATATAAAAATAATTTACTTAATCTAATATTTTTTTCTAAATTTCTCAATAAGAAACTTGTGGCCTAGGGGTGCCGTGAAAAAAAAATCTGACACTCCAGGGTGCCGTGACTCACAAAAGTTTGGGAACCACTGCTCTAGTGTCTCTTTGCTTTGCTCTTTGGACACACAGTTCACTTTGCTCTTTGAACACACAGTTACCAAACCACAAAACCTTGATTAAACTGCACGAGTTCTCTCCGGGTCAGCGACCTTCTTGCAGTGGGACGAGTGGATCCAAATCTCTCTTTTGGCGACCTTTAATGCTGTCGTGCTGGTTAGCAAGACTTGGTACGGTCCTTCCCACCTGTCTATGAGGCAACCTGAGTGTAAGAAATTTCGAAACATCACATAATCCCCAGGTTCAATGTCATAACAATTACTGTTCGGTAGGTCAGGAATCACCAGCTTTAAATTTCTTTGTTGATTTTTCTTCAGCTGCTGGCTCATCCCAACCAAATATTTCACAGTCACTTCATTATTACATTTCAAATCATCCTGGGGGTCTATCATTACATGAGGTCTATCATTACATGAGGACCAAAAAGAATTTCAAAGGGTGATAGGTTAAGGGGAGACCTGGGAGTGGTTCTGATGCTGTACAACACTAGTGGCAAAGCTTCTGGCTACGACAATCCAGTTTCAACCATTAATTTGCTCAGCTTGTTCTTAATAGTGCTATTCACTCTCTCCACCTTTGCACTCGCCTGTGGATGGTACGGAGTATGCAGCTTGCTATTAATTCCCATCAGTTTGCACATGACCTGAAAGACTTCACCTGTAAAATGGGTACCCCTATCACTTTCAATTATTCTAGGGATACCATATCTACACACAAATTCCTGCACAATTTTCTTTGCAGTGAACGTAGTAGTATTTGTGGCAACAGGGAATGCTTCTACCCAGTTAGAAAATACGTCAATACAAACTAACACATTTTAAATTCCTACAGGGTGGTAACTGTATGAAATCGATTTGTATTACCTGAAAAGGTCCGTCTGTAGGATGGATATGGGATGGCTCTGTTGGTATTGACTTTCCAATATTCTTCCTCAAGCAAGTAAAACATGTCATTGCTCTCTTACCTGCATGAGACGAGAATCCTGGCGCACACCACTAGGCTCTCACCAGCTTACACAAACCCTCTTTACACAGATGAGTCAGACCGTGTGCCGCCTCAGCTAAGCTTAGAAGATATGCTCTGGGGGCTACTGGCTAACCTTGTCCACCTGAGGATTCCTGGCCATATCCCTTTGACCTCCAGACTGCCTTTTCCTGTAATGAACACAAATCTTGCATTTCAATTGTGTTTAACTGTTGTGTATTATCAGTTGTGTGAAGTAAACCGTCTGTGGAAAGTGAAAAGAGAGGGGAAATAATAAAAAGAAAATTTGTCAGATTTGCGTTCACCATCAGGCTGTCACACCATCATGCATATCGGTATCTATGCACAGTCTCCCTTCACCAGTATTCTCATTCTCCACCCTTTGTGCATGACCAGGCACACTGCGTAAATACTGGTGTCCCTATGCTGGTGAGATATACTGGATTTGGGCAGAGCTGTGAAAGACCGAGTAGGCATGTGGTGTTTGAACTATAATCCTGTCAGTGAACGTAAGAGATGAAGAGGAAACTTTGAAGACAAATCACATAGAGTTTAGTAACAGATAAGTTTGTAGAGGCAAAGAATATTTTACAAAATTTGACATCTGTATTGGGCACTACGGGGGAATGATTCTCTACTCGGTCTGCTCCCCTAAAAGAAATTCTATGTGTGTTATATCTCTACTGGGACTATCCCAGCCATCAATCCAGTGTCCTGTCCATTCTAAATTCATATGGAACCCGGTATCTTTGAGATAATTTCCTCTACCTGTGATGGACATGCATCAAAACAGTAAAATGCAACATTAGTCTTCGTGGGTATCCAACATACTTTGTGCTTCCTGGGCGGGAGCACTCAATATGTATACCATTTCTAACAAAACTCCTGTTAAGTTACTTAGAGGTCACTTCTGCTAGAGAGAGAAGCAGAAGTTTAGAGGCCTCCTCCTAACCCCAGTAAGTTCTGTCAAAAGGGTAAAGTTGCATTTATTCTGTTCTTCCCATTAACCAAATCTGTGTTTTCTATATTGCTCGTGATTCCTTACTATATGTCCCTTGATCCCGTCTATGTGTTTAATAACGTGGCTTGTTTTCTCTGTCTAGGGGTCTATATTGGCTGTGTGTTCTACTATACCTACAATCTCTGGCAAAATGCCCTTCCTTTTTACAACTGTAACATATTCTCGGTCTTTTCCAAACAGCAGGGGTCTGGGGTTTAGGCTGATGAGACTTTGGTGTATGAGCCCGTATACTTTCAATTCTCAGCCTCTCCTCCTGTTGTTTTCTACGCCTAACAATATTCTTGTGGTGTACAATTGCGCACTCTCTAAGACAAGCTACTTTGACCCCTTTCCAATTAGGCAAAGATGTTTGTACCCTGTCCCTTACTGTCTTATTGAGTCCATCCATTAGCACAGAGACGGCCACTTCCCTATAATTCGCATCATTCCCTGTATCTGATACCCCAATGTATCTATCCATTATTTGCAGGGCCCGATGGAAATATTCAGATGTCACTTCATTTTCCCTCTGTTTTATGAAGAAAATTCTTCTCCACTTAACATTAATGGGGAAACACAACTCTAGTTGTCTATTAATTCGTTCTATGTTCTCCTAATTGTTTTTGTCAGTCATAAGACTATCCGACTCTAACCTACAATCAGTGATACATTTTTGGGTGTCAATATTAGGGGGTAGGCACGCTTTCAAAAATATCCGCCAGTGTTTGTTTGTCGGTTCATACGCATTACCCAGATCTCTGATAAATTTCTGACATCTGGCTAAATGCTTCCGAGGGTCGGGGAATTCTGAAATGATTGATCACAGCTCATCTCTGGGCCACGGGCAATACATTGCATTATTCCTGGTGAGGATTACTCCCTGACTATCGGTTCCCCCATTGGGAGTTACTATTTCCAAGACAGGGTGTAATTCTACCATTCCGTTCCTAATCTGTTTACTGTGAGGTGTTGTTGTCTCTGTGCAATGAACTGTCTCACACTTACCGGTAGCTGTGACCTCACTAGTTCTTTCATTGGGGAATATTGTTACTGCTCTACCTGGTTGGACAGGCCCCACCTGAGTGTCCTGCAAAGTGACTGCTTGGAGGAGAGCTGCGATTTGGCTGGATTCTTCATCTTCTTGTGACCTATAACCCTGAAAAGACTTCAAAACAGGATACATCTTGCAAAAATTAGGGTTAATACATTGTTTTTGCCTACTACTATCATTTACGGATATACCATTGATTGTAGCCATCTCTTCCCCTTCGACCTGTTTCGACACTAGTGTGTTTGTGTTCTCATTCCCGCTAGGTTTTGAACCTGTTTTGCAAATTTGTTCTCTTTGCATATCCCCCTCTTGCTGCCATCATTTTAAACAATCATTATGTCTAATCCTTTGTTTTCTGGATTTAAGAAGACATATTTTACTGCTTACATTCTGCAGTACCTCTGGTTCAAAGCTGCCCACCCTAGGGAATGGTTCCCTATCATTGTTAGTCATACATTCAGACAAAAAGCCTTCCGTGTGTGGACCATATTTCCCACACATAACAAACTTCGCTGACCCCATGCGCCGCGGCTCTTCAACCTGAACCCTGGTTACAAAACGTCCACCGATTGTGCATTGGATCCCATCACAGGCTTTTTCCTTTTACGCAATCCCCAATGCACAATACGAATAGACGGTGAAAGTTCTTAGAGTGCTTTCACCCACTCACCGCCCACGTTGGCCAGTACTACTATACACTGTCGATAGCGAAGGCAATGTACCCAACCTAGGGCCCTATCTGACCTATATTTACTGGAAGTTTTTAGGAATAAATTACCCTTTCCAGTAAAGTATCGGCCGTTGGAGATTTTCCTGAGAGAGACCAGCGAAAACTCCCTATGCACTTTATTATACACAAATCACGCTTGCGTATGCTCTATACAGCGCTAATGATACCGTGATTTTACGCAAAAGCTCGTAAAAAGGATATCAAGTTGCACTATCTATCGCACCCACAAACGCGCGGTCCAATCGCACAGCATATAGGTACTTGTTACTTATCTGCCGTATGACCACGGGTCGTTGTACAAACTGGGACCCTCAGTCCGGAGCGTAATACCAAAAAAAACCTTTTAACTTCAATACTTCGCAATACAATGCACTATCACGCTCCTTTACAAATCACCTCACGATTTGCGTATTAAACCTTATACTAACGTGAGTCAGCCTTCTCACGCCACCAAGCCTCCACTCACTTGATGTACCGAACGACGGGATCCCAGATTACGGGGTTCGAATTTCACTCACTCCTACGTTCGCTCACTCAGGTATACTTGGTTTTTCTGTACAGAAATTTAGGATTCATTCAAGTTGGCAGCTTTACCCCCAGAGGCAATTAAAAAAAATTATTTATACTAAATTTTGTTTTTATATTAAATTTCTTTAGAAACCGGGTAGTTTGGTGCTATTGTAACGTGGCTACTGTCCCGCCTTTAAACTAAACAAACTATTGTGTAATTTGTACCTAGCGACCGTACTTCTTACGCAATTTGCGTAAACACGCTACCGTGTGTGTCTCTTATGCTGCGTGCGCAGTCCTGTACTTTGTCCGAGACACGTGTACAAAACCGTACGTCCGCAATAGCACAAATTCCACAACTTCTATAAATGTGAGCAATACCAACTATAATTGCTCACTTAACACAACACACATTCTTTCTGTATAAACCCTCTTACTACTGGGCCAGAAATGTGTTTTGTGATTTTACTCTTACTTCCTTAAATACTTATTTTATTTTGAACTATATAGCAACAATTATCTCCGGTTTCATACAGGTCTAAATGAATCTAGCAATTTGAATGTTATGGCAACAATGTGAGAGAGTATGCAAAGTATGGGGTATGGGTGCCGTGTACGCTTTTGGCGGCAAAAAAATTTCACACATTTTAAATAGCTTTTTTCCTGTTTACCTTACGAGTTCTACCAGCATCTCTACAAACCATACAGAGCAGACGCCATCTAATCAGCAATCAAGTAGGGTTTTCAGTGCATCCATCGACCAAGAAAAGGATACGTAGGATAACTTTCTGTCCACCCTTTGCTGATAGATTGAGTCTACTGTGACCTGTAAGGTAGTAAGTATGTGGAAAACTGGAGGAGCCCCCAATTGATAATGCTGATTATCTTACAGGAATGAAAGCTATACCTTAAACACACCTTAAATACACTTTACCATGGAGACGCTGCGGCCGCTTTACTTAATACACACTCTACGTACTTTGTCCGCTATTAGCGTACTGTGTACGGACTTTGCGTACAAACGCCGCGCTGACGGTACAAAGTACTCACAGCGCGTACACACCCAGAGATACACTTTAAACCTTATACAGCAATGCAATGCAATGATAATACACTTTAAACCTTAGCAGGGCAATGAAGACACGACACCAGATTGTAATAGAAACTGCTGGGTTCCGAAACCACAGCGTATTATTGCTGAAAGGGGGTTACAATACAAATAATACAATACAAATATAACAGAGTAAATGGCTACATTCAATGGTACATACGTGAGTGAATTCGCTTGCGCTTCCCGGTCCGGTCCTCCGTTATCTGATAGATAACGTTGTGAGTCTTGTGTCTGACCAGGCCAGCAGCAGGCTCTCTTTATACACTTCTTCCAAAAAGCAATACAATAGATACTGTAATCTCTTTGTCCATTGGACACAGGGATGCACATTTACAGTACAGGAGAGGTCATAGGTCGGTTTGAATAGGTGGGCGATGTCTGATCCAACTGCTCATGTGGGTAGTCTCCTCTGGATTCCCGCCGCATACATAATGTACAGTAAATACAGTTTATATCTATATTCTGCTCCTGCACATAACTCCGCAGGAACATGCGATCTTCCTCAAACCAACACCGGAATGTTACCCTTAAAATACCCTACAGCTGGATACCAAACACCACCTTATAACCTTGTTCTGTCCCCTCCTATTCTGAAAAGGTGAATCCCTTTGTTCTGAAACCATTTAAACTGCTGTTACTTTCTGATGTTGTGCAGGGGGACTATGGCCCTCATTCCGAGTTGTTCGCTCGCAAGGCGATTTTAGCAGTATTGCACACGCTAAGCTGCCGCCTACTGGGAGTGAATCTTAGCTTCTTAAAATTGCGAACGAAAGATTCGCAATATTGCGATTACACATCTCGTAGCAGTTTCAGAGTAGCTTCAGACTTACTCGGCATCTGCGATCAGTTCAGTGCTTATCGTTCCTGGTTTGACGTCACAAACACACCCAGCGTTCGCCCAGACACTCCTCCGTTTCTCCAGCCACTCCCGCG
This sequence comes from Pseudophryne corroboree, assembly GCF_028390025.1. Taxonomy (NCBI): domain Eukaryota; kingdom Metazoa; phylum Chordata; class Amphibia; order Anura; family Myobatrachidae; genus Pseudophryne; species Pseudophryne corroboree. Next base: position 428,269,796 of record NC_086446.1, on the reverse strand, counting down.
TTTTTTCCGGAAACGGTAGCGTTTTTTCCCACACGCCCATAAAACGGCCTGTTTCCGCCCAGTAACACCCATTTCCTGTCAATCACACTACGATCGCCTGAGCGAAGAAAAAGCGGTGAGTAAAAATCCAAACTTCATAGCAAATTTACTTGGCGCAGTCGCAGTGCGGACATTGCGCATGCGCACTAAGCGGAAAAACGCTGCGATGCGAAGAAATTTTCCGAGCGAACGACTCGGAATGACCTCCAATGTGTACATTGCCCTCATTCCGAGTTGTTCGCTCGGTAATTTTCTTCGCATCGCAGCGATTTTCCGCTAATTGCGCATGCGCAATGTTCGCACTGCGACTGCGCCAAGTAAATTTGCTAAGAAGTTTGGTAATTTACTCACGGCATTACGAGGTTTTTTCTTCGTTCTGGTGATCGTAATGTGATTGACAGGAAGTGGGTGTTTCTGGGCGGAAACTGGACGTTTTATGGGAGGGTGATAGCAAGCGGCCTCTTACATCAACACTACTGCGGTACAGTAAAGGAAAAGCTTTCCAGTCTGTGAGTAACAGCTTTCTTTCAATTCTCAATTTTTTCACCGCTCATATATCTATTCAAATTGGCAAATGATGAACTCTTTTCTAATCGGAATTTAATACATACTCTGAGGACACCTATATGCACGATTGTGCCAAAGTATTCTTGTGCTTTTTACATCCGGGCAAGTAATTAAACACCACTAACAGCTACCAGAGAACTATCTCTTAAACACTTAGGTATTGCGATTGCCTTCTGAGTACATCTAATTATTTTTTAATATTGTTCCAAATAGAGGTTTCCGGAACCTCAGTTTTATATGAATACTGCATTGTGGTCTTGTTTATTTTTATGTGTTATATGTTGTTAATGTATGTAATAAACTGTTTTTTTTATCATTGTGTCCATCAATTGGTATTAAGCGCCCACCTGGTAATTTATTCTTAAACGTATAAAAAAGATCTGCTCCAATTTAAAAAAGAGAAATTGGTTAAAGTGGAAGGGGACTATGAACGCCATACGGTTTACTGGTGGACCTCAGGTAACTCGACTTCTGAAAGAAAGCAGCCGTTTTTCAGAAGAAACAGACGCCAAGTTAATCGGTCTGTGGGCCGTTTTGATACAGATTCCTCCCATGATAATACAAGTTCTAATAGTGAAATAGAACAATCAAAGTCTCAGAGGGCCCCTTTGGGCACACGCCCCAAAACTCCGAAGAATATCCCGGCAGAAGAAGGAGGCAAAGGAAGTTCACGAGAAGGGGAAAACAAACAAAGAGGCAGGGGAAGAGTAGGACGTCCCCCACTTTACAAAAAGATTTAATCTTTAATTTGTCTTCTTACGAACTATCAACTGGAGAATTTAGTTTGTTGTCAAAAGGTTTATCCTTCATACCTACAGTGCGTTTTGATGAATTGGAGTGGGGAATGGAAAAGTATGAGTTATCACGTGCTCTCCGGCTAAAAGAATTTTTTGGTCAAGATGTGGAGACAAATAGTGATCAACTCCCCGCACCCCTTAAAAAGTTTGCATCTCGTTCCCATTTTGACCCTCCATCTAATAACCCTACGATCAGGACGGTTATGAGACTTTTGGATCAAGAGGTTCATGCATGTCCCGAATTAAACGAGAAGGGGAATTATCACCCTAATTTGTCCCCAATTGAACGACAAGCTTTGAGAAGCCTGGCTGGTAATAAGAATTTAATAATCCGCCAGGCGGATAAAGGCGGTGCTATCGTTTTACAGGACTTTGTGGACTATGATCGGGAAGTTATGCGTCAGCTACTAGATCCGTTGGTATATCGCCTCTTACCTGGTGACCCTACTAGGGTTTGTAAAAGGGAATTAGTAAGGGTACTCTGCCAGGCTTTGGATATGGGTGTTATTACAGAGAAAATTAAAGATGTATTGCTTCCGCAATCACCCATTATCCCGATTTTCTATACCATACCAAAAATCCATAAGGGGTTAGATCCCCCACCGGGGCGCCCGATTGTGTCTGCACGGGGCTCCCTTTTTCAGCCTGCGGCAGCATACCTTGATTCCCTTTTGCAACCCCTTGTTCAAGTGGAACCTACTTTTTTGCTAGACACATCTACTTTGCTACGCAAGCTGCATGACTTACCTCTATTAGCATCTGATTGCTGGTTAGTTACCATTGATGTGGTTAATTTGTATACCTCCATCCCCCATAGTTTGGGGTTACATTTGTTGCAGGTGTTTTTGAACGATAAAAGTGACTTCTCCTCGGATAAGATTGGTATCATGCTCCAGTTGTTTGAACTCATTTTAAATAACAACTTTTTTCTGTACAACGGCAAGTTTTATTTGCAAACCAGCGGCTGTGCCATGGGTAGTTCCATGGCTCCAGCCTATGCCAATGTTGTTATGTTTTTTTGTGGAGCATGCACTATTCTTTTCCGATGAGACAATATCATCTAGAATTTTATTGTTTTTACGATATATAGATGATCTGCTTTTGATTTGGTGTGGAGATATTGAGTTATTAAGTAATTTGATTAATAAGCATAATTGTTCTGAACATCCCATCAAATTTACTTATTCTTTAAGCAGAGAGACTGTTCACTTTCTTGATGTGTGTATTTCCGTGAAAAATCAACAGATCCAAACTAGTCTCTTTACAAAGCCTACGGATAGGAATATGCTATTGAAAGCACAAAGCTGTCATCCGTCAGCTTTGATAAATGGCCTTCCATATTCCCAGATGCTTCGTATTCACCGCATTAATAGCGATAGGGTGATGTCTGAAACCCAAATTGATTTATTGATAAAAAAAATTCCTAGATCGTGGTTATAGTAAGGATTTGTTAGAGGCTTGTAAAAGTAAAGTTTTATCTCTGGATAGAATTTCTTTAGTGAATAATACAAACACATCAGCCACCCCGGATATTAGTAAACGAAAGAAGTTTGGGTGGGTCAACAAATTTAATCTTGCTTCCCCTACTATTAATAAAACAATTAAAAAGTTCTGGCCTATTGTACAAAGCGATGCTAAATTAAAACTTGCCAATTATGATGTAAGGTCCTGTTACTCCCGTGGACGTAACTTAAAAGACATTTTGGTAAAAACCGATGTATCTTCCTTAAGTATTCTTAATCGCCCCTTGTTTGGAAGGACACGTATGGGTTGCTTTAAGTGTACATGCACTACTTGCCAGTTTTTGTTAACTGGCGATACGTTCCAACATCCTCATTCAGGCAAAACTTATAAAATCCTCCATCATTTTACCTGTAATTTATCCTTTGTTGTTTATCAAATTATCTGCCCCTGCGGTTTGAGTTATATCAGTAAAACCGAGAGCAAATTTAAAGAGCGGATGGGTAACCATCGGAGTGCCATTCGGGCAGCTATTGGTTCCGGTTCTAGCGACCAGCCGGTCGCCCGACATTTTGCGGAGTTCCACCATACCCTTTCAAGTTTAAGATATTGGATGATCGATACTATTTTGTCAAATGCCCGAGGAGGTGATCGCTCCCTGCGCCTTTTGAAGTGTGAGGCGCGATGGATCTATAGGCTAAATGTCATTTCCCCTAACGGGTTAAATGAGAGTATCACCTTTGCAAGTTTACGTTGAAATTATCTTTGCTGCTAGTCTGTATTGTGAGGCAGTGTATTAGCGTTGTCTCTATGTGTAGGTAAGACTTGCATGTGCTTTGTATTTTATGTATATGCCAGCATTGATTTTGTATTGTATTGTTACAGTGTCGATGATGAATTCTGTATTGTATTTTTTCAGCTTGTTTTTGGGTTACCATGGTAACGGTGTACGTAGTAGAATGCGCCTTACGGGTGACTTCAGTGGGTGTGCGGCGACTGGGCGGGTGTGCAGTCCCAGCCCAGGAACCGCTTTTTTCTTGCTTGGTGTGCACTATAAAGGTATGTGTTGCACTTACTATTATAATCCTGATGACAATATTTTCAAATATTGAAACGTTGATTGATTGAATTATACAGTCTCCGCCTGTCATTTTTCGCTGATAATCGTGGTTCGAGTGCCGCACCTGCGCTTGTTGTATATATATATATATATATATATATATATATATATATGTATATATATTGTCAAAGTCGAAAAATATTACAACACACACACCAAGTACAAACCACACACAGATGGCCTCTGTGCGCGTACTTGCTCTGCTGTGCGTGCGCATATCCGCAATTTGCGTATGGTCGCTCCCGCGGTCATGCGCATTAGCGCGTTGTATGGGTATTTACGGTAGAGTTTGTGAACGCATAGAAAGCTATCAAAACACATTACATATTTAATCCAAATAGTGCACAATGTACACATAGTATCCCTGCACCACATCAGAAAGTAACAACAGTTTCAATGGTTTCAGAACAAAGGGATTCACCTTTACAGAATAGGAGGGGACAGCACAAGGTCATAAGGTGGTGTTTGGTATCCAGCTGTAGGGTATTTTAAGGGTAACATTCCGGTGTTGGTTTGAGAAAGATTGCATGTTCCTGCGGATAGTTATGTGCAGGAGCAGAATATAGATATAAACTGTATTTACTGTACATTATGTATGCGGCGGGAATCCAGAGGAGACCACCCACAAGAGCAGTTGGGAAAGACATCGCCTACCTATTCAAACCGACCTATGACCTCTCCTGTACTGTAAATGTGCATTCCTGTGTCCAATGGACAAAGAGATTACAGTATCCATTGTATTGCTTTTGGATGAATTGTATAAAGAGAGCCTGTTGCAGGCCTGGTCAGACACAAGACTCACAAAGTTATCTATCAGATGACCGAGGACCGGCCGGGTTGCGCAAGCTTGTCCACTCACGTATGTACCATTGAATGTAGCCATTTACTCTGTTATATTGTATTGTATTATTTGTATTGTAACCCCCTTTCAGCAATAATCCACTGTGGTGACGGAACCCAGCGGTAAAATCACAATTGGTGTTGTGTCTTCATTGCCCTGCTAAGGTTTAAAGCGTATTTTCAGTGCATTGCATAACTGTTCAGGGTTTGTGGTGTATTTCTGGGTGTGTACGCGCTGTGAGTACTTTGTACCGTCAGTGCTGCGTTTGTACGCGAAGTCCGTACACAGTACGGGACTTTGTACGCTAAAAGCGTACAAAGTGCGCAGAGTGTGTGTTAAGTACAGCGGCCGCAGCGGCTCCATGGTAAAGTGTATTTAAGGTGTGTTTAAGGTATAGCTTTCTTTCCTAAGGATATTTCAACATTATCAATTGGGGGCTCCTCCGGTTTTCCACATTCTTACTAGCTAACAGGTCAAAGCAGACTTTATCTATCAGCAAAGGGTGGACAGGACAGTATCCTACGTAACCCTTTCGTGGTCGTTGGAGACACAGAAAACCCTACTTGTATGCTGATTAGATGGCGTCTGCTCTGTATGGTTTGTAGAGGTGCTGGTAGAACCCGTAGTACAACAGAAAAAAAGCTATTTAAAATCTGTGGAAAAAAAATTTGGTGCCAAAAGCGTACACAAAAGGGCACCCATACTTTGCATACTCTCTCACATTGTTGCCATAACATTCAGATTGCTAGATTCATTTAGACCTGTGTGAAACCGGAGATATTTGTTGCTATATAGTTAAAACTAAAATTAATGTTTAAGGAAGTAAGGGTAAAGCACAAACACCGTCTGGCCTAGTTGTAAAGGTTTATACAGAAAGAAACTGTGTTGTGTTAAGTGAGCGAATATAGTTAGTATTGCTCACATTTATAGACATTGTGTGATTTGTTTTATTGCGTACGCACATTGGTACACGTGGTACGGAACGTGAGGACAGCGTACAAAAAAAACGTGTACGTGGTGCAAGGCCGCACACGTGGCATAGAGGTACGCACGGTTGCGTAATTACGCAAGCTTGCGTAGGGTTGTGTGCGCATAATAAAACCACACGATAGTTAATTTAGTTTAAAGGTGGGACAGTAGCTACGCTACAATAGCACCAAACTACCCGGTTTCTAAAGAAATTTAATATAAAAACAAAATTTAGTAATAATAATTTTTTAATTGCCTCTAGGGTAAAGCTGACTATCTGACTGAATTGACATTTTCTGTACAGAAAAACCAAAGTTTATTCGAGTGAGTGAGCGAACGAATGAACGAACGAACGAACGCAGGAGTGAGTGGATTTGAACTCCGGAAGTCGGGTCCCGTGGTACATCAAGTAAGAGGAGGCTTGGTGGCGTGAGGTGGCTGACTCACGTTAATATAGATTGAAATACACAAATCGTGAGGTGATTTGTAGTGGAGCGTGATAGTGCATTGTATTGCGAAGTATTGAAGTAAAAAGGTTTTTGTTACGCTCCGGGCTGAGGGTCACAGTTTGTACATTGACCCGTGGTTGTACGGCAGATAGGTAACAAGTACCTATACGCTGTGCGATTGGGCCGCGCATTTGTGGGTGCGAGATATATAGCGCAACTGGATACCCCTTTACGAGCTTTTGCGTAAAATCGCGGTACCATTAGCGCTGTATAGAGCATACGCAAGTGTGATTTGTGTATAAGGTTATAGGGAGTTTTCGCTGGTCTCTCTCAGGAAAATCTCCAGCGGCAGATATTTACTGGAATAGGTAAGTCACTCCTAAACATTTCCAGTAAATAGAAACCAGATAGGGCCTCACTGGGTACGCAGTGTTCATTATTGGAGTGATTTGTGGTATTCAGCGGAGAAGGAACGAGTGAAAGTGCTAGGTGTCTTTCACCGTCTATTGTATTGTGCATTTGGGGATTGCGTTTATTGGCAAAAAGTCCGCTATGGGATCCAATTGCACAAGCAGTGGGCGTTTTGTAGCTAGAGTTCAGGCTGAAGAGGTGCGACCAAAAGCGTCGGCAAGGTTTGTTATGTGTGAAAAATATGGATCACACACGGAGGCTTTTTGCAATGAATGGGTATGTATGACTGATAAAGATAGAGTACCATTCCCTCGGGTGGGCAGCTTTGAACCAGATGTATTACAGAACTTAAGGATAAGGATATGTCTGATAGAATCCAAGAAATACATACAGATTGTTTAAATTTATGGCAACAGGAGGGAGATGTGCAAAGAGAATTAGCTCGCGCAGCAGGTTCCAAACCTAGCGGGAAAACAATGGCGACTGCACCACCACCACCATATATTGTGGGGGAGAAAGTGGCTACAGACAATGGTACATTGGTACAGGATAGGAGAGTAATTGATAAATGTACTAACGCTAACCATTGCCAGTTGTATCCCATTTTTAATTTTCCCCAGGACTGCGAGCAGGAAGATGAGCCCAGCACAATATCGGCACTCTCTAGCAGCCACCATACAAGACACTCAGGTGGGCACGGCCCAACCAACAAGAGCAGTAGTCAGGCCCCCTAGCGGAGGGATAAGTGAGGTCGTGTCCACAGGTAAGTATGGTACCGTACATTATGCAGAAACAATAGCACCTCACATTGTAGAATCAAACCAGAATGATGTAATTGAATTAAATCCTGTTAGGGTGATTGCAGTCCACAATGGGAAGACTGACGCTCAGGGAGTCACTCCCATCAGGAACATTGCCATGCATTGTCCTTGGTCCCGGGCAGAGTTAAGGTCAATTATGTCAGAATTTCCCGATCCCAGAAAAGATCTAGTCGCATGCCAGAGGTTCATTAAAGAGTTAGGTAATGCCAACGAACCCATGAACAAAGATTGGCGAATAGTGCTACGGGTATGTTTACCCTCAAATATTGACCCCGCAAAATTCATAACCGATTGTAAGTTAGACGCAGAAGTACCCCTCACTGATGAATACAATCAGGAGAATGTACGGCAAATCAATCTGCAATTAGGAGTATATTTCCCTACTGTTGTCAAATGGAACAAAATCTTTTCCATAAGACAAAAGGAAGGTGAAACGGCATCCGAATATTTCCAATTACCGAAAACCGGGAAATTGGGAAGTGACGTGGAATAACCAGACAATGACCTTTTCACACAGAGCTGATAGGATACCCATAGACTCTGAACTTGTACGCCAAATAGCCAACAGTGGGAGGTATTTCCGGTATAGGTATACTCGTGGAAGCAAGACCATGTGGGTTGGAAATGTATCGCCAGGGTACTGTGCTCATATCATCCAGCCCGATACTTGTACTGAGCAGATGGAAGAACTAGGGATAGGTTTCTTTACTTGGAAAGTTTGTAATATGGTGATGTTATATTTTGTCCCCTATGTTCTCCCAGATGATGCCTATTTCATATGTAGGAGGAAGGCGTACAAGTGGCTTGCCCCAAGCTCAGAGGGATTGTGTTATATTGGGAGAGTACTGCCAGAGGTCATGACCATAACCCATGATAAGATGAAAGACGTTTACCGCAGTACTCAGGCTCCTAATACTCATACTCACTATGAACACATCATCAAGAGGCACCTCATAGATAGGACAGAGCACGCAGCCTCTGATTTGATCCACGAATCCACCGGGATTCAATTCCTTCTCGCATTAGACATCACCCGTACTGCCAGAGGAATTAAAAATTATAGGTATATCCATGCGCTAGCAAACTTGATAGATAATATCACTGAGATGTATGACGACACCTTCAGGTATACGGGAAGGGAGTTACAAGCTTACAAGAAGGAACTGATTCAGTACAGGATGGTCCTAAATTATATCACAGCCGTGACAGGTGGGTACTGTGTTACTCTGGCAACTCAATATGGGGTGAAGTGCTGTACGTATATTACAAACAGTACTGACGACCCAACGGAGATTATCGATCAAAAGATGGACGATATCTTGCAGTTGAAGTGGGAGTTCAGGAGGAAACACAACCTTACCTTGGCGGCTGTGAGTAATGAACTGACCGGCTGGGTCTCATGGTCGAACCCACGAAATTGGTTCTCAGGTTTAGGAGAGTGGGCTCAAAATGTTATTATGAGTGTAGGGAAGTTTCTCCTTTGTATCCTGGGAGTCGTCATAATTATTGGTCTGATATTTAGGTGTGTTCGAATTCTGACGCGGCACAAGCACGGCACAAATTTGATGAGTCTAAGGAGCGAGGGCGCTGTTATAGCAGCAGATTTAATTTATGACCCATCCATAGAGACAGTGTTATGATAAGGGTTGCAAATGAATTTCATGGCCTGTTTATTTCATCCATTTTTCTTTTGTTTCCCCCTCTGCCCAGATACATCCATCCGGAAAAGACATCTGCACTACCCAAAATGTTTTTGTGAATGTATTTTAGATATGTGTCTTATCTTCATCTCTGCAACCTCCAGTTAATGGCACACATAGTCAACAGGTGATATCCACATACTAGCACTCACATATGTTCCCCCTCCATGTATCATCAACTAAATGTGCACCCCATTTGTTGGAACAAGAAGCCGAAAAGAGCTCGGTAGTGTTTGTTGGCCCATTTACAGACCCTTAGTACGGGATGAGAAGGTTTTAATGTATACTTCGCAATAACTCGAAGCTTATTTAGAACATATACGGCACGATGATACATGCCCCGCAGACATGGATTCATACATACATGCTTTTTACTATCCCACTAGGTCATACATTTCCCACCTACAACTCTCTCCGATCATCAAAGCTTCTGCAGATATTGTATAGATATTTTTCTGTTTAGTGATTAGAAAGTGGCAGTTATTGGTGACTGCCAAAGGGTGGACTGTCAAAGTCGAAAAATATTACAACACACACACCAAGTACAAACCACACACAGATGGCCTCCGTGCGCGTACTTGCTCTGCTGTGCGTGCGCATATCCGCAATTTGCGTATGGTCGCTCCCGCGGTCATGCGCATTAGCGCGTGGTATGGGTATTTACGGTACAGTTTGTGAACGCATGGAAAGCTATCAAAACACATTACATATTTAATCCAAATAGTGCACAATGTACACATAGTATCCCTGCACCACATCAGAAAGTAACAACAGTTTGAATGGTTTCAGAACAAAGGGATTCACCTTTACAGAATAGGAGGGGACATAACAAGGTCATAAGGTGGTGTTTGGTATCCAGCTGTAGGGTATTTTAAGGGTAACATTCCGGTGTTGGTTTGAGAAAGATCGCATGTTCCTGCAGATAGTTATGTGCAGGAGAAGAATATAGATATAAACTGTATTTACTGTACATTATGTATGCGGCGGGAATCCAGAGGAGACCACCCACAAGAGCAGTTGGGAAAGACATCGCCTACCTATTCAAACCGACCTATGACCTCTCCTGTACTGTAAATGTGCATTCCTGTGTCCAATGGACAAAGAGATTACAGTATCCATTGCATTGCTTTTGGAAGAATTGTATAAAGAGAGCCTGTTGCAGGCCTGGTCAGACACAAGACTCACAAAGTTATCTATCAGATGACCGAGGACCGGCCGGGTTGCGCAAGCTTGTCCACTCACGTATGTACCATTTACTCTTTTATATTGTATTGTATTATTTGTATTGTAACCCCCTTTCAGCAATAATCCACTGTGGTGTCGGAACCCAGCGGTAAAATCACAATTGGTGTTGTGTCTTCATTGCCCTGCTAAGGTTTAAAGTGTATTTTCAGTGCATTGCATAACTGTTCAGGGTTTGTGGTGTATCTCTGGGTGTGTACGCGCTGTGAGTACTTTGTACCGTCAGTGCTGCGTTTGTACGCGAAGTCCGTACACAGTATGGGACTTTGTACGCTAAAAGCGTACAAAGTGCGCAGAGTGTGTGTTAAGTACAGCGGCCGTAGCGGCTCCATGGTAAAGTGTATTTAAGGTGTGTTTAAGGTATAGCTTTCTTTCCTAAGGATATTTCAACATTATCAATATATATATATATATATATATATATATATATTTACTGAGTATATATACTTACATAAAGCACAAATTAATTTATACATACAAACACACATGCATACCTACACACACAAACACACATATATACACACACACACACACACACACACACACACACACACACACACACACACACACACACACTCCATATATTATACAGTACATACAGTGCTGTATATTTTATACATACCAGGGGACAGAGGCAGGAGCTGGGGCTGGTACAGAGGCAAGAGCAGGTGGAGGCAGTGTGTGTGAGGACAGAGGGAGCTGCTGTGGCTAAGCATGTAACGCCAGCAGCTCCCCCCCTCTCCGTAGTTCTCTGCTCTATGCTGCTGCTGCTAGCAGCTACAGTAAGCGGTCGAGATCGCGCCTTTTACTGAGATGGAGACACTGCTGTCTCTGTCTCAAAAATAACAAAACTGTCTCATCAGGGGGGGTTTCCAGGTACTCGGAAACCCCCCTGCGTGCGTCACTGGTGTTAAGTTCACAATCTCCTTGAAATGCTTTTTCAAAAGTAGGCAAGTGTGGCCTGGAGGCGGGGATATAGAGGAGGCGGTGCAGTGCATCTTGGGAACAGTCAAAGCTTTAGCCTGTTGGTGCTTCGGATCAAGATCCAACTTTACACCCCAATGTTATTCCCTGTGGAATCCAGTGTACCCCGCTTCAGAAAAAAAGTTTGTTTTGATATAATTTTGTATATATTTATGATATGCACTGACATAGGTTTCACTTCTGGTGTCACAATGTATAAGGTGTAAACACTTTACAGAATGCAGAGAGGATAGAAATGATAATTAAATCACAAATTGCCTTTTATTGATGGATCTTCTAACATTTCACAAATACCTCTGTAGAAATTCCTACATATAAGATGCTTGACATGGGATTAATAAAAGCCTGATTCTGATTTGTAAGGAATTGCACAGCTGCAGGGAAGCGGCTGTGCAATACCGTACAAATAAAATGAAAATGCTGTGTCTGTAGGAGATAGATGCCTCCTTTGTGAGATCAGAATGTGGCGTTAGGATGCAGCATTGATTACCTTTGCCACCATCGGTTGTGACAGGCGATGGTAGCAGACTTCAGTCAGTCTGTGCAAGCCAAAGCTTACTTAGACTGGCCGTAGGATCTGTACAGCAGAGTCCAGTAAGTCTGTATCCACCAACGCAGACCCTGGGCCCTACACCCCCCAGATTTTAAGTTACCACCCCCCTTCAAAATGCTGCAGCATGTCATCATGCAGTGGCTAGGGGGAGACTGCGAGCAATATCACATGACCCGTTCTGCACATGCGCACACGAGAAACTATCAGATTTGTGCATACAAATCCGAATCACTCCCTAAATGTGTTGTGCAGAAGAGAGAAAACTATTGCTCTCTGTTGTCAGCTATGTTCTGCAAAAGCTAAAGAAACCTACAAATAGCTTGGGGGGTACTACAGGGTACATAATATAATTTTGTCAGGTTGTCTTCTATTTGTTAAGATACTGTATATGTCCGCACTCATTCACAGCCATATCTTACAGTATATAAGGCAACTTGTATCTTAGGTGTACTCTATCACACTTTCCCCCCAATACACTCATTTGTATGACTTACTATTTCTCTAAAATTAGTCATCTTCATCTGCGGCAGGTGAGGTCCCAGTGACCCTAATGGAGAGCAGTGGAGCAAGCTGTAACATGTGTAGGTGTGCTTATCTTGGGAAGTAGTTAGGTGTTCGCTCAAGTTATGTAAATCTGGCTCATATGGTATGACCCTGCTGCTTGGCCATCAGAGATTGTCTTCCAACTGCATATTCCAACGTGTCTGGAAAAGATCCATTTGATTTGAGTAAAGTTTGATCACTCCCCCACTCTATCAGACTAATTACCAACCTCCATTGTTTCTAACATGTCCTGAAAATGCACGTCTTCATCAGAGCCTATCAGCTTTCATCACATTCTCCATTCTGTGCTCTCCCTCCTTTAGTCACAGTTAATCTCCCAGTTATACTATACTGCAACTTCTCTAGTCTGTAATCTCTCATGAGCAAAGCCCCCTACCACCTTCATCTTCTTTCCCTGCGCTATATCTACCTCCATTCCATTAATAGTTGCACTCCATGACCATGGCCCCAGGGCACCGAGTCATTGAGTCATACTGTTTTTAACTGTCATTGAATTGTCGTTTTACTGTTTAATTAATTATTTTGTATTTAATTTTTTTTGTGTAATTGTTCCCTGTATGGTGTTATGGACACATTATGGTACCATATATATAATAATAATATTCTCAATATGACACTGCATTATATGGTGGCACTATATAAATGATAATAATAAATTCAGCAAGAAGGTGACTTTTTTTGTGAGGATACCACGGTAGCTGGACTACCCGGTGGCAGTCTTATGTGCTGACTGAGCATGCCCGGTACCTTTATGGTTTTTAGAGTCAGGCAAACAGCTATAAGGTACAAGTATACTATATTGTCAGTTATAGGATAAACACCACTATCAATGATAAATGGCAGGAGATTAACCACACAAACAGCCTAATAGACATTTCTACACTGAAAGGACTATATTCACCAAGTAGTCTTGGAGTAATGGTCTTGCTGCTGAGTCACTTGCTTTACTTCTCTACCACTGACATGGTAACCAAATCCACTGTACTTCTGCTTTTGATGGATGCACAGTTTAACATATTCTATAAAGACGTGACCTCTAGTTTAGTGCTGTCATGAAGAGGTTTGTTGGGGTGATGTGCTCTTCTAATCTTGGTCCAGTTCCTAAGGTGTTGTGGCTTCAATAAGGCAGGTTGTAGATAACTATTCCCCACCAAATTGGGTACCTGCTTAGTGAAAGATCAAAGTGTTCTCCACCTGACATACTGTAACAAAAGGCATGTTTATGTTAAGAACTGGACACCGCAGACCATTATCCATGCTAATCCTCAGCAATATATTCCAAGGAGAATTGTCTATGGGTTGCCCACCACAAAATGACCAAAAAGTACATATAATACCAACAGTTGGTGGAATTCCTTGTGACACCATCAATCTATTTCGTGCCTCTATGTGATACATAGCTAGTGATAGTAGTTTATTTAAGGGTCATGTTAGTGAATCATGTGGTGACTAATAGAATGAACCTGATGACATTTAAGAAGAGCGTAGTAAGCCACAAGTTACTGGTCAATTAATGTTTCTACTTGTACGTAAATACCTTCCCCAGTATCAAATATTTTACTTAGGGTGCATTCCCTGGTAGTCAAGAACTTGGATAAATTGTTTTTGCAGCTAATTAAGGTATATTTCCTACAGAGATCAATGAACATTGACTGACTAGATGTACATGTAACTAACTTGTGTCCCTATAGTATACCTATCTGTGTGACTTTACTTGCCCCCCCCACCTGCTTATCTGTTACCTACTTGGCTGTTGTATAGCAAATCGAAATTCCTAGTATACGCAAGTATACCTGGCCAATAAAGCTGATTCTGATTCTGTTTATAAATATCAAAAGTATTAGAACAAAGTAAATTGTCATCAATCTGTAATTGGCATCAATGTATACGTAAACCAAATTGTTTAACCTCAGTGTTTTTTAAATATAGAAATTGTTGCACTTGACATTAATACCACTATTCCTACACTTTATATTTCACAATTATTTATCCAACAAGATGACCTTTTAAATCTTATTATTTTTTTTTAAGTTAGCTGTTTAGTTATAAGATATTTCCTAGGATTTCAGCATGTATATTGCCATACTCTTTATTAATACTATAGAATACACCCTTATACATATGCATATATATATACCCTTACATACAATAACAGGTGGAACAGTCAGAAATGGTGACAAGGTAACTGTGATGTTACATCCAGGCAGGACAAGTGTAAATCAGTAAACTGTTAAGGAAATGTAGCAAAATAGTAACATCTGTTAGCCAGATGTCCTGGGAATGAGAGAGGTAATGGCATGATATATGGGACTAAAATATGACAGGAAAACTGGTCCCTGGATTATGGTTATAAAACACAGAGAAATAGTATTGAGTAAAACTTTATAATAAATGATGTAATTTCTCATTTTATCTGTATTCTTCTAAGTAATGTTCAGCATTGTTATACTCTTATGTACAATACAGCACATGAGTGTTCAGTTTGTAGAATTGGGTACACTTAATAAATAACCATAATAATATATCATAACACAAAGGAAATCTCTCTTTCACAGGCATAGGATACAGTAGAATGTATTGTAGTTTCTACGAATGATTACAGAACTTCTATATAAATACAATCATTATTATTATTTTGATAACTTTATCATTAAACTACTGTATTTAGCTTTTTAAACTCCTTTCTAATGCTAGTAGTTATTTGAGGGCAAACATTTACATTCATATCTTAGAGACACCAATAGACTTATGGGCCTAATTCTGAGTTGATCGCAGTAGCAATTTTGTTAGCAGTTGGGCAAAACCATGGGGGTAATTCCAAGTTAATCGCAGCAGGAAATTTTTTAGCAGTTGGGCAAAAACATGTGCACTGCAGGGGAGGCAGATATAACATTTGCAGAGAGAGTTAGATTTGGGTGGGTTATTTTGTTTCTGTGCAGGGTAAATAATGGCTGCTTTATTTTTACACTGCAATTTAGATTGCAGATTGAACTCACCACACCCAAATCTATCTCTCTCTGCACATGTTATATCTGCCCCCCCCTGCAGTGCACATGGTTTTGCCCAACTGCTAAAAAATTTCCTGCTGCGATCAACTTGGAATTACCCCCCATATGCACTGCAGGAGGGGCAGATATAACATGTGCAGAGAGAGTTAGATTTGGGTGGGGTGTGTTCAAACTGAAATCTAAATTGCAGTGTAAAAATAAAGCAGCCAGTATTTACCCTGCACAGAAACAAAATAACCCACCAAAATCTAACTCTCTCTGCAAATGTTATATCTGCCCCCCCTGCAGTGCACATGGTTTTGCCCAATTGCTAACAAGCTTGCTGCTGCGATCAACTCAGAATTACCCCCTATGTATGGATTATTACCTCACAGTAAGATAGGAAGCCCTCCACGCCTTTCATATGTCTCACACCTTACACTGGAATACCATAAATCTGTTATGTGTAACCCTACTGTCTTGTGCTCCTCAAAAATCTAATAATACAGGTTGAGTATGCCTTATTCAAAATGCTTGGGACCAGAGGTATTTTGGATATCGGATTTTTCCGTATTTTGGAATAATTGCATACCATAATGAGATATCATGGTGATGGGACCTAAGTCTAAGCACAGAATGCATTTATGTCTCATATACACACTATACACACAGCCTGAAGTCAATTTTAGCCAATATTTTTTATAACTTTGTGCATTAAACAAAGTATGTGTACATTAACACAATTCATTTATGTTTCATATACACCTTATACACACAGCCTGAAGGTCATTTAATACAATGGCCCTCATTCCGAGTTGTTCGCTCGGTATTTTTCATCGCATCGCAGTGAAAATCCGCTTAGTACGCATGCGCAATGTTCGCACTGCGACTGCGCCAAGTAACTTTACTATGAAGAAAGTATTTTTACTCACGGCTTTTTCTTCGCTCCGGCGATCGTAATGTGATTGACAGGAAATGGGTGTTACTGGGCGGAAACACGGCGTTTCAGGGGCGTGTGGCTGAAAACGCTACCGTTTCCGGAAAAAACGGAGGAGTGGCCGGGGAAACGGTGGGAGTGCCTGGGCGAACGCTGGGTGTGTTTGTGACGTCAACCAGGAACGACAAGCACTGAACTGATCGCACAGGCAGAGTAAGTCTGGAGCTACTCTGAAACTGCTAAGTAGTTAGTAATCGCAATATTGCGAATACATCGGTCGCAATTTTAAGAAGCTAAGATTCACTCCCAGTAGGCGGCGGCTTAGCGTGTGTAACTCTGCTAAATTCGCCTTGCGACCGATCAACTCGGAATGAGGGCCAATATTTTTAATAACTTTGTCTATTAAACAAAGTTTGTGTACATTGAGCCATCAAAAACCAAAGGTTTCACTATCTCACTCTCACTCAAAAAAGTCCGTATTTCAGAATATTCCGTATTTCGGAATATTTGGATATGGGATACTCAACCTGTAATTAATAAAAATGGCTGTGTTAGTCTTTCAGCAAACAGTGACACGTAAGAGATTAATGAGTTGATCGCAGCAGGAACTTTGGGGGTAATTCCAAGTTGATCGCAGCAGGATTTTTGTTAGCAATTGGGCAAAACCATGTGCACTGCAGGAGAGGCAGATATAACATGTGCAGAAAGAGTTAGATTTGGGTGGGTTATTTTATTTCTGTGCAGGGTAAATACTGGCTGCTTTATTTTTACACTGCAATTTAGATTGCAGATTGAACACACCACACCCAAATCTAACTCTCTCTGCACATGTTATATCTGCCTCCCCTGCAGTGCACAGAGAGAGACTAACCTGCTGCTGCTGCTGCTGGGGAGAGCCGCACACACTGCAGGGCCACGCCGGGAGGACGGAGCCGGCGGAGGAGGAGGAGAGCCGCACAACACCGCTCCTGTCAGCGGGAGGACGGAGCCGGCGGAGGAAGGGGAGAGCCACACAACACCGCTCCTGTCAGCGGAGGAGGACGGGGGGGCGCAAACTGCAGACGCCACTCACCGCCGGGACAATTAACACACACTCACACTGTCCCACACGCACACAACACACACGCACACTGTCCCATACACACACAATTAATATGCTCTCTTGCCCACTGATACCTTCTTGTGAATTCCTTCACTTTACACTTTAGCACCTACTATCTATTGTTTAAAATATGTTGTGAGTCCATTTTAAGCAAAACCCTAAAACTAAATATTATTTAAATCTCAGAAGTGACCTTACTATAGGGTTCTTTCTTCTTCAGGTTTCATAGGGTTCCACAGGCCACAGGGAGAACATTGGGCTTGTGGGTAGTGGATGAGAGTCCAGGCACCAAACTGTTAAGCTTTCAGGCTTCCCAGAATGCTCAGCTACTCTCTCCTATAACCCCGCCTCCATGCTCAGGCAGGTCAGCAACTCTATGCTTTCAAATGTAAAAGTTTTCTTTCTTTCTCTGAGCTTGTCAGCGCTCTAAGTCCGTCAGAATTCAGCACTACAGCTCCATCACCCCTGCCGGCACCGAAACTCCCGCACAGCCAATGCCAAGACGGGTACTTGCGGCAGGGGCCAAACACTGCGTCTAGCACCACTCATGGTGCATTTCTGGCATATATTGGCAGATAAAAAGGTCCCATCTTAAAAGGACCCGCTTTTAAATTGCTGCCCACCGCATGTCCCGGGAGACAGACCGTGACGGACCGGAGTTGGCGTGGATACTGGCTCCGGTCAGGAATTCCACTAGACCACCAGGGCATATAAGGCACAGGTTTTAGTGTATACACTAATTTTATAAAGGCCTTTAGTACCTTGGGTGGAAGACCAGCAAGGGGAGACACTTAACCTGTAGCCCCTCCCCTTTTGGGTGCCCTTCAGCCTCAAACAATACTCCGTCCTTACCTCAGAGACCAGGGCAGCCATCTTCAGCATGCAGCAATCAATGTCTCCGGGAACGCTGGGCTCAGTCTTCCTGTAAAAATGTCTTTAAGGAGCCAGATTTTAACAAACACTTATATCCTACCTACTTGCAAAAACAGACTGAGTAGTTGATTCAAGTGCCTTCTCTCTGTAGTATTGGATGCACTTCAAGAGACCCCTTTGAACCTTTATAATCAGTGGACCTCAAATGGTTGACGGATAAGACATTATTTTTGTTAGCTATTGCCTCTGTCAGGAAGGCGTCAGACTTAGGAGCTCTCTCCTATTATCCACCTTTCCTGATTTTTCATCATGACAGGGCAGTTCTACAGACTAGACCTGATTACCTTTCTAAAGTGGTCTCCAGGTTCCACCTAAATCAAGAAATTGTAGTCCCGGCTTTTGTCTCACCAGATCTTTAAGCAAAAGAAAGGTCTTTGATGTAGTACCTGCCTTGTGTATCTACGTAGACCGAACCAGTTCTATCAGAAGATTCAACTCTCTATTCATACCTTAAGGATTTCACAAGTGTGGCTCGCCAGCTAACAAACAGACGCTGGCCAGTTGGATTAGAATGGTTGTTGCACAAGCATACAATCAAGTTGATTTGCCTGTCCCTACGTCAATTTCTGCCCATTCTACTAGATCTGTAGGACCCTCATGGGCGGTATGCTGTGGGGTGTCTCCTGAGCAAATTTTTAAGGCCGCTACGTGATCTTCCATTCACACGTTTCTAAAATTCTATTCATTTGATACCTTTACATCCCGGAATGCTTCCTTTGGACACAGGATTCTGTTATCCTTCCAGGCGCATGCCCTCCTTTAAAAATACTGCTTTGGGACATCCCTGATGTTCTCCCTGTGGAATCCTTTGAATCCCGAAGAAGAAAACCAGAGTTATGGTAGGTAAATCTACTCTCTTTCTTCTAGGTTTATAGGGTCCACAGGGCGCCCACCCTGACGCACCTGGCCTCTCTGAGTTTTTGTGGCATTAGTCACTGGTTCCTTTCTCCAGTGTGCGAGAATGTGTTCTTATGTGTACAATGTCTTCTCTCCTATCCGCTTCCTGCTTTGGGCTTGTTATCAAAACTGACCTGCCTGAGTATTGAGTCGGGGTTATAGGAGAGAGGAGCTAAGCATTCTGTGAAGCCTGAAAGCTTAACAGTTTGGTGCCCGGACTCTCATCCACCACCTACAACCCTGATGTTCTCCCTGTGGACCCTGAGAACCTCGAAGAAAGAAAGTTAACAAAAGGTAAGTTTACCATAACTCTAGTTTTCTGTATTATAGTATATAGCTACTCTAGAGTGCACCACCACTACTTAATCATATTTGATAGATAGATTTATTGATTAATCTCTGTCCTACTTATAGTGGTTTTTGATAGAGATGAGCGCCTGAAATTTTTCGGGTTTTGTGTTTTGGTTTTGGGTTCGGTTCCGCGGCCGTGTTTTGGGTTCGAACGCGTTTTGGCAAAACCTCACCGAATTTTTTTTGTCGGATTCGGGTGTGTTTTGGATTCGGGTGTTTTTTTCCAAAAACACTAAAAAACAGCTTAAATCATAGAATTTGGGGGTCATTTTGATCCCAAAGTATTATTAACCTCAAAAACCATAATTTACACTCATTTTCAGTCTATTCTGAATACCTCACACCTCACAATATTATTTTTAGTCCTAAAATTTGCACCGAGGTCGCTGTGTGAGTAAGATAAGCGACCCTAGTGGCCGACACAAACACCGGGCCCATCTAGGAGTGGCACTGCAGTGTCACGCAGGATGTCCCTTCCAAAAAACCCTCCCCAAACAGCACATGACGCAAAGAAAAAAAGAGGCGCAATGAGGTAGCTGTGTGAGTAAGATTAGCGACCCTAGTGGCCGACACAAACACCGGGCCCATCTAGGAGTGGCACTGCAGTGTCACGCAGGATGGCCCTTCCAAAAAACCCTCCCCAAACAGCACATGACGCAAAGAAAAAAAGAGGCGCAATGAGGTAGCTGTGTGAGTAAGATTAGCGACCCTAGTGGCCGACACAAACACCGGGCCCATCTAGGAGTGGCACTGCAGTGTCACGCAGGATGGCCCTTCCAAAAAACCCTCCCCAAACAGCACATGACGCAAAGAAAAAAAGAGGCGCAATGAGGTAGCTGACTGTGTGAGTAAGATTAGCGACCCTAGTGGCCGACACAAACACCGGGCCCATCTAGGAGTGGCACTGCAGTGTCACGCAGGATGTCCCTTCCAAAAAACCCTCCCCAAACAGCACATGACGCAAAGAAAAAAAGAGGCGCAATGAGGTAGCTGTGTGAGTAAGATTAGCGACCCTAGTGGCCGACACAAACACCGGGCCCATCTAGGAGTGGCACTGCAGTGTCACGCAGGATGTCCCTTCCAAAAAACCCTCCCCAAACAGCACATGACGCAAAGAAAAAAAGAGGCGCAATGAGGTAGCTGACTGTGTGAGTAAGATTAGCGACCCTAGTGGCCGACACAAACACCGGGCCCATCTAGGAGTGGCACTGCAGTGTCACGCAGGATGTCCCTTCCAAAAAACCCTCCCCAAACAGCACATGACGCAAAGAAAAAAAGAGGCGCAATGAGGTAGCTGACTGTGTGAGTAAGATTAGCGACCCTAGTGGCCGACACAAACACCGGGCCCATCTAGGAGTGGCACTGCAGTGTCACGCAGGATGTCCCTTCCAAAAAACCCTCCCCAATCAGCACATGATGCAAAGAAAAAGAAAAGAAAAAAGAGGTGCAAGATGGAATTGTCCTTGGGCCCTCCCACCCACCCTTATGTTGTATAAACAAAACAGGACATGCACACTTTAACCAACCCATCATTTCAGTGACAGGGTCTGCCACACGACTGTGACTGATATGACGGGTTGGTTTGGACCCCCCCCAAAAAAGAAGCAATTAATCTCTCCTTGCACAAACTGGCTCTACAGAGGCAAGATGTCCACCTCATCTTCACCCTCCGATATATCACCGTGTACATCCCCCTCCTCACAGATTATCAATTCGTCCCCACTGGAATCCACCATCTCAGCTCCCTGTGTACTTTGTGGAGGCAATTGCTGCTGGTCAATGTCTCCGCGGAGGAATTGATTATAATTCATTTTAATGAACATCATCTTCTCCACATTTTCTGGATGTAACCTCGTACGCCGATTGCTGACAAGGTGAGCGGCGGCACTAAACACTCTTTCGGAGTACACACTTGTGGGAGGGCAACTTAGGTAGAATAAAGCCAGTTTGTGCAAGGGCCTCCAAATTGCCTCTTTTTCCTGCCAGTATAAGTACGGACTGTGTGACGTGCCTACTTGGATGCGGTCACTCATATAATCCTCCACCATTCTATCAATGTTGAGAGAATCATATGCAGTGACAGTAGACGACATGTCCGTAATCGTTGTCAGGTCCTTCAGTCCGGACCAGATGTCAGCATCAGCAGTCGCTCCAGACTGCCCTGCATCACCGCCAGCGGGTGGGCTCGGAATTCTGAGCCTTTTCCTCGCACCCCCAGTTGTGGGAGAATGTGAAGGAGGAGATGTTGACAGGTCGCGTTCCGCTTGACTTGACAATTTTGTCACCAGCAGGTCTTTCAACCCCTGCAGACCTGTGTCTGCCGGAAAGAGAGATCCAAGGTAGGCTTTAAATCTAGGATCGAGCACGGTGGCCAAAATGTAGTGCTCTGATTTCAACAGATTGACCACCCGTGAATCCTTGTTAAGCGAATTAAGGGCTGCATCCACAAGTCCCACATGCCTAGCGGAATCGCTCCCTTTTAGCTCCTTCTTCAATGCCTCCAGCTTCTTCTGCAAAAGCCTGATGAGGGGAATGACCTGACTCAGGCTGGCAGTGTCTGAACTGACTTCACGTGTGGCAAGTTCAAAGGGCATCAGAACCTTGCACAACGTTGAAATCATTCTCCACTGCACTTGAGACAGGTGCATTCCACCTACTATATCGTGCTCAATTGTATAGGCTTGAATGGCCTTTTGCTGCTCCTCCAACCTCTGAAGCATATAGAGGGTTGAATTCCACCTCGTTACCACTTCTTGCTTCAGATGATGGCAGGGCAGGTTCAGTAGTTTTTGGTGGTGCTCCAGTCTTCTGTACGTGGTGCCTGTACGCCGAAAGTGTCCCGCAATTTTTCTGGCCACCGACAGCATCTCTTGCACGTCCCTGTCGTTTTTTTAAAAATTCTGCACCACCAAATTCAAGGTATGTGCAAAACATGGGACGTGCTGGAATTTGCCCATATTTAATGCACACACAATATTGCTGGCGTTGTCCGATGCCACAAATCCACAGGAGAGTCCAATTGGGGTAAGCCATTCCGCGATGATCTTCCTCAGTTGCCGTAAGAGGTTTTCAGCTGTGTGCGTATTCTGGAAAGCGGTGATACAAAGCGTAGCCTGCCTAGGAAAGAGTTGGCGTTTGCGAGATGCTGCTACTGGTGCCGCCGCTGCTGTTCTTGCGGCGGGAGTCCATACATCTACCCAGTGGGCTGTCACAGTCATATAGTCCTGACCCTGCCCTGCTCCACTTGTCCACATGTCCGTGGTTAAGTGGACATTGGGTACAACTGCATTTTTTAGGACACTGGTGAGTCTTTTTCTGACGTCCGTGTACATTCTCGGTATCGCCTGCCTAGAGAAGTGGAACCTAGATGGTATTTGGTAACGGGGGCACACTGCCTCAATAAATTGTCTAGTTCCCTGTGAACTAACGGCGGATACCGGACGCACGTCTAACACCAACATAGTTGTCAAGGACTCAGTTATCCGCTTTGCAGTAGGATGACTGCTGTGATATTTCATCTTCCTCGCAAAGGACTGTTGAACAGTCAATTGCTTACTGGAAGTAGTACAAGTGGGCTTACGACTTCCCCTCTGGGATGACCATCGACTCCCAGCGGCAACAACAGCAGCGCCAGCAGCAGTAGGCGTTACACGCAAGGATGCATCGGAGGAATCCCAGGCAGGAGAGGACTCGTCAGAATTGCCAGTGACATGGCCTGCAGGACTATTGGCATTCCTGGGGAAGGAGGAAATTGACACTGAGGGAGTTGGTGGGGTGGTTTGCGTGAGCTTGGTTACAAGAGGAAGGGATTTACTGGTCAGTGGACTGCTTCCGCTGTCACCCAAAGTTTTTGAACTTGTCACTGACTTATTATGAATGCGCTGCAGGTGACGTATAAGGGAGGATGTTCCGAGGTGGTTAACGTCCTTACCCCTACTTATTACAGCTTGACAAAGGGAACACACGGCTTGACACCTGTTGTCCGCATTTCTGGTGAAATACCTCCACACCGAAGAGCTGATTTTTTTGGTATTTTCACCTGGCATGTCAACGGCCATATTCCTCCCACGGACAACAGGTGTCTCCCCGGGTGCCTGACTTAAACAAACCACCTCACCATCAGAATCCTCCTGGTCAATTTCCTCCCCAGCGCCAGCAACACCCATATCCTCCTCATCCTGGTGTACTTCAACACTGACATCTTCAATCTGACTATCAGGAACTGGACTGCGGGTGCTCCTTCCAGCACTTGCAGGGGGCGTGCAAATGGTGGAAGGCGCATGCTCTTCACGTCCAGTGTTGGGAAGGTCAGGCATCGCAACCGACACAATTGGACTCTCCTTGTGGATTTGGGATTTCAAAGAACGCACAGTTCTTTGCGGTGCTTTTGCCAGCTTGAGTCTTTTCAGTTTTCTAGCGAGAGGCTGAGTGCTTCCATCCTCATGTGAAGCTGAACCACTAGCCATGAACATAGGCCAGGGCCTCAGCCGTTCCTTGCCACTCCGTGTGGTAAATGGCATATTGGCAAGTTTACGCTTCTCCTCCGACAATTTTATTTTAGGGTTTTGGAGTCCTTTTTTTACTGATATTTGGTGTTTTGGTTTTGACATGCTCTGTACTATGCCATTGGGCATCGGCCTTGGCAGACGACGTTGCTGGCATTTCATCGTCTCGGCCATGACTAGTGGCAGCAGCTTCAGCACGAGGTGGAAGTGGATCTTGATCTTTCCCTAATTTTGGAACCTCAACATTTTTGTTCTCCATATTTTAATAGGCACAACTAAAAGGCACCTCAGGTAAACAATGGAGATGGATGGATTGGATACTAGTATACAATTATGGACGGGCTGCCGAGTGCCGACACAGAGGTAGCCACAGCCGTGAACTACCGCACTGTACTGTGTCTGCTGCTAATATATAGACTGGTTGATAAAGAGATAGTATACTCGTAACTAGTATGTATGTATAAAGAAAGAAAAAAAAACCACGGTTAGGTGGTATATACAATTATGGACGGGCTGCCGAGTGCCGACACAGAGGTAGCCACAGCCGTGAACTACCGCACTGTACTGTGTCTGCTGCTAATATATAGACTGGTTGATAAAGAGATAGTATACTCGTAACTAGTATGTATGTATAAAGAAAGAAAAAAAAACCACGGTTAGGTGGTATATACAATTATGGACGGGCTGCCGAGTGCCGACACAGAGGTAGCCACAGTCGTGAACTACCGCACTGTACTGTGTCTGCTGCTAATATATAGACTGGTTGATAAAGAGATAGTATACTCGTAACTAGTATGTATGTATAAAGAAAGAAAAAAAAACCACGGTTAGGTGGTATATACAATTATGGACGGGCTGCCGAGTGCCGACACAGAGGTAGCCACAGCCGTGAACTACCGCACTGTACTGTGTCTGCTGCTAATATATAGACTGGTTGATAAAGAGATAGTATACTCGTAACTAGTATGTATGTATAAAGAAAGAAAAAAAAACCACGGTTAGGTGGTATATACAATTATGGACGGGCTGCCGAGTGCCGACACAGAGGTAGCCACAGCCGTGAACTACCGCACTGTACTGTGTCTGCTGCTAATATATAGACTGGTTGATAAAGAGATAGTATACTCGTAACTAGTATGTATGTATAAAGAAAGAAAAAAAAACCACGGTTAGGTGGTATATACAATTATGGACGGGCTGCCGAGTGCCGACACAGAGGTAGCCACAGCCGTGAACTACCGCACTGTACTGTGTCTGCTGCTAATATATAGACTGGTTGATAAAGAGATAGTATACTCGTAACTAGTATGTATGTATAAAGAAAGAAAAAAAAACCACGGTTAGGTGGTATATACAATTATGGACGGGCTGCCGAGTGCCGACACAGAGGTAGCCACAGCCGTGAACTACCGCACTGTACTGTGTCTGCTGCTAATATAGACTGGTTGATAAAGAGATAGTATACTCGTAACTAGTATGTATGTATAAAGAATGAAAAAAAAACCACGGTTAGGTGGTATATACAATTATGGACGGGCTGCCGAGTGCCGACACAGAGGTAGCCACAGCCGTGAACTACCGCACTGTACTGTGTCTGCTGCTAATATATAGACTGGTTGATAAAGAGATAGTATACTCGTAACTAGTATGTATGTATAAAGAAAGAAAAAAAAACCACGGTTAGGTGGTATATACAATTATGGACGGGCTGCCGAGTGCCGACACAGAGGTAGCCACAGCCGTGAACTACCGCACTGTACTGTGTCTGCTGCTAATATATAGACTGGTTGATAAAGAGATAGTATACTCGTAACTAGTATGTATGTATAAAGAAAGAAAAAAAAACCACGGTTAGGTGGTATATACAATTATGGACGGGCTGCCGAGTGCCGACACAGAGGTAGCCACAGCCGTGAACTACCGCACTGTACTGTGTCTGCTGCTAATATAGACTGGTTGATAAAGAGATAGTATACTACTAATATTATATACTGGTGGTCAGGTCACTGGTCACTAGTCACACTGGCAGTGGCACTCCTGCAGCAAAAGTGTGCACTGTTTAATTTTAATATAATATTATGTACTCCTGGCTCCTGCTATAACCTATAACTGGCACTGCAGTAGTGCTCCCCAGTCTCCCCCACAATTATAAGCTGTGTGAGCTGAGCAGTCAGACAGATATATAATATATATAGATGATGCAGCACACTGGCCTGAGCCTGAGCAGTGCACACAGATATGGTATGTGACTGACTGAGTCACTGTGATTATCGCTTTTTTCAGGCAGAGAACGGATATATTAAATAAACTGCACTGTGTGTCTGGTGGTCACTCACTATATAATATATTATGTACTCCTGGCTCCTGCTATAACCTATAACTGGCACTGCAGTAGTGCTCCCCAGTCTCCCCCACAATTATAAGCTGTGTGAGCTGAGCAGTCAGACAGATATATATAATATTATATATAGATAATAGATGATGCAGCACACTGGCCTGAGCCTGAGCAGTGCACACAGATATGGTATGTGACTGAGTCACTGTGTGCTGTGTATCGCTTTTTTCAGGCAGAGAACGGATTATATTATGTACTCCTGGCTCCTGCTATAACCTATAACTGGCACTGCAGTAGTGCTCCCCAGTCTCCCCCACAATTATAAGCTGTGTGAGCTGAGCAGTCAGACAGATATATATAATATTATATATAGATAATAGATGATGCAGCACACTGGCCTGAGCCTGAGCAGTGCACACAGATATGGTATGTGACTGAGTCACTGTGTGCTGTGTATCGCTTTTTTCAGGCAGAGAACGGATTATAAATAAAAGTGGTGGTCACTGGTCACTATCAGCAAAACTCTGCACTGTACACTACTGAGTACTCCTAATGCTCCCCAAAATTAGTAAATCAAGTGTCTCTCTAATCTATTCTAATTCTAAACGGAGAGGACGCCAGCCACGTCCTCTCCCTATCAATCTCAATGCACGTGTGAAAATGGCGGTGACGCGCGGCTCCTTATATAGAATCCGAGTCTCGCGATAGAATCCGAGCCTCGCGAGAATCCGACAGCGTCATGATGACGTTCGGGCGCGCTCGGGTTAACCGAGCAAGGCGGGAAGATCCGAGTCGCTCGGACCCGTGAAAAAAAACATGAAGTTCTGGCGGGTTCGGATTCAGAGAAACCGAACCCGCTCATCTCTAGTTTTTGAATACTTGTAATTAGAACAAACTGGTGCAGTGATCAATCTATTTCTTGTTACACCAGCTATGTTTTTTTTCAGGCATATATGAATATTCATTTTCTGCTCTGCCTGTGTTCACAATTGTACAGATAGACTCATATTGTACTCATCCTATAAAAATGCCCCCGTCCTGCTTATCCAGATGAAAATGGGAGAAACATGGACATTTGCATGGGCACATAAGCATGTGCCCACTATTCTGCGCATGTGCAGCGTGAATTCAAAGAAGACACACTTCTTCATTATATGCTTTCAGGGACGTTGAACATACTGTATGGACCGAGCTGTATAAATAGGATTTAAAGTCTAGAAAAGAGAATCAAGGTTTAGTTTGTCCTATACAAGTACAGAGTAGAATTGACAGATAAATGCACCGTGGGCCAGGGGCGGATTTAGGAGTCAGGCTGCCCCATGGCACATTATTGGTCGCCCCTCCCTTCGTGTCACTGCCCCCTTCATGTCAAGGCCAGTCCTGATGCCTTCAGACCGCCATACAGCCCCAACCTCACCTCTCGCACCACAATTTGCAGCCCACTATCCCATCCCTGTCAGTTACATAATAAAAGAAAATAAGAAGTTATAACAATTACAACAGAAAAAAAAGAATCACCTGGCCTCATCAGCTTGCTGTGCCACCCTTCAGCAAGTGCCACCCCTAGGCATGTGCCTAGTGAGAAACCCACCACTGCCCCAGGCACCTTAGGACAAATAAACCCTATACTGAACTTCCCACATATATATTTATGCCCATACCCCATGTAGACCTTTATATTCAGTACACCAATGCCATAAACTCTGCACATTCCTGTCAGTCTTTTAAGACGGCAAATTATTACTGAGTTGATAGGTAATTTCGTGCCAGGACCACAGAGGGGGTCATCATGTTCCCAGCACCTTCCATGGAGAGATACTGCTTAGCAGCAGCTAATATTTGTATAGCATACATAAAGTAATGGCAGTCTATTTGTTTAGGGGTCGATTAAATTAACTTGCCCTGCATGCAAGGGAGGCTAGTTGCCGGCAATAGCAGCCAAACCCCCCACCCCTTGTGGCCTAATCTCGTTCAGGACTGGGATTTTTGTGTGCAGTCCTATAGGGCTACAAACTAAAATCTTCAAGTGCAAAGTTACCGCGAGTACTTTGCAGATAATTGTATCAACCCCTTACAGCAGGGCTGGCCAAACCAGTCCTCGAGATCTACCAACAGTTCACATTTTCCAGACCACCTAGCCAGGGCCGGTTCTGGCGCCCCGGGCGGCAATAGGGGGCGCGGCTTTGTACAGGGGGCGTGGTCATTTACGCCCCCTGTACAGACTGAAATGATGTGCGGTGCGCGATGACGTCATCGCGCACCGCACAGTAAAGGACCTCTCCACAAAAGGAAACTAGACGCATACGCGTCTAGTTTCCCTTCACAGCGGCAGCGGGGGGCACACAGCAGCAGTGGATCTTGCCCTGGTGCGGCACCCTACGGATGGCGCCCTGCGCCCTCCGGAAGGCGGCGCCCCGGGCAAAAGTCCTGCTTGCCCGTGGCAAGATCCGCTACTGCACCTAGCTGATGCACAGGTGTAGTCATTACTAATTAAGATGTGCTGCATTCATTCCTAACTGACAATTCTACAGATCTCCAGGAGGCCTAGAAAACATGAACTGTTGGTAGATCTCGAGGACCGGTTTGGCCAGCCCTGCCTTACAGTCTATTCCTAATAAATTTTTGCATTCCATAAAACCATCTACTTCTGTTCTATTAATTGCTGTATTTAACACTTTTAACTAGCTTCTCATCCCTACTCATTTCTCTAGCTATTTCTTCCACTTGCCTTGTATTCATTACTCTCCTCACAATATTCCTTTTCCTCTCCCCTTTCTAATTTTCATTTCATTTATTTTCCTCTCGGAGTACAGTGCTGGATATCCGTAAATTAAGTGAGATGGTATAAAGATCTTTTGTTCTTCTGGTGGCTGCCGGGTGTCCTGTGGGAATCAGGCGGAGGAGGGATGTGGCCCCCCATCTGGGCTGGATCACAAGTCTCTGTATATTTTGCTATGTGCAATATGTTAGTATTCAGAGTGCTTACTGGGCAGACACTGCTGCTGGTTACACTGTACTTTTACATGAAGCGTAAGATAACACATTCACTGCCTGTGACATAGCAAGTAACAAATGAAAGCAATATGCAGAGTACAGCAGTGTTGGGCTGACTCTATTCACTCTGTCCAAAAGTATACAGTTTTAAACAGTCATGTATTTAATAATCCCTTGGTACAGCTTCCATGCACAACTGAGATAATAATAACCATTGTTTTTGAACATCTGTCTAGAGATTAACAACACTGAACTTTCTACAGGACGGTTTGACTTTCTAAACTAAAGTTTAGAAAGTCTGTGAGAGGTGCGGCTGCGGTGTGGTGGTGCCTGCTGCCGTGCAGGTGTAAATTCGGTACTCACCAGGCGCCGCTCTCTCTCACCTTCAGGTACCGGAACCTTCAACGGACCTGGCAATCTTCAATCGGATCCGGACACGGCGATTCCCTCTCGGAGCTGACCGACGACCGAGCTGAGGAGAGAATAGTTTACCTTAAAGGGGGTATCGACCCTTCTTCCACTGGAACAGGGGATACCCCAGGGGTGACCGCGACCTTCACCGGTTGGGTGAAAGGTCATCACCGGCACAAAGCCTCAGCCACCCAGATTTCACACACTCGCGCTCTCGCACGTAGTGTGATGAAAAGGATTCTCACGTCCGTGGGCAATCCCGACTCCGGCGCTCGGGGACAGACAAGGGACAAACGTACACGGATGCTACTCACCGTCACAAGTCTTGCACTCCGATCTTCTCCACTTACAGGTCCCTGTAAGGAGGCAAAGAGAAACAGCCGTGCAGGGCCAAGAACTACCCTAGTGTGCGTCCGCTACACTAGCTACATAAACAGAGCCCTCAAACTAGCTCGTGTGGGTGGTGCAACACAACTATGCACAACTTAAACACATACACTTTGCCCTGCACGGTAACAACATACATCACAATATCGGAATACAAGATCACACGGTGCTGTCCCTTTAAATCCCTACCTGCCGCTGGAAGGGGGTGGGCGCCACACAGCCTGCCCACCTCCTGTACACTTCCGGGGGCTCAGGTCAAACGCACCTGCCTACCTAACACCTCAGGGTGGCGTGGACCTAGTGCCCAGTACCACCTTTATTTACCTCGGGGGAACACTGATTCACTGGGCCTAGTGCCCCCTGACTGCCCACAGGCCGGAGGCCTGATTTCACCCACGGGCCTAGCGCCCGCCTAACTTGTCACTCGTGGGGTGACCTGGGCCTAGTACCCAGCATCATCTTTATATATCCCTAGCGGCCGCCAACTGAAGTAGGGCCTAGTGCCCCCTACTGTCCCCTCAGGCCTATTGCCTGTATTTGCCCTCGGGCCTAATGCCCGCCTAACTGGCGCTGGAGGGGTAGCTTGGGCCTAATACCCAAACTACCCAAATGATGGCCCCCAAATCTTAGCCGGGCCACGGGCCGGGGGGAACCCCGACTGCGCAGGGCCCGACTAAAGGTACCCACGGGCCGGGAGGGCCCGACTACTTGCCCACAGGCCGGGAGGACCTGACTGTGCCCACGGGCCTAATGCCCGAACACCCGGTGGTCTAGGGAGGAGCGGGTACAGGGGCACCTGAAAAGGGCCTACCTGACCCGCTGGGAGAGGCACCAGGGGGGAGCTTCGCCAGCCCTTTGCTTCCCACCCCTGGTGACCCCTCCGGCGTTCTTCTTTAATCTTCGGCCTCTGGCCCGTCCTGGCCAGCGGCGCCGCCGTCGCCTCGCCGCGTCCAGCCGCCGCTGGACATCTTCCTGCCGCCGGACGTCTTCAGGCCTCTTCCGCGGCCACCCGAGCTCCGACCGCGACGTCTTCTTCCTCGCGCCGCCGGGATCTTCTGCGCTCCGGCGCGCCGACGACCGTCTCTGCTGCTCCCGCCCGTCTTCTTCTTTCTTCGCGCTCTTCCGCGCGCGCGGTGTCTTCGGCTCCCGCCCGGCGTCTGACGTCAGACGCCGGGGGCGGGGCCTATGACGCGGCGAGCGCCGATTGGCTCGCCGCGTCCCTCTCTGATTGGCTGCCGCTCCGGGAGCCGCGATTGGCTGCCGCTCCGGGAGCCGTGATTGGCTCCCGGAGGGCGCCAACGTTTAAATCTACCCGCAGCCTCCGGTCCGGTGCAGGGAAAAGGGTAATCCCTGCACCGGACACCCGCCGCCGCCACGCACTGACAGGCGCTGGGGGCAGACAAGCTGCCCCAGCGCTGTCCACAGTCAGCACCGCTGATGTGCCTACAGGGCACATCTCTACATTTCCCCCCCCTTTTTCCTTTGTAGTCCCTACAAAGGTCTCCACGACGTCCATTGTCCGCGGGTCAGGGAATTCCGAGGTCCCTCCGGCGAGGTTGTGTTCAAGGGTCCAGCCCGGACAGGCTGTGACCCCACATCCTTCCACCTCCGGGTTCCTCTTCTTCGTTCCTCCTGACCTCCATCGGTGGATCCTCTGGGGAAGTGGCATCTCCCCACGGTCGCTCAACATGGGCCACCAAGGGGAATCTTCCTCCACGGGGACAACAGTCACCCACTCCTGGCCTTTCAGATCGTCTGTGGCATCGTCCCCGTCTTCAGGGGGTGGTACCGACCACCACCCAACAGTGGGATCCTCCGGGGCATCCGTTTCCTCCCGGGCAACAACCACCATATGTCGCATTTCCTCGTGGGGCATCTCCAAAGGTCCTGTGTCTTCCTCTGGAACGAGTCCTCCCACGGCATCACGATCCTGTCCCCGTACGTCCGACCATTTCGGCACTCCCGGCAGGTATTCTTGCTCCAGGACTATCTCCTCCTCTTCACGGAGGGCATTCAACTGGGAGCATGACTCCACCCGATCCTGCCAGTCACTCTCATCGGCGCTTCCGATGCCAGAGTCGTCCTCCATCTGTTCTTGGAGGGATTCGTCGGCGGACAGCTCACCGTAGTCCGAATCCTCCTCCACCGATACCTGGACTAGGGGACTATTTTCCTCCTCAGCGTACTTAGTCCTTTCCGCTGGCACCTCTGTTTCCTCAGCGTACTCCTTTGCTTCCGCTGGCATCTCTTGGTACCCAGGACACTCCTGTTCCGCACGTCCTGGTCGTGGACGGTTCCATCGCGGGGAGATTCCGGGCGTCTCAGTCACTGGGTCTTCACGCTTTTCTTCGCAGCGTGGTCTCTTCACCTCCCAGTCGTCCACCTCCGCCTTATGCGGGAAAGGATCCTGCCTTACTGGGGTCACTTTCTTGGGACAGAGTAGGTCCGCGGCATCTTCCCAGGGGCACTCACTGGCCGCATGTCCTGGTCGCCGACACTTCCAACAAGGGAGGGCCACTGTCACCTTCTCCAAGACGGGTTCCTGGTCCACCTCCTTCACTGGGGAATCTTCACCCGTTGGTTCCGGCTTAGAGGAAATGGGCACCTGTGAACTAACTTCAAGCAGGGTCTTCCGCTCCATTTCCCTGGTTTCCTCCTCCCATCTCTGGGCGCGTCCATCCGCAATCATCTGGTCTTCATTCCACGGACAATCGGGAAGCGCATGTCCTCTCGCCTCGCAGAGCGCACACACAGGCTCTGCAGCTACCCGGTCCCAAAGTTGCTGACGAGACTCCGTCATCTGCTTCACCGTGGCCTCGTAGTCCGTCCTGTCTTCCGTCCATGGGCATTCCAGGAGCCGATGTCGGGGATCTCCACAGCTTTCACACCGGGGATCAACCTCGTCTTCGCTCAACTCTTCGTCCCAGGGACAACTGTTATGCTCATGCCCGTAGTTTCCGCAGAGCAAACACCAGGACTCCTTCTTCACTTGGCCCTGCTGACGTCTTCGGTCCGCTTTCTGGACCACCTTCCTTGGGGACGTCTCTCGCCACGTACACTTGTCAGCAAAGTGCCCCGTTTGCCGACATTTCTTGCAGGGCGTCACCGCGGCAATCTTGCGCCCCTTCTCCCGGCGCTCTTCCTTTCCACGCTGGACCGACCGCTGCACCATCTTCAGGAGGTCTGCCCCGGACACCGTCACCCAGTCGCTCTGGTCCGCACGCGTCCGTGGGTGAGTCTGTTCCGGAGCCATCCGCAGGGAGGTCTTCTTGGTGGCGTTCCACATCGTGTCCGTGATCCGGTCTCTCTGATCCTGCCGACTACGCCAAGTGTGAGAGGTGCGGCTGCGGTGTGGTGGTGCCTGCTGCCGTGCAGGTGTAAATTCGGTACTCACCAGGCGCCGCTCTCTCTCACCTTCAGGTACCGGAACCTTCAACGGACCTGGCAATCTTCAATCGGAACCGGACACGGCGATTCCCTCTCGGAGCTGACCGACGACCGAGCTGAGGAGAGAATAGTTTACCTTAAAGGGGGTATCGACCCTTCTTCCACTGGAACAGGGGATACCCCAGGGGTGACCGCGACCTTCACCGGTTGGGTGAAAGGTCATCACCGGCACAAAGCCTCAGCCACCCAGATTTCACACACTCGCGCTCTCGCACGTAGTGTGATGAAAAGGATTCTCACGTCCGTGAGCAATCCCGACTCCGGCGCTCGGGGACAGACAAGGGACAAACGTACACGGATGCTACTCACCGTCACAAGTCTTGCACTCCGATCTTCTCCACTTACAGGTCCCTGTAAGGAGGCAAAGAGAAACAGCCGTGCAGGGCCAAGAACTACCCTAGTGTGCGTCCGCTACACTAGCTACATAAACAGAGCCCTCAAACTAGCTCGAGTGGGATGTGCACCGGAAATTTTTCGGGTTTTGTGTTTTGGTTTTGGGTTCGGTTCCGTGGCCGTGTTTTGGGTTCGAACGCGTTTTGGCAAAACCTCACCGAATTTTTTTTGTCGGATTCGGGTGTGTTTTGGATTCGGGTGTTTGTTTAAAAAAACCCTAAAAAACAGCTTAAATCATAGAATTTGGGGGTCATTTTGATCCCAAAGTATTATTAACCTCAATAACCATAATTTCCACTCATTTTCAGTCTATTCTGAACACCTCACACCTCACAATATTATTTTTAGTCCTAAAATTTGCACCGAGGTCGCTGGATGACTAAGCTCAGCGACCCAAGTGGCCGACACAAACACCTGGCCCATCTAGGAGTGGCACTGCAGTGTCACGCAGGATGGCCCTTCCAAAAAACACTCCCCAAACAGCACATGACGCAAAGAAAAAAAGAGGCGCAATGAGGTAGCTGTGTGAGTAAGCTAAGCGACCCTAGTGGCCGACACAAACACCTGGCCCATCTAGGAGTGGCACTGCAGTGTCACGCAGGATGGCCCTTCCAAAAAACACTCCCCAAACAGCACATGACGCAAAGAAAAAAAGAGGCGCAATGAGGTAGCTGTGTGACTAAGCTCAGCGACCCAAGTGGCCGACACAAACACCTGGCCCATCTAGGAGTGGCACTGCAGTGTCACGCAGGATGGCCCTTCCAAAAAACACTCCCCAAACAGCACATGACGCAAAGAAAAATGAAAGAAAAAAGAGGTGCAAGATGGAATTGTCCTTGGGCCCTCCCACCCACCCTTATGTTGTATAAACAGGACATGCACACTTTTACCAACCCATCATTTCAGTGACAGGGTCTGCCACATGACTGTGACTGAAATGACGGGTTGGTTTGGACCCCCACCAAAAAAGAAGCAATTAATCTCTCCTTGCACAAACTGGCTCTACAGAGGCAAGATGTCCACCTCATCATCATCCTCCGATTCATCACCGTGTACATCCCCCTCCTCACAGATTATCAATTCGTCCCCACTGGAATCCACCATCACAGCTCCCTGTGTACTTTGTGGAGGCAATTGCTGCTGGTGAATGTCTCCATGGAGGAATTGATTATAATTAATTTTAATGAACATCATCTTCTCCACATTTTCTGGAAGTAACCTCGTACGCCGATTGCTGACAAGGTGAGCGGCGGCACTAAACACTCTTTCGGAGTACACACTTGTGGGAGGGCAACTTAGGTAGAATAAAGCCAGTTTGTGCAAGGGCCTCCAAATTGCCTCTTTTTCCTGCCAGTATACGTACAGCCTGTCTGACGTGCCTACTTGGATGCGGTCACTCATATAATCCTCCACCATTCTTTCAATGGGGAGAGAATCATATGCAGTGACAGTAGACGACATGTCCGTAATCGTTGGCAGGTCCTTCAGTCCGGACCAGATGTCAGCATCAGCAGTCGCTCCAGACTGCCCTGCATCACCGCCAGCGTGTGGGATCGGAATTCTGAGCCTTTTCCTCGCACCCCCAGTTGCGGGAGAATGTGAAGGAGGAGATGTTGACAGGTCGCGTTCCGCTTGACTTGACAATTTTCTCACCAGCAGTTCTTTGAACCCCTGCAGACTTGTGTCTGCCGGAAAGAGAGATCCAAGGTAGGTTTTAAATCTAGGATCGAGCACGGTGGCCAAAATGTAGTGCTCTGATTTCAACAGATTGACCACCCGTGAATCCTTGTTAAGCGAATTAAGGGCTCCATCCACAAGTCCCACATGCCTAGCGGAATCGCTCTGTGTTAGCTCCTCCTTCAATGTCTCCAGCTTCTTCTGCAAAAGCCTGATGAGGGGAATGACCTGACTCAGGCTGGCAGTGTCTGAACTGACTTCACGTGTGGCAAGTTCAAAAGGTTGCAGAACCTTGCACAACGTTGAAATCATTCTCCACTGCGCTTGAGACAGGTGCATTCCACCTCCTATATCGTGCTCAGTTGTATAGGCTTGAATGGCCTTTTGCTGCTCCTCCAACCTCTGAAGCATATAGAGGGTTGAATTCCACCTCGTTACCACTTCTTGCTTCAGATGATGGCAGGGCAGGTTCAGGCGTTTTTAGTGTTGCTCCAGTCTTCTGTACGTGGTGCCTGTACGCCGAAAGTGTCCCGCAATTCTTCTGGCCACCGACAGCATCTCTTGCACGCCCCTCTCGTTTTTTAAATAATTCTGCACCACCAAATTCAAGGTATGTGCAAAACATGGGACATGCTGGAATTTGCCCATATTTAATGCACACACAATATTGCTGGCGTTGTCCGATGCCACAAATCCACAGG
Source organism: Pseudophryne corroboree (assembly GCF_028390025.1). Classification (NCBI taxonomy): domain Eukaryota; kingdom Metazoa; phylum Chordata; class Amphibia; order Anura; family Myobatrachidae; genus Pseudophryne; species Pseudophryne corroboree. The sequence continues at coordinate 428,233,221 of NC_086446.1, read as the reverse complement.
AGAGTCCAATTGGGGTAAGCCATTCTGCGATGATCTTCCTCAGTTGCCGTAAGAGGTTTTTAGCTGTGTGCGTATTCTGGAAAGCGGTGATACAAAGCGTAGCCTGCCTAGGAAAGAGTTGGCGTTTGCGAGATGCTGCTACTGGTGCCGCCGCTGCTGTTCTTGCGGCGGGAGTCAATACATCTACCCAGTGGGCTGTCACAGTCATATAGTCCTGAGTCTGCCCTGCTCCACTTGTCCACATGTCCGTGGTTAAGTGGACATTGGGTACAACTGCATTTTTTAGGACACTGGTGAGTCTTTTTCTGAGGTCTGTGTACATTTTCGGTATCGCCTGCCTAGAGAAATGGAACCTAGATGGTATTTGGTACCGGGGACACAGTACCTCAATCAAGTCTATAGTTGGCTCTGCAGTAATGATGGATACCGGAACCACGTTTCTCACCGCCCAGGATGCCAAGGCCTCAGTTATCCGCTTTGCAGCAGGATGACTGCTGTGATATTTCATCTTCCTCGCAAAGGACTGTTGGACAGTCAATTGCTTGGTGGAAGTAGTAAAAGTCGTCTTACGACTTCCCCTCTGGGATGACCATCGACTCCCAGCAGCACAACAGCAGCGCCAGCAGCAGTAGGCGTTACACGCAAGGATGCATCGGAGGAATCCCAGGCAGGAGAGGACTTGTCAGAATTGCCAGTGACATGGCCTGCAGGACTATTGGCATTCCTGGGGAAGGAGGAAATTGACACTGAGGGAGTTGGTGGGGTGGTTTGCGTGAGCTCGGTTACAAGAGGAAGGGATTTACTGGTCAGTGGACTGCTTCCGCTGTCGCCCAAAGTTTTTGAACTTGTCACTGACTTATGATGAATGCGCTGCAGGTGACGTATAAGGGAGGATGTTCCGAGGTGGTTAACGTCCTTACCCCTACTTATTACAGCTTGACAAAGGCAACACACGGCTTGACAAATGTTGTCCGCATTTCTGTTGAAATACTTCCACACCGAAGAGCTGATTTTTTTGGTATTTTCACCAGGCATGTCAATGGCCATATTCCTCCCACGGACAACAGGTGTCTCCCCGGGTGCCTGACTTAAACAAACCACCTCACCATCAGAATCCTCCTTGTCAATTTCCTCCCCAGCGCCAGCAACACCCATATCCTCCTCATCCTGGTGTACTTCAACACTGACATCTTCAATCTGACTATCAGGAACTGGACTGCGGGTGCTCCTTCCAGCACTTGCAGGGGGCGTGCAAATGGTGGAAGGCGCATGCTCTTCACATCCAGTGTTGGGAAGGTCAGGCATCGCAACCGACACAATTGGACTCTCCTTGTGGATTTGGGATTTCGAAGAACGCACAGTTCTTTGCTGTGCTTTTGCCAGCTTAAGTCTTTTAATTTTTCTAGCGAGAGGCTGAGTGCTTCCATCCTCATGTGAAGCTGAACCACTAGCCATGAACATAGGCCAGGGCCTCAGCCGTTCCTTGCCACTCCGTGTGGTAAATGGCATATTGGCAAGTTTACGCTTTTCCGACGACGATTTTATTTTAGATTTTTGAGTCCTTTTTTTACTGATATTTTGTGTTTTGGATTTTACATGCTCTGTACTATGACATTGGGCATCGGCCTTGGCAGACGACGTTGATGGAATTTCATTGTCTCGGCCATGACTAGTGGCAGCAGCTTCAGCACGAGGTGGAAGTGGATCTTGATCTTTCCCTATTTTTGGAACCTCAACATTTTTGTTCTCCATATTTTAATAGGCACGACTAAAAGGCACCTCAGGTAAACAATGGAGATGGATGGATACTAGTATACTTATGGATGACGAGTGACTGACGACACAGAGGTAGCTACAGCCGTGGACTACTGTACTGCGTCTGCTAGTATAGAGATGATAATGATATAAAATATATATATATATATCACTACTGCAGGTATATATAATATAATGACGGACCTGCTGGACACTGTCAGCAGACTCCTAAACTACTAGTATGAAGAAGATAGAAAAAAAAAACCCACCACAGGTAGGTATACAATTATGGACGAGCACTGACGACACAGAGGTAGCTACAGCCGTGGACTACCGTACTGCGTCTGCTAGTATAGAGATGATAATTATATAAAAAATATATATATATCACTACTGCAGGTATATATAATATAATGACGGACCTGCTGGACACTGTCAGCAGACTCCTAAACTACTAGTATGAAGAAGATAGAAAAAAAACCCCCACCACAGGTAGGTATACAATTATGGACGAGCACTGACGACACAGAGGTAGCTACAGCCGTGGACTACCGTACTGCGTCTGCTAGTATAGAGATGATAATGATATAAAAAATATATATATATCACTACTGCAGGTATATATAATATAATGACGGACCTGCTGGACACTGTCAGCAGACTCCTAAACTACTAGTATGAAGAAGATAGAAAAAAAAACCCCACCACAGGTAGGTATACAATTATGGACGAGCACTGACGACACAGAGGTAGCTACAGCCGTGGACTACCGTACTGCGTCTGCTAGTATAGAGATGATAATGATATAAAAAATATATATATATCACTACTGCAGGTATATATAATATAATGACGGACCTGCTGGACACTGTCAGCAGACTCCTAAACTACTAGTATGAAGAAGATAGAAAAAAAAACCCCACCACAGGTAGGTATACAATTATGGACGAGCACTGACGACACAGAGGTAGCTACAGCCGTGGACTACCGTACTGCGTCTGCTAGTATAGAGATGATAATGATATAAAAAATATATATATATCACTACTGCAGGTATATATATAATATAATGACGGACCTGCTGGACACTGTCAGCAGACTCCTAAACTACTAGTATGAAGAAGATAGAAAAAAAAAACCCACCACAGGTAGGTATACAATTATGGACGAGCACTGACGACACAGAGGTAGCTACAGCCGTGGACTACCGTACTGCGTCTGCTAGTATAGAGATGATAATGAGATAAAAAATATATATATATATCACTACTGCAGGTATATATATAATATAATGATGGACCTGCTGGACACTGTCAGCAGACTCCTAAACTACTAGTATGAAGAAGATAGAAAAAAAAAACCACCACAGGTAGGTATACAATTATGGACGAGCACTGACGACACAGAGGTAGCCACAGCCGTGGACTACCGTACTGCGTTTGCTAATATAGAGATGATAAAGATGATAGAGATGAACAAAAAAAATATAACACTACTGCAGGTAAATATTTATATAATATAATGAATGACGGACCTGCTGGACACTGTCAGCAGAATGCGTTTATAGAATAAAAAAAAAAACACCACAGGAGTGTTTAACTTTTTCAGGCAGACAATATACTGGTGGTCACTGGTCAGTCACACTGGCAGCAAAAGTGTGCACTGTACTCCTGCTATAACTGCACCCCAGTCTCCCCCACAATTCAGCTGTGTGAGCAGTGAGCACTCAGCACAGTCAGATATACATAGATATATCATGCAGCACACTGAGGCTGAGCACAGATATGGTATGGAGCGTTTTTTTCAGGCAGAGAACGGATTAAAAAAAACTAGCAAAACTCTGCACTGACTGTACTCCTCCTAATAACAGCTCTCCCCAATCCTCCCCACAATAAGCTAAGCAGCAATCAGATCAACTAACTACTAACAGTAACTATAAACGGAGAGGACGCCAGCCACGTCCTCTCCCTATTGTCAAAGTCAGAAAAATGTCTCTATGCACGTTGCCATATTTGCACCGCACACTGGTCCGCGCTGCGCATGCGTACGCTCTCCCGTGAAGGCGCATACCCGCGATAGCGTGCACTCGCAGGCGCGGTATGCGTATTTACGGTAGAGTTTATGTAGTCGTAGCGTGCGACTCATTCGTTACAAATGTTCACAATTAATGTAGTTTGTAGATCATGGTCACCTTGATAGATTCTGAAAGTCTGATTAAAATAGAAGGTCCCTGTTTAAAGGAATCCCTCTTTGTATTGTACGAAGGGTCTGACAGGAATCATACAGCAGTGTTTGGTACCCATCGGAAGAGTATTTAATTAGTAATATTCCGGTGTTGGTTTGGAGCGTATTAATCGCTCGTGCGAATAGTTATGGACATAAGAAGTTTATGTCCATTTCTATTATTTACACATACTCAGGTATGCGGCGGGAAACCCAGTTTCCCACCCACCTGAGCTGTTGGAAATCGTCACAGCCCACCTGTATGAATCACCCTATGACCTTTTGTTATGATGCAGGGCCGAATTCCTTCGGCCAATGGACAATGGGATTGTAGGACCATGAGATTGCATTGTGTGTGGGGCATAAATAGGCAGGCCGACCACATCCAGCTCTCACTCTCTCATCAACGGTTATCTGCTGATAGCCGGGAGCTGGATATCGAGGCGCAGGCGATCATACCCTTTGTGCGTAAGTTTCTCTCCGTAATCATTGTCTTTCTGTGAGCCAATTTCTCTCATCTCTCTCTCTCTCTCTCTCTCTCTCTGTTCTGTTCTCTCATATCTCCCCTAGACTAGGCTAGTATTGTATTGTATTAGATAGTATTGTATTGTATTGCATTTAGGTCAGTGTAGTATTGTCTTTTTGTATTTATTGTTTAGTTCTGTGGTTAGGAAGTCTCTGTTATATTGTAGTGTATCATTTGTACTGCTATCCCCTTTTACAAATATATTAGATATAATACAGTTAATAGGCTTTGGAACCTAAACCAGTATCTGTGTATTTTCTATAGTATTAAGTGTTCACTTGAGCGTCGGTGACGCTCAAGCAGCCTTGTAGTTAGTCAGGTTACACAAGGTTGCACTTACACCCTGTATTCACATTAAGGTATTCTGTGTATTTCATTGGTATAAGGTTTATACATAAAGGTATAGCGTTGTGAGCGTCAGCGCCGCTGGTGACCTCCTCGTGGTCTCGAGCGTATGCTACGCCATAGCGAATCATTACTCTAGTCATAACCAATAACGTGTCCTGTGATCACTGGGCCGTGAGCGAACGTGACGCTTGAGCGTCTCGCCTACGGCTGAGCGATCGTTACGCAACTAGCGTACCATTACGGTACTTCTTAAGCAAACAGCGTACAGTGTTCTTAGACTTCATAAAGGGTTGTTTATACGACAACGGAATTTAGAATTGTCAATTGGGGACTCGTCCTATCCTTCTCATATCTGCACTAGGTAGATCAGGAGACATTATCCCCCAGCAAAGGGTGGGAGGTTGTCTCCCAGTGCTGACGGGATAAGCGTCTGCTTCGCTTAGATAAAGAGTGCTGAAGGAATCCGGGAACCGGAAGTAAGAACAAAACGCTTGTGTCTTTTAAAACTGTTTATTTCTCTTCTGTCTTGCGTATACACGCACGCATACATTTATCTGCATTTCTTTTTCAATTTCGTATATCACTATTCCTGTTTGCCAATTTTTATAGTTGATAGAAAGTGCTAAAAAGAGATTTGCTGTTATTTCATAGTAAAGGTAATAGTTAAAGTATAGAACAACACACGATTTGTCTGAGATACAAGGCAGTCAGTGTGGATTGCGGTAGATGATCAGGGATCATTTACATTGATAAAAGTATATATTGTGTTACGGTGGATCTTTGCATTGCGTACACGTGTCGCTAACAAAGACTAGCGTACGCAATCCAAAGGCAGACGCACGCAGCGTTCACTACGCAACGTAGCGTCCGGTTACGCCCACGTAGCTCAAGTCACGAAAAGCGATAATTAGCGCAAAGGCGATAAGTAACGCACAGCGGTAGATAACGCGACGCGGTAAATAACGCAAATCTATTTTTGGAAAAATCTGAAATTTAGTTTAACAGATCCTACTCCTAATTGGTAACACTGTTGGACTGAAGACAATTTCTGCGCAGAAATAGATATAGAAACAAAGTGTACATGTGTTGAGTGAGTGTGGTTTTGTATACATAAGTTTATACAACTTTAAGGTGGAACCAAAAGGAAAGCCGGGTACTCGTCAAGGGACATACGTGTAAGTGACATATACGGTGGCTAGGGAGGCATCCCTGGTTAAATAATATTTGAGCATTAGAGTATAGCGGACCATAAGGTAACAAGACCAGGAGGTCATAAGGTAACAAGACCAGGAGGTCATAAGGTAACAAGACCAGGAGGTCGTAAGGTAAAAGGTCCGCTATAAAAGTCCAGTGGCACAACGCCTGGGGTGTTGGTGCAGAACCCATATAGGCCATACAAGCTCTTGCTGAAGGAATCGCGGCCGGAAACATCGATTCCATTGATCTTTCAGTACATAACAAGTAGTGCTTGTGTACTGAACGATTGGACCGCACGTAATTGTGTGCAGTAGTTAGTGATCTGACCTAATACCATTAGAGTAAAGTGGTCACAAACGCTATTTGTACATTCTGACGTGATTTGTGTAATTTTTTATTTTTGGAAGGGAAGTTCGCTGGTCACTCAGGAACTATCTAACAACCCCACCTTTACTGGAAAGAGTAAGTGTCCTGCGGGTAACCCTCATATGTTCCAGTAAACTGAAGGTTCCATAGGGGCCCTGTATCGAGTACGCCAGCACCACGTCGGTGTGATCAGGTCGTATTGGTCGAGGTGGGCGAGTGAGTGGGGTACTCGGTAAACCGCCACCGCCGGCCTACTGTGGAGTAATTTGGTTGTCTGTAAAGGCTTGCTGAAAACCTTGATACAGAGATCCAAGGAGGACTAAGCAACACCTGCAGACTATGGGGGCCAGTTGCTCAGGTAGGGGGCGATCAACCCTGGTTCAGGTTGATTCTGTGAACCGACCAGTTGGGTCGGCACGATATGTAATGTGTGAAAAATATGGAAGTCACACCGAATCTTTATGTGATGAATGGGAGAGAATGACTGTACAAGACAGGGACAAATTCCCAAGAATAGGTAGCTTTAGTCCAGAAGTGTTACAAAATTTAAGGAGGAGGATATGTCTCGTAAAATCAGCAAAGAGACGAATTCAGCATCATGATTATTTACAGTTATGGCACCAGGAAGGTGAGATACAGAGAGGTTTGGCTCTGGCGGCAGGATCTGGGGCAGTCAGGAAGCTGATAGCCACAGCTCCTCCTCCACCATACATTGCAGGAGAGAAGTTGATTACGGAGAGAAACGCACTGGGTTATAAAACAAAAACTCTTAGTAACCTTGTAAATGTTAATGATGTTAACCAAATAACTCATGCAAGTATTAACCCGTGCAAGATGTACCCTGTTTTGAACCTTCCTCAGGAGTGTGATCAAGAAGACGATTCAGCAACAATTTCAGCTCTCTCTCTTGCAGCCACCATAGCAGAGACCACAGTAGGCACAGCGACACCCACGAGATTAGTGAAAGCCCCTAGCGGAGGGATAGGTGAGGTCGTGTCAACGGGTAAGTACGGCACCATGCACTACACTGAAACAATTGTACCACAACAAGCAGTAGAATCTACACAGGAAGAGGCTGTTAGAATTGCTCCTGTAAGGGTAATAGCAGTTCCCAATGGAAAAACAGATGTGTCTGGAGCCACTCCCATAAGGAACATTGCCATGTACACTCCATTTTCCAGAATGGAATTAAGAACAATAGTGTCCGAATTTCCTGACCCCAGAAAGGATTTAGTTGCTAGCCAAAAATACATCAGGGATCTAGGTAACACTGTAGAACCCAACAACAAGGATTGGCAGATACTGCTAAGAGCTTGTTTACCTTCCAATGTTGACGCAACTCAATTTTTAGCTGACTGTGCATTGGATAAAGATGTACCGCTTACAGACGTGTACAACAAGGATAATGTAAAAAGGATAAATTTACAGCTAAAGGAGTATTTCCCAGCCGTTGTTAAATGGAATAAAATATTTTCCATTAAGCAAAAGGAGTCCGAAACGGCAACAGAATATTTTCACCGGGCACTATTAGAAATGGCAAAGTACACTGGTATAGAAGACATTAAGACCAACCCAAACCATCGAGAAGTAGCAGTATCTGTACTGATGGATGGTTTGAAAGAAACATTAAAAGCTAGGGTACAGACCACGCAGCCATGTTGGCGAGGTCTGTCAGTGTCCACATTGAGAGAGGCTGCTATTGATCACGACAGAAACATCACTAGGCACAGGGAATCGCAAAGTGATAAGTTGATGTCCGTAAGTATACAGGCGCTGACCACAAGGCAGCCTGCGTATGTACCACCGAATCCTGTGGGTAAGGCAAGTGTAATAACATGTTTTTCTTGTAACAGACCGGGACACTTTGCACGAGAATGTAGAACAAAGAATGTACAAAGATCTTTTCAACCCCCTAGACAACAACACAACACACGACATTGGGAGCAGGGTCCACAGAGGCGGAGTTTTGAGCCACATACAGGGGAAACAAAAAGATATCCCCCGAACAGAGATTGGCATGCCTCTGGTAGTTCCCAGCTAACCCCCTCACAAGTAGTTGCTGCCAACGGGATTCAGGGAGGTCAGCATACCCAATAGGGGTGTGGCCATACCTGTAATCTGCACCCAGTTAAGTTGATTGCTAGTCTTGGAAGCGAACCAGAAATTGCAATCAATGTAGCTGGTAAAACTTTAAACTTTCTTGTAGACACAGGGGCGGCCAAGTCAGTGATAAATTCGACAGTGGGCATGAGAACCACTGGTAGGACAATTCCAGCCATGGGAGTAACAGGAGTAGTCCAGCACTACCCTGTTAGCAAACCAGCCGAGATTACAATAGGGCCTTTGCATACCAAGCATTTCTTTTTGCTGGCTGCATCGGCACCAACTAATCTCCTGGGAAGAGACTTACTATGCAAAATGGGTTGCGTCATTTATTGTACTCCTGAAGGTGTATTCTTGGACATCCCTGAGAATCACGCTCAGGAAGTACGAGACATGTTAGACTCCCCATCAAAATTAATGTCACATTCCATTATGACAAATAGGAATCCATCCCAAGTAGAAGAGATGACATCTCAGATACCAGAGTCACTTTGGACAAAAGATGGACAGGACACTGGATTAATGGCAAACGTAGCTCCAGTAGTTGTACAAGTAAAAGATGGTAGGATAGCTCCAAAAATCCCACAGTATCCTCTGAAGCCAGAGGTGGAGTTAGGAGTTTTCCCAGTAATAGAGCGCTTGCTACAACAGGGCATTCTAGTAAGAACGTCCAGCACAGCAAATAGTCCCATCTTCCCTGTTAAAAAGAGTGGGGGGAGGGGTTACAGGCTAGTGCAAGATCTAAGGGGGATTAACAAAATAGTTGAGAGTCAGTTCCCCGTAGTGCCTAATCCAGCTGTCATCCTAATGCAAATTCCTCCCACTGCCAAATTTTTCACTGTTATTGACCTCTGCTCCGCATTCTTTTCGGTACCTCTGCACCCTGACAGCCAATATTTGTTTGCATTCACATACAGAGGAGTCCAATACACGTGGACTCGGTTACCCCAAGGTTTCATAGATAGTCCAAGTATATTTTCTCAGGCTTTGCATGATTGTTTACAGTCTTTCCAACCGGAGAGTGGATCAGTGTTGATACAGTACGTGGATGATCTACTACTGTGTTCTGATTCATTGGAAGCTTCCCTGAAGGATACGAAACAGCTCCTGTTTCATCTTTCAGACACAGGTCACAAGGTTTCCAAAGACAAGTTACAATTATGCCAAACTAAGGTAAAATATTTGGGACACTGTCTAACACAAGGACTGAGACACCTGACCGCTGATAGAATCCAAGCCATTAGAGACATGACACTGCCACAAACCCAGCAACAGATCAGGACGTTTCTAGGAATGTGTGGGTATTGCCGTAATTGGATCCCAGGGTTTTCCATATTGGCGCTACCTTTGCAGGAAATGGTCTCCTCAAACAAACCTGATCGGATTTCGCATACAGACGAATCCGAAACAGCATTTGAGAGACTCAAGCAATGCCTAACGCAGGCACCAGCACTAGGTATGCCAGACTATGGGAAACCCTTTGAACTATACGGAACAGAAAGTGCTGGGTGCGCAGCAGGTGTACTAACACAAAAACACGGTGACGCCAGCAGGCCAATTGCATACTACAGCGCCCAGCTAGACACGGTAGCGCGATCCCTCCCCACATGCTTGCGTAGCGTTGCGGCGATAGCATTGCTAGTGACAAAAAGCGAAGATGTCGTGCTAGGCCACAACCTCACAATCCATACACCGCATGCGGTATCTGCCTTATTGAATTCTGCCCAAACCAGACACGTCTCATCAGCAAGGTTTACGAGATGGGAATTGGCATTAATGGCCCCAGTAAACATCACCATAAGGAGATGCAGCGCATTAAACCCTGCAACATTTCTCCCAGGTGTGCCTGGTCAGGCACAAAGGGTGGAAGGTGAGAGTGATGGGGAAGGAGGATTTAATGCAAAGGAAGATACACATGATTGTATGGAATATTTGACCCAAAATTTTACCGCAAGGCCTGACATCAGTGACAATCCACTGGAAGATGCAGAACTCACGTTCTACACGGACGGTAGTTGTCACAGACAGTCAGACTCGGGAGACTTGTGTACTGGATACGCAGTCGTAGATGACCAAGACACCATAGAAGCGGAACCGCTAGGCCCACCTCACTCAGCCCAGGTTGCTGAACTGGTCGCCCTAACCAGAGCATGTGAATTGGCTAAGGGTAAGTCAGCCAATATCTACACCGATTCTAGATACGCCTTCGGGGTAGTCCATGATTTCGGAGCCCTATGGCGGCTCAGAAATTTCATGACGGCAGCTGGCACACCGATAGCGCATGCAGCTCATATAAAAAGGCTTCTAACAGCGATACAGGAACCCGACAGAGTGGCTGTTATCAAATGTAAAGCACATACATATAGTCAAGACCCAGTGTCACTTGGTAACAGCCGAGCAGACGAAGCCGCAAAGCTTGCAGCTGCTACCCCCATACAGACAGACACCACACAACTGATGGTATTTAATACCATCAACACACAAAAGTTGTGTGAGATGCAGAATTTGTGTTCCACACAGGAGAGAGCAGTCTGGAAGGCAAAGGGATATGGCCAGGAGTCCTCTGGGCTCTGGACGGATGGACATGGTAAACCGGTGGCCCCCAGGGCATACCTTCCATGTCTGGCTGAAGCAGCTCACGGGCTGACTCATCTAGGCAAGGAGGGGATGTGCAAATTGGTAAGAGCATACTGGTGCGCCCCAGGATTCTCCTCTCATGCGAGTAAAAGAGCAATGTCATGCCTTACCTGTCTGAGAAAGAATATTGGAAAAGCAATACCTACAGAACCATCCCATATCCCACCTGCCGGCGGCCCTTTCCAGGTAATACAAATTGACTTCATTCAATTACCCCCATGTCGAAATTTGAAATATGTACTTGTTTGTATAGATGTTTTCTCGAATTGGGTCGAAGCATTTCCAGCAGCTACAAATACCGCTATGTTTACAGCTAAGAAAATTGTGCAGGAATTTGTATGTAGATATGGTATCCCTAGAATCATTGAAAGTGATAGGGGTACCCATTTTACAGGTGATGTCTTTCAAGGAATGTGTAAGTTGATGGGAATTGATAGCAAGCTGCACACTCCGTACCGTCCACAGGCGAGCGCGAAGGTCGAAAGAGTGAACAGCACTATTAAAAATAAATTGAGTAAAGTAATGACAGAGACAGGATTGACGTGGCCAGAAGCTTTACCCATTGTTTTGTATAGCATCAGAACCACTCCCAGGTCCCCCCTTAATCTGTCTCCTTTTGAAATCTTGTTTGGTCGACAACCGCATGTCATGATTAACCCTCAGGATGATTTGAAATGTAACAATGAAGTAACTGTAAAGTACTTGATTAACATGAGTAAGCAGTTGAGGAGTCAAAATGATAATCTGAAGTTGGTGATTCCTGATTTACCAGGTAGTAATTGTCATGACATTGAACCTGGGGATTATGTAATGATACGAAATTTTCTACGCTCAGGTTGTCTTATTGATAGATGGGAAGGACCATACCAGGTCTTATTGACTAGCACCACAGCATTGAAGGTTGCTGAGAGAGAGACTTGGTTCCATTCATCCCACTGCAAAAAGGTTGCTGATCCAGAGAAGTCCCGTGATAAGGAACAGACGGTAGAGGTTGTATCACTGGAGTGTCTGTTCCAGGAGGACTGAGGCGGCACCTGAGCCTTGAAGACCGAAAGCAGTTGTCGACTCCCTTCTCCCTTTTATTGTTTTTCTCCACTTCCCAGCCCCTCTCCCTTAAAATTTCTTTTTCCCCCTTCTCATTCTTCTCTATTTCCTCCTCAAAGATGGACTTGCCCCAAGAGACTGTGATCCGGATTTTGATGTTAACCATGATGTTGACCAGAGCAGTCTGTTTCGGCGAGAGTACCATAGAGGTCGAAAGAGGTTCTGGAATGGGTTCCGATTATGATGATGGAGGCGTAGTTTTCCAAGATCAACCAAACCAACAAGCAAAGGCGAGTATCAGAAAACAATCCGATAGAAGAAATTGTGATGGATTGTTAGCTGAAGAAAATTGTATCTGTAGGCTCTGTGATAATCTGGTTGAAGATGGATGCATAAAGAAATGCCAATCTAGTTTTAATATCCATATGGACCGGCATCCATTGAGTGACTATCACTCCTTAGTGGGTAACGTGTTAAACCAAACAGATTGTTGGGTATGCTCTCAAGTACCTCAGGGTCACAGCAAATCAGGGCTAGTACCATTTCCTTTAACGTTAGGGGAGGTACTTGAGCTAAGTGGTGGGAGACCGGTGGACCGGAGGTTTAACATCTCCAGCCCTCCTGGTTTGAAGCTCCACCAATACCATGTGGATAGGTCCCTCATATGTTTTAACATCTCCAATCCCAGAAAACCGGGAAATTGGGAAGTGTCATGGAGTAACCACACCATGACCTTTTCACACAGAGCAGATAGAATGCCTACAGATACAGAGCTCGTACGCCATATAGCCAGTAGAGGAAAATCTTTTCGGTATCGATATACCTTAGGAAATAGGATTACTAGAGTTGGAGAGGTATCACCAGGATACTGTGCACATATCGTACAAACTGATACGTGCATTAAGCAGATGGAAGAATTAGGGTCAGGAGATTTCACCTGGAAGGTTTGTAACATGATCATGTCCTTCTCCGTCCCTTATGTTCTCCCCGATGATGCATATTTCATATGCGGGAGAAAGGCGTACAAGTGGCTTGCCCCAAACTCTGAAGGATTGTGTTATATTGGAAAAGTATTGCCTGAAGTGATGACTGTAACACATGACAAAATGAAGGACATACACCGTGGTGCCCAAGCTCCTTATACTCACACTCATTACGAGCACCGAGTTAAAAGACAACTGTCAGAAAGGTTAGAGCATCCGGCCTCTGATCTTATCCATGAATCCACCGGGATTCAGGTTCTGGTAGCGTTAGATTTCACTCGCACCGCTCGAGGTGTGATGAATTATAGATACATTTCCGCACTCGCCAATTTGTTAGATAATATCACTGAAATGTATGATGACACGTTTAGATACACTGGAAGAGAACTTCAAGCCTACAAAACAGAACTAGTTCAGCATAGGATGGTTCTTAATTATCTTACAGCAGTAACAGGCGGATATTGTGTTACATTGGCAACACAGTACGGCATAAAGTGTTGCACGTATATCACAAATAGCACCGAGGACCCGGTAGAGGTCATAGACCAAAAGATGGACGATATTCTCCAATTGAAGTGGGAATTTCGTCGAAAACACAATCTCACCCTTGCTGCTGTAGGTAATGAGCTGACTGGTTGGGTGTCATGGTTGAACCCGCGAAATTGGTTCTCCGGTTTAGGAGACTGGGCTCAAGGAGTCATAATGGATGTTGGAAAGTTTCTACTATGTATCTTGGGTGTCGTTATATCGATTGGATTGATATTTAGATGCGGGCAGGCTTTAATGAGGTGCAAACAAAGTACAAAAGTGATGAGCTTGAGGAGTGAGGAAACCGTAATTAACCTGGATTTGATTTATGACCCAATGATAGAAACCAGAATGTGATGAAAATGCGATTATACGGTCCGTTTCTTTCACCTGTTTTTCTGCTTTTCTCCAAGATACAAAGACCCCCTTGGACGAGGAAGTTGACGAGACGCTATACAGACAACAGACAAGCACCAAAGAAGAAGATTTGACAACTTTAAATATGGACACTTGATGAACTTTGCCATGGATCCCCAGTTTCCCTAGTATTTTTAAACTCACGCTAGCCCAACATTTTTGTAAATCTGATGGCACTGACAAAGCTTGTTGCTCATGCCTAAGGAGCAAAACAGCGCAAAGAAGACGACTCTCAACAGATACCGAACACAACTTCAACAACAGATGTACATTTCCCTGACATAGAATATCATTGCATTTTTCGTAAGTGTTCTTTATCTTCATCTCTACAACCCTCAGGTAACGACACACATAGACGATAGGGAATACAGGCACAGATATTAGCAACCACATACCTCCCCCATTCATGTATCATCAACTAAAATGTGCATCCCCATTTTGTTACAACCACAGCCGAAATGAGCTCGGTAGAGTTTGACAGCCCATCCACAGACCTGTACCACAGGATAAGAAGGAATTCAAATGTATACTTCGCAATACCTCGAAGCTTGATTTACCACACGTACGGCACGATGATACATGACCCTCCAAACATGGACTCATACACACATGCTTCTGCTTTCTCACTAGGTCATACCCTCTTCACACCTACTCCACTCTTCTCCCCTACCCAACCATGGAAATTAATTAACCCCTGACTTACATTTTTCTCCTTAAATATTTTAGAAGGTGGCAGTTATTATTGACTGCCAAAGGGTGGACTGTCAAAGTCAGAAAAATGTCTCTATGCACGTTGCCATATTTGCACCGCACACTGGTCCGCGCTGCGCATGCGTACGCTCTCCCGTGAAGGCGCATACCCGCGATAGCGTGCACTCGCAGGCGCGGTATGCGTATTTACGGTAGAGTTTATGTAGTCGTAGCGTGCGACTCATTCGTTACACATGTTCACAATTAATGTAGTTTGTAGATCATGGTCACCTTGATAGATTCTGAAAGTCTGATTAAAATAGAAGGTCCCTGTTTAAAGGAATCCCTCTTTGTATTGTACGAAGGGTCTGACAGGAATCATACAGCAGTGTTTGGTACCCATCGGAAGAGTATTTAATTAGCAATATTCCGGTGTTGGTTTGGAGCGTATTAATCGCTCGTGCGAATAGTTATGGACATAAGAAGTTTATGTCCATTTCTATTATTTACACATACTCAGGTATGCGGCGGGAAACCCAGTTTCCCACCCACCTGAGCTGTTGGAAATCGTCACAGCCCACCTGTATGAATCACCCTATGACCTTTTGTTATGATGCAGGGCCGAATTCCTTCGGCCAATGGACAATGGGATTGTAGGACCATGAGATTGCATTGTGTGTGGGGCATAAATAGGCAGGCCGACCACATCCAGCTCTCACTCTCTCATCAACGGTTATCTGCTGATAGCCGGGAGCTGGATATCGAGGCGCAGGCGATCATACCCTTTGTGCGTAAGTTTCTCTCCGTAATCATTGTCTTTCTGTGAGCCAATTTCTCTCATCTCTCTCTCTCTCTCTCTCTCTCTCTGTTCTGTTCTCTCATATCTCCCCTAGACTAGGCTAGTATTGTATTGTATTAGATAGTATTGTATTGTATTGCATTTAGGTCAGTGTAGTATTGTCTTTTTGTATTTATTGTTTAGTTCTGTGGTTAGGAAGTCTCTGTTATATTGTAGTGTATCATTTGTACTGCTATCCCCTTTTACAAATATATTAGATATAATACAGTTAATAGGCTTTGGAACCTAAACCAGTATCTGTGTATTTTCTATAGTATTAAGTGTTCACTTGAGCGTCGGTGACGCTCAAGCAGCCTTGTAGTTAGTCAGGTTACACAAGGTTGCACTTACACCCTGTATTCACATTAAGGTATTCTGTGTATTTCATTGGTATAAGGTTTATACATAAAGGTATAGCGTTGTGAGCGTCAGCGCCGCTGGTGACCTCCTCGTGGTCTCGAGCGTATGCTACGCCATAGCGAATCATTACTCTAGTCATAACCAATAACGTGTCCTGTGATCACTGGGCCGTGAGCGAACGTGACGCTTGAGCGTCTCGCCTACGGCTGAGCGATCGTTACGCAACTAGCGTACCATTACGGTACTTCTTAAGCAAACAGCGTACAGTGTTCTTAGACTTCATAAAGGGTTGTTTATACGACAACGGAATTTAGAATTGTCACTATCAATCTCAATGCACGTGTGAAAATGGCGGCGACGAGCGGCTCCTTATATAGAATCCGAGTCTCGCGATAGAATACGAGCCTCGCGAGAATCCGACAGCGGGATGATGACGTTCGGGCGCGCTCGGGTTAGCCGAGCAAGGCGGGAAGATCCGAGTCTGCCTCGGACCCGTGTAAAAAGGCTGAAGTTCGGGGGGGTTCGGATTCCGAGGAACCGAACCCGCTCATCTCTAGTGGGTGGTGCAACACAACTATGCACAACTTAAACACATACACTTTGCCCTGCACGGTAACAACATACATCACAATATCGGAATACAAGATCACACGGTGCTGTCCCTTTAAATCCCTACCTGCCGCTGGAAGGGGGTGGGCGCCACACAGCCTGCCCACCTCCTGTACACTTCCGGGGGCTCAGGTCAAACGGACCTGCCTACCTAACACCTCAGGGTGGCGTGGACCTAGTGCCCAGTACCACCTTTATTTACCTCGGGGGAACACTGATTCACTGGGCCTAGTGCCCCCTGACTGCCCACAGGCCGGAGGCCTGATTTCACCCACGGGCCTAGCGCCCGCCTAACTTGTCACTCGTGGGGTGACCTGGGCCTAGTACCCAGCATCATCTTTATATATCCCTAGCGGCCGCCAACTGAAGTAGGGCCTAGTGCCCCCTACTGTCCCCTCAGGCCTATTGCCTGTATTTGCCCTCGGGCTTAATGCCCGCCTAACTGGCGCTGGAGGGGTAGCTTGGGCCTAATACCTAAACTACCCAAATGATGGCCCCCAAATCTTAGCCGGGCCACGGGCCGGGGGGAACCCCGACTGCGCAGGGCCCGACTAAAGGTACCCACGGGCCGGGAGGGCCCGACTACTTGCCCACAGGCCGGGAGGGCCTGACTGTGCCCACGGGCCTAATGCCCGAACACCCGGTGGTCTAGGGAGGAGCGGGTACAGGGGCACCTGAAAAGGGCCTACCTGACCCGCTGGGAGAGGCACCAGGGGGGAGCTTCGCCAGCCCTTTGCTTCCCACCCCTGGTGACCCCTCCGCCGTTCTTCTTTAATCTTCGGCCGCTGGCCCGTCCTGGCCAGCGGCGCCGCCGTCGCCTCGCCGCGTCCAGCCGCCGCTGGACATCTTCCTGCCGCTGGACGTCTTCAGGCCTCTTCCGCGGCCACCCGAGCTCCGACCGCGACGTCTTCTTCCTCGCGCAGCCGGGATCTTCTGCGCTCCGGCGCGCCGACGACCGTCTCCGCTGCTCCCGCCCGTCTTCTTCTTTCTTCGCGCTCTTCCGCGCGCGCGGTGTCTTCGGCTCCCGCGTCTGACGTCAGACGCCGGGGGCGGGGCCTATGACACGGCGAGCGCCGATTGGCTCGCCGCGTCCCTCTCTGATTGGCTGCCGCTCCGGGAGCCGCGATTGGCTCCCGGAGGGCGCCAACGTTTAAATCTACCCGCAGCCTCCGGTCCGGTGCAGGGAAAAGGGTAATCCCTGCACCGGACACCCGCCGCCGCCACGCACTGACAGGCGCTGGGGGCAGACAAGCTGCCCCAGCGCTGTCCACAGTCAGCACCGCTGATGTGCCTACAGGGCACATCTCTACAAGTCAACGAAGTAAACTAAAGTTAGCGAAGGTGCTGGGAACTGGCACCGCAGCCAGATAAGGGGGAGGGGCGCCAGGCGGACAAGACGGTCCCCCTTTCAGCACCTGGCCAGCCTCCGTTTTCCCCCCCTAAACTGCTGCCTTATAAATCTAGTAGAGATGAGCGGGTTCGGTTCCTCTGAATCCGAACCCGCCCGAACTTCAGGTTTTTTACACGGGTCCGAGCAGGCTCGGATCTTCCCGCCTTGCTCGGCTAACCCGAGCGCGCCCGAACGTCATCATCACGCTGTCGGATTCTCGCGAGGCTCGGATCGCGAGACTCGGATTCTATATAAGGAGCCGCGCGTCGCCGCCATTTTCACACGTGCATTGAGAGTCATAGGGAGAGGACGTGGCTGGCGTCCTCTCCGTTTAGAGAAGAGAGAGACACAGTATTTTGGGGAGCATTATTAGGAGGAGTACTACTATACTGTATACTACTATACTACTTGCTGCTGAAGTGATATTTTATACTAGATTAGATAATAGATAGTGTGACTGTAAGTGTATTATCTGACTTGTGGGGGAGACACTGACAGTGGGGAGCAGTTAGAGTCTGAGAGCAGGACTCAGGAGTACATATAACGTACAGTGCACACTTTTGCTGCCAGAGTCAGTGCCACACTGCCATTGTTGTGACCACACTGACCACCAGTATAATAATATATTTTGTGATTGTCTGCTTAGGCCTCGGAGTACTAGTTGCAAGTTGCAACGTGACCTGAAGTGACCACCAGTTTAATAATCAATCACCACCAGTTTAATATATATATATATATATATATATATATATATATATATATATAATTGTATATAATATATATATATATAATATTGTATACCACCTACCCGTGGTTTTTTTTTTTTTCATTCTTCTTTATACATACTACTATAGTAGCTTACTGTAGCAGTCTGCGGTGCTGTGCTGACCTGACAGTGTCCAGCAGGTCCGTCATCAGTCATTACATAATAAATATATATAGTACCTGTCCGGCTGCAGTACTAGTGATATTATATTGATTTCATCTCATTATCAATAATTTATCATCCAGTCTAGACTCTATATTAGCAGCAGACACAGTACGTTAGTCCACGGCTGTAGCTACCTCTGTGTCGGCACTCGGCAGTCCATCCATAATTGTATACCACCTACCCGTGTTTTTTTTTTTTTCTTTCTTCTTTGTACATACTACTATAGAGTATAGTAGCTTACTGTAGCAGTCTGCGGTGCTGCTGAGCTGACAGTGTCCAGCAGGTCCGTCATCAGTCATCATTACCTAATAAATATATTATCTACCTGTCCGGCTGCAGTACTAGTGATATTATATATACATACATATATATATATATTGATTTCATCTCATTATCAATCATCCAGTCTATATTAGCAGCAGACACAGTACGTTAGTCCACGGCTGTAGCTACCTCTGTGTCGGCACTCGGCAGTCCATCCATAATTGTATACCACCTACCCGTGGTTTTTTTTTTTCTTCTTTGTACATACTACTATAGTATAGTAGCTTACTGTAGCAGTCTGCGGTGCTGCTGAGCTGACAGTGTCCAGCAGGTCCGTCATCAGTCATCATTACCTAATAAATATATTATCTACCTGTCCGGCTGCAGTACTAGTGATATTATATATGCATACATATATATATATATTGATTTCATCTCATTATCAATCATCCAGTCTATATTAGCAGCAGACACAGTACGTTAGTCCGCGGCTGTAGCTACCTCTGTGTCGGCACTCGGCAGTCCATCCATAATTGTATACCACCTACCCGTGTTTTTTTTTCTTTCTTCTTTGTACATACTACTATAGTATAGTAGCTTACTGTAGCAGTCTGCGGTGCTGCTGAGCTGACAGTGTCCAGCAGGTCCGTCATCAGTCATCATTACCTAATAAATATATTATCTACCTGTCCGGCTGCAGTACTAGTGATATTATATATACATACATATATATATATTGATTTCATCTCATTATCAATCATCCAGTCTATATTAGCAGCAGACACAGTACGTTAGTCCACGGCTGTAGCTACCTCTGTGTCGGCACTCGGCAGTCCATCCATAATTGTATACCACCTACCAGTGGTTTTTTTTTTTCTTTCTTCTTTGTACATACTACTAGTATAGTATAGTAGCTTACTGTAGCAGTCTGCGGTGCTGCTGAGCTGACAGTGTCCAGCAGGTCCGTCATCAGTCATCATTACCTAATAAATATATTATCTACCTGTCCGGCTGCAGTACTAGTGATATTATATATACATACATATATATATATTGATTTCATCTCATTATCAATCATCCAGTCTATATTAGCAGCAGACACAGTACGTTAGTCCACGGCTGTAGCTACCTCTGTATCGGCACTCGGCAGTCCATCCATAATTGTATACCACCTACCCGTGGTTTTTTTTTCTTTTCTTCTTTGTACATACTACTAGTATAGTATAGTAGCTTACTGTAGCAGTCTGCGGTGCTGCTGAGCTGACAGTGTCCAGCAGGTCCGTCATCAGTCATCATTACCTAATAAATATATTATCTACCTGTCCGGCTGCAGTACTAGTGATATTATATATACATACATATATATATATTGATTTCATCTCATTATCAATCATCCAGTCTATATTAGCAGCAGACACAGTACGTTAGTCCACGGCTGTAGCTACCTCTGTGTCGGCACTCGGCAGTCCATCCATAATTGTATACCACCTACCCGTGTTTTTTTTTTTTCTTTCTTCTTTGTACATACTACTATAGTATAGTAGCTTACTGTAGCAGTCTGCGGTGCTGCTGAGCTGACAGTGTCCAGCAGGTCCGTCATCAGTCATCATTACCTAATAAATATATTATCTACCTGTCCGGCTGCAGTACTAGTGATATTATATATACATACATATATATATATTGATTTCATCTCATTATCATCCAGTCTATATTAGCAGCAGACACAGTACGGTAGTCCATGGCTGTAGCTACCTCTGTGTCGGCACTCGGCAGTCCATCCATAAGTATACTAGTATCCATCCATCTCCATTGTTTACCTGAGGTGCCTTTTAGTTGTGCCTATTAAAATATGGAGAACAAAAATGTTGAGGTTCCAAAATTAGGGAAAGATCAAGATCCACTTCCACCTCGTGCTGAAGCTGCTGCCACTAGTCATGGCCGAGACGATGAAATGCCAGCAACGTCGTCTGCCAAGGCCGATGCCCAATGTCATAGTACAGAGCATGTCAAATCCAAAACACCAAATATCAGTAAAAAAAGGACTCCAAAACCTAAAATAAAATTGTCGGAGGAGAAGCGTAAACTTGCCAATATGCCATTTACCACACGGAGTGGCAAGGAACGGCTGAGGCCCTGGCCTATGTTCATGGCTAGTGGTTCAGCTTCACATTAGGATGGAAGCACTCAGCCTCTCGCTAGAAAACTGAAAAGACTCAAGCTGGCAAAAGCACCGCAAAGAACTGTGCGTTCTTCGAAATCCCAAATCCACAAGGAGAGTCCAATTGTGTCGGTTGCGATGCCTGACCTTCCCAACACTGGACGTGAAGAGCATGCGCCTTCCACCATTTGCACGCCCCCTGCAAGTGCTGGAAGGAGCACCCGCAGTCCAGTTCCTGATAGTCAGATTGAAGATGTCAGTGTTGAAGTACACCAGGATGAGGAGGATATGGGTGTTGCTGGCGCTGGGGAGGAAATTGACCAGGAGGATTCTGATGGTGAGGTGGTTTGTTTAAGTCAGGCACCCGGGGAGACACCTGTTGTCCGTGGGAGGAATATGGCCGTTGACATGCCTGGTGAAAATACCAAAAAAATCAGCTCTTCAGTGTGGAGGTATTTCAACAGAAAAGCGGACAACAGGTGTCAAGCCGTGTGTTGCCTTTGTCAAGCTGTAATAAGTAGGGGTAAGGACGTTAACCACCTCGGAACATCCTCCCTTATACGTCACCTGCAGCGCATTCATAATAAGTCAGTGACAAGTTCAAAAACTTTGGGCGACAGCGGAAGCAGTCCACTGACCAGTAAATCCCTTCCTCTTGTAACCAAGCTCACGCAAACCACCCCACCAACTCCCTCAGTGTCAATTTCCTCCTTCCCCAGGAATGCCAATAGTCCTGCAGGCCATGTCACTGGCAATTCTGACGAGTCCTCTCCTGCCTGGGATTCCTCCGATGCATCCTTGCGTGTAACGCCTACTGCTGCTGGCGCTGCTGTTGTTGCTGCTGGGAGTCGATGGTCATCCCAGAGGGGAAGTCGTAAGCCCACTTGTACTACTTCCAGTAAGCAATTGACTGTCCAACAGTCCTTTGCGAGGAAGATGAAATATCACAGCAGTCATCCTGCTGCAAAGCGGATAACTGAGGCCTTGACAACTATGTTGGTGTTAGACGTGCGTCCGGTATCCGCCGTTAGTTCACAGGGAACTAGACAATTTATTGAGGCAGTGTGCCCCCGTTACCAAATACCATCTAGGTTCCACTTCTCTAGGCAGGCGATACCGAGAATGTACACGGACGTCAGAAAAAGACTCACCAGTGTCCTAAAAAATGCAGTTGTACCCAATGTCCACTTAACCACGGACAAGTGGAGCAGGGCAGGGTCAGGACTATATGACTGTGACAGCCCACTGGGTAGATGTATGGACTCCCGCCGCAAGAACAGCAGCGGCGGCACCAGTAGCAGCATCTCGCAAACGCCAACTCTTTCCTAGGCAGGCTACGCTTTGTATCACCGCTTTCCAGAATACGCACACAGCTGAAAACCTCTTACGGCAACTGAGGAAGATCATCGCGGAATGGCTTACCCCAATTGGACTCTCCTGTGGATTTGTGGCATCGGACAACGCCAGCAATATTGTGTGTGCATTAAATATGGGCAAATTCCAGCACGTCCCATGTTTTGCACATACCTTGAATTTGGTGGTGCAGATTTTTTTTAAAAACGACAGGGGCGTGCAAGAGATGCTGTCGGTGGCCAGAAGAATTGCGGGACACTTTCGGCGTACAGGCACCACGTACAGAAGACTGGAGCACCACCAAAAACTACTGAACCTGCCCTGCCATCATCTGAAGCAAGAAGTGGTAACGAGGTGGAATTCAACCCTCTATATGCTTCAGAGGTTGGAGGAGCAGCAAAAGGCCATTCAAGCCTATACAATTGAGCACGATATAGGAGGTGGAATGCACCTGTCTCAAGCGCAGTGGAGAATGATTTCAACGTTGTGCAAGGTTCTGATGCCCTTTGAACTTGCCACACGTGAAGTCAGTTCAGACACTGCCAGCCTGAGTCAGGTCATTCCCCTCATCAGGCTTTTGCAGAAGAAGCTGGAGACATTGAAGGAGGAGCTAACACGGAGCGATTCCGCTAGGCATGTGGGACTTGTGGATGGAGCCCTTAATTCGCTTAACAAGGATTCACGGGTGGTCAATCTGTTGAAATCAGAGCACTACATTTTGGCCACCGTGCTCGATCCTAGATTTAAAGCTTACCTTGGATCTCTCTTTCCGGCAGACACAAGTCTGCTGGGGTTGAAAGACCTGCTGGTGACAAAATTGTCAAGTCAAGCGGAACGCGACCTGTCAACATCTCCTCCTTCACATTCTCCCGCAACTGGGGGTGCGAGGAAAAGGCTCAGAATTCCGAGCCCACCCGCTGGCGGTGATGCAGGGCAGTCTGGAGCGACTGCTGATGCTGACATCTGGTCCGGACTGAAGGACCTGACAACGATTACGGACATGTCGTCTACTGTCACTGCATATGATTCTCTCACCATTGAAAGAATGGTGGAGGATTATATGAGTGACCGCATCCAAGTAGGCACGTCACACAGTCCGTACTTATACTGGCAGGAAAAAGAGGCAATTTGGAGGCCCTTGCACAAACTGGCTTTATTCTACCTAAGTTGCCCTCCCACAAGTGTGTACTCCGAAAGAGTGTTTAGTGCCGCCGCTCACCTTGTCAGCAATCGGCGTACGAGGTTACATCCAGAAAATGTGGAGAAGATGATGTTCATTAAAATGAATTATAATCAATTCCTCCGTGGAGACATTGACCAGCAGCAATTGCCTCCACAAAGTACACAGGGAGCTGAGATGGTGGATTCCAGTGGGGACGAATTGATAATCTGTGAGGAGGGGGATGTACACGGTGATATATCGGAGGATGATGATGAGGTGGACATCTTGCCTCTGTAGAGCCAGTTTGTGCAAGGAGAGATTAATTGCTTCTTTTTTGGTGGGGGTCCAAACCAACCCGTCATTTCAGTCACAGTCGTGTGGCAGACCCTGTCACTGAAATGATGGGTTGGTTAAAGTGTGCATGTCCTGTTTATACAACATAAGGGTGGGTGGGAGGGCCCAAGGACAATTCCATCTTGCACCTCTTTTTTCTTTAATTTTTCTTTGCGTCATGTGCTGTTTGTGGAATGTTTTTTGGAAGGGCCATCCTGCGTGACACTGCAGTGCCACTCCTAGATGGGCCCGGTGTTTGTGTCGGCCACTAGGGTCGCTTATCTTACTCACACAGCTACCTCATTGCGCCTCTTTTTTTCTTTGCGTCATGTGCTGTTTGGGGAGGGTTTTTTGGAAGGGCCATCCTGCGTGACACTGCAGTGCCACTCCTAGATGGGCACGGTGTTTGTGTCGGCCACTAGGGTCGCTTATCTTACTCACACAGCTACCTCATTGCGCCTCTTTTTTTCTTTGCGTCATGTGCTGTTTGGGGAGGGTTTTTTGGAAGGGCCATCCTGCGTGACACTGCAGTGCCACTCCTAGATGGGCACGGTGTTTGTGTCGGCCACTAGGGTCGCTTATCTTACTCACACAGCTACCTCACTGCGCCTCTTTTTTTCTTTGCGTCATGTGCTGTTTGGGGAGGGTTTTTTGGAAGGGCCATCCTGCGTGACACTGCAGTGCCACTCCTAGATGGGCACGGTGTTTGTGTCGGCCACTAGGGTCGCTTATCTTACTTACACAGCTACCTCATTGCGCCTCTTTTTTTCTTTGCGTCATGTGCTGTTTGGGGAGGGTTTTTTGGAAGGGCCATCCTGCGTGACACTGCAGTGCCACTCCTAGATGGGCACGGTGTTTGTGTCGGCCACTAGGGTCGCTTATCTTACTCACACAGCTACCTCATTGCGCCTCTTTTTTTCTTTGCGTCATGTGCTGTTTGGGGAGGTTTTTTTGGAAGGGCCATCCTGCGTGACACTGCAGTGCCACTCCTAGATGGGCACGGTGTTTGTGTCGGCCACTAGGGTCGCTTATCTTACTCACACAGCTACCTCATTGCGCCTCTTTTTTTCTTTGCGTCATGTGCTGTTTGGGGAGTGTTTTTTGGAAGGGCCATCCTGCGTGACACTGCAGTGCCACTCCTAGATGGGCCCGGTGTTTGTGTCGGCCACTAGGGTCGCTTATCTTACTCACACAGCTACCTCATTGCGCCTCTTTTTTTCTTTGCATCATGTGCTGTTTGGGGAGGGTTTTTTGGAAGGTCCATCCTGCGTGACACTGCAGTGCCACTCCTAGATGGGCCCGGTGTTTGTGTCGGCCACTAGGGTCGCTTATCTTACTCACACAGCTACCTCATTGCGCCTCTTTTTTTCTTTGCGTCATGTGCTGTTTGGGGAGTGTTTTTTGGAAGGGCCATCCTGCGTGACACTGCAGTGCCACTCCTAGATGGGCACGGTGTTTGTGTCGGCCACTAAGGTCGCTTAGCTTAGTCATCCAGCGACCTAGGTGCAAATTTTAGGACTAAAAATAATATTGTGAGGTGTGAGGTATTCAGAATAGACTGAAAATGAGTGGAAATTATGGTTTTTGAGGTTAATAATACTTTGGGATCAAAATGACCCCCAAATTCTATGATTTAAGCTGTTTTTTAGTGTTTTTTAAAAAAAACACCCGAATCCAAAACACACCCGAATCCGACAAAAAAAATTCGGTGAGGTTTTGCCAAAACGCGGTCGAACCCAAAACACGGCCGCAGAACCGAACCCAAAACCAAAACACAAAACCCGAAAAATTTCAAGTGCACATCTCTAAAATCTAGTAGTTTGTATGAGTTCCATATAAATAAACAGGAGGGTGATGACCATGTCGACCTTTTGAACCTGTCGACCTTTTAAACTATCTTCCTTTTACATGTTGACCTTTTGACCCTGTCGACCTAATGCATGTCTACCATTCAGGGACATACTGTGGCTTCTTTCCTGCCCTGGCATCCGTTCGCTTCGGCGCGAGCGCCGACAAAGGCGCAAATGGGGGTGTGCTGAGAGTCAGGGGGCGTGGACTTGCAGCACGCCCCCATTTTGTTTAGCAACGGGGGGCATGGACACTGCAAATGGGGGCGTACCACGAGTCAGGGGGCGTGGACTTGCGGAACGCCCCCATATTGCTCAGCAACGGGGGGTGCAGACACTGCAAATGGGGGCATGCTGTGAGTCAGGGGGTGTGGACTCGCAGCACGCCCCCATATTGCTTAGCAGTGGGGCACTACGGCGATTGCGGCAGCAGCGGAGGACACAACAGAGAGCCGGGAGCTGCAATGCGCGCAGCATTCCCAGCTCTCTGTGGACCGGACCAGCCCATCAGCCCTTCTGACATTTGCCAGAAGTGCCAGATGGGCAGTCTGGTTCTGCTACCATTTCTAAACTGGTGGCTTTGTAGCAGTTTTAGTAAATAGATAGGATGGAAAACTGCTGGGAAAATGTTGGAAATCTGGTGGTTTTACAAAATAGCTGATTAGTAAATTGACCCCAATGTCAGTTGCCCTTATCTCAGTGTTAGCATAGTATGAGGGTGAATCAATAAGGTAACAAGACCTCTCGTGTCTAATGTTCTCTATTTAATTGTAATTTCCTGCCAGGCCAGAGCAGGTAGAACACTGCTTCCCCTCGTGGCCATTAGACTGCGCCTCATATCAATCACACTGTCTTAACATCAGCTGTAATATGGCAGGTCTGGCAGAGACATGGTCAAGCATTGAGGTGCGCAGTGTGATCAGATTTCTGCTTCTGAAGGGCACATCAGCAGCTGAAATTCATTGGCAGCTGTTTCTAGGTGTAACCTCATGTAACGGAAACAGGTTTGGGTTTGGTGCACTGACTTTGATAATGGTAGGACAGATGTTTAAGATGAGTAGCGATCCGGCCGCCAAGCACGTCCAACCCAGAGTTCTGATTCAGGAGGACAGGCACATTCGAGTTAGGGATATTGCTGACCTGACGGACTGAACAGCTCAGTGGCTACTGTGCACAACTTCCTGTAAGAGAATTTGATACTTATTTATTCTATGCCAGGATAGATGTCTCGTGTACTGTTGGAACAAATACCTAGACAAGTATGGGGACTATGTGGAAATATAATTTGTACCAAGGCCATGCTATAGATTATACGTTTACTGTATGTGCAAGTTGAATAACTTTATGCAATGTACCTTTATTTATTGAACCACCTTCGTATATTCTACATTCACAAGAACTGACTCCTGGACTCAATGTAAATGCACATCTTTAACGGTTTGAGATCAGTGCATGCGCAGTAGCCACACTGCACATGTGCAGATCTCATCCTCGGTCGTTGCTCGCAGTGCCCCAAACGCCACAGCATGATTGACATGCTGCTGGTTTGTGGGTGTCGGCAGCAACAGGACGCATCCCAGAAAGCGCCCCCATTTTCCGTCCCCAGCAGTGTACATTTCCTGGCCACCCTGAGTAACCTGATGGGGAGATGACTGAAGTTCATGCAGATGATCCAGTGCTGCATCTTCATACGCAGCGATGATCACTAAAGCATACATTGGGTGTCTCTCTACTACAGGCACCTTCTGCTGCTCTTACATGGTTTTACATGGTCACGAAGCATGGGAGCAGGAAATTAAGACGCGGGAGACATTGCAGCCAAAATGGTCGCAACATGCCTGCATTGTTTCCACCACTCCACGTTACCTCACCCAAATGGTCCCTGACTATCGATCTCTTTGCAAATAAATTCCCTCTGCGCCTGTCATCACAAGAGTATCCCGGCATATGCACTGTGCGACGTGGGGGTTTTAAGGTGTGCCTGTAGCAGCAATCACTTGGAGCCCACCTGTGACCATCAAGACGGAGGAGTAGAAAGGACCCAAGCTGGAAGGACAAGGTAAGCAGCCAGTGTGTGTGTGCCCTGGCAGCAGTTATCAGTATAGCAGCACTGTTGCCCTGATAGTGCCCAGTCGACCTTTACCAGTCCCTAATAGTGGGTGTATTTAACGTTTCATTTCTTATTATTTTTATTATTTTTATGATCTCATGATTTTTGTTACTGTTTGCTTGTCAGTGTTCTCCCCTCTATTTCATCACTGCCATTGTTTTCGCTATGATTGTACAGGACACCATTATACTGTTTTCTCTGCCCTGGTATAGTTATAGAGCACAGGTTCTCAATCTCGGTCCTCGGGGGCACACACAGTGCATGTTTTGCAGGTCTCCTCACAGAATCACAATTGAAATGATGAGCTCCACATGTGGGCCTTTAAAAATGTGTCAGTGAGTAATTAATACACCTGTGCACCTGCTGGGTTACCTGCAAAACATGCACTGTGTGGGGTCCTGAGGACCGAGTTTGAGAACCTCTGTTATAGAGGATAGTGCTTGTTATACTTGATAAATGAGTCTGCTACTGTCTGTTTTTATGTGCCACTTTACATCTTATCTTCATTCTGCATTGCTTCACTGTTGCGGCTTAATTCATTTGGGCTTCTCAGGGCCTGCAGTCACGTGCAACAGATGCTTGGTGTAATGTTCCGCACATCAAACCAAGCGTCCGTCGCTAGTGTCCCGTGTTATGTTACTGAAGGATCGAACATGGTCGTTCCATCCTTCATTAACATCGCCCCAGTATGTACGGGCGTTCTGGGTTGACGGGGATTCGCTTCTATGTCGGAATGAATCACCGTCGCTCCAGTGTGTAGCCAGCCTAAGCCTTGGAGAGAGATAAAGTGGACGGAGATAAAGTACCAGCCAATCAGCTCCTATCTGTCATTTGGCAAACCCAGCCTCTGACATGGCAGTTAGGAGCTCCATTTAGCCACATGAGCATTAGTAAGATCAGCCACTGGTGTAAAGTAATAAGGCCTGGGCCACAGATCTCATTTCAATTATTCATAAAGATTGAGATGGGCTTTAATG
Organism: Pseudophryne corroboree; assembly: GCF_028390025.1. Taxonomy (NCBI): domain Eukaryota; kingdom Metazoa; phylum Chordata; class Amphibia; order Anura; family Myobatrachidae; genus Pseudophryne; species Pseudophryne corroboree. The sequence continues at coordinate 428,204,069 of NC_086446.1, read as the reverse complement.
CTGGGCGCTTGGCCTGCAGTTGGTGTTTCAGTTACTCTCAAAGGCTAAGGCCAGAGCTCTGATTATTGACATTGCTTTGTGCATAGGGGAGTTGTCATGTAGAAATAGGAAAGGGACTTTCCCAAAACCATTCCCACAAATAGTGTACACATTTGTCTAGAATGTCATTGTATGCAGTAGCTTTATGATTTTTTATTACAGGAATTAAAGGGCCCAAGCCAAGCCATTCATTACATCCCCAGACTATATTCTTACTCCACTAAACTGTACACTTAGCAGTACATATTTAAGAAGGAAGAACTCTCCTGGTATCCGCTAATCTCAGATTAGTGTGTCAGACTGTCAAATAGTGAAGTGTGATTTGTCAGTAACGAGAACGCAATTCCACTGCAGAAGAGTCTGACGTTAGTGAGCTTTAGAGCACTCTAGCCATTGTGTGACATATAGGGGGAGATGTATTATAGCAGCACATATCCTGCCGCTACAGCTCTTACTGCATGAAAGTACACCGACAAGATGTATTAAAATCTTGTTTGACAGAGCGGGGGTGGGGTGTGAAAACTCCTCCCTCCAGCGGTTTTTGCCAGCGCCCACAGCACATCAGCCTGGTCCTAAAGTGCTGTGTATCTCCTTCGGCCAGCTCCACTTGGCATGTGCAAAATCTCGCTACTATGATGACATCTTCTGGGTGCAGCCTAGAGCAGTCAGCCACCGCAGTCAGGGACAGAGTTGCCCATGGTGTGGTGGTGAAGTATCGACAACTGCAGCTGTCAGAATTGGGTGGTTGGGTGGTACATTGGCATGCTATCTTAAAGCTAGCAGTTCTGATCATAAGCGTGCTATTTTATTAGGGGGTGCACCGTCGGAGGGGTGTGTTTAGCACCACCTACTGGGCGTGTCTAGCACCGCCTATTGGCACTCAAAGCAATATAAACATATGCCCCCAGCGGTGCCCCTTACTCAATACCCCCAGTGGTGCCAGATAAACACATGCCCCTAGCGGTGCCAGATAACACATGCCCGCAGCGGTGCCAGATACACACTTGCCCCCAGCGGTGCCAGACACACAAATGCCCCCAGCGGTGCCAGACACACAAATGCCCCCAGCGGTGCCAGATACATAAATGCCCCCAGCGGTGCCAGATACATAAATGCCCCCAGTGGTGCTAGATACATATATCCCCCCAGTGGTGCCAGATACATATAACCCCCCCAGTGGTGCCAGATACATATACAGTATCCCCCCAGTGGTGACAGATACATATACAGTATCTCCCCAGTGGTGCCAGATACATATATCCCCCCAGTGGTACCAGATACATAAACAGTATCCCCCCAGTGGAGCCAGATACATATATCCCCCCAGTGGTGGCAGATACATATATCCCCCCAGTGGTACCAGATACATAAACAGTATCCCCCCAGTGGAGCCAGATACATATATCCCCCCAGTGGTGGCAGATACATATATCCCCCCAGTGGTACCAGATACATAAACAGTATCCCCCCAGTGGAGCCAGATACATATATCCCCCCAGTGGAGCCAGATACATATATCCCCCCAGTGGTGGCAGATACATATATCCCTCAAGTGGTGCCAGATACATAAATGACCCCAGTGGTGCCAGATACATAAATGCCCTCAGTGGTGCCAGATACATAAATGCCCCCAGTGGTGCCAGATACATAAAGGCCCCCAGTGGTGCCAGATACATATATGCCCCCATTTGTGCTGACCCCCCTCTGTTGCTGCTGCCATCGATTACCATCTCTGCCGCTGAGGGAAGGAGAGCTGTCTCCGGCGACCATTTGAAATATGGCGCTGGCTTGTGAGCCAATCAAAGCTCACAGGCCGGCAGCCAATCAAGAGCCGGTCCGCAAGCTCTGATTGGCTGACAGCTGAGAGACATTGTAAATGACTGCCGAAGACAGGGACACACAGTGAAGGGCAGGAGAGACGCGTGCAGCGCTCTCCTCCCTTCAGCATCAGACCGAGACAGGAATCGGCGGCAGCAGCAACAGGCGTGTGCGTGTGTTGGGGGGTGCCAGACATTAGGGGGTGCCTGTGCACACCAGGCACCCCCCGTGCGCACACCTATGGTGCTGATAATGGCTGCCCCTGTCATGTGCCACACATCATGTGTCACACATCTCCTTAATACATGGGGAAGAAGTGCCCCCCAACCTATGAAGCTCTCAATGAACAGAAAAAGGTTGGAACACAGTAGTGAGTGCTGCAAAAAAATTATTTTCTCTTACGTACTAGAGGATACTGGGGTCCATTTAGTACCATGGGGTATAGATGGGTCCACTATGAGCCATGGGCACTTCAAGAATTTGATAGTGTGGGCTGGCTCCTCCCTCTATGCCCCTCCCACCAGACTCAGTTAAGAAAATTGTGCCCGGAGGAGACGGTCACGCTAAAGGAAGCTCCTGAAGAGTTTTCAGCATTTATTTTCTATGTTTGAGATTTTCAGGCAGGGCTGGTTGGCACCAGCCTGCCTGCTTCGTGGGACTTAGGTGGGGGGGAAACAGCCGGACCTCTTGAAGGGTTAGTGGTCCCGTTCCTCGCTGACAGAACACTGAGCTCCTGAGGGAACTATTTGCAAGCCCCACCACGGCGAGCGTACATTCCCGCAGCACGTCGCTACCCCTAACAGAGCCAGAAGACTGAAGAATGGTGAGTACTGTACCGGCGTCCCAGCTAGCGGGTCGCTGGACATTATGGAGGCATGAGGGTACGAAGATGCACGGCTTCTACACGGGGCGGAATGCGTCTCCGGACACAGTACACCACTGAGTCCCAGTACACTGTACACAGTACCCATACTGGCACAACAGCCTTAAAACGGTTCTCTTCATTTTAAGCACCAGATTCCTCAGCCAGTATAAAAAAAGCGGGAAGACCGCGCGCCATGGAAGGGGCGGGGCTTCACTATGAGAGGATCCAGCAGCTCACCACCGCCATTTTCCCTCTGCAGTGGACACAGATGCTGGCAGGACAGGGACATGCAGCTCCTTCAGTGTGACTCCAGATTTCCTCAGCGGTACCAGGGGTCACAGCAGGGGGGGAGTGACTATTAGTGTACTAAGTCTCCTATCAGGGTACTTAGTCTGCGACTGTTAGGGTCTCCTGCCCTGTGCTGCCACGTCGTCATGGCAACCGGGAGACAAGTGCTAGTGGAGTAACCTGAGCGCAGCTGATACTCCGGTTCGGGTCTTTTGCTGTGCAGTGGTTACAGGCTCTGTGCACGGCAGGGGATCCGGTGCTGGTTTTTGTGCTCACAGTCTGTGAGGTCTGAGTGGGGCGTGGACAGCACCTGCTTTATAAGGCCTCTTTTCAGGGTAAGCAGATGCTGCTGAATCTTTGTTGGTTAGTCAGTTCATGAAAGTTAGCCAGTACTGTGTAGCTTTGTATTTGTTTGTTGCTTACTGCAAATAGGCCTGGGGATTTGGTATTACACTCTGCCAATCCAGACCTAGCAGTAAGACTGGAGTCAGTCGTTTAGCTTGCTGGGGTTCTGTTACTACTCTGTGAACTTAGCAAGTTTGCGGCTGTATTCTAAGACTTGCCTGTCTAATCCTGTCTCACTGTGCTAGGTGTCAGGGGTCAGTTTAGTGGCAGTAAGCTGAACCTGTGCACTGCAAGTGAGAATTAGGATTGTGGAGACTCTCCTTGTGTCTATCATTCCATCTCTGACCAAGGAGTTTACTGCCACACCCGTTGGTAACCCTTTAGGGTTTTGCTGTTGCCCTTAGCAACAGCATTTCGGGTTCTCTACGTATTAAAACACAACATCTTGCTTTTCCCATCTGAGCAGTTCTAATACAAGGGAGATACCCAGTTCCTTAGCCTCTGTTCACTTTGTGTGTATTTTGTTACCCTATCACCTTCTGTGTACGTTATGTCATATTCCCCAGTCTGTCTGTGAGTCCATTTGTTTTGCATAACAGTTCAAACACCAGTACATTCCTGCAGGCACTGGAGTGCATAACAGTTCTGACACCAGTACTTTCCTGCAGGCACTGGTGTGCATAACATATTCAGCAGCCTAATACTCCTGTTGAAATTTTGTGGGAATATGGAGCATACCCCTCAAAATACGTTGCAACAGGTGGTCGATCAGGTGCAGGTCCTGACTCGACAATTTAATGATTTGTCCATTAAAATGCACACCTCCCAGGCTGCTGGCGGAGCTCCCGCAGCAGCAGCACCTGCAGGGGTTAAGGAGCCGAAAGTAAATCTCCCGGATCGTTTTTCTGGAGATCGCTCGCAGTTCTTTTGTTTCAAGGAGAGCTGCAAGCTATACTTCCGGCTTAGGCCTCAGTCTTCTGGGTCGGAGATTCAGCGGGTGGGCATAGTGATTTCCTTGCTACAAGGAGACCCACAGGTCTGGGCATATGGGTTGCAGCCTGACTGTCCGTCGCTTAAAAGTGTTGATGCTTTTTTTACGGCACTGGGCATGTTGTATGATGACCCTGACAAGACGGCCTCAGCCGAGGCTCAGATTTCGATCCTTAAGCAAGGGCGAAGGCCAGTTGAGGTTTACTGTACGGAGTTTCGGAGGTTGGCCTATGATACCCAGTGGAATGACCCAGCCCTGAGACACCAGTACCGAAGAGGTCTTTCTAACCAGACAAAGGACCAACTGGTACAATATCCCTTGCCTGATAGCTTGGATCAGCTCATGCAGTTATCCATCCGGGTGGATAGACGGCTGAGAGAGCGTAGGCTTGAAAGGGAGACTGAGATTTCCTTCCTTCCCAAGGGAACCTCAGACTCTGAGGAATTTTCTGAGGAGCCTATGCAGATTGGGGCTACCCGCCTCTCCTCGCGTGAGAAGACGCGGAGGAGACAGCAGGGGTTGTGTTTGTACTGTGGGAATAAAGGTCATGTGGTAGTATCATGCCCAGAAAAGCCGGAAAACTTCAGGGCCTGAGGGTGATGGGAAATATCCTGTCAGGCCAGAAGTCAGAATTTCCCAAGAAGACTTTTATCATTCCGGTGACCTTGAAGATCCTCGGTCAAACTGTCAAGACTGAGGCCTTTGTGGACAGTGGGGCCGACGGGGTTTTTATGGACCGCCAATTCGCCCTGAAACACTCTGTTCCCTTAGTACCCTTGGCATCGGAAATTGAGATTTGTGGGTTAAACGGGGAACCATTATCCCAAGGTGAAATTACCTCTTGCACTAGCCAGATTTCTTTGTTTATTGGAGCCACACACTCTGAAAAACTGTCCTTTTATGTGACTGTCTGTACTTTTGCCCCATTGGTGTTGGGGTTACCCTGGTTAAGGGCCCACAATCCTCAATTTGACTGGGTCTCTGGGGAGATTCTTAGTTGGGGTACTGATTGTTTCAGGAGTTGCTTGAGCCTTCCAGTCAGGCTCTCGCAGCTAAGTTTGCCAGGATTGCCAGGGTGTTATGCAGATTTTGCGGACGTGTTCTCCAAAAAAGTTGCAGAGGTACTACCTCCCCATCGCCCCTATGATTGTGCCATTGATTTGTTGCCAAATGCTAAGCTTCCCAAGAGCAGGTTGTACTCCCTGTCACGTCCTGAGACTCAGGCTATGGCAGAGTACATTCAGGAGAACTTGGCTAAGGGATTTATCAGACCTTCACAGTCTCCAGTTGGGTCGGGGTTCTTCTTCGTGGGTAAAAAGGACGGTTCGTTGCGACCCTGCATCGACTTCAGGGAATTGAACCGTATCACGATTAAAAACTCATACCCACTGCCTCTCATTTCGGTCTTGTTTGACCAGCTTCGCACTGCCACCATTTTTTCTAAGATTGACCTACGCGGTGCGTACAATCTAATCCGAATAAGAGAGGGGGATGAATGGAAGACTGCCTTTAATACCCACTCAGGGCATTATGAATATTTGGTGATGCCTTTTGGGCTCTGTAATGCCCTGGCAGTCTTCCAGGATTTCATGAATGATGTGCTCAGGGAATATTTGGATAGATTCTTAGTTGTATACTTAGATGACATCCTAATCTTCTCCCATTCCTTGGAGGAACATCGGAAGCATGTACGCTTAGTCCTCCAGAAACTCAGAGACCACCGGCTTGGGGCGAAGCTGGAGAAGTGCGAATTTGAAGTTCAGCAAATCGCATTTCTAGGATATATTATCTCCCCAGAAGGTTTCCAAATGGAGGGTTCCAAGGTACAGGCAGTCCTGGATTGGGTGCAGCCCACTAGTTTGAAGGCGCTTCAGCGTTTCCTGGGCTTTGCGAATTTTTATAGACGATTTATCGCTGGATTTTCGTCTATAGTGGCGCCCTTGGTGGCACTCACTAAGAAAGGGGCGGATGTTGCTCACTGGTCTTGTGAGGCTAAAGCGGCTTTTGCCCGTCTCAAAAGGGCATTTGTTTCGGCCAAGGTGCTGCGACACCCAGATCCAGAGCGTCCTTTTGTGGTGGAGGTGGATGCCTCTGAGATGGGTATTGGGGCAGTGCTTTCTCAGATGGGAGTGTCTGATAATCGCCTTCATCCCTGTGCTTACTTTTCCCGTAAATTTTCGCCTGCCGAGATGAATTATGACGTGGGTAACCGGGAATTGTTGGCTATTAAGGATGCACTCGAGGAGTGGAGACACTGGCTTGAGGGGGCTAAGTTTGTGGTCTCAATTCTCACTGACCATAAGAATCTGGCATATTTAGAGTCAGCGAAGCGTCTCAATGCCAGGCAGGCACGATGGGCTTTGTTTTTTGCTCGCTTTAATTTTTTGATAACATATCGCCCTTGGTCAAAAAACATCAAGGCTGATGCGCTCTCGTGGAGTTTTGCTCCAATCCAGGAGACCACCGAGGAGCCGTTGCCCATTGTTTCCCCATCATGTATTAAAGTGGGCATTACCCAGGACCTCTTATCATTAGTCCTTAGAGCACAGGAGCAGGCTCCTCCAGACCTTCCGGTAGGTCTTTTGTTTGTGCCTCCTAGGTTAAGACAGCGAGTATTCCTGGAATTCCATGCCAAGAAGTCGGCAGGTCACCCGGGTATTGCCAGAACTCGGGAGTTGCTATCTAGGGCGGTGTGGTGGCCCTCGGTGGCTAAGGATGTGGATCAGTGGGTTCGGGCATGTGACATCTGTGCCCGAAATAAGACTCCTAGAGGGGTTCCTGTTGGCCCATTACATCCACTCTCTATCCCATCTAAGCCATGGACCCACATTTCAATGGATTTTGTGGTGGACTTGCCCAAATCCTCGGGGATGACAGCCATCTGGGTTGTCGTTGACAGGTTTTCGAAGATGGCGCACTTCGTTCCACTGGTTGGGCTGCCATCAGCCAGACGCCTGTCTGAATTATTTATGCTGCATGTTGTGCGTCTCCACGGGTTGCCACTTGATGTGGTCTCTGACCGCGGATCCCAGTTTGTGGCCAAATTCTGGAGGGCATTTTGTTCCGATCTCCAGATTTCTGTCAGCTTGTCGTCAGGCTACCATCCGCAGTCTAATGGGCAGACTGAAAGGGTGAACCAGTCCTTGGAGCAGTTCCTCAGGTGTTATGTCTCCAAGTGTCAGACTGACTGGGTTGCTCATCTGTCCATGGCGGAGTTTGCCTATAACAACGCGGCTCACTCTGCTACAGGGATCTCTCCCTTCCTTTGTGTGTATGGGCATCATCCTAAGGCCAATTCTTTTGACCCCCTGGACTCTACGCCTGGTGGTTCCTCTGTGGTTTCGGTCCTTAGAGGTATTTGGCGGAAAGTGAAGAAAGCCCTTGTGTCTGTGTCATTAGTGACCAAAAGGGTTTTTGATAAGCGGAAAAGACCCTGCAGCTTCAAATTAGGAGACTTCGTCTGGTTGTCTACCAAGAATTTGAAGTTGAGACAGCCATCTCATAAGTTAGGCCCCCGGTTCATCGGCCCTTATAAGATCACCAGGGTTATCAATCCGGTGGCATTTCAGTTAGATCTGCCCTGTTCTTTGGGTATCAATAAAACATTTCATTGTTCCCTTTTAAAACGGGCGATTAGTAATCCTTCTTCCAGTGGAAGACCTTCCCCTCTTCTGATACGTGGCCAGAGGGAGTTTGTTGTTGAAAGGATTCTTGACTCCAAGGTGGTTCGGGATCGGCTGTCATTTTTGGTGCACTGGAAGGGGTATGGCCCGGAGGAGCGGTCGTGGGTGCGCAGTTGTGATCTTCATGCCCCCAGACTGATACGCTCTTTCTTCTCGCAGTTCCCCGATAAACCCGGTGGTAGGGGTTCTTTGACCCCTCGTCAGAGGGGGGGTACTGTTAGGGTCTCCTGCCCTGTGCTGCCACGTCGTCATGGCAACCGGGAGACAAGTGCTAGTGGAGTAACCTGAGCGCAGCTGATACTCCGGTTCGGGTCTTTTGCTGTGCAGTGGTTATAGGCTCTGTGCACGGCAGGGGATCCGGTGGTGGTTTTTGTGCTCACAGTCTGTGAGGTCTGAGTGGGGCGTGGACAGCACCTGCTTTATAAGGCCTCTTTTCAGGGTAAGCAGATGCTGCTGAGTCTTTGTTGGTTAGTCAGTTCATGAAAGTTAGCCAGTACTGTGTAGCTTTGTATTTGTTTGTTGCTTACTGCAAATAGGCCTGGGGATTTGGTATTACACTCTGCCAATCCAGACCTAGCAGTAAGACTGGAGTCAGTCGTTTAGCTTGCTGGGGTTCTGTTACTACTCTGTGAACTTAGCAAGTTTGCGGCTGTATTCTAAGACTTGCCTGTCTAATCCTGTCTCACTGTGCTAGGTGTCAGGGGTCAGTTTAGTGGCAGTAAGCTGAACCTGTGCACTGCAAGTGAGAATTAGGATTGTGGAGACTCTCCTTGTGTCTATCATTCCATCTCTGACCAAGGAGTTTACTGCCACACCCGTTGGTAACCCTTTAGGGTTTTGCTGTTGCCCTTGGCAACAGCATTTCGGGTTCTCTACGTATTAAAACACAACATCTTGCTTTTCCCATCTGAGCAGTTCTAATACAAGGGAGATACCCAGTTCCTTAGCCTCTGTTCACTTTGTGTGTATTTTGTTACCCTATCACCTTCTGTGTACATTATGTCATATTCCCCAGTCTGTCTGTGAGTCCATTTGTTTTGCATAACAGTTCAAACACCAGTACATTCCTGCAGGCACTGGAGTGCATAACAGTTCTGACACCAGTACTTTCCTGCAGGCACTGGTGTGCATAACAGCGACCCGGCTAAGCTTGGCATTCGCGATAAGGACGCGGTTGGGGCTGGCTCCAAACAACTCTGTCTCCCTGAAGGGCTCTTTGTTGGTTAATTGTGCTTAACCTTTTGTGTGTGTGCTGTCACATTTACATTATATTAGGCAAATAGTGTGTCTCATGTACCGCAGTGTTCCTCTTCACCAGGGGGCTCACTATTGGGTACTCAGGGTTCACAGACTAGCGGGGCTGAACCGGAATGGGTTAATTCTCTTAAGGGAATGATCTCAACTCTTTCTACAAAATTGTCCCACGACTAGAAAGAGACGCAATATTTAAAACAAACTGTGGATGAATTTATGAACAGAGACTCAGTCCCCAAAACAACGTCTCGATCCCCTCCCATTTGTCCGCAAAAGCGATCTCTGGCCCATATCCTGCAGTCTGACTCTGACAGTTCAGAAATGGAGGAGGTGGAGGTGGACTCAGAGGGGCGGGGGGTGCAGCACTGTCACAGGGAATAGAGGCTCTTCTAGAGGCTATTAGAGATGTTCTGCATATTCCTGATAAAGGTGTCAGAGGAGTGTGAGGAATCTTATTATAATGTAAAAAAGAAGTCCTCTGTTACTTTTCCTGTGTCAAAGGAATTGAATACCCTGTTTGAAGAACCATGGGTTAATCCTGATAAGAAGTTTCAGATCCCTAAAAGGATGGCTAAGTTCAAGGCCAAATCCAGAGGTGCTTCTACGTCCTCCAGCGGCGCAAGAGGTTAACCACGCAAACCAGCAAAAGCAGGTGCTCAGGATCAGAGCTCAGGCTCTGCTTCCTCAAAGATTTCAGCATGACGGTGTACCGCAATGCCTGGAAGGCTGTCAGGTGGGAGCCCGACTACAATTCTTCAGTCAGAGCTGGTCAGATTTGTGCCAGGATCCCTGGGTCATGGATCTTATTTCCCAGGGTTACAGACTGGAGTTCCAAAAGCTCCCACCTCACAGATTCTTGAAATCAGGCTTGCCAGTTTCACAAGAGGCAAGTCTAACTGTACAGCATGCCATCCAAAACTGGTACAGACTCAGGTCATTGTTCCAGTTCCACCTAATCTACTAAACAAGGGATACTATTCCAACTTGTTCATAGTACCGAAGCCGGATGGTTCGTAAGACCTATTCTGAACCTTAAATCTTTGAACCCATACTTACGGGTGTTCAAATTCAAGATGGAGTCTCTGAGAGCGGTGATCTCAGGTCTGGAGGAGGGGGAATTCCTAGTGTCTCATCAGGCTTATCTCCGGTTTGCACTACAGGACTGTCATTACCAGTTCCAGGCCCTGCCATTTGGTCTCTCCATGGCACTGAGGGTGTTCACCAAGGTGATAGCAGAGATGATGTTTCTACTCTGCAAACAGGGAGTGAACATAATTCTGTACCTGGACAATCTCCTGAAGCGCCGTCCAGGGAAAGGTTGCTGGACAATATTGCTCTCTCAACCAAACTCCTCCAGGGTCACGGGTGGATTCTGAACCTTCCGAAATCTCACCTAGAGCCATCATGGAGGATCCCATTCCTGGGAATGATACTGGACAAGGAGTCACAAAAGGTGTTCCTTCCGTTGGAAAAAGCATTGGTAATCCAGTCAATGGTTCGGGATGTCCTGATGCCAACCCAGGTGTCGGTGCATCTGTGCATTCGCCTTCTAGGGAAAATGGTGGCCCCATATAAAGCACTTCAATATGGAAGGTTTCACGCAAGACCCTTTCAGCTCGATCTGTTGAACAAATGGTCCAGATCGCATCTTCACATGCACCAGAGGATCCGTCTGTCGCCAAAGGCCAGGATCTCCCTTCTGTGGTGGCTACAGTCTTCTCACCTCGTCGCAGGATGAGAGTAGACAACTGGGAAGCAGACTTCCTCAGCAGACACGACCTGCACCCGGGGGAGTGGAGCCTTCACCCAGAAGTGTTCAGGTGCTTGACATGTCAATGGGGATATCCACAGATCGACATGATGGCCTCTCCTCTCAACAAGAAGCTCAGGTATTGTTCCAGGTCGAGAGACCCACAGGCGGTGGCGATAGATGCCCTGATGACTCCATGGGTCTATCAGATGGTGTACGTGTTTTCCCCACTTCCTCTGATCCCAAGAATTCTAAAGAGAATAAAAAGGGAAAAGGTTCAAGCAATACTCATTGCTCTGGACTGGCCAAGAAGGGCCTGGTACGCAGACCTTCTGGAGATGCTCCTCGAAGATCCGTAGCCTCTACCTCTTCGCGAGGATCTTCTGCAACAGGGCCCGTTCGTCTATCAGGACTTACCGCGGCTACGTTTGATGGCATGGAAGTTGAACGGCTGATTCTAGCCAGGAAAGGGATCCCTAACTAGGTTATCCCGACTATGATCCAAGCCAAGAAGGGGGTAACTTCTAAGCATTACCATCATATTTGGAAGAAATACGTCTCTTGGTGTGAGAGCAGAAATTATTCTGCAGTGGAATTTCATCTGGGATGTTTCCTGCTTTTTCTGCAGGCAGGCGTGGATGTGGGCCTGCATCTGGGCTCCATAAAAGTCCAGATTTCGGCCTTGTCCATTTTCTTTCAGAAACAATTGGCTTCTCTCCCTGAGGTCCAGACATTCTTGAAAGGTGTTCTGCACATCCAACCTCCCTTTGTGCCTCTCATGGCACCTTGGGATCTCAATGTGGAGCTGCAGTTACTCCAATCGGACTGGTTTGAACCGTTACAGGAGGTGGACGTAAAATATCTTACGTGGAAGACCGTCACACTGTTGGCCTTGGCTTCAACAAGACGTGTGTCGGAGCTGGGAGCTTTGTCTCACAAAAGTCCCTATTTAGTTTTCCATGAGGACAGAGCTGAACTCAGAACTCGTCAGCAATTTCTTCCTAAAGTGATGTCCGCATTTCATATCATCCAACTTATTGTGGTTCCGGTTGTCACCGACACCTCTGCTACTTCAAAGTCTTTGGATGTTGTGAGGGCTTTGAAGGTGTATGTGAAAAGAACAGCTCATCACAGAAAGACGGACTCGCTGTTTGTTCTTTATGATCCCAATAAGATTGGGTGTCCTGCTTCAAAGCAGACAATTGGCATGCTTTTTCCACGGCAAGTTTGCCATGTCCAAATTATGTACAGGCCCACTCTACTAGGTCGGTGGGTTCTTCCTGGGTGGCTGCCCGGGGTGTCTCGGCTTTACAGCTCTGCCGAGCAGCTACTTGGTCAGGTTCGAACATGTTTGCTAAGTTCTACAAGTTCGATACTTTGGCCTCAGTTTGGTCAATCAGTTCTGCAGGAACCTCAGCACTCTCCCACCCGGTTTGGGAGCTTTGGTACATCCCCATGGTACTAAATGGTCCCTAGAATCCTCTAGGACGTAAGAGAAAATAGGATTTTAATTACCTACCGGTAAATTCTTTTCTCATAGTCCGTAGAGGATACTGGGCGCCCGCCCAGTGCTCTATTCTTCCTGCACTGTTTCTTCGTTAAGTAATGTTGGTTCAGCTGTTGCTGTTCCTGTTTCAAGTTTGGTTGCTGGTTCGGAATCTCACCACTATCCTTATCTATCCTTCTCTTGAAGTATGTCCATCTCCTCGGGCACATTTTCCTAGACTAAGTCTGGTGGGAGGGGCATAGAGGGAGGAGCCAGCCCACACTATCAAATTCTTGAAGTGCCCATGGCTCCTTGTGGACCCGTCTATACCCCATGGTACTAAATGGACCCCAGTATCCTCTACGAACTAAGACAAAAGGATTTACCGGTAGGTAATTAAAATCCTATTTTTACGTGCTACAAATTTCAATGCTCACTGGTACCATTCTGTGATCCTATGTGGCCTAGCTCTGAGGCTGAGGTGTTGCTGCTCTTAGATGTTTCCTTTCCACTATATAGTAACAGCACTTATAGTTGAGCGAGAAATCTTTGTCAGGGTTGGAATTTGACAAAATGACTTTTTGGAAAAGTGCCATTTTATGACAGTGCCACATTAAAAGTTACTGACCTCTTTCATATAACCAGTGGTGTAAGTAGGAGTGTGTGAAGGGTGAGGGCCATAAAAGGGGACACCATCCCAGGGGGTGACACCAAAATAAAAGAGTTGTTCTGCTATTTTTGTGTCACCGCCTAGGATTGGGTCACCAACCAGCAGTGAGGCCAGGAAGAGGTTGTAAGCTGCCCCGCAGCAACCGGAGCACTGGGCAAGCCATCAGTGTGATGAAAACGGAGGTGTGACACACAACCTTTTCCCCAGATGTCATAGATTAAGGGGCATGGCTTCATGCATGAGTCCACGGACCCTTTTGTGAGCGCAAGAAGTTCTGCAATGGGTTAGTAGGCGCAATGCTGACACTCACCCTAGAGAAGCCACTGGGTATGACTCTAGAGATGAGCGGGTTCGGTTTCTCTGAATCCGAACCCGCCCGAACTTCATGTTTTTTTACACGGGTCCGAGCGACTCGGATCTTCCCGCCTTGCTCGGTTAACCCGAGCGCGCCCGAACGTCATCATCACCCTGTCGGATTCTCGCGAGGCTCGGATTCTATCGCGAGACTCGGATTCTATATAAGGAGCCGCGCGTCGCGGCCATTTTCACACGTGCATTGAGATTGATAGGGAGAGGACGTGGCTGGCGTCCTCTCCGTTTAGAAATTAAAATAGATAGGAGAGTGAGAGTGAGACACTTCATTTACTTACTGGAGCTTAGGAGGAGTTATACTAGTGACTGATGACCAGTGACCTGACCACCAGTGCAGTTTTATAATTTATTATTATTTAATAATCCGTTCTGTTCTTGTTCTCTGCCTGAAAAAAACGATACACAGTGACTCAGTCACACTCACATACCATATCTGTGCTCAGCCCAGTGTGCTGCATCATCTATGTATAATATCTGACTGTGCTCACACAGCTTAATTGTGGGGGAGACTGGGGAGCAGTTATAGGTTATAGCAGGAGCCAGGAGTCCACGGCTGTAGCTACCTCTGTGTCGGCACTCGGCAGTCCATCCATAAGTATACTAGTATCCATCCATCTCCATTGTTTACCTGAGGTGCCTTTTAGTTGTGCCTATTAAAATATGGAGAACAAAAATGTTGAGGTTCCAAAATTAGGGAAAGATCAAGATCCACTTCCACCTCGTGCTGAAGCTGCTGCCACTAGTCATGGCTGAGACGATGAAATGCCAGCAACGTCGTCTGCCAAGGCCGATGCCCAATGTCATAGTACATAGTACACAGTGTCGGCCACTAGGGTCGCTTATCTTACTCACACAGCTACCTCATTGCGCCTCTTTTTTTCTTTGCGTCATGTGCTGTTTGGGGAGGGTTTTTTGGAAGGGACATCCTGCGTGACACTGCAGTGACACTCCTAGATGGGCCCGGTGTTTGTGTCGGCCACTAGGGTCGCTTATCTTACTCACACAGCTACCTCATTGCGCCTCTTTTTTTCTTTGCGTCATGTGCTGTTTGGGGAGGGTTTTTTGGAAGGGACATCCTGCGTGACACTGCAGTGACACTCCTAGATGGGCCCGGTGTTTGTGTCGGCCACTAGGGTCGCTTATCTTACTCACACAGCTACCTCATTGCGCCTCTTTTTTTCTTTGCGTCATGTGCTGTTTGGGGAGGGTTTTTTGGAAGGGACATCCTGCGTGACACTGCAGTGACACTCCTAGATGGGCCCGGTGTTTGTGTCGGCCACTAGGGTCGCTTATCTTACTCACACAGCTACCTCATTGCGCCTCTTTTTTTCTTTGCGTCATGTGCTGTTTGGGGAAGGTTTTTTGGAAGGGACATCCTGCGTGACACTGCAGTGACACTCCTAGATGGGCCCGGTGTTTGTGTCGGCCACTAGGGTCGCTTATCTTACTCACACAGCTACCTCATTGCGCCTCTTTTTTTCTTTGCGTCATGTGCTGTTTGGGGAGGGTTTTTTGGAAGGGACATCCTGCGTGACACTGCAGTGACACTCCTAGATGGGCCCGGTGTTTGTGTCGGCCACTAGGGTCGCTTAGCTTAGTCATCCAGCGACCTAGGTGCAAATTTTAGGACTAAAAATAATATTGTGAGGTGTGAGGTATTCAGAATAGACTGAAAATGAGTGTAAATTATGGTTTTTGAGGTTAATAATACTTTGGGATCAAAATGACCCCCAAATTCTATGATTTAAGCTGTTTTTTAGTGTTTTTTGAAAAAAACACCCGAATCCAAAACACACCCGAATCCGACAAAAAAAATTCGGTGAGGTTTTGCCAAAACGCGGTCGAACCCAAAACACGGCCGCGGAACCGAACCCAAAACCAAAACACAAAACCCGAAAAATTTAATGACTCATTCTGCTGGCAATGTAAGATTGCATGAATGAATGCTTGATTTTATGGATCTGTTAGTAATGGGTTTAGCTGAAACTTATTACAAGGTGTCCACATGTTTTTGTATGAATTAAATTTCTCTGTGTATATGAACAATACATACATGTTTCTCATATACATTTACCTGCATGTGAAATGACCAAAGGGTTTCAGTTAAGAATAATGTAAATATGCGCATATATGCTTGGGTTCATAGGCACCTTCAGCAGAAAGTTAACCAGAAATCAGCACAGAAGCAGCTTACTAATGATGACGGGATGCGTTTATGTGACCTGCGGTCACAATACCAAAGCCAGGAAAACGCATGCCGACCAACAGGGACTATTCCCACTCGTGGGTGTCCACGACACCCATAGAGTGGGAATAGAACCTGTCGCGAGTGCAGCGAACCACCGAGCCCGCTGCATGGCGAGAGCAGCGAGCCCACAAGGCGCTTCATTGCGCTCGCCCCCCCGCTGTCGGCCGTCCAACAGCCGGGATCCCACCGTCGGTATTGTGACCGCCGGTCACACACACCCAACCCATCATGACTACAAACTCCACAATTTCCATTTATTATATAAAATATGCATGAAATTGGATATTCTGAGAAAAGACCATCAGTCTGTTCCAAATACATGTAAAATACATCTATTTATAAGGGTTAGAGGTCATTACTACTGGCTACGTTTCCCATCTGCCCACTGCACTCCCTGGCTATGTGTCTTTTTCACATTCCCTCAACAACAACAAAAAAAATTACTGTGTGGAAAATAGAAAATCAAGATTCTGGTTCATTTCATAAGGCCTCTGTAACAGAGTCCAGATGTGCAGAATTAAAGAGAATAGGACCGCATCCACCCTGGCAGTGCCTGGGTACCACAAGCTGGGGCATCTGCAAAAGGATTAACTCTTTACAGTATGTGGAACCAGGCTGGATTACACTTAGAATGAGAATGATGGTGGACAAAGAGCAAAACACAAAGATTGCAAATGTATTGGCCGTGAAGCAAAAGGAAAATTGTTGTGGAAGGGGGGAGGGTGTAGGTAATGGAGAGAAAATGTGGAAAGGGAGAGTGAAGGAGAAGGGAGTGACAAGAATGTACAAAAGGAAAAAAACTGTACAGCAGTAAAGAAGACAGGCAGGAGAAACTATCTGTAATTCTCTGCGAATGCGAAGACTGCCTGAGAACTGAAAGAAAGAGAAATATATGATGTAACTTAATGCACACAAGTGGCGCATTTAAGGTGTCTGCTTGTACTTTTCACTGGGGTAAATTGCAACAAACCCCCACCTGCCGGATGGGTGTTATGATGAGCTTCTGATTACTGAAAGCTGCCTTTGTACACCGTCCCCTCACCCTCCTTCTTCCTTGCCCTGAACATGCTCTAAGTATAACAGGATCCATTGTTAAATTACTGGAAGAGGGGCCCTTCCCATAACAGAACATTGGGGGGACCCAGAACAGGCACAAGCAGGAACAAGGTATACCCAGTGCATTTCCCCCACTCATTTCACTATTGCCTAGAAAATATTTGTAACATTTACATTTTCTTGATTACCAAAATTACTTTTGTAGATTTGACCTTTCACCCTTTTATTATAATATGAGACTGTGTCACAAGAAGTCTACCTGTTTTATAGAATGTATGGCTGTGGAGAAGTAACTGTTATGGCTTTGTTATTTGGTCAGGTTCCTGCCCTGACTATCTCTCCAATTGTAAAAGTTGTATACCGTATTGATATGGACTGGCAATCATAGTTATATATTATAAGGGGAATTTAATTAGCTGCGCAACTGCAGGTTTTTAGCTCCTGGTTTAAGAGGCCAGAGCTTACAATACTGTCAGCATTAAACCCTGGGGGTGCAAACAGAAATCTGCACCCATGGAACCTACCACAGGCCTGCTGCGCACGCTAATTGCATAGCTCTGGGACCTTAATCCGCAACCTTTTCCTTATTGCACATAAGCCTTAGGCCAGTGGTTCACAAACGTGAAGCTCCAGGCACCCCAGCGATCCATGTTTTAAAGATATCCATAATTGAGCACAGGTGAATGAATTAGTACCTCAGTCATTTTGATCTAAGCATCTGTGCTCAGCCATGGATATCCTTAAAATCTGGACCATTGGAGTGCCTTGAGGACTGCTTTGGGAACCACTGCCTTAGGCTTTCCAGGGGATATGGGGCTTACTACGGGAGATCAATGAATAACTCCAGATACTTAACCTGGGAGCTAAAAGCTCATGGTAAGTCTGCAGCTAATTGAATTCTACAATGAAAGTTTTTTTTCCCCATAATTTGCAAAATAGGAAAAACAAAGGGCATCATAGATACCTAAAATGCTAGTAATAAGGTACATAGGCATGTGCACTGTGAGTACACAGATCCTGAATGATCACTGACTGTACCAGGATCAGAAGAGACCAATCCCAGCTGGGACCATGGCAGCACATGCAGTGTTGTCAATGAATGATCCAATCCTGTGCTGCCATGTCAGCAGGTGTCCTCCAGGAAGTGGAGAGTGGACTGAGTTGGGGGTGTGGCTCTGTTGGTGACATCTCTGTGTCAGCTTCAGGAGAAACTTTGAGCACAGTAGCAGTTTCCTCTGTCTGGGGGAGGTGGGATGGGGGGTTGTGGAGAGCAATTGCATCTATCACCCTCCTGTATGGTGTGTGTCACCATAATTAATCTTTTTCCATACTTTTTTGTAGGGGATGTGGCCACACATCCTACATTACTTGGTCTCATCACTGCTCTCTATAGCCCTTCAGACAAGAAAGCTCAAGCAGTAAGCTGCTGTATCTGGTAGTCAAAAGGTGAGAAATAAACAATACCCTTATAATAGTTGAATAAGGAGACATGTAACAGTAAGAGTTCTCTTATAGAGACGGTATTATTTTCTAAACAAATGTGCGGGTTTGGATTAACTCAGCTCTTTTCGCGAAACTAGCGCAAGTTCAGATTTATTTTATTGGCTATCCAAAACACGTGAGAGCTGATAGCCAAAAAGATGCCATTTTTGAGATCTGACGAAAACTGAGCCAATCCAAACCAGCACATCTCTAATATAATGGGACAAAATTAATGTTTCATTTTATAAAGAAAGCAATGTTACTTATTAATTATATTAAATGTCAATAAAATACACGTTCGAGTCACATTATGACCACCTTCTACATTTGATATCAACAGCTGTATACTGTTTGCACACATATCACTTGTTGCTGTCATGTGTAAAAGGGGTGATTTATCAAAGTTAAAAAAAGGGATGATTATCAGCGTTCGGGCCAAGGGAGGCAGTATTTCTGGAACAGTGCAGTTTGTGAACTGTTCCTGTGCTGCTGTGGTGAATGTGTATCGTGACTGGACAAATGGCACCATTGCGAATAACCTAAGTGGAAACTGAGGAGCACCTCGTGCCACTGATGTGAGAGGTGAATGTCGGCTATGAAGGTGCGTTAGGACTGACAAACACACTACAGTGGAGCAGCTCACTATCAAAATGAACCTGGGGCTACCAGACGTGTGTCTAAAATGACAGTTCTACCTGTCTAGCTGCTGTCTGTGCTGCACACGTCGTTAGTGGTTATAATGTTAGTGGACAGCAGCCAATAGCCAAGGTTGAGGTTCTCCCGAAATGTGCAGTTCCCAGCAATGGAAATCACGATTTCTGAATCTTGAAGGAAGCAAGGTTCATTGCTTAAATAAAAAAAAATACAAAATGGGTGAAATACCCTTTAGTCCTCATTCATAATAGGTTGTCCAATTCTTATGCCATGCCCCATAGACCTGTGATGTTGTTAGGCATAGTAATTGAAATAGGAATTTAGAAGTGGCATTATGGAAAAGTAAGTGGATATAATTTGAGAGTTTCAATACATTAGAAGTAATGGCATAGCATGCCACCCTATACTTGCCTACATACTGTATTTGCACCATCACAAACACAAATATTTCGCTCTGAATGGGTTAAATATCTCAGCGTTAGATTGCTTTTTATGTTCTACAGCCAACCAGGAGCTGGGAAGTGCCTAAATGCTAGTGCTGGAACACAGATAACTTTTACATAACCAAGGAGAGAGGATGTTCAAGCCACCAAGTTCCTCCAAAAATCACAAAAAAAAGCAATATGTGCCCTCTTACTCTCCCATGGAACTCAGTTACTGCTGCAGTCTGCCAGCCACACTTTAACCCATTAAATAAGTCATTATTTTGAGCTAATATTTTCCTACATCTGACTTGTTGCTGGAAGTACCTTCCCAGAAACGCTGACCCTTTAAATGTGTGTTATAGAGTATTCCGGATGCTGGATCCCAATATTATTACTATTTGAGGCTCGAGTGGTGTGCCAAAAATATGCAGCTAGTTAGAAGTGTTCCTGCTGCTGCTGTGTAAAAGTCTCACCTCGTTCCTAACTGCTACAGCTTTGGAGTAAGGGGTGGGGGGGGGGGGGGGGGCGTAGTGTCTGGAATTTTTTTCCCAATAATGTGAGGAAAAACTAAAATCTGAGCAATAAAGACCTGTGGGGAAGGGAACAAAGGGGGATAAGTTCACCCCAGAGCAGTGGTTAGCTTAACCCTTAAATAGAGCTCACAGGAAATATACAAAGATTGACCTTGAGATTAATATATATGTACTCACTTAATACATATTCACACAATCTCTTTCCAGACTGACAGATATAGGATGACAGTTTGATAACAAGCTATCCTGGATCACTGTTATGACAGGATACAGACAGACATACTGTATATGGTGATAAAGATGGCACGTGATGTTAGACACAGATAACTAGGATGGTGGATAAGTTATGCATTGAAAAGTACACCATATTTTAATAACATAATAAAACTTCTATTAAGAATCTGTGTGAACAGCATTGCAGTATCAGGATATTCATGTTTGTAAGTCCAAGTGTAACCCTGTGATACCTACTGCACTGCACTACTGCAATTCCCTACCCCATTTGTAAAAGTGCCTGGGCCGAATCCAACTTCTTCTCTTATGTCTCTCTGCTGAGAAGAGCAATAAATGTAGTGAGCCCATTTATACAGCAGTGACCCAGATTCATACTGCTACAAAGCATTCTGGAGCAAAGGACAGCTAAACAGACCCTGTGCAATGAAACAGACTTTCCACTCACTACCAGGCTAGAACCGCGCGCATCGCAGCTGCCAATACACACAGACATCAGGAAAATAACTGAAACATTTGTGTCCTCTAATGTCCTCCACATGACCACAATCCACTGTTTAAGAGAGCAGATGCTTCATAAATTCATACATGAGTGATCTAAAGTAAGTGGAAGAGTCCAAGACACACATTATTATTTACATGTGACAGTGTCACCCACAGGTGACATTCTGGAAAGTGTTGTGAACAAACACTGGATGCTTTCAAAAATGTCCCCCTCCCTTTTTATCTCAACGCAACCCAACTGACAGCAGGAGGGGCTGGGGATGCATGTTCTACCGCTGGCTGCATCTGCCATAAATATTCTACAAGTACATTAAGGAGTTAATGCACCACCCACAGAAACACAAACTTCACTTGGGAAATTGATTGCAGAAACTGGGCCACAGAGCTTACAGGTTGACTGAGTCACAGTAAAGGATCGCTTACAAATGCATCATATGAAGTTAACACTACCCATTATTTTATTCTGCTTCATGTTGGTGTGTGCTTTCTGAGGTACGGTCATTCATGTGTGTGTGTGTGTGTGTGTGTGTGTGTGTGTGTGTGTGTGTGTGTGTGTGTGTGTGTGTGTGTGTTTGTTTATGTCTACGATAGATATATAGCAGAGGAGAAATCAGCGGCACTCAGCAGACTGGAAATTCAGGTAAAAAGTCTTTAATCCGGTCCTACGCCGTTTCGGAGACTGCGCCCCGTCTTCAGGGACAAATCATACACAAATACAGAACACACAATGTATCTATTTATACCCTCCCAAACAGGCACTCATTGCAAAGATTAGACTCACCTGTCCGGCGCCACCGCCAGCGTCGCGTCCGTCCGTACTGAGCACGGGTCGCGGGGCACTGACGTCAGCAAACAGCGCCGGGCAGGGAGCCAATCCCAGAAGTCGAGTCTCTGTTGCTAGGTGATGCCTGTAATCAAACAAAAACAGTTTAACACTTAATGTGCTATAAAATGAAAATAGAGAACAAAAACCTACATCCCATCATTACACAAATAACAAATAATAAAATAACCGACAGACTATAGTAGCGTCCACCAGAACTTCAGACAAACTAATGAAAAAATAATAAACAAAAATAGTTATGTTACTATACAGAAATTAGTGAATAACTTGATAAATATCAATACCAGTATAACAGCTGTGTATATTTTAGGCAATATGAGGACTGATAACAGGATGACTCGAGTCAATTAATATATTTCTAAGAAACATTGAAGGCCTAAGGTCTCATTCAGGCCCCGTGGTGACAAGGTGTTAAGAACATAAATCCACCTGCTTTCACGCTGCAGGAGGATTTTGTTACGATCCCCGCCCCGGTGGGAAAGAGGAACATGATCTATAATGATAGCTCGCATGCTGGCTGCAGTATGCCTAGCCAGCATGCAGTGTCGGGCCACCGGTTTTTCGCTGGCTCCCTACTCTATTGCCTGTTTAATGGCACTGCGATGCAATGCCATACGCTCGCGAAACTGCCTCTGGGTCTTGCCTACATAGGCAAGTCCACAGGGGCATTTTAACATACAGATCACGTGCGTTGTGGTACATGTTACACGGTGCCGAATTTTGAAATCCTTCCCCGTTTGTGGATGACTAAACGAGGAACCTGTCATAAGAGTATTACAGGTTGAACAACCTAGTCATCGGAAACAGCCAACTTTGGGACGCAGAAAATGAGATTGTACTTGTTTAGTCAACAGAAAAATATCTAATTTAACTACTCTATCAGCAATACTTTTCCCCTTGGTATAACTAGGGAGCAATTTGGTTCCTTGTAAGGCTGGTAGCGCTTGATCTGAATTAACCATCGGCCACAGTTTTTTAGCCTGGCTAACAATAGTAGTAGTGGCAGTAGTGTATCTGTTGACCCACGGGATTCTTGGAGTCTCCTGAGTCAATGCTCTGAAGGGGCAGTAGTGGTATTCAATAAAGACTCTCTCGTATGCCTCAAGGCTTTAGCTTTGCTTGCTAAGAGTTCCAACCGTGGTTAACCGCGCTCTTCAAATTTGGCTACCATCTGATCCATCGTCTCAATTGTCTGCTGAGGATTAGAGATAATTCTCTTCGCTCTCAGCATTTGAGAGTATGGCAGGCCCTTACGTGTAGAGCAAGGATGAAAGCTCTCATGATGTAATACCGAATTCCTATCGGTCGGTTTGACATATAAGTTGGTCTGTATAACCCCATCCTCTAAGGTAATGGCCACATCTAAAAAATGAACCTCATGATCCGACATCTGGTAAGTAAATTTAACTGCGCCGTCCAAGGCATTGTGTTCATCCAACAGCGCCGATAGTGCCTGTGCTGAACCCCGCCAAAAAATCAGTAGGTCATCTATGTCCTCTTGTAGAAGTACATAGATGACACTGAAAAAGGACCAAACAATTTAGTTTCTATGGCGTACATATAAGCATTGGCGTACGATGGGGCCACTGGGGACCCCATCGCACAACCAGCGAGCTGTAAATATATGCGACCATTGAATGAAAAGTAATTACGAGTCAATACTATTGTTAATAACTGCAGGAACACTTCAATTGCTGGACCCAAATATAGGGGATTATTGGTAATTAAATCACGTACCTCCTCCACACCTGCATCATGGGGGATGCAGGTATAGAGGCTAGTAACGTCCGCGCTACACAGGGTTAACTGCTCAGAAGGAATAGCTAACTGTTGTGGATGCACCAGCAGTGTAGTAGTATCTTTCAAATACAAAGGTACTGCTTGGATGCATGGATTTAGATATGCATCCAAACCGCAGCACATATATATATATATATATATATATATATATAAACATGTGGATGGATCATTTCCTTAGGGTTTTGCATCTTGCAAACAATCAGTCATGCATCACATCTCTGTAGGTTAATATACCAATAAATTGTAATATTCCAGCAATATACATAGCACAAGTGGTAATAACCAATAACATGCTCATCAGTAATAATAGGCACAACTTGTAGTCTCATTATGTATCCCAAAAAGAGGAGAAGAGTAACTTGCGCCTTAGTTGCAGGTACCTGTTTTTGATTTAGACCCAGGTCTGTAAGTTGTTCTCTTTGCTGTATTTATCCCCATTTGGAGATTTATGAAGTGATTTTCATCCAACTCCTGGGGTTATATGTTAGAACAAACTTTAGACCAGAGGATCTATTCACCATTTTGTTTTATTGTTTTTTAATCTGTTTATATTGTTGTTTGGAATAAATCCCTGCCTTTTGGATATACGTACACCTCCTTTTTCTGTGCCATACATCCGGTGTTGGACTGTCCGTGTCTGTCCTGCTCAGTGGCTGTGGTGGATAATATAAGAATTCACGACAGAGCCAAAGGTGGCGACGCGGAGTAAAGTAACCTTTCAAGGAACATAGGGCCCTTACTGGAGGTGAGTGTTTCCTATATGGGATAGGATGATGACCAGTTGAAATTATAAGAAGTGAGGCGAATGACGATATAAAGAAACCTTTTGATGTACATCCCGCATGGTGTGGAGGTCAGGTTTGAGGTGCGAACCTATATACGAAGGAGGAATCTTGATGTTCTGAGGAATTTCTAACCCTAAATAGAGACTTGTGTTTGGGAAGATTGTACATCTGGATTGCTCTACAGCTAGTAGCGCTTGTGGACTACTCTATTTTTTCTTGTGTATTTGTAGTCTCATTAGTCATATCCCATTAGTGTGTTCATACTGGGCTTTTATTGCCACAGTACTGGCCGTAAAAGAGATTATTATTAGAGATGTTACCCTTCACTCTCCACCAGGGATGCCACATTTTTTTTAGTTGGGGGAGGGGGGGCAGCAAGATATAATTTTCTTCTGGCAGCCCTAAATTGCTGAATGTCGCTCCATGAGGACTCACCCGCCACACCCAGAGCCAGCCCTAACCAATATGATGCCCTAGGCAAGATTTTGGCTGGTGCCCCTTAGCACTGCCGCTAGTTCCGCCTCTGACCCTGCACCCCTTTCCCAGCACCATCACCCCTCACCAATAGAAGTCCTCATTTTGGTGCTCCTGCCCCCTATATTTTAAATAGGAACGGTGTGCACGTTTGTTGCACAGCTCAAAAAGGGGCGTGTTCTTGCTGAAAAGGGGCATGGCCACACAATAGTAACCCCAATTCAAATTACGCCACACAGTAGTGCAACTTTATTCACATTTTATTATGCGTTCGTGTCCCTTATTCACGTTACATCACACAGTAGTACCACTTTACCTTATATACGTTATTCCTCACAGTAGTGCCCCTTATTCACATTACATCACACTAAATTGCTCCTTATTCACATTACACCACACCTTATTACTCTTTATTCGCATTAGACCACACAGTAGTACCCTTTCTATACGTCACGCCACACAGTAGAGCACTTTATACACATAATGCCACACATTAGTAATGCATTTATACACATAATAACACACAGTAATGCCCCTTACACATGACACACATTATTAATGTCCTTAGAAACATAATACGCCTTATACATTATGCCAATCTTTATTAATGCCCTTATACACATAATTCCCCTTACACATATGCCGAACACTACTGCACAACCAACCCACCCGCACACAGCTCTCAGATGTCCTCATATATCTTGCACCAATATGCCATGCAGCAGGAGATGCCTGGCGTGAGTCAGCTGGCAGCTCTGCTAACATCGGGCGCTTTTTTTGATGAAAATGCATCTTATTTGCATTATTATGTGGCTAGGATGCACAAGCAGCGTCTGCTGATTAAAATGATATGCAGCATGCCTGTGTGCGACTGTGGCTGTATCGGTATCTGGACTCCAGGTCGACACCAAAAAGGTCGTCACCACTTAGGTCGACACAAATTGGTCGACACACCTTAGGTGAACACCTGAAATAGGTCAACATGGACAAAAGGTCGACATGAACAAGGTCGACTTGGAAAAAGGTTGACATGCATTTTTACAATTTTTTGAACGGTAACCGGTGCCGATCGCAGCGGGTTCCTGGTCACATTATGGAGAAAACGACACACAAAAAACACCTAAAAAAACTAATTTCGACCTTTTTCCATGTCGACCTTGTTCATGTTGACCTTTGGTCCACATTGACCTATTTCAGGTGTCGACCTTTGGTGTGTCGACCTAAGTGGTGTCGGCCTGGAGTCCCATACCCGGCTGTATCTGCATACGGAATGTTATGTTATAGTGATTTCCAGGAATGCACTGTAACACAGCATTTCACATGCAGATATAGCCGCAGTCACACACTGAATATAGGCATGCTGCAAATCATTTTAATCAGCAGAAGCTGCTTGTGCCCCTAGGCACACCAAATGCCCTAGGCATTTGCCTATGCCTAGGGATGGCTCTGCCCCCCCCCCCACACACACACACACACACACACACACACACACACACACACACACACACACACACACAGGGTTGCTGTGATGGGAGAGAGAAAGGACAAAGGAGGAGTTGAGGAGAGAAGCATATGAAGTTGGAGGGGAGAAGGAAACAGAGGCTGGTCCCAAAGCGGCGGCCATACACAGTAACTAGCCACACACTGTACACTGTAGGAGCTGGGTGCAGGGAGGAGGATGGCACTAGAGGTGGGCAGAGAAGGGCTGTAGGGAGGGAGGAGGTGGAGAAATCAGAAAGGGGATTATCTCCATCGTGACACTGTCCGTGCTAAGCTTAGATGGTGGACGCACTGCACATCGTGACCCAGTACATTGACTGGTGCCTCTCAAATATTTGGGAGGGGGGCGAGCCGCACACCCCACCCCCTCTCTTCTCTTGCCATGCTTGGCTCCATACTCTGCTTTACTCCTCACCTGATGTTTATGTGCCTCTATGATGTTTTTGGATTTGTGCATGTACAGATTTGCGGCTACAATCTCACCTGCAGTGCCCCAAACACCACAGCATGATTGACATGCTGCTGGCATTGGGGGTGGCAACAGGCAGATTTACAGTGGCAGCTTTGATGTCCCACGGGCGGTAGGGGGTGTTCTATCTTCTGCTCAGCATGTAGGACCTGGAACAGTAATTTCTCTGACGTCCTAGTGGATGCTGGGGACTCCGTCAGGACCATGGGGATTAGCGGCTCCGCAGGAGACAGGGCACAAAAATAAAGCTGTAGGATCAGGTGGTGTGCACTGGCTCCTCCCCCTATGACCCTCCTCCAAGCCTCAGTTAGGTTTTTGTGCCCGTCCGAGCAGGGTGCAATCTAGGTGGCTCTCCTAAAGAGCTGCTTAGAAAAAGTTTTTAGGTTTTTTATTTTACAGTGAGTCCTGCTGGCAACAGGCTCACTGCAACGAGGGACTTAGGGGAGAAGAAGTGAACTCACCTGCGTGCAGGATGGATTGGCTTCTTAGGCTACTGGACACCATTAGCTCCAGAGGGATCGAACACAGGCCCAGCCATGGAGTCCGGTCCCGGAGCCGCGCCGCCGACCCCCTTGCAGATGCCGAAAAGTGAAGAGGTCCAGAAACCGGCGGCAGAAGACTTTTCAGTCTTCATGAGGTAGCGCACAGCACTGCAGCTGTGCGCCATTGTTGTCACACACTTCACACCAGCGGTCACGGAGGGTGCAGGGCGCTGCGGGGGGCGCCCTGGGCAGCAATGAGAATACCTTGTTCTGGCTAAAAAATACATCACATATAGCCCCTGGGGCTATATGGATGTATTTAACCCCTGCCAGGTCTCACAAACACCGGAGAAGAGCCCGCCGAAATAGGGGGCGGGGCCTATCTCCTCAGCACACAGCGCCATTTTCCTGCTCAGCTCCGCTGCGAGGAAGGCTCCCAGGACTCTCCCCTGCACTGCACTACAGAAACAGGGTAAAACAGAGAGGTGGGGGCACTTTTTTGGCGTTTTTTGATATATTAAGCTGCTATAAGGGAGACAACACTTCTATAGGGTTGTTCCTATATATTTATAGCGCTTGGGTGTGTGCTGGCAAACTCTCCCTCTGTCTCCCCAAAGGGCTAGTGGGGTCCTGTCTTCGATAAGAGCATTCCCTGTGTGTCTGCTGTGTGTCGGTACGTGTGTGTCGACATGTATGAGGACGATGTTGGTGTGGAGGCGGAGCAATTGCCGGTAATGGTGATGTCACCCCCTAGGGAGTCGACACCGGAATGGATGGCTTTGTTTATGGAATTACGTGATAATGTCAGCACATTACAAAAATCAGTTGACGACATGAGACGGCCGGCAAACCAGTTAGTACCTGCACAGGCGTCTCAGACACCGTCAGGGGCTGTAAAACGCCCTTTACCTCAGTCGGTCGACACAGACCCAGACACGGACACCGAATCTAGTGTCGACGGTGAAGAAACAAACGTATTTTCCAGTAGGGCCACACGTTATATGATCACGGCAATGAAGGAGGCTTTGCATAT
The DNA here is from genome assembly GCF_028390025.1 of Pseudophryne corroboree. Lineage (NCBI taxonomy): Eukaryota > Metazoa > Chordata > Amphibia > Anura > Myobatrachidae > Pseudophryne > Pseudophryne corroboree. The sequence continues at coordinate 428,175,988 of NC_086446.1, read as the reverse complement.
CTCTGATACTGCATGTACCACAAAAAGGGGTATTATGTGGGGTCTGAAAAAACTACCTGTAGTTTTTCCTGAATCAGACGAATTGAATGAAGTGTGTGATGAAGCGTGGGTTAACCCCGATAGAAAACTGCTAATTTCAAAGAAGTTATTGGCATTATATCCTTTCCCGCCAGAGGTTAGGGCGCGCTGGGAAACACCCCCTAGGGTGGATAAGGCGCTCACACGCTTATCAAAACAAGTGGCGTTACCGTCTCCTGAAACGGCCGCCCTCAAGGATCCAGCGGATAGGAGGCTGGAAACTACCCTGAAAAGTATATATACTCATACTGGTGTTATACTGCGACCAGCCATCGCCTCTGCATGGATGTGCAGTGCTGGGGTGGTTTGGTCGGATTCCCTGACTGAAAATATTGATACCCTAGATAGGGACAGTATTTTATTGACTTTAGAGCAATTAAAGGATGTTTTTCTTTATATGCGAGATGCTCAGAGGGATATTTGCACTCTGGCATCGAGAGTAAGTGCGATGTCCATATCTGCCAGAAGAAGTTTATGGACGCGACAATGGTCAGGTGATGCGGATTCCAAACGGCATATGGAAGTATTGCCGTATAAGGGGGAGGAATTATTTGGGGTCGGTCTATCGGATTTGGTGGCCACGGCAACAGCCGGGAAATCCACCTTTTTACCTCAGGTCCCCTCCCAACAGAAAAAGACACCGTCTTTTCAGCCGCAGTCCTTTCGTTCCTATAGGAACAAGCGGGCGAAAGGACAGTCATATTTGCCCCGAGGCAAAGGAAAGGGTAAGAGAGTGCACCAAGCAGCTTCTTCCCAGGAGCAGAAGCCCCCCCCCCGGCTTCTGCAAAGCCCTCAGCATGACGTTGGGGCTTTACAAGCGGACTTAGGGGCGGTGGGGGGTCGACTCAAGAATTTCAGCGCACAGTGGGCTCACTCACAGGTGGACCCCTGGATCCTGCAGATAGTATCTCAGGGTTACAGGTTGGAATTCGAGAAGTCTCCCCCTCGCCGGTTCCTAAAGTCTGCTCTGCCAACGTCTCCCTCAGACAGGGCGACGGTATTGGAAGCCATTCACAAGCTGTATTCTCAGCAGGTGATAGTCAAGGTACCCCTCCTACAACAGGGAAAGGGGTATTATTCCACACTATTTGTGGTACCGAAGCCGGACGGCTCGGTAAGACCTATTCTAAATCTGAAATCTTGAAACCTGTACATACAAAAATTCAAGTTCAAGATGGAGTCACTCAGAGCAGTGATAGCGAATCTGGAAGAAGGGGACTTTATGGTGTCCCTGGACATCAAGGATGCTTACCTGCATGTCCCAATTTGCCCTTCACATCAAGGGTACCTCAGGTTCGTGGTGCAAAACTGTCATTATCAGTTTCAGACGCTGCCGTTTGGATTGTCCACGGCACCTCGGGTCTTTACCAAGGTAATGGCCGAAATGATGTTTCTTCTGCGAAGAAAAGGCGTATTAATTATCCCTTACTTGGACGATCTCCTGATAAGGGCAAAGTCCAGGGAACAGCTGGGGGACGTAGTAGCACTAAACCAAGTAGTGCTGCAACAGCACGGGTGGATTCTGAATTTTCCAAAATCTCAATTGACCCCGACGACACGTCTGCTGTTCCTGGGAATGATTCTGGACACGGTTCAGAAAAAGGTGTTTCTTCCGGAGGAGAAAGCCAGGGAGTTATCCGAACTTGTCAGGAACCTCCTAAAACCAGGGAAAGTGTCTGTGCATCAATGCACAAGAGTCCTGGGAAAGATGGTGGCTTCTTACGAAGCGATTCCATTCGGCAGATTCCACGCACGAACCTTTCAGTGGGATCTGCTGGACAAATGGTCCGGATCGCATCTGCAGATGCATCAGCGGATAACCTTATCGCCACGGACAAGGGTGTCTCTTCTGTGGTGGTTGCAGAGTGCTCATCTGTTAGAGGGCCGCAGATTCGGCATACAGGACTGGGTCCTGGTGACCACGGATGCCAGTCTGAGAGGCTGGGGAGCGGTCACACAGGGAAGAAACTTCCAGGGAGTATGGTCAAGCCTGGAGATGTCTCTTCACATAAATATACTGGAGCTAAGAGCGATTTACAATGCTCTAAGCCTGGCAAAACCCCTGGGAGAGTGGGGAGAGTGGGGACTTCATCCAGAAGTCTTCCACATGATTGTGAACCGTTGGGAAAAACCAAAGGTGGATATGATGGCGTCTCGCCTCAACAAAAAACTGGACAGGTATTGCGCCAGGTCAAGAGACCCTCAGGCAATAGCTGTGGACGCTCTGGTAACACCGTGGGTGTTCCAGTCAGTGTATGTGTTTCCTCCTCTGCCTCTCATACCAAAAGTACTGAGAATTATACGGCAAAGGGGAGTAAGAACGATACTCGTGGCTCCGGATTGGCCAAGAAGAACTTGGTACCCGGAACTTCAGGAGATGCTCACGGAAGATCCGTGGCCTCTACCTCTAAGACGGGACCTGCTTCAGCAGGGACCGTGTCTGTTCCAAGACTTACCGCGGCTGCGTTTGACGGCATGGCGGTTGAACGCCGAATTCTAAGGGAAAAAGGCATTCCGGAAGAGGTCATTCCTACACTGGTAAAAGCCAGGAAGGAGGTGACTGCACAACATTATCACCGCATTTGGAGAAAATATGTTGCGTGGTGTGAGGCCAGGAAGGCCCCCACGGAGGAATTTCAATTGGGTCGATTCCTACATTTCCTGCAAACAGGATTGTCTATGGGCCTCAAATTGGGGTCCATTAAGGTTCAAATTTCGGCCCTGTCGATTTTCTTCCAGAAAGAATTGGCTTCAGTTCCTGAAGTCCAGACTTTTGTAAAAGGAGTACTACATATACAGCCCCCGGTTGTGCCCCCAGTGGCTCCGTGGGACCTTAATGTAGTTTTGGATTTTCTCAAATCCCATTGGTTTGAGCCACTCAAATCGGTGGATTTGAAATATCTTACATGGAAAGTAACCATGCTACTGGCCCTGGCTTCAGCCAGGAGAGTGTCAGAATTGGCGGCTTTATCGTATAAAAGCCCATATCTGATTTTCCATTCGGACAGGGCAGAACTGCGGACGCGTCCTCAGTTTCTGCCTAAGGTGGTGTCAGCGTTTCACCTGAACCAGCCTATTGTGGTGCCTGCGGCTACTAGCGATTTGGAGGATTCCAAGTTGCTGGACGTTGTCAGGGCATTGAAAATATATATTTCAAGGACGGCTGGAGTCAGAAAATCTGACTCGCTGTTTATACTGTATGCACCCAACAAGTTGGGTGCTCCTGCTTCTAAGCAGACGATTGCTCGTTGGATTTGTAGCACAATTCAACTTGCACATTCTGTGGCAGGCCTGCCACAGCCTAAATCTGTCAAGGCCCATTCCACAAGGAAGGTGGGCTCATCCTGGGCGGCTGCCCGAGGGGTCTCGGCATTACAACTCTGCCGAGCAGCTACGTGGTCGGGGGAGAACACGTTTGTAAAATTCTACAAATTTGATACCCTGGCTAAAGAGGACCTGGAGTTCTCTCATTCGGTGCTGCAGAGTCATCCGCACTCTCCCGCCCGTTTGGGAGCTTTGGTATAATCCCCATGGTCCTGACGGAGTCCCCAGCATCCACTAGGACGTCAGAGAAAATAAGATTTTACTTACCGATAAATCTATTTCTCGTAGTCCGTAGTGGATGCTGGGCGCCCATCCCAAGTGCGGATTGTCTGCAATACTTGTACATAGTTATTGTTACAAAAAAATCGGGTTGTTATTGTTGTGAGCCGTCTGTTCAGAGGCTCCTACGTTTGTCATACTGTTAACTGGGTTCAGATCACAAGTTGTACGGTGTGATTGGTGTGGCTGGTATGAGTCTTACCCGGGATTCAAAATCCTTCCTTATTGTGTACGCTCGTCCGGGCACAGTATCCTAACTGAGGCTTGGAGGAGGGTCATAGGGGGAGGAGCCAGTGCACACCACCTGATCCTAAAGCTTTATTTTTGTGCCCTGTCTCCTGCGGAGCCGCTAATCCCCATGGTCCTGACGGAGTCCCCAGCATCCACTACGGACTACGAGAAATAGATTTATCGGTAAGTAAAATCTTATTTTCTGCTAATTACTCCTTTACTGCACAAATGGTTGGAGATGGGGCAGGAGGGAGAATACTAAACTGTAGAAGGGGGCATTAGGCTGAATGAAAGGGTGCCGGTACATGAGTTTGATGGTGGTAGGGGGTGTTTAATATGCATGGGAGGGATAGATAGTGGAGTGGGCTTAATATTAATCATTTTCCGGTGAGAGGGCAGCTTGCTTGACTACAGATATCTCCAGTTCCTGGAAATGCATTTCTTAGCTTTTAATGGATAAGAAAAAACTAGAGAGTCCCACCTTTCAGGAGGTACTGGGGACTTGGAAATCAGAGTTGAGGAGCCAGCGCAATCCACCGGCGAAAATAAAAAAACTGCATACATGGCCAGAAATTTGTGGGCCCCATAGCAACATTTTGATGGGGCCTCCGTCCCAGTGTTTCTAGAGAGACACTTCTCTGCAGCAGTTGTTAATTTTATGTCCTATAATAGTGCCCTAGTTCATTTTCTTAACCGTAGTAGAGCCTTATGTTATGTCTAATAGTAGTGCCCCTAGTTTCTTTTATGAATCGCAGTAGTGCTTAAGTGCACCCTATGTCACATTTCAGAGCTGCCAGTACACATTATGCCACGCAGTACCCCCAATTCACATTATGATATATAGTGCTCCCCATTCATATTGTGCCTCATTACAGTGCCCCAGTTCATATTATACAACATTAAAATGCCCCACAGTTCATTTTATACCACACTACAATGAGCAGGTGCAGGGACATACCTACATATATTGCAGGCCCCAAAGAAAAAGTTTGAAAGGACCCCTAAGTACCACCCAATGGTGAAAAATATATATAACACATGTACCTTTGACAGGGAAGATGGGCCCCTCTCAGCTCTGGGCCCCATAGCAGCTGCACTGCCTGCACCTATAGGAGCTACGACCTTGACTGCATACCAGACGTGTGGAGCTGGAGCAGGGACTAGTTGCTGGAAGGCTGATATCTCTGGTTCTGGGCATAGTAGAGAAAATATGCCAGTGTCCACCAAAATGGGAGAGTACCAGCTTTGGAGTATACCCTCAGAAAAACAGACATAACCTGAGATATCTGGCTGGATGGGGACAACTGCTTTGAAGTCAGCTATCTCCAGTTCCTCAGGGCTGATTTAAAACAAACAAACCTGGTACTCCTGTAAAAAGGGGACCCTCAGCTATCAGCCTATGGCTCTTATGCTCCTGGGGCCCTTGAGCAAATGCACACTGAGTCCATAGAGAAAGATGGCCTGCTCTCATGGGTTCAGGACGAGTGCTACTTTTTCCCCTTTGTTAAAGTGCTTGGTAATATGACAGTGTGTTGTTGACATACATAAATATTGACATAAGTAGTATGATCAGAGTGTCACAATCATACCAAAGAAGATATGTCATTGTGACAGATCGTGACATTGTCTAACACATCATATCTATCTATCCCACTGTCTCTTGCTGGCAATCATCAGCTTAAACACAAAAGCCTCTGTAACAAAAATAACATCCGTGAGATGGTTAAGGGCGGATGGTACTTAAAACAACAGAGAGACAGTCCCACAGACGGGGGTCTGTCTGTGTGTCTGGGGGCTTCATTGTGGTGTAGTACGGATCTATGAATGTTAACTGAAGTCTTCTGTAACAACACCGTCAATAGAGTTGTGTGTGATAATTCCCTTATTAAAAAAACTTCTAGGGTTGGTTACACTCCCTATTTCCAGTACAGTAAGAGGTGCTACAATGCTGTCACTGAAAGTAGTCTACACAATTTAAAATGCAGATGCAGGTGCACACTTCAAATAGTAGGGGCCCTGAGTCAGTGATGGACACAGCACAGCAGCTGAAACTTTATAGGCAGCTGCTGTACGAAAATATGCAAATGCTGCAGGAGGTGTCATGTGTAAATAGACGCCTCCTGCCGGGTTCTGTGATCATCTGCTGTGACTGAAGATGCAGCATCAGATCATCTGCAAGAACATCGACATCTGAGTAACCCTCAGATTGCTCAGGATGGCCAGGGAATTCGGAAGACTCAGACCCTTGCCTCGGTATACCTGCAAAATGGATGACACGCTACAGTTATGTAAAATGGTCTCCATCGCTCCCATCCCTGCTCACAAACAGCTTCAGAATGTTAGTCCTGCTGCTGCTTAGGAAGCACTGTGTCCAGCACGTGTGCGGCACTACAAACACTGGAAATGTACACAAACTCAGGCTCGGTTCTAAACCATTTTTAAACATGATTAAAAACAACAATTGTAAACCTCTGCAGTAATATACTGTAAGTTCTAGAATATAACATTTATAATGAACATGATGTTCTTAATTTCACATTTTGATTAAACTATGGCTGGTCATCTATCCTTATAAGGGGAGGTGATTCTCCCATCACTTTAGACATGGTCATTTTTAATTGTATGTACTTTTTGTGCATGTTGCGCTCCATTGTGTGCAATTCAATGGTTTCCGTAGATTTGTGATGTTTGTGGGTTTGGGCCGTGCAGGACCTATTCTGCACATGTGCAGAACGAATTCTGTATGCTCGCAGTCTCCACTTAGCCACAATATGACTGACATACTGCGGGTGGCAACAGGTACCATGCTACAAAACGGGGGCGTGTTACCACTGTTTTATTGATGAACCAAGCCCAGGGTCTGTGTCGTTGGAGGAGTTCCAATGGCCAGGCTGAGAAAGCTTGGCTTACGCAGATGGCCGTGGGCTGCGTCCATCTCAAACAATCGCCGCAATGGTGATCTAATGCAGAGGCTGGCAAAGGACATCTTTTTCCTACAAATACATCTCCTGCAGCATTGCCATATTAGTTGTATAGTATTGCACAGCCACTTCCCTGTGGCTGTGCAATACCATACATATCAGAATAAGGCACTAAGAACAGAAATATACCTGCTTACAATAACGATAGCACATACACACAAAATAAGCACAACCTCATAGAAAATATGTATAGTACAGCATTATAAATGTCCCTCCCCCGGTCTTTATATGAAACTCTTCGGTAATTATTGGCCGAATTCAAGGTGATTGCAAAACAACATTTTCCTCTAATGGGCAAAACCATGTGCACTGCAGGTGGGGCAGATATAACATGTGCAGAGAGAGTTAGATTTGGGTGGGTTATATTGTTTCTGTGCAGGATAAATACTGGCTGCTTAATTTCTCTGACGTCCTAAGTGGATGCTGGGACTCCGTAAGGACCATGGGGAATAGCGGCTTCGCAGGAGACAGGGCACAAAAGTAAAGCTTTAGGATCAGGTGGTGTGCACTGGCTCCTCCCCCTATGACCCTCCTCCAAGCCTCAGTTAGATTTTTGTGCCCGAACGAGAAGGGTGCAGGCTAGGTGGCTCTCCTGAGCTGCTTAGAAGTAAAGTTTAAATAGGTTTTTTATTTTCAGTGAGACCTGCTGGCAACAGGCTCACTGCATCGAGGGACTAAGGGGAGAAGAAGCGAACTCACCTGCGTGCAGAGTGGATTGGGCTTCTTGGCTACTGGACATTAGCTCCAGAGGGACGATCACAGGTACAGCCTGGATGGGTCCCGGAGCCGCGCCGCCGGCCCCCTTACAGATGCTGAAGAGTGAAGAGGTCCAGAAATCGGCGGCAGAAGACGTTCCTGTCTTCATTAAGGTAGCGCACAGCACTGCAGCTGTGCGCCATTGCTCCCAGCACACTTCACACTGCGGTCACTGAGGGTGCAGGGCGCTGGGGGGGGGCGCCCTGGGCAGCAATGTAAATACCTCCTATGGCAAAAAATACATCACATATAGCCCCTGGGCTATATGGATGTATTTAACCCCTGCCAGTTTTCCAGATAAAAGCGGGAGAAGAGCCCGCCGAGAAGGAGGCGGGGCCTATCTCCTCAGCACACGGCGCCATTTTCCCACACAGCTCCGCTGGTAGGAAGGCTCCCAGACTCTCCCCTGCACTGCACTACAGAAACGGGGTACAACAGAGAGGGGGGGCACTTATTTGGCTAAAAATATATATAAGCAGCTATAAGGGATAGACACTTATTATAAGGTTGTCCCTATACAGTTTATAGCGCTTTGGTGTGTGCTGGCAAACTCTCCCTCTGTCTCCCCAAAGGGCTAGTGGGGTCCTGTCCTCTATCAGAGCATTCCCTGTGTGTGTGCTGTGTGTCGGTACGTTTGTGTCGACATGTATGAGGAGAAAAATGATGTGGAGACGGTGCAGATTGTCTGTAATAGTGATGTCACCCCCTAGGGGGTCGACACCTGAGTGGATGTACTGTTGAAAATTACGTGACAGTGTCAGCTCTGTATAAAAGACAGTGGTTGACATGAGACAGCCGGCTACTCAGCTTGTGCCTGTCCAAACGTCTCATAGGCAGTCAGGGGCTCTAAAGCGCCCGTTACCTCAGATGGCAGATACAGACGCCGACACGGATACTGACTCCTGTGTCGACGGTGAAGAGACAACCGTGATTTCCAATAGGGCCACACGTTATATGATTGAGGCAAGGGAAAATGTTTACACATTTCTGATAATATGAGTACCACCAAAAAGGGGTATTATGTTTGGTGAGGAAAAACTACCTGTAGTTTTCCTGAATCTGAGAAATAAAATGATGATGCGTGGGTTTCCCCCCGATAACAATTGATAATTTCTAAAAAGTTATTGGCAGTATACCTTTTCCCGCCAGAGGTTAGGGTGCGTTGGGAAACACCCCCTAGGGGGGATAAGGCGCTCACACGCTTGTAAGAACAAGGGCTCTACCCTCTCCTGAGATGGCCGCCCTTAAGGATCCTGCTGATAGAAAGCAGGAGGGTATCCTAAAATGTATTTACACACATACTGGTGTTATACTGCGACCAGCAATCGCCTCAGCCTGGATGTGCAGTGCTGGGTTGGCGTGGTCGGATTCCCTGACTGGAAATATTGATATCTTAGATATGGACAGTATATTATTGCCTATAGAGCATTTAAAATATATGCGAGATGCACAGCGGAATATTGCCGACTGGCATCAAGTATAAGTGCGTTGTCCAATTCTACCAGTAAAGTGGTCAGGTGAGGCGGATTCCAAACGGCATTTGGAAGTATTGCCTTAAAAAAGGGGACATTTGGGGTCGGTCTTTCAGACCTGGTGGCCACGGCAACAGCTGGGATATCCACGTTTGTACCCCAGGTCGCCTCTCAAAATAAGACGCAGTATTATCATGCGCAGTCCTTTGTTGGCAAGCGGACAAAAGGTTCCTCTTTTCTGCTCGTGACAGAGGGAGAGGAAAAAGGCTACAGAGATGAGCCAGTTCCCAGGAACAGAAACCCTTTCCCGCCTCTGCCAAGCCCTCAGTATGATGCTAGGGCTTTACAAGCTCAGGCACGGTGGGGGCCCGTTCTCAATGAATTTCAGTGCGCAGTGGGCTCACTCGCAAGTAGACCCCTGGATCCTTCAGGTAATATTTCAGGGGTACAAATTGGAATTCGAGACGTCTCCCCCTCGCCGTTTCCAAAAGTCGGTTTTACCGACGTCTCCCTCTGACAGGGAGGCAGTTTTGGAAGCCATTCACAAGCTGTATTCCCAGCAGGTGATAATCAAGGTACCCCTCCTGCAAAAGGAAACGGGGTATTATTCCACACTATTGTGGTACCGAAGCCAGACGGCTCGGTGAGACCGATTCTAAATCTAAAATCTTTGAATACAGAGGTTCAAATTCAAGATTGAGTCACTCAGAGCAGTGATTGCGAACCTGGAAGAAGGGGACTACATGATGTCTCGGGACATCAAGGATGCTTACCTTCATGTCAAAAAATTTACCCTTCTCACCAAGGGTACCTCAGGTTATGGTACAGAACTGTCACTATCAGTTCAGACGCTGCCGTAGGGATGGTCCACGGCACCCCGGGTCTTTACTAAAGTACGGACCGAAATGATGATATTCCTTCGAAGGAAGGGAATTTTGGTTATTCTTTACTTGGACGATTCCCTGATAAGGGTAAGATCCAGGGAACAGTTGGAGGTCAGTGTAGCACTATCTCAGGTAGTGTTGCGGCAGCACGATTGGATTCTCAATATTCCAAAATCGCAGCTGGTTCCGACGACTTGTCTTCTGTTCCTAGGGATGATCCTGGACACAGTCCTGAAAGAAGGTGTTTCTCCCGGAGGAGAAAGCCAGGGAGTTATCCGAGCTAGTCAGGAACCTCCTAAAACCGAGCCAAGTCTCAGTGCATCAATGCACAAGGGTTCTGTGTAAAAATGGTGGCTTCCTACGAAGCAATCCCATTTGGCAGATTCCACGCAAGGACTTTCCAGTGGGACCTACTGGAAAAATGGTCCGGGTCGCATCTTCAGATGCATCAGCGGATAACCCTGTCACCAAGGACAGGGGTATCCCTCCTGTGGTGGTTGCAGAGTGCTCTTCTTCTAGAGGGCCGCAGATTCGGCATTCAGGACTGGGTCCTGGTGACCATGGATGCCAGCCTGCGAGGCTGGGGAGCAGTCACACAGGGAAGGAATATCCAGGGCTTATGGTCAAGCCTGGAGACATCACTTCACATAAATATCTGAAGCTAAGGGCCATTTACAATGTTCTAAGCTTAGCAAGACCTCTGCTTCAAGGTCAGCCGGTGTTGATCCAGTCGGACAACATTACGGCAGTCACCCACGTAAACAGACAGGGTGCCACAAGAAGCAGGAGGGCAATGGCAGAAGCTGCAAGGATTCTTCGCTGGGCGGAAAACCATGTGATAGCACTGTCAGCAGTATTCATTCCGGGAGTGGACAACTGGGAAGCAGATTTCCTCAGCACGACCTCCACCCGGGAGAGTGGGAACTTCACCCAGAAGTCCTCCACATGATTATAAACCGTTGGGAAAAACTCGACAGGTATTGCGCCAGGTCAAGGGACCCTCAGTCAATAGCTGTAAAGGCTCTGGTAACACCGTGGGTGTACCAATCAGTGTATGGGTTCCCTCCTCTGCCTCTCATACCCAAGGTACTGAGATTGATAAGATGGAGAGGAGTAAGCACTATATTCGTGGCTCCGGATTGGCCAAGAAGGACTTGGTAACCGGAACTTCAAGAGATGCTCACGGAGGATCCGTAGCCTCTACCTCTAAGAAGGGACCTGCTCCAGCAAGGACCCTGTCTGTTCCAAGACTTACCGCGGCTGCGTTTGACGGCATGGCGGTTGAACGCCGGATCCTGGAGGAAAAAGGCATTCCGGATGAAGTCATCCCTATCCTGATCAAAGCCAGGAAGGATGTAACCGCAAAACATTATCACCGCATTTGGCGAAAATATGTTGCGTGGTGCGAGGCCAGTAAGGCCCGATGGAGGAAATTCGACGATTCCTACATTTCCTGCAAACAGGAGTGTCTATGGGCCTGAAATTGGGGTCCATTAAGGTTCAAATTTCAGCTCTGTCAATTTTCTTCCAAAAAGAACTAGCTTCAGTCCCTGAAGTTCAGACGTTTGTAAAAGGGGTACTGCATATACAGTCTCCTTTGGTGCCTTCAGTGGCACCTTGGGATCTCAATGTAGTTTTTGGGTCCCAAAAGTCACATTGGTTTGACCCACTTAAATCTATGGAGTTAAAATATCTCACAGGAAAAGTGGTCATGCTGTTGGCTTTGGCCTGGGCCAGGCGCGTGTCAGAATTGGCGGCTTTATCCTGTAAAAGCCCTTATCTGATTTTCCATTCGGACAGGACGGAATTGAGGACTCGTCCTCAGTTTCTCCCTAAGGTGGTTTCAGCGTCCACCTGAACCAACCTATTGTGGTGCCTGCGGCTACTAGGGACTTGGAGGACTCCAAGTTGCTAGACGTTGTCAAGGCCGGAAAATATATGTTTCCAGGACGGCTGGAGTCAGAAAATCTGACTCGCTGTTCATCCTGTATGCACCCAACAAGCTGGGTGCTCCTGCTTCTAAGCAGACGATTGCTCGTTGGATTTGTAGTACAATTCAGCTTGCACACTCTGTGGCAGGCCTGCCACAGCCAAAATCTGTTAAAGCCCATTCCACAAGGAAAGTGGGCTCATCTTGGGCGGCTGCCCGAGGGGTCTCGGCTTTACAACTTTGCCGAGCAGCTACTTGGTCAGGGGCAAACACGTTTGCTAAATTCTACAAATTTGATACCCTGGCTGAGGAGGACCTGGAGTTCTCTCATTCGGTGCTGCAGAGTCATCCGCACTCTCCCGCCCGTTTGGGAGCTTTGGTATAATCCCCATGGTCCTTACGGAGTCCCAGCATCCACTTAGGACGTCAGAGAAAATAAGAATTTACTTACCGATAATTCTATTTCTCGTAGTCCGTAGTGGATGCTGGGCGCCCATCCCAAGTGCGGATTGTCTGCAATACTTGTATATAGTTATTGTTACAATAACATCGGGTTGTTTATTGTTGTGAGCCATCTTTCAGAGGCTCCTACGTTTTATCATACTGTTAACTGGGTTCAGATCACAAGTTGTATGGTGTGATTGGTGTGGCTGGTATGAGTCTTACCCGGGATTCAAAATCCTTCCTTATTATGTACGCTCGTCCGGGCACAGTATCCTAACTGAGGCTTGGAGGAGGGTCATAGGGGGAGGAGCCAGTGCACACCACCTGATCCTAAAGCTTTACTTTTGTGCCCTGTCTCCTGCGGAGCCGCTATTCCCCATGGTCCTTACGGAGTCCCAGCATCCACTACGGACTACGAGAAATAGAATTATCGTTAAGTAAATTCTTATTTTTTACACTGCAATTTGAACACACCCCACCCAGATCAACTCTCTGCACAGGTTATATCTGCCCGCCCTGCAGTGCACATGGTTTTGCCCATTAGAGGAAAATGTTGATTTACAATCAACCTTGAATTAGGCCCTATATGACCATTTCAGGGAAGTACTGCAATGGGCATGCAGCACACAGACTGCTTCTCCTTCCCAGTATTACTTCAGCTTTACTTGGCAAATGCTGCTATGCTAACCATTCATAACTATGTAGGACTGCCAATACTTGTCAATATTTGTAATGCAAGTTTTATCAATTACAGTTAGCTATCCACCAGCATTTTTATGTACTTATTAATGTATTATACCAAAATGTATTTATTAAGGTAAAAACTGAACAATTTCTACACAATTGTAAAACAGGTGAAGGTATACTGTACTTACTAAATGGTTCTGGTCATGGGATTTAAAATGGCAACAATATTAAATGCAAAATAATGCTAGTTTTGCATTTAATAAAATTGTCATTTTAAATCCTGCGGCCGCAAAAATCCATTAGTAAATATACCGCTTGGTGTGTACTTCTGTATCATATACTGTAGCCAGTGGTGATCACAAATGGGCCAATTAAAAATGAACCCTTCCGTATTAGTGGTTGCAGTAGTAGTGATAGTGATTGTCCTTCTGTTTTCCTTCAGTGTAACACCAAAATTATTCTTAAAATCTAATTGCACAAAGGATAAATGTGCACACTACAGCCACGGCCCACAGCCTAGGAACTGATATTTAAGTAGAGATACCAGACGTGTTTGCACTGATTAAAATCCCCCCCATACACTCTCACTTTGATTCCTAGTAATAAAATTGGCTTAAACAAACAAGCAGGGCATACTATCTAGTACTTAATTTAAAATCATGCCTTCACTCAGTCTACAGTCAGGTGTAAGTAATAATTTCCAAATGATCTCATCTCATTTTGACCCTTCCGGAGCGATATTGTTTACTATATTGCCCAGTGTTTGCAGTAAACGATGACCGATAACGTGGCTCACTATTGCCTGGCCAGGCAGCTTAATTTGGACTCATCGCCTAAAGCTGCATAGACGGCCCGGCACTGGCATGACGTCACTGTGCAATATCGCTAGCGATATCGCACTGTGTGTATGCCCATGTATGCCCAGGCCTGGAGGGGGACACACTAGGCGAGACACTAACCCTCAGTTGGGCGCAGCTGGCCTGACAGGCGCCGCAAAGCTGTTCTCGCTCCCCTCTCTGCCCCAAGGGGGTGCAGGGGCCTGTCCCTCCTAGTACCTTCCTATCTCTAGGTGCTGTTAGAAACCCCCCTACTCAGTTTTCCTGCTGCCTGCGTGGAGTGCAGTAGTGACCATCCTGGCCTCTCAGGCACACTGCGCCCAAACTCCTCAGACTTTTGAAGGTTCGTTTTTCCTTTTATTTTCATCTATTGTTTATTTTGCTCATATTGTGAATGAAAATTACAAAGGTTGTGGATATTTTGCGGAAATATGTAGGTTTGTCCAGGGCAGCCTCTCAGGCACATTGCGCCCGAACTTATACTCATGTTCGTGTTTTCTCTTTTTTGCTTCAGATTTTCTGAAATGGCCCGTAAAACCTACGATTTGACTAACCAGTCACCTTGAAGAAATAAGAGATTTGCTGCAGAATGACGATGAGGGAGACCCATCAGTCACTGAGGATATGGGGAAAGAGAGTGACATTGATTCTCAAGATGAGGTGGAGGAACGTGAAGGTGATTCAGGAACGGAGCAAGACTGTAACAAGATTACTGCAGAAATAGGTCACAGAAGGATGTCGAATTATGAATACCATAAATGTCACAAAGCGATCTGCCTGCCCCATGCAAATATGGTCTGCCAACCTTGCACTTCACTGTGCCAATGAATCTCTACTGCTGAACTTTCCAATAGTGATTCCGGGTGAGACTGACTCTACTGTGCCTATATTTTGAGATTTGTTCGTAATTTTAATGTTCATTTGGTTTTTTTTTTCATGAAAACTGAAGGCAATGTGGTGGCGAGTCTTAAATTTCAGTATTTTCTCTGACGTCCTAGTGGATGCTGGGGACTCCGTCAGGACCATGCTGGGGACTCCGTCAGGACCATGGGGATTAGCGGCTCCGCAGGAGACAGGGCACAAAAATAAAGCTTTAGGATCAGGTGGTGTGCACTGGCTCCTCCCCCTATGACCCTCCTCCAAGCCTCAGTTAGGTTTTTGTGCCCGTCCGAGCAGGGTGCAATCTAGGTGGCTCTCCTAAAGAGCTGCTTAGAAAAAGTTTTTAGGTTTTTTATTTTCAGTGAGTCCTGCTGGCAACAGGCTCACTGCATCGAGGGACTTAGGGGAGAGAAGTGAACTCACCTGCGTGCAGGATGGATTGGCTTCTTAGGCTACTGGACACCATTAGCTCCAGAGGGAGTCGGAACACAGGTCTCACCCTGGGGTTCGTCCCGGAGCCGCGCCGCCGACCCCCCTTGCAGATGCCGAAGATGGAAGAGGTCCAGAAGCAGGCGGCAGAAGACTTTTCAGTCTTCCTGAGGTAGCGCACAGCACTGCAGCTGTGCGCCATTGTTGTCAGCACACTTCACACAGCGGTCACGGAGGGTGCAGGGCGCTGGGGGGGCGCCCTGGGCAGCAATGTATAATACCTTTTTATGGCTAAAAATACATCACATATAGCCCTTGAGGCTATATGGATGTATTTAACCCCTGCCAGATCTCACAAACTCCGGAGAAGAGCCCGCCGGAATAGGGGGCGGGGCTTATTCTCCTCAGCACACAGCGCCATTTTCCTGCTCAGCTCCGCTGTGAGGAAGGCTCCCAGGACTCTCCCCTGCACTGCACTACAGAAACAGGGTAAAACAGAGAGGGGGGGCACTTTTTTTGGCGATATTACTATATTTAAGCTGCTATAAGGATACAACACTTATATAGGGTTGTTCCCATATATATTATAGCGCTTGGGTGTGTGCTGGCAAACTCTCCCTCTGTCTCCCCAAAGGGCTAGTGGGGTCCTGTCTTCAATAGAGCATTCCCTGTGTGTCTGCTGTGTGTCGGTACGTGTGTGTCGACATGTATGAGGACGATGTTGGTGTGGAGGCAGAGCAATTGCCGGTAATGGTGATGTCACCCCCTAGGGAGTCGACACCGGAATGGATGGCTTTGTTTATGGAATTACGTGATAATGTCAGCACATTACAAAAATCAGTTGACGACATGAGACGGCCGTCAAACCAGTTAGTACCTGCCCAGGCGTCTCAGACACCGTCAGGGGCTGTAAAACGCCCTTTACCTCAGTCGGTCGATACAGACCCAGACACGGACACTGAATCTAGTGTCGACGGTGAAGAAACAAACGTATTTTCCAGTAGGGCCACACGTTATATGATCACGGCAATGAAGGAGGCTTTGCATATCTCTGATACTACAAGTACCACAAAAAGGGGTATTATGTGGGGGGTGAAAAAACTACCTGTAGTTTTTCCTGAATCAGAGGAATTGAATGATGTATGTGATGAAGCGTGGGTTAACCCAGATAGAAAAGGGCTAATTTCAAAAAAGTTATTGGCATTATACCCTTTCCCGCCAGAGGTTAGGGCGCGCTGGGAAACACCCCCTAAGGTGGATAAGGCGCTCACACGCTTATCAAAACAAGTGGCGTTACCGTCTCCTGATACGGCCGCCCTCAAGGATCCAGCTGATAGGAGGCTGGAAACTACCCTAAAAAGTATATACACACATACTGGTGTTATACTGCGACCAGCCATCGCCTCAGCCTGGATGTGCAGTGCTGGGGTGGTCTGGTCGGATTCCCTGACTGAAAATATTGATACCCTGGATAGGGACAGTATTTTACAGACTTTAGAGCAATTAAAGGATGCTTTTCTTTATATGCGAGATGCTCAGAGGGATATTTGCACTCTGGCATCGAGAGTAAGTGCGATGTCCATATCTGCCAGAAGAAGTTTATGGACACGACAGTGGTCAGGTGATGCGGATTCCAAACGGCATATGGAAGTATTGCCGTATAAAGGGGAGGAATTATTTGGCGTCGGTCTATCGGATCTGGTGGCCACGGCAACGGCCGGGAAATCCACCTTTTTACCTCAGACCCCCTCCCAACAGAAAAAGACACCGTCTTTTCAGCCGCAGTCCTTTCGGTCCTATAAGAACAAGCGGGCAAAAGGACAGTCATATCTGCCCCGAGGCAGAGGAAAGGGTAAGAGAGGGCAGCAAGCAGCTCCTTCCCAGGAACAGAAGCCCTCCGCGGGTTCTGCAAAGCCCTCAGCATGACGCTGGGGCTTTACAAGCGGACTCAGGAACGGTGGGGGGTCGACTCAAGAATTTCAGCGCGCAGTGGGCTTGCTCACAGGTGGACCCCTGGATCCTGCAGGTAGTATCTCAGGGTTACAGGTTGGAATTCGAGAAGTCTCCCCCTCGCCGGTTCCTAAAGTCTGCTTTGCCAACGTCTCCCTCAGACAGGGCGACGGTATTGGAAACCATTCACAAGCTGTTTTCTCAGCAGGTGATAGTCAAGGTACCCCTCCTACAACAGGGAAAGGGGTATTACTCCACGCTATTTGTGGTACCGAAGCCGGACGGCTCGGTAAGACCTATTCTAAATCTGAAATCTTTGAACCTGTACATACAAAAATTCAGTTTCAAGATGGAATCACTCACAGCAGTGATAGCGAATCTGGAAGAAGGGGACTTTATGGTGTCCCTGGACATAAAAGATGCTTACCTGCATGTCCCAATTTGCCCTTCACATCAAGGGTACCTCAGGTTCGTGGTGCAAAACTGTCATTATCAGTTTCAGACGCTGCCGTTTGGATTGTCCACGGCACCTCGGTCTTTACCAAGGTAATGGCCGAAATGATGATTCTTCTGCGAAGAAGAGGCGTATTAATTATCCCTTACTTGGACGATCTCCTGATAAGGGCAAGGTCCAGAGAACAGCTGGAGGACGGAGTAGCACTAACCCAAGTAGTGCTGCAACAACACGGGTGGATTCTGAATTTTCCAAAATCTCAGTTGACCCCGACAACACGTCTGCTGTTCCTGGGAATGATTCTGGACACGGTTCAGAAAAAGGTGTTTCTTCCGGAGGAGAAAGCCAAGGAGTTATCCGAACTTGTCAGGAACCTCCTAAAACCAGGAAAAGTGTCTGTGCATCAATGCACAAGAGTCCTGGGAAAGATGGTGGCTTCTTACGAAGCAATCCCATTCGGCAGATTCCACGCACGAACTTTTCAGTGGGATCTGCTGGACAAATGGTCCGGATCGCATCTGCAGATGCATCAGCGGATAACCTTATCGCCACGGACAAGGGTGTCTCTTCTGTGGTCAGTAGCAGCGCTAATAAAATTGCTAACACATAGGATTGAGTGAAAAAATATTTCTATTTAATATAATGGCAAACTAAGCCTGTTAAAACAAATGTGCACAACTCCTATACTGGAATATTAATAATAAAATGGGTCTCATTTATACATTGCCTCAAATAAGCAGTCCGTTCCTATTTGATGAACTGGATAAGCAGATGAACAATTGTAAGAAAAGACTGACTGCGCAGTCTAACCATCCAACTTTACCCGTGCCGCTAGAGGTGAAGTCCCTTGGGAATTGTTGATGTAATAACACGTCCAAACGGGTTTCCTCAGTATAATGCGGTGTCCTTTCACTTTAGGCGGTGAATTGTGGGATGTTGGGAAATTGGTTCCTCAATGTATCTGCAACAATGAATGTCCAGTTCTGGTCCGGATATAGGCAGTATGATGGCAAATGATGACCCCAGAAGTAGCTCCTGACGCGTTTCGCTGTACAACCTACAGCTTTTTCAGATCCTCTGAAAAAGCTGTAGGTTGCACGGGTAAAGTTGGATGGTTAGACTGCGCAGTCAGTCTTTTCTTACAATTGTTCATCTGCTTATCCAGTTCATCAAATAGGAACGGACTGCTTATTTGAGGCAATGTATAAATGAGACCCATTTTATTATTAATATTCCAGTATAGGAGTTGTGCACATTTGTTTTAACAGGCTTAGTTTGCCATTATATTAAATAGAAATGTTTTTTCACTCAATCCTATGTGTTAGCAATTTTATTAGCGCTGCTACTGTCTATCTGTGTTTTTGTTATTTATTGGGTGTGACTACCCCATTTCAATTAGCAGCAGCATTAGAGTTGCGGCAACCTTCAGCGCCCGATCCATTACCTATTGGTATACATCTTTTGTCTCTTCTGTGGTGGTTGCAGAGTGCTCATCTGTTAGAAGGCCGCAGATTCGGCATACAGGACTGGGTCCTGGTGACCACGGATGCCAGTCTGAGAGGCTGGGGAGCGGTCACACAGGGAAGAAACTTCCAGGGAGTATGGTCAAGCCTGGAGATGTCTCTTCACATAAATATACTGGAGCTAAGAGCGATTTACAATGCTCTAAGTCTGGCAAAACCCCTGCTTCAGGGTCAGCCGGTGTTGATCCAGTCGGACAACATCACGGCAGTCGCCCACGTAAACAGACAGGGCGGCACAAGAAGCAGGAGAGCAATGACAGAAGCTGCAAGGATTCTTCGCTGGGCGGAAGATCATGTGATAGCACTGTCAGCAGTGTTCATTCCGGGAGTGGACAACTGGGAAGCAGACTTCCTCAGCAGACACGATCTACACCCGGGAGAGTGGGGACTTCATCCAGAAGTCTTCCACATGATTGTGAACCGTTGGGAATAACCAAAGGTGGATATGATGGCGTCTCGCCTCAACAAAAAACTGGACAGGTATTGCGCCAGGTCAAGAGACCCTCAGGCAATAGCTGTGGACGCTCTGGTAACACCGTGGGTGTTCCAGTCAGTGTATGTGTTTCCTCCTCTGCCTCTCATACCCAAAGTACTGAGAATTATACGGCAAAGGGGAGTAAGAACGATACTCGTGGCTCCGGATTGGCCAAGAAGAACTTGGTACCCGGAACTTCAGGAGATGCTCACGGAAAATCTGTGGCCTCTACCTCTAAGGCGGGACCTGATTCAGCAGGGACCGTGTCTATTCCAAGACTTACCGCGGCTGCGTTTGACGGCGTGGCGGTTGAACGCCGAATTCTAAAGGAAAAAGGCATTCCGGAAGAGGTCATTCCTACACTGGTTAAAGCCAGGAAGGAGGTGACTGCACAACATTATCACCGCATTTGGAGAAAATATGTTGTGTGGTGTGAGGCCAGGAAGGTCCCCACGGAGGAATTTCAACTGGGTCGATTCCTGCATTTCCTACAAACAGGATTGTCTATGGGCCTCAAATTGGGGTCCATTAAGGTTCAAATTTCGGCCCTGTCGATTTTCTTCCAGAAAGAATTGGCTTCAGTTCCTGAAGTCCAGACTTTTGTTAAAGGAGTACTACATATACAGCCCCCGGTGGTGCCCCCTGTGGCTCCGTGGGACCTTAATGTAGTTTTGGATTTTCTCAAATCCCATTGGTTTGAGCCACTCAAATCGGTGGATTTGAAATATCTTACGTGGAAAGTAACCATGCTACTGGCCCTGGCTTCAGCCAGGAGAGTATCAGAATTGGCGGCTTTATCGTATAAAAGCCCATATCTGATTTTCCATTCGGACAGGGCAGAACTGCGGACGCGTCCTCATTTTCTGCCTAAGGTGGTGTCAGCGTTTCATCTGAACCAGCCTATTGTGGTGCCTGCGGCTACTAGCGATTTGGAGGATTCCAAGTTGCTGGACGTTGTCCGGGCATTGAGAATATATATTTCAAGGACGGCTGGAGTCAGAAAATCTGACTCGCTGTTTATACTATATGCACCCAACAAGCTGGGTGCTCCTGCTTCTAAGCAGACGATTGCTCGTTGGATTTGTAGCACAATTCAACTTGCACATTCTGTGGCAGGCCTGCCACAGCCTAAATCTGTCAAGGCCCATTCCACAAGGAAGGTGGGCTCATCCTGGGCGGCTGCCCGAGGGGTCTCGGCATTGCAACTCTGCCGAGCAGCTACGTGGTCGGGGGAGAACACGTTTGTAAAATTCTACAAATTTGATACCCTGGCTAAAGAGGACCTGGAGTTCTCTCATTCGGTGCTGCAGAGTCATCCGCACTCTCCCGCCCGTTTGGGAGCTTTGGTATAATCCCCATGGTCCTGACGGAGTCCCCAGCATCCACTAGGACGTCAGAGAAAATAAGATTTTACTTACCGATAAATCTATTTCTCGTAGTCCGTAGTGGATGCTGGGCGCCCATCCCAAGTGCGGATTGTCTGCAATACTTGTACATAGTTATTGTTACAAAAAAATCGGGTTGTTATTGTTGTGAGCCGTCTGTTCAGAGGCTCCTACGTTTGTCATACTGTTAACTGGGTTCAGATCACAAGTTGTACGGTGTGATTGGTGTGGCTGGTATGAGTCTTACCCGGGATTCAAAATCCTTCCTTATTGTGTACGCTCGTCCGGGCACAGTATCCTAACTGAGGCTTGGAGGAGGGTCATAGGGGGAGGAGCCAGTGCACACCACCTGATCCTAAAGCTTTATTTTTGTGCCCTGTCTCCTGTGGAGCCGCTAATCCCCATGGTCCTGACGGAGTCCCCAGCATGGTCCTGACGGAGTCCCCAGCATCCACTACGGACTACGAGAAATAGATTTATCGGTAAGTAAAATCTTATTTTTTGTTTTACTTACTTTGAGGTTAATAAATGAGGTTTTTTAATCAGCTTTAGATTATATTTCTAATGTCCTAATGAAGGTCACTGATCACTTTAAGAGCGTTAGAATTGAGTTAATTAGGTGCTAATGACGATTTTCTAACAGGCACCTGTCAGGCGCACTGCGCTCGAACCTGGGAGTCCCAGAGGTGCGCCCGATGGAGGGTTATTTTGCATTTGTCTGCAGTGATGATGTTTACCTGTTGATGATAAGGAGAGAGGAGGAGTCAACTCACAATCGATACACTGTCTGCTTAAGATGTCACTAATGAAGCCAGGGAAATGGCAAAAGTATTCTTCAAATCTATTTACACTTTGAAAAATGTGTACTTAGGAAAAATGTGCAAACGAGAGCCAAGGTACAGATTGGACCTATTTGTAGTCTGACGCTTAAACTCCTGTATAGGATTCCAAAAGTGTTGATATATTTTGATTTCATTGTAGATTCAACATGTATATTATATTTGCATACCTCCCAGTCCCAACATGACCCTCTCCAGGAGGGACAGAATGCTCTGCTCCTGGACTTCCCTCTTAATTTATGATTGCCATCACCTGTGCTGAAACACCTTTCTTATCCATTAACCTGTTCAACACAGGTGCTGGTAATCATACATTAAGAGAGAAGTCCAGAAGCAGAGCATTCTGTCCCTCCTGGAGAGGGTCATGTTGGGAGGTATGTAGTGATGTGCACCGGAAATTTTTTGGGTTTTGTGTTTTGGTTTTGGATTCGGTTCCGCGGCCGTGTTTTGGATTCGGACGCGTTTTGGCAAAACCTCCCTGAAAATTTTTTGTCGGATTCGTGTGTGTTTTGGATTCGGGTGTTTTTTTTTACAAAAAACCCTCAAAAACAGCTTAAATCATAGAATTTGGGCGTCATTTTGATCCCATAGTATTATTAACCTCAATAACCATAATTTACACTCATTTTCAGTCTATTCTGAACACCTCACACCTCACAATATTATTTTTAGTCCTGGATGGCTAAGCTAAGCGACACAAGTGGCCGACACAAACACCTGGCCCATCTAGGAGTGGCACTGCAGTGTCAGACAGGATGGCACTTCAAAAGAATAGTCCCCAAACAGCACATGATGCAAAGAAAAAAAGAGGCGCACCAAGGTCGCTGTGTGACTAAGCTAAGCGACACAAGTGGCCGACACAAACACCTGGCCAATCTAGGAGTGGCACTGCAGTGTCAGACAGGATGGCACTTCAAAAAAATAGTCCCCAAACAGCACATGATGCAAAGAAAAAAAGAGGCACACCAAGGTCTCTGTGTGACTAAGCTAAGCGACACAAGTGGCCGACACAAACACCTGGCCCATCTAGGAGTGGCACTGCAGTGTCAGACAGGATGGCACTTCAAAAAAATAGTCCCCAAACAGCACATGATGCAAAGAAAAAAAGAGGCGCACCAAGGTCGCTGTGTGACTAAGCTAAGCGACACAAGTGGCCGACACAAACACCTGGCCCATCTAGGAGTGGCACTGCAGTGTCACACAGGATGGCACTTAAAAAAATAGTCCCCAAACAGCACATGATGCAAAGAAAAATGGAAAAAAAAAGAGGTGCAAGATGGAATTGTCCTTGGGCCCTCCCACCCACCCTTATGTTGTATAAACAGGACATGCACACTTTAACGAACCCATCATTTCAGCGACAGGGTCTGCCACACGACTGTGACTGAAATGACTGGTTGGTTTGAGCCCCCACCAAAAAAGAAGCAATCAATCTCTCCTTGCACAAACTGGCTCTACAGAGGCAAGATGTCCACCTCGTCTTCATCCTCCGATTCCTCACCCCTTTCACTGTGTACATCCCCCTCCTCACAGATTATTAATTCGTCCCCACTGGAATCCACCATCTCAGATCCCTGTGTACTTTCTGGAGGCAATTGCTGGTGAATGTCTCCACGGAGGAATTGATTATAATTAATTTTGATGAACATCATCTTCTCCACATTTTCTGGAAGTAACCTTGTACGCCGATTGCTGACAAGGTGAGCGGCTGCACTAAGCACTCTTTCGGAGTACACACTGGAGGGAGGGCAACTTAGGTAGAATAAAGCCAGTTTGTGCAAGGGCCTCCAAATTGCCTCTTTTTCCTGCCAGTATACGTACGGACTGTCTGACGTGCCTACTTGGATGCGGTCACTCATATAATCCTCCACCATTCTTTCAATGGTGAGAGAATCATATGCAGTGACAGTAGACGACATGTCAGTAATCGTTGGCAGGTCCTTCAGTCCGGACCAGATGTCAGCACTCGCTCCAGACTGCTCTGCATCACCGCCAGCGGGTGGGCTCGGAATTCTTAGCCTTTTCCTTGCACCCCCAGTTGCGGGAGAATGTGAAGGAGGAGCTGTTGACGGGTCACGTTCCGATTGACTTGACAATTTTCTCACCAGCAGGTCTTTGAACCTCTGCAGACTTGTGTCTGCTGGAAAGAGAGATACAACGTAGGTTTTAAATCAAGGATCGAGCACGGTGGCCAAAATGTAGTGCTCTGATTTCAACAGATTGACCACCCGTGAATCCTGGTTAAGCAAATTAAGGGCTCCATCCACAAGTCCCACATGCCTAGCGGAATCGCTCTGTTTTAGCTCCTCCTTCAATGTCTCCAGCTTCTTCTGCAAAAGCCTGATGAGGGGAATGACCTGACTCAGGCTGGCAGTGTCTGAACTGACTTCACGTGTGGCAAGTTCAAAGGGTTGCAGAACCTTGCACAACGTTGAAATCATTCTCCACTGCGCTTGAGTCAGGTGCATTCCCCCTCCTTTGCCTATATCGTGGGCAGATGTATAGGCTTGAATGGCTTTTTGCTGCTCCTCCATCCTCTGAAGCATATAGAGGGTTGAATTCCACCTCGTTACCACCTCTTGCTTCAGATGATGGCAGGGCAGGTTCAGGACTGTTTGCTGGTGCTCCGGTCTTCGGCACGCGGTGGCTGAATGCCGAAAGTGGCCCGCAATTCTTCGGGCCACCGACAGCATCTCTTGCACGCCCCTGTCGTTTTTTAAATAATTCTGCACCACCAAATTCAATGTATGTGCAAAACATGGGACGTGCTGGAATTTGCCCACATGTAATGCACGCACAATATTGGTGGCGTTGTCCGATGTCACAAATCCCCAGGAGAGTCCAATTGGGGTAAGCCATTCTGCGATGATGTTCCTCAGTTTCCGTAAGAGGTTGTCAGCTGTGTGCCTCTTATGGAAAGCGGTGATACAAAGCGTAGCCTGCCTAGGAACGAGTTGGCGTTTGCGAGATGCTGCTACTGGTGCCGCCGCTGCTGTTCTTGCTGCGGGAGGCAATACATCTACCCAGTGGGCTGTCACAGTCATATAGTCCTGAGTCTGCCCTGCTCCACTTGTCCACATGTCCGTGGTTAAGTGGACATTGGGTACAACTGCATTTTTTAGGACACTGGTGACTCTTTTTCTGACGTCTGTGTACATTTTCGGTATCGCCTGCCTAGAGAAATGGAACCTAGATGGTATTTGGTACCGGGGACACAGTACCTCAAACAAGTCTCTAGTTGCCTGTGAATTAACGGTGGATACCGGAACCACGTTTCTCACCACCCAGGCTGACAAGACCTGAGTTATCCGCTTTGCAGCAGGATGACTGCTGTGATATTTCATCTTCCTCGCAAAGGACTGTTGGACAGTCAATTGCTTACTGGAAGTAGTACAAGTGGTCTTCCGACTTCCCCTCTGGGATGACGATCGACTCCCAGCAGCAACAACAGCAGCGCCAGCAGCAGTAGGCGTTACACTCAAGGATGATTCAGAGGAATCCCAGGCAGGAGAGGACTCATCAGACTTGCCAGTGACATGGCCTGCAGGACTATTGGCTTTCCTGTGAAAGGTGGAAATTGACACTGAGGGAGTTGGTGGTGTGGTTTGCAGGAGCTTGGTTACAAGAGGAAGGGATTTAGTGGCCAGTGGACTGCTTCCGCTGTCATCCAAAGTTTTTGAACTTGTCACTGACTTCTGATGAATGCGGACCAGGTGACGTATAAGGGAGGATGTTCATAGGTGGTTAACGTCCTTACCCCTACTTATTACAGCTTGACAAAGGCAACACATGGCTTGACACTTGTTGTCCGCATTTGTGTTGAAATAATTCCACACCGAAGAGGTGATTTTTTTTGTATTTTGACCAGGCATGTCAATGGCCATATTCGTCCCACGGACAACAGGTGTCTCCCCGGGTGCCTGACTTAAACAAACCACCTCCCCATCAGAATCCTGCTTGTCAATTTCCTCCCCAGCGCCAGCAACACCCATATCCTCATCCTGGTGTACTTCAACAGTGACATCTTCAATTTGACTATCAGGAACTGGACTGTGGGTGCTCCTTCCAGCACTTGCAGGGGGCGTGCAAATGGTGGAAGGCGCAAGCTCTTCCCGTCCAGTGTTGGGAAGATCAGGCATCGCAACCGACACAATTGGACTCTCCTTGAGGATTTGTGATTTAGAAGAACGCACAGTTCTTTGCTGTGCTTTTGCCAGCTTATGTCTTTTCATTTTTCTAGCGAGAGGATGAGTGCTTCCATCCTTATGTGAATCTTAACCACTAGCCATGAACATAGGCCAGGGACTCCAGCCGTTCCTTGCCACTCCGTGTCGTAAAATGGCATATTGGCAAGTTTACGCTTCTCATCAGACGCTTTCAATTTTGATTTTTGGGTCAATTTACTGAACTTTTGTTTTTTGGATTTTACATGCTCTCTACTATGACATTGGGCATCGGCCTTGGCAGACGACGTTGATGGCATTTCATCGTCTCGGCCATGACTAGTGGCAGCAGCTTCAGCACGAGGTGGAAGTGGATCTTGATCTTTCCCTATTTTAACCTCCACATTTTTGTTCTCCATTTTTTAATGTGTGGAATTATATGCCAGTATCAATAGCAATGGCCTACTACTATATATACTGCGCACAACTGAAATGCACCACAGGTATGGATGGATAGTATACTTGACGACACAGAGGTAGGTAGAGCAGTGGCCTTCCGTACCGTACTGCTATATATACTGGTGGTCACTGTCAGCAAACTGCAAAACTAAAATGCACCACAGGTATAGAATCTAGATGGATAGTATACTTGACGACACAGAGGTAGGTAGAGCAGTGGCCTTCCGTACCGTACTGCTATATATACTGGTGGTCACTGTCAGCAAACTGCAAAACTAAAATGCACCACAGGTATAGAATCTAGATGGATAGTATACTTGACGACACAGAGGTAGGTAGAGCAGTGGCCTTCCCTACCATACTGCTATATATACTGGTGGTCACTGTCAGCAAACTGCAAAACTAAAATGCACCACAGGTATAGAATCTAGATGGATAGTATACTTGATGACACAGAGGTAGGTAGAGCAGTGGCCTTCCGTACCGTACTGCTATATATACTGGTGGTCACTGTCAGCAAACTGCAAAACTAAAATGCACCACAGGTATAGAATCTGGATGGATAGTATACTTGACGACACAGAGGTAGGTAGAGCAGTGGCCTTCCGTACCGTACTGCTATATATACTGGTGGTCACTGTCAGCAAACTGCAAAACTAAAATGCACCACAGGTATAGAATCTAGATGGATAGTATACTTGACGACACAGAGGTAGGTAGAGCAGTGGCCTTCCGTACCGTACTGCTATATATACTGGTGGTCACTGTCAGCAAACTGCAAAACTAAAATGCACCACAGGTATAGAATCTAGATGGATAGTATACTTGATGACACAGAGGTAGGTAGAGCAGTGGCCTTCCGTACCGTACTGCTATATATACTGGTGGTCACTCTCAGCAAACTGCAAAACTAAAATGCACCACAGGTATAGAATCTAGATGGATAGTATACTTGACAACACAGAGGTAGGCAGAGCAGTGGCCTTCCCTACCATACTGCTATATATACTGGTGGTCACTGTCAGCAAACTGCAAAACTAAAATGCACCACAGGTATAGAATCTAGATGGATAGTATACTTGATGACACAGAGGTAGGTAGAGCAGTGGCCTTCTGTACCGTACTGCTATATATACTGGTGGTCACTGTCAGCAAACTGCAAAACTAAAATGCACCACAGGTATAGAATCTAGATGGATAGTATACTTGACGACACAGAGGTAGGTAGAGCAGTGGCCTTCCGTACCGTACTGCTATATATACTGGTGGTCACTGTCAGCAAACTACAAAACTAAAATGCACCACAGGTATAGAATCTAGATGGATAGTATACTTGACGACACAGAGGTAGGTAGAGCAGTGGCCTTCTCTACCATACTGCTATATATACTGGTGGTCACTGTCAGCAAACTGCAAAACTAAAATGCACCACAGGTATAGAATCTAGATGGATAGTATACTTGATGACACAGAGGTAGGTAGAGCAGTGGCCTTCCGTACCGTACTGCTATATATACTGGTGGTCACTGTCAGCAAACTGCAAAACTAAAATGCACCACAGGTATAGAATCTAGATGGATAGTATACTTGACGACACAGAGGTAGGTAGAGAAGTGGCCTTCCGTACCGTACTGCTATATATACTGGTGGTCACTGTCAGCAAAACTCTGCACTGTACTCCTCCTATATAATACTGCTGGTCCCCAGTCCCCACAATAAAGCAGTGTGAGCACAGATATATGCAGCACACTGAGCACAGATAT
Organism: Pseudophryne corroboree; assembly: GCF_028390025.1. Lineage (NCBI taxonomy): Eukaryota > Metazoa > Chordata > Amphibia > Anura > Myobatrachidae > Pseudophryne > Pseudophryne corroboree. Next base: position 428,147,767 of record NC_086446.1, on the reverse strand, counting down.
GGAGTGTTTTTCAGGCAGACAACGTATACTGGTGGTCACTGGTCAGCAAAACTCTGCACTGTACTCCTCCTATATAATATACTGGTGGTCCCCAGTCCCCACAATAAAGCAGTGTGAGCACAGATATATGCAGTGCCGTTTCTAGCGGCGGGCGAGCCGTGCAACCGCACGGGGCGTCCGCCGCGGCACTTTTTCTCTCTCTCCCCCTCCCCCCCGCCCACTTGACACCTGCCTGCCGCACTGTGTAAAATGGGGATACCTGCCTGCCGCACTGTGTAAAATGGGGATACCTGCCTGCCGCACTGTGTAAAATGGGGATACCTGCCTGCCGCACTGTGCAAAATGGGATACCTGCCTGCCGCACTGTGTAAAATGGGGATACCTGCCTGCCGCACTGTGTAAAATGGGGGCACCTGCCTGCCGCACTGTGTAAAATGGGGATACCTGCCTGCCGCACTGTGTAAAATGGAGATACCTGCCTGCCGCACTGTGTAAAATGGGGATACCTGCCTGCCGCAGTGTGTAAAATGGGGATACCTGCCTGCCGCACTGTGTAAAATGGGGATACCTGCCTGCCGCACTGTGTAAAATGGGGATACCTGCCTGCCACACTGTGTAAAATGGGGGCACCTGCCTGCTTACTGTGTAAAATGGGGATATCTGCCTGCCGCACTGTGTAAAATGGGGGCACCTGTCTGCGTACTGTGTAAAATGGGGATATCTGCCTGCTGTACTGTGTAAAATGGTGATACCTGCCTGCCGCACTGTGTAAAATGGAGATATCTGCCTGCCGCACTGTGTAAAATGGGGACACCTGCCTGCCGTACTGTGTAAAATGGGGGCACGTGCCTGCCGCGCTGTGTAAAATGGGGATACCTGCCTGCCGCACTGTGTAAAATGGGGATACCTGCCTGCCGCACTTTGTAAAATGGGGGCACCTGCCTGCGTACTGTGTAAAATGGGGATATCTGCCTGCCGTACTGTGTAAAATGGGGATACTTGCCTGCCGCACTGTGTAAAATGGGGGCACCTGCCTGCGTACTGTGTAAAATGGGGATATCTGCCTGCCGCACTGTGTAAAATGGGGATACCTGCCTGCCGCACTGTGTAAAATGGGGATATCTGCCTGCCGCACTTTGTAAAATGGGGACACCTGCCTGCCGTGCTGTGTAAAATGGGGGCACGTGCCTGCCGCGCTGTGTAAAATGGGGATATCTGCCTGCCGTACTGTGTAAAATGGGGATACCTGCCTGCCGCACTGTGTAAAATGGGGGCACCTGCCTGCGTACTGTGTAAAATGGGGATATCTGCCTACCGTACTGTGTAAAATGGGGATACCTGCCTGCCGCACTGTGTAAAATCAAATGGGGATACCTGCCTGCTGCACTTTGTAAAATGGGGACACCTGCCTGCCGCGCTGTATAAAATGGGGACACCTGCCTGCTGCGCTGTGTAAAATGGGGACACTTGCCTGCTGTAATGTGTAAAATGGGGACTTTTTTTTTTTTTTTCCTGTGGCGGGCGTGATGATATCAGACGAGGCCACACCCACTTTAATGAGACCACACCCATTTTAATCAGGCCACACACCCTTGTCGGGAGCGCGCGCGCCTTCTTTTTCTTTTTATAGCTATATGGGGGGGGGGGGGCACGAATTTTTTTTTATAGCAATGGGGGGGGGGGGGGGCGCATTTTTAAATCTCGCACTGGGAGCCAAATTGTCTAGAAACGGCCCTGGATATATGCACCACACTGAGCACAGATATGGAGTGTTTTTCAGGCAGACAACGTATACTGGTGGTCACGTCAGCAAAACTCTGCACTGTACTCCTCCTATATAATACTGCTGGTCCCCAGTCCCCACAATAAAGCAGTGTGAGCACAGATATATGCAGCACACTGAGCACAGATATGGAGTGTTTTTCAGGCAGACAACGTATACTGGTGGTCACTGTCAGCAAAACTCTGCACTGTACTCCTCCTATATAATATACTGGTGGTCCCCAGTCCCCACAATAAAGCAGTGTGAGCACAGATATATGCAGCACACTGAGCACAGATATGGAGTGTTTTTCAGGCAGACAACGTATACTGGTGGTCACTGGTCAGCAAAACTCTACACTGTACTCCTCCTATATAATACAGCTGGTCCCCAGTCCCCACAATTAAGCAGTGTGAGCACAGATATATGCAGCACACTGAGCACAGATATGGAGTGTTTTTCAGGCAGATAACGTATACTGGTGGTCACTGGTCAGCAAAACTCTGCACTGTACTCCTCCTATATAATATACTGGTGGTCCCCAGTCCCCACAATAAAGCAGTGTGAGCACAGATATATGCAGCACACTGAGCACAGATATGGAGTGTTTTTCAGGCAGACAAAGTATACTGGTGGTCACTGGTCAGCAAAACTCTACACTGTACTCCTCCTATATAATACAGCTGGTCCCCAGTCCCCACAATTAAGCAGTGTGAGCACAGATATATGCAGCACACTGAGCACAGATATGGAGTGTTTTTCAAGCAGACAACGTATACTGGTGGTTACTGTCAGCAAAACTCTGCACTGTACTCCTCCTATATAATACAGCTGCTCCCCAGTCCCCACAATTAAGCAATAAGCACAAATATTTGCATCAACATTAATAAACGGAGAGGACGCCAGCCACGTCCTCTACCTAACATTTCCAATGCACGAGTGAAAATGGCGGCGACGTGCGGCTGCTTATATAGAATCCGAATCTCGCGAGAATCCGACAGCGGGATGATGACGTTCGGGCGCGCTCGGGTTAACCGAGCTATACGGGAGAATCCGAGTATGCCTCGGACCCGTGTAAAATGGGTGAAGTTCGGGGGGGTTCGGTTTCCGAGGAACCGAACCCTCTCATCACTAGAGGTATATATTTGCCAGTTGATAGAAAATCACGCATGGTAAGTAACTTAATTTCTCCAGACAATTGACATCCCTGCTGCAATGCCCTGCCTGCTGAACATGCTTTCATGTGTTTAGTCAAATTATAATGGAAAGACATTACCAAATAACCCTAGGTGATAATTGGAAAGACTCGAAGTAGCATGTCGTAGGACACCCAGAATATGTAAGTTATGCTGAAAGATAGCCAGGCCTGACTATCTGGCTTTATGATATACTAGTATTACTGGATGTCTATAAGCCCTTCAGTCCCAGCTGAGGTCTATAGTGTTGTAATTTACTTCTCATTGTTAGTGTAAACCTCTCAGTGTACATTATGGCTATCTGCCCGTAATACAGTTCCCTGGTATCATTGTTCACAATCAAGTGTTGACTTGGACTTTCTTCAGCTCTGACCCCCAGTCTCCCACACTCAGACAATGAGCAGCCCTGACAGGTCTCCAGCTAATTAATCACACAAGCCCTAACTCAATTAGAAGCAACCTCTGTAAGCATTTGATATCTGGGGAATAAAGCAGGGTGAGAATAATTAAATACTTATTATATAATTCCTGATGAGAACTGATCAAGAAAGAATGTGAAACATTATAGGAACGCAAATATCCACAGGGACGCAGCACCCCTTCATTACCAGGCAGACGGCCAGAGAAAACAGCACACAATGTGATAGTAGAACATCCAGAGTGTGAATCAGGTGGCCAAGCCTGTTTACATATTAATTGCACATTGGACACAAAATATTGCTGCAGAATAGTATTTCTCTAACTTCCTTATGATCTTCTGCAATTTATACTGATGTAATGATATAGTTATTTAACAACAGAAATAATAAGTAGATCTATAAAAAAAAAAACCTCTAACTATTATAAGTAAATCAATTTAAATGCCACAATAAATAATGAGAGAGAAATGTTGCTGCATAGAACTGTATGCATGGACTAAATTTATATGAGGCTGGTTTAATAAATTACAAGACCTCTCATTGCATAATTGTATTCAACTCATACATGTTTGTATGATCAATAGTAAGGCTTGGTACAGATTATTTTTCCATATAGTCCCCATACCTGTCTAAGCATTTGTTCCAATGGTACACTAAGGCATCTTTTCCGGCATAGAAGAAATCAGTGTCACGCCTGAAGCTAGGACATGACGTCTTGCTGAACTTCACCGTCAGTTGAATGGTAGCACCGTGACAACTCACGCATGCGGTTGACTGAGTGTGGCGTGGCGTTATCGTGCAGAAATAGAACACCTGTTTGCAGCAACTAAGGTTGTTTTTGTCGAATTGACCTCCACAACCTGCTCAATGTGTCACAATAGCTGTCAGCATTCACAGTATCTCCCTTGATGAGGAAATCAACAAGTAGCACTCCCTTGTGGTCCCAAAACACGGTCGCCATTAACTTCTTAGCTGATGGAGTTATTTTGAATTTCTTTAAAAGTGGGGACAATGCGTGTTTACATGTGTTGGATGCTTGCTTTGTCTCCGGTGTCACATGATGCACCCACGTTTCATCACCTGTAACAGTACGCTGCAGGAACTGCTCTCCTCCTTATGGTACCAAGTTAAGAAACAATCTCATCATATTGATTTTGTGAACTTCTGCGAGTTGCTTTAGTACCCATCATGAACACGTTTTCCTCTACCCCAGTTGCTCATGAACACTGTTACGCACAGTACCCACTGAGGTGTTCAGTTCCTCAGCAATGTCACTAACTCAAATGCGTCTGTCCTCCGGAATCTGACCTTCAATTCGGCACAAATTGCCATCTGTGGTGGATGTGCTTGGCCAGCTGGATCGCTGCTCATCTTCAACACCTGTCCTGCCTTTCCCAAAGGCAAACCCAAACACCTTGATGAGTTGGTAGTGAATTTCAGCTGCTGATCCCTGCTCATCTTGAACATCTGTCCTGTTGTTACCAAAAGCAGTGCATCAAAATTAACCTGTTTCCTTGACAGGACATTATCACCGTACACCTTGACAAGTTGGAAATGAATTTCAGCTGTTGATACACCTTTTAGAAGCAGAAATCTGATTGCAGTTCACACCTTAATGTTTGACAATGTTTCCCACAGCCCCGCCATCTTACAGCTGATGTTAGGACAGTATGACTGGTATGAGGTGCAGTCTAATGGCCGAGAGAGGAAGCAGTGGTCTACCTGCTCTGGCCTAGTGGCAAATTACACTGAAATAGAGAACATTACACACGTGAGAGGGCTTGTTACTTTATTGAACCACCCTCATAGTTGAAGATAACATATGGCACATGCAGTACACATTTATTGTAACTTGAATATAATTAAATATTGACTTCTCCATGTTTTGTTTCCAGATTAGTTTCAAATTCCGATGTCCTACAATCTAAAGAAGAGCTTTCTCTATTTATGAATACAGCTAGCAGTAAAAAAGACGACTTGTGATGGAAAAAGGTGTGAGGTGATAAATCAGTACTGTCTGAATTCAGGGTTGGACTGGCCCATAGGGGTTCAGGGGAAGTCCCCAGGGGTCCCCACTGCCTGCGGGCCCCACCCCTTCCTCTAATGTCAGGTTCCATACTGTGCATTTGAATTATACATTGTTTCTCTATTAGAGGTACAGTTATATAGTCTCCGTATTCTCCTGGTGGCCCTTCCTGCACCAGTCTGAGACTGAACTCCATGAAGGGAATATCCAACTAGCCAATGCAGAAGAGAAAAGGCTAACAGTTGTGAGTAAAGCGGGATACATACTAAACAATGGTGTATCCCAGCAACGGGCAGTCACGATGTACCGATATATATCACGCTGTAATACACACTGCACAATGTATTGTATGTACATCGGCACAATATATTGATACATTCCGCATATAATTGATGCCGCCTTCCGCTGGATTGCCCCATCTGACATGCAAAGTGAAATTCATAATCAAAACACAGTACAACCATGTAATAAATAATAAGGAAACATAGTAAACACATCATGAAACAAAATAAAATTACTTGGAACTATGGTTCTGTTCATGTATCACAAAAATGGAAAACAGACACAAAACAGCTACTAATAGTGTAATACTATATTCCCAGCGGTTTATACATAAAACCAGGTCACTGATGGATTCATTCATCTTCCCCTCCTTATTAAGTTCCCCATGGCCATGGTGCAATTACAAATCACTTGCTCTTAGAGGGTATAAATAACAGAGCACAGAACAGAAATCCTGGGGGCCATGGCATGGCTGGCAGATGTGAACATCCTTGTACAGAGTGCACTCATAACGATGGGAGCAGTCCTCCAGCTATGGAAAACCCAGCAGTACTTTATTAAAATGTCCCTGATTGCATTGATAAGTCTGCTTTTAATTGTGGCAATACTGTATGAAGCAATAAACAATCACTTATCACCGCAATTTTACAATATACATTTTTGCCAAGGCAGCTGCAACATTAATACTGGCTTGGAGATGTAAACGTTAACTTATCACGGGCCAGTCTATCCAATTGTGTACATACTGCCACTGAGAGCTCATTAATGTGGGAAAATAATGTTTAAAAGCTGCATAAAATTAAAACTGTATAAAATGTATAAAATTTAAAGAAAATTCAGAACAGTTATGCATTAACAAATGCTTTATTCAAAGGGTAAAGCAACTTTATTGGTTTTGTTCTGTTATTAACACCTTGAGATACATCCAAAAGCAAATTGTTTCTCTGGCGGTAATCCCTTTTATGTGTTGAGCAAAATTAAAATAAGCCCTATCACAGGCAATCCTTAGACCTCCCCGCAAAATGTTTATATGTCCATCAGGGATGGTATTGAAATACAGACGGTTAGAATGCCGTCAGATCGCAGTGTGTGTTTTAAACATAAACTACCCATAATCCACCCACCCCCCACAGCCTAACCCCCCCCCCTCCTTCCTGCATCCTAAACCCTAATCCTCCCACTAGTATCCAATCCTTAAATAACCCTAATGCTCACCTCGTGCATCCGTCGACATTGTGAGCATCAGGATTCTGACTGCTGGATCCCGACCACTGGGATCCTGACTATATCCCACCCATCAAACCTCCCGACATGTCCATCAGATCTTCCACATGCCCATTACACACCCATTAGACCTATCCACATGCACTTCAGACTGCTCGCAATTCCATCAGACCTTCCTAGATGTTCTCGCACTACCCCACATGTGAGGTCAGACCTATCCATTTGCCCATCAGATTTCTACATGCATTTTCACACACACCCATTTACCTTTACAGCTGGAGTAGCTCTCAAAGGAAGAAGGCACAGCACACTGCACTCCTTTACAGAATAAGCACCAAATTGTGAGTATACTAGTTAGGGAAGGGGCCCCTCCAAAACAAAAGCGACCATATGATTATTGTATTAAATTTACATGATAGTATAGTATGGGGGCAGATTTATAAAAGCTACCCAAATGGATCTCGCTGGCAAGGCACCCCAAGCAAAAACACATCTGAAAACAGCGTCCCCGGTGGTAATTAACCAATCCAGGCCATATTCGCTATATACACTCCCAATACATTATTTTTCACAGTTCTAAATAAAAGAAATTAGATAGCCATCAATTGTCTGCTATGATACACAGCTATAGTGGCTAGGGATACTACAGAGTTCCCCCTTTCACATTTATGGGACTGTCACTTATTTCGGGTATGGGTCGTTGGGTCGACTCAACTTAGGTCGACAGTCATTAGGTCGACCATGGAAGGTCGACATGCATTAGGTCGACAGGGGCAATAGGTTGACATGGTCATTAGGTCGACATGTACTAGGTCAACCGGTCAAAAGGTCGACATGGGTTTTTGGACTTTTTGGGGTGTAGTTTTCTTCGTAAAGTGACGGGGAATCCCAATTAGTGCACCGTGTCCCCTCGCATGCTTTGGGCAAGGTGCCTTTCTCCGCTACCGCTACGCTCGGCACAGATTACCATTCCCAACTGTAGTCCACGTGGATCGTCAAGTATGAAAAAGTCCCAAAAATGTTTTTTTTTTTAAACTCATGTCGACTTGTTGACCTAGTAAATGTCGACCTAACGACCATGTTGACCTAATGCATATCGACCTTCCATGGTCAACCTAATGACTGTCGACCTAAGCTGTGTCGACCTAACGACCGTATCCCCTTATTTCGATATTGGACTGAGGTGAGCATTCTTGATACATTGGCAGGTGAGAGCAACTTGTGTTCTTATTGGCAAATGATAATCATGACTTGTCTACTTTTCCAGGAGTTCCCTGAGAAGAGAAGCAGTCAATGATTGATTATCTAATAAGACTGTAGTATGATAGGACCCACTACAGTGCCCTTAGGGCCTGTATACTGGCAGCACTGTCTCATCACACCTGATAGTACCTGTCTGATCACAAGTAGTGATACGCATCAATTCTGTATTTTATTATGGAGATCCCTTTATAAAAACCGGTTGCCAACCTAATTTTGTGTCAGCTCAAAGCTCATAGCTAACATGAGCTGCTACCGTGGCTCAATCCCCAGACCAGTGGCATCAACTTTTTTTATGTTGACCTAATGACGTTGCCAACCTCCTGACCCTGTTCACCCTTTCCATGCCCCCACCCCCCCATGGTGGCTTAGGGGCGCCGGCACTGCAGTTCCTGCCAATGATATGCAGATTACATACAGTCTAGCCATTCGCATGTAATCTGCTGAAAATGTCCTTCCAGAAATGTCCACCGCCTAGGAGGAGACAGATGCTAGAGGTCCTACTTGACCTCTAGCATCTGCCAGGGATCCACAGCAGTATAGCACTACCTGGAAGTGTCGGGTACGCGGGCACTGTCGGCAGAAGATACAGAAAGCTGCATCTTCTGCTGTGAAACCCCTGGCAACGAGCATGGAACCCAGAGCGTGAAACACCTGGCAATGAGCATGGGAGCCCAGAGCATGAAACCCCTGGCAACGGGCATGGAACCCAGAGCATGAAACCACTGGCAACATGCATGGAACTCAGAGCATGAAAACCCTGACAACAAGCATGAAACCCCTGACAATGAGCATGAGACCACTGACAACAAGCAGGTAATTTAAAAGTAATTACATGTCTGACTGTGGGACATAATTTGTAAGGGGCATTATTGTGTGTGGGGCATAAAATGGTGTCAGGGGCATAACTGTGTTTGGCATAATGTGTAATGGGCATTATGGTGTGTTGAATAATGTGTAATGGGCATTACGGTGTGTGGCATAATGTGTAAGAGGCATTGGTATAAGGAGGAAAAATGACAAATAATGTAAAGGGCATAAATCAGGATTTTTTTTCCTGTGGTGGCCAATGTCTGGGCCTGCAGGTTGCAAACCTGGTGTATAAGGTCGTCTTTTCCTGCAAGGCCATGTCTTTTGCAGTGAGTCCACGCCCTTGCAGTGAAGCCAAACCCCCTTTATGGAGAGCTAGCCAGTTTTGGGGCTCATTTTTAACTGTTCACACCGGGAGCCAAATTGCCTTGAAAAGGCCCTGTTTGTTTTACCAAAATGCCATGGGATGGGGGAAGAAGACGTCAGAAACTTTTTTGGCAGAGGGGAGCAAAATTTATAGTTATGCCACTGCCCCAGACCACCTGCACTGAAAATGATTGATTAGAATTCACACACAAAAAGCATATGCATACCCCAGCTAGTTCCTGACATTGTCTCCTGAAAGCTTTTCTGTCATTTTACACCTTAAGTGCTAAGGATGTGTTTTAATGGGGTGTAGTACGGGTGACCGGCGGTCTCCTGACCGCCGGTCACCTTACCGACGCTGGGATCCCGGCAGCATACCGACGCCGGGATCCCGGCGGGGAGGGGCGAGTGCAGCAAGCCCCTTGCGGGCTCGGTGGCGAGGGGGTGCGCTTGGATGGGATGAGGGGGGCCCAAAGCATTTGGTCGCACATGGGCCCACCGCTCGCTAGTTCCGCCACTGCTCCTAATATTGTAGAAAATATGAACTTTTGCAGAGATTGGGGGAGTTCTTGTATCAAATAAATATTGTGTTAAATAAAACATGGGTCCTCTCATTGAATACATTAGGTTTTCTGCCGTATTACTCCTACACATAGAAAGCATTTAGAGCAAGATGACAAAAACTATCAGTAACAAAAAAAAAAATCATTATTATTTCCAAGTGCAGATTTAGTATGAAAACCTATGTGTAGAATCCCGCTTTCTGATGCCAAAGCATAAACCACAAAGTACTGTATTTCTGGGTAGTGTTTATATTATAGAAAGAAAAAAATACACACATTTTCCTTTAGTTCACTTTCCTGCAATTTCAATTAAGAAAACACTTTTTGACCATTTTGGGTAGATTTTCTTAGCCAAGTTAGTAAGAGTAAGTTTTTGGGGCCAAAAACTCAATTTTCTGGAGTGGAGGGGGGCGACACAAAGTAAAACTTATGTGGCTGCGGCCTAAAAAATGTACTGATATTGATGCTGGAATATGGCCAGCTCCAAAAATGCCAAAATAGGCCCATCACATGGACAAGAAAACTCTCAGCGGCAGCTGGGTTAGAGTGATGGCAGTTCTTCCCCCTCTTTGTGTGTTATGCTCTTTATTGTGTGTCCCCTGTATGTTTATTTATCGGTATCCGGATGATAGGTCGACCAGTATTAGGTTGGCAGTCAATAGGTCTACCCTATATGGTCAACATGCATTAGGACTACATGTACAAAAGGTCAACATGGAAAAGGCTGACAGTGCTTAAGGTCGACAGGTACAAAAGGTTGACAGGTTCAAATGGTTAACATAACAGTGATCGACACACATATGGTCGACACATGTTTTTTGGGGCGGGGTTCATTTTTATCAACGGCTTAATTCTTTATTACCCACATGGACTACAACTGGGAATAGTAACCTGTGCCGAGCACATCGGTATAGGAGCATGGCACCTTGCTGGAAAAGTGGTGAGCAAACACTAATTGGGGTTACATGTGGTTTAACGTTGGAAATAACACCCAAAAAACTTATATCAACCTTTGTGTGTTGACATTTTGACTGTCGGCCTTTTTTACCTGTTTACCTTTTCAAGTGTCTACTTTTTACATGTCGACCTACACCCCCTGTCGACCAGCGGCATTTTGACCATATTGATTATCGACCTAATACTATTGGTCCTCGACCTAATACTATTATCGACCTAATACTGGTCGAGCCAATGATTCACACCGTTCCTTATTTACTCGGCTAATTGATGTCTCCTCATTTCACATAGGGGTCTATTTACTAAGCCTTGGATGGTGGTAAAGTGGATGGAGATAAAGTACCAGCCAATCAGCTCCTAACTGTCATGTTTCAAACCCAGCCTGTGACATGGCCGTTAGGAGCTGATTGGCTGGGATTTTATCGCCATCGATTTTATCTCCATCCAAGGCTTAGTAAATAGACCCCAAAATCTCATATTGACTCCCTTGCCTCTATTTATACTAGATTTGCTAAGGAGAGCTTTTGCCAACGTCTGCTTCTTGATGTGCCCAAGAATCCACCAAGATTCGGAGTCTCTTCTGCACCCTGCTCATCTCAGGCCTTCCAAGGGCCGGGTCTAATGCCATCTGAGTTAGCCAGAGGTGAGGGTTGCCGGCGGAACTTGGACATCTTTTTTTGCAACCTAAAACCCAGCTACACAGTGAAAGTAAAATCCCTGGTACTGTGTCAGTACCTTTGCCATCTTGTGTGCATGTAGCGTCTTTCCAAATGTCACTGGGAAGGTGGCATCATGTAGGAAGGAGGACCCAGTTGCAGGCCCCAGGTAGGATGTAGAGAGGCATGGAGGCCTGCTGCACACAAGACCCCACAGTTATTAATATGCCCCTGACACAAGCAATCAGTTTCTTTTGTTTTCAAGTACTGGTCAGAAAATCAAAGCAAATTTCTGAATAGTTGCTATGGGTTACTGCTATTTTTCACAGTTACCTGTGGACTAGTTTGAAGCAATATTCCCAATGAATAGCACTACAGATGATGTTGCTACTTGTTAAACACTAACTTCAAAATAAAAATACGTATTGTCCTTTCTTGGTCCACGACCATTTTCACAGTGTGATAAACCTTTACGCCTACATTTTTTACATCTCAATTACAATATCCTAGGCTAAATTACATAATTGCTGTTAAAAGTATTTTTATTTTTTTACTACGATTGCCTAATTGAGCCCAGCTTATTACAGCTGGGGAAGTGGATGGAGTGGAAGACGATGTTATCTCTCTGTGTAATGACCAAGCCTGGCAGTTAAGCCAGGCCTGGCAGTGTTAAATAGGACTTTTTTATTGCTCGCTTTATAGATGCGACTAGTGTCATAAGTAATAAGGACAATAGGCTGCTCCTACCTTTTATATCATTCTGTTTCATATTGAAATTATCAAGCTGAATGAAGACCATAGGGGTAAGGCTTGATTACAAGTATTTCCTTGTGTTTCACATTAGGGCTAAAACTTGGCACTCTGCGATTTCCTTTTTTGTTCGTTATGACATTACTCACTGTAACATAACTGATTGCATTGTGTGCAAGTATTCCTGTACAGTGACTCATTTAGTAAGTGGGGGCACCAGAAGCTAATTGCTAAGCATTAAGGAAACGCATGCTAATAATTAGGCAAAAAAGTCTGAAAATGTAAATCTGGCAGCAATCATACAGGAGGTAATTTACTAAGCGTAAAAAAAAGCTGCTCCACAGCACAAAAGCACCTTTGGGAGCACTGTGCAACACAGTTGGTGCAACTGATCGGAGATTTACACAAGGGCACAAAGGTTTGCAGGGCAGGATTGGTGCATTTACGTCCAGCAGCAGGTTGACCATGCCGCCAGGAGTAATAAGGCATATTGAAGGGGGTGTAGTACTGCTGACCGGCGGTCAGGAGACCGCCGGTCAGCTTACCGACGCCGGGATCCCGGCAGCATACCGACGCCGGGATCCCGACGGGGAGGGGCAAGTGCAGCAAGCCCCTTGCGGGCTCGCTGCGCTCGCCACACTGCGGGCTCGGTGGCGACCTGCGGTCACCACGGGTTCTATTCCCACTCTATGGGTGTCGTGGACACCCACAAGTGGAAATAGTCCCTGTTGGTCGGCATGCCGACCATCGGGATAGTAACCCGTCGGGCTGGTGGAGGAGGTCATGTGACTGTCAGTCAGCTGACCGGCGGTCACATGAATACCACCCTATTGAAGGTATTCCTGCTGAAATACAGCTTACAGAGCCAGAATATTCAAATGAGATAAGTAATGAAGAGGGCACATTGTCTGCGACATTGCATATCTAACAGATGGGCACTTGGCTATTTTCAATTGCAAAACAACTTCAACATGGATTAGCTCAGAACAAGTAACAATTGGGTCTCATCCTATGCTTTTAATTGAAGCTGTTTCCCATCTGTATGTCACATACTGAGCAATGCATATAATGTATCACATGTACAATGGGACTGATTCAGAAGCAGGGGTGTAGATATCCGCCACGGTGCCCGGAGCAAGGGTATGTTTTAGCACCCGCCCCCGCCCCCCCCCCCCCCCCCCCCCCACACACACACACACACACACCTCCCCTGCTGTAAATTGGGGGGCCTAGCCAACATGTGGTGGCATGTTATATTTGAAACAAAACAATAATTAAAAATCCTAAATTGGTGACAGGTGACAGGGCCGGTTATAGACCGTGTGGTGCTCAGAGTGAAAGTTTCCTTTGGGTGCCCCCATGTTTAAAATAGGGTCCGTGTGTGCCGAAGGTATGCAACAACAATATAGGGGCAGTACAGACGATATAATGGTTAGTGCCTCACAGCAGATTCCTTCCGGCCAAGCGGGACCCGCTGAATGTATATGTGATGCCCCAGCCTAAAGCGCTGCAGGATATGTGTGTGGGGATTAGTATGAAAAACCAAAATAACTGGTAATAATAAAGAAATAATGGCTTCATTGGGAAGGTGCGTGGTCACAGAATAATACCAATTCAGTAGAGCCCCTTATACACGTTACGCCACAAAGTAGAGCCCCTTATACTTGATACACTAGGGTTGAGCCCCTTATACACATTAGTATTACACTGTGGTAGAGCTGCTATGAAAGTAGCTGTATTTAACTATTTACTTGTTTAATTTAAATGAATTTAAAAAACACTACCTCACAACCCCCAATTCCTTAATAAAAATAAAGCCCCAAATGTGACCGCCTTCTACAGACCTGATAACACCCCAATCTCCCTCTGAAAATAATGCCCCAAAACTGACCCCCCCCAGATCTGATAATCTCCCAATGCCTCAATGAAAATAATGCCCCAAATGTAATCCCCCAACAGATCTGAACCCCCAAACTGTCAATGAAAATAAAACACCAAAATTAGAACTGCCATCCCAGACCCACTATGCTTCAATGAAAATAATGTCCCAGAATTGCCTGAGAGGCAGAAAGAGCTGTGCTGCAGCAGCCTGAGGGGCAGAGAGCTGCACCACAGCAGCCTGAGGTGCAGAGAGAGATGCTGCAGCTGCCTGAGAGACAAAGTGAGATGCTGCAGCTTCTAATGCAGAGAGAGGTGCTGCAGCAGCAGCAGCTGGGGCAGAGAAAGGTGCTGCAGCATCAATGTAGACAGAAGTGCTGTTGCAGCCGGGGCAGAGAGAGGTGCTGCTGCTGTAGCAGCTGCTGCAAAGAGAGGTGCTGCAGCAGTAGCTGGAGCAGAGAGGTGCTGCAGTATCAATGTAGAGAGAAGTGCTACAGCAGATAGGGCAGAGAAAGCTACTGCAGCATCCGAAGTAGAGACATGTGCTGAAGTTTCCGGGAAAGAGAGAGGTGCTACAGCAGTGGGGCGAGTGGTGCTGCAGGACAAAAGTAACCCTGCTGCACAGCTACAAGCAGATAGTGAGACATAAAAAGAGGGCGAGCAGAGCTCCAGCATGTTCCAGCTGTCAGCGTCTCCTGCTATCGCCTCTGTCCTGCTCTGTTCCCTACCTAGTCTCCAAGTGAGTGTGCGCCCCCACTGCTTCTCCTCCTCTGCGGCTGCCAGTACAGTGGCCTGTGGGAAGGGGGGGGGGGGGGTGTTAAGGCAGCAGCGCGCCGTCTAACTTTTTTGTCACCCGGGGCTCGCGCTCCACCGGAGCCACCCTCGCTGCACCCGTTCATAAGCGGATGCTAATTGCGTCGCTGCTGTATGTTTCGATGCAGCTGCAATGCCAAACTATACTAATGCGATCTGTCAGGAGGAGCCCTGCAGATTCCCAGTTCTGATCCTGCGCCTGGGCAGATCTCTCACCATCAGTGTTGTACAAAAACCATTGGCTTTGCATACAACACTGCATCAGGCCCAATATTGCCACATGTAATAAATTGTCCCCTCACTTTCATGATTAACATAAACCTATACTATACCAAACTGTGTAAGAAAAATGTGAATGTTTATTTGATTGAAATGGGTGGTGCTAAATTTGATAGAGGTTCATCGTTTTTTTTATCTGAAGTTGACACACTTGCACAGTGTGTCTCAGATTTTCCTGCCTCTGGGGGTTATTCAGGTTTGTTAGCAAACAAAAAAAGTTAGCAATTGGGCAAAACTATGTTACACTGCAGGTGGGGCAGATGTAACATGTGCAGAGAGAGTTAGATTTGGGTGGGGTGTGTTCAAACTGAAATCTTAATTGCAGTGCAGAAATTAAGCAGCCCATTTTTACCCTGCACAGAAACAATATAACCTACCCAAATCTATCTCTGCACTTGTTACATCTGCATCACCTGCACTGCACATGGGGCCTAATTCAGATCTGTTCGCTCGCTAGCGTTTTCCGCTGCGCAGCGATTAGGTATCTACTGCGCATGAGTATGCACCGCAATGCGCAGGCGCGTCGTATGGGTACAAAGCAGATCGTTGCAGCGCTGCAAAAAATAGCTAGCGAGCGAACAGATCTGAATTAGGCCCATGGTTTTGCCCAATTGCTAACTTTTTTAGTTTGCTAACAAACCTAAATAAGGCCCTCTGTACACATTGAGCCACACTTTTTTAGAAGGTGATTGTTGGTGTGCTATAGATGCAGCATTAATGCCCAGTTTCTATGGTAGCAGTAATAGAAATAAGCCTAAACTATGTACAGTAAGTAGTACATTCCCAGTAATAGGCCACCAGTGTAATACAGGTTGAGTCTCCCTTATCCAAAATGCTTGGGACCAGAGGTATTTTGGATATGGGATTTTTCCGTATTTTGGAATAATTGCATCCCATAATGAGATATCATGGTGATGGGACCCAAGTCTAGCACAGAATGTATTTATGTTTCATATACACCTTATACACACAGCCTGAAGGTCATTTTAGCCAATATTTTTTATAACTTTGTGCATTAAACAAAGTGTGTGTACATTCACACAATTCATTTATGTTTCATATACACCTTATACACACAGCCTGAAGGTCATTTAATACAATATTTTTAATAACTTTGTGTATTAAACAAGGTTTGTGTACATTGAGCCATCAAAAAAACAAAGGTTTCACTATCTCACTCTCGCTCAAAAAAGTCTGTATTTCGGAATATTCCGTATTTCGGATATTTGGATATGGGATACTCAACCTGTACTGTGTAATAGTTTTTCAGTAGTTGTATGCCAAACGTAGTTGCCCAATAATTTGCCAGCAGTAGATGTTTTATTTCAGTAGCAGTTACCCAAGAATATGTCAGCAGGAATACCCAGGGACATTTTGGCAGTAGTATATATATATATATATATATATATATATACCATAAGTAGTCACCCACATAAAAAGCCAGCAGGAATGCCTGGTAATATTACTGTACTGGAGGCTATATGCCATTAGTTAGTCAGTAATGTAATTGTTATTTTACTTCCTTTTGCAGAGGAAGTACTTTAATCCATTAAAAAGTCTTCAGGAAGTTATGTTGTAGCTCATAAGTCTAAATTCCCTTCAGCTTCCTGATTCTGGCTTCAGAGTCACTTCTGGTAGGAGGTCAACGAATATGCAACTAATGTATGAGATGAATTGTACTACTACTTGGAGAAATAAAGAAGACTCTTGTCTAGTGGCACTCTTGACTTCCAATTAAAATAAAATGTAACTTATTCAATATATATATTGAAAATAAATTCAAAAGAGATGTTCCCAATATGCTGCTTAATGAGTTTAAAACATTCAATTAGGCTTACACATCAAATATCATAATGTATAAATGTGCGTATGCAACGACTCTGTGGAAATTGTATTGAAATTAGAAGTCAAGAGTGCCCCCAGACAAGTCTTCTATATTTCTCCCAGTAATAGTGGTTTATACTTCTGACTCAGGGGAGCACCGCCAACCCACATACATCATCTGGGGTATTATCCACAGAGGTGGCCCCAATAAATGACATAGGTAGTTGGTTAAGCAAATAAACAACACAATTGTTATTTTCTCTCTGTACGTCCTTCTTGGCTCACCATACCTGGGCTAGAGATAAGGGAGGGACTTAGTGTGGAGCCATATTGCCTTTCCCCTTTTCTCAATCATATCTGGTAGCAGGTATGATACGGTGGGCTGTCTGGTGACAAGAATATAAAGCTAAACTATGGGGCCGATTCTCAGTCACATATAATGCTGTTCACATAACTATGTTCTGTGACTGTGTGTAAGTCTAAATCACTGACGTTGCATGCGCCTCATGGTGTGTGTGTGTGTGTGTGTGTGTGTGTGTGTGTGTGTGTGTGTGTGTTTTTATGGAGTGTTGCAGGATTGGTTGTGCTGCATCAGGTACATTGGAGGCCATGAGGTGAATGTATAACACCCGCAGTGACGTGGGAAACATGAACTATTTGGGGTGTATAACGCTTCCTACTGTCTCCCTTTCCCAAGGCGAAGCAGGAAACAGCAGCGCTGAGATGTATTAACACCTCAGATGCTGAAGTAGGGAAGTGAAACCCCCCCCCGGTGGTCACTACTAAAGCACACAGCGAATCAGCCTAGTGTCGATGCGCTGTGTCTTTTTCTCTGGCTGGCTCCATGGGCCAGATCACGCTACTATCGTGAGATCTCACATGCAGCCCGGAGCTGCCATCCGCCGCTGCCAGGGACAGCGATGCTCCTGGCTGTGGTGTATAGACAACAACACCAGCAGCTGTCGAAATCGATAGCTATAGGTGTCAGAATGGTCAGTGCCACTGACTGTTCATACATTGCTCCCGCATACCGTCATGCTATCTTGTAGATAGCAGCGCAGCTATAAACAGGGGCGCCCCAGCCACTTAACACACACGTCTTACAAGGGATACAACTTCTCCCCCAGATCTGAGGATCTACCCCCATATTCTGATGGAGATTCTGCACCTATCATGGGGCTGGTGCAAGTCCTGATGGAGCTTCTGATGGTAAGTCCCTCAAGGTGGGTGTAACAGCCCTTGCACATTCAGGCACATGCTTGTAAACCAGGGGAAGGGCTTTACATTAAGTTGCAGGCATGTGGCAAAAGACGCTAAAGTGGTTGCAGCAGCAGAATTAGCCCTATCTATTTTCAAGTATTCAAAGTTCAGCCATATCTTGTTGCAAATCTAATATAATAAGCAAGGGTGAAGCTAGACTTTCTGTGACTGGGGCAAAGGCCTCACGGGCAGCCAGGGCCGCGTGCATCACTCACGTAGTAGTCATTGCGGTGGTGCTGGCTTCATTTGCCATCACCTACCTACTGTTTCCCCTCATCTAGTTACGTCGGCCCCGCGATAGACACTAGAGGATTAAGGGGGACATGTACTAAGCAATGATAAAAGTAGAGAAGTGAGCCAGTGGAGAAGTCGCCCATGACAACCAAATCAGCAGTGACGTAACATTTAGAATTTGCATAATATAATAATATACAGAGCAGCTGATTGGTTGTCATGGGCAACTTCTCCACTGGCACACTTCTCCACTTTTATCACTGCTTAGTACATGTCCCCCTAAGCAGGGCCGAAACTAGGGGGGGGCTAGGGGGGCAGGCGACCTGGGCGCCAGAATGGAGGGGGCGCCGAGACCCCCTAACACCCGCGGCGGCACTTACTTTTAAAAACCCCCTTCTCCCAAGTGCCCAGCTCGGGGGGCGGGGTTTCGCGGAATGACGCGATTGCGTCGTGACGTCACGGCGCAAACGCGTCATTCCACGAAACCCCGCCGGAGGAGGGAGAAGGGGGAGCCCGGAGCCGCGCAGACGAGGAGGGAGAGGCGGCTGAAGAGCGGCGAGAACCGCTTCAAATGTAAGTCAGCCCCTCTCCC
The DNA here is from genome assembly GCF_028390025.1 of Pseudophryne corroboree. Classification (NCBI taxonomy): domain Eukaryota; kingdom Metazoa; phylum Chordata; class Amphibia; order Anura; family Myobatrachidae; genus Pseudophryne; species Pseudophryne corroboree. Next base: position 428,128,616 of record NC_086446.1, on the reverse strand, counting down.
TTCCTCTCTCTCTCTCTCTCTCCCTCCACCACCTGCCGCAATGTGTAAAATGGGGACCTGTGCCTGCCGCTATGTGTAAAATGGGGACCTGTGCCTGCCGCTATGTGTAAAATGGGGACACTTGCCAGCGTACTGTGTAAAATGGGGACCTGTGCCTGCCGCTATGTGTAAAATGGGGACACTTGCCAGCGTACTGTGTAAAATGGGGACCTGTGCCTGCCGCAATGTGTAAAATGGGGACACTTGCCAGCGTACTGTGTAAAATGGGGACCTGTGCCTGCCGCTATGTGTAAAATGGGGACACTTGCCAGCGTACTGTGTAAAATGGGGACCTGTGCCTGCCGCAATGTGTAAAATGGGGACACTTTTTCCTGCCGCAATGTGTAAAATGGGGACACTTTTTCCTGCCGCAATGTGTAAAATGGGGACACCTGTCTGCCGCAATGTGTAAAATGGGGACACTTGCCAGCGTACTGTGTAAAATGGGGACCTGTGCCTGCCGCTATGTGTAAAATGGGGACACTTGCCAGCGTACTGTGTAAAATGGGGACCTGTGCCTGCCGCAATGTGTAAAATGGGGACCTGTGCCTGCCGCAATGTGTAAAATGGGGACACTTGCCAGCGTACTGTGTAAAATGGGGACCTGTGCCTGCCGCTATGTGTAAAATGGGGACACTTGCCAGCGTACTGTGTAAAATGGGGACCTGTGCCTGCCGCAATGTGTAAAATGGGGACACTTTTTCCTGCCGCAATGTGTAAAATGGGGACACTTTTTCCTGCCGCAATGTGTAAAATGGGGACACCTGTCTGCCGCAATGTGTAAAATGGGGAATGGGGACACTTGCCTGTCGTACTGTGTAAATTGGGGACACTTTTTCCTGGATATGAAATTTATGTTAGAAAAGGCAGTTTCTCAGGTAAAAAAGTTCTGAAAGAGAGAGAGATATATATATATATATATATATATATATATAATATTTTTATTCATTTATTTTTTATTTTTTCTATTTTATTTTATTATTTTTATTTATTTATTGTAAAATATATATATATTTTTTTTTTGCGGGGGGGGGGGGGGGGGTGTCAAATGACTACCTTGCCCCGGGTGACAAAAATCCTAGTTTCGGCCCTGCCCTAAGTCTCATCCCCTGAGAAGATGGTCCTGACTCTGAGCCTGGAGACAAGGAGCAGGAGCTGCTATTTCTCACAAGTTCCATATGGCTGTAAGTAAATGTGTATGTCCAATCTACACAAAGGCCTTCCCTGGGCAATCATTCACTGGTTTCTTACCCCCTAAGTAGTCCAACAAAGAGATCAAACAGGTCTGTAAGGAGAAGGGCTGTGCCCTACAGATATATGCTGTGCAAATTACCAACATATATAAATTCAGGTGTGTATGTGCCCTGTTTGTATGTTCATGTATGTGATGTCTATATATCTCTGTAGGTTAATACTTATATTCATGTGTGTATATCTTGGTTACAGGTGTGTCCTCATATATCTAGCCTCAATACGCCATGCAGTGCGAGATGCCTGGGATGAGTCAGCAGCCAGGTCCTGTGCAACTCTGCTAGCATCGGGCATCCTTTTTTGCCCACAATGAGTCTTACTTGTGATGTGATGCTTGGGTGGTGGGTGGCAAACCCTATTTTTGCACCTGGACCCATCACTCACTAGTTGCACCACTGTTGCCATTTAATACAAAGAGCATCAGTGACCACCGTATAATACAGAGAACATCACAGTGACCGCTATGTAATACAGAGAAAGAACACCATTGGGCCTGACTCAGAGTTGTATGCTAATGTTTTCATAATTGAGCAATTATCGGCAGACTGCGCATGCGCTGTGACCACATTGTTCATGTGTAGAGGTGCCTTTGCGAGTCTGCTCGCAGTGAGGATATAATCGCAGAGTGATTGACAGGAAGTGACCGTTTAGAGGAGTTAATGGGCAGGGGAGGCAATAATGCAGACGTGTCGTGGCCATGTTCAGGGTGTGTATATGCTGTCAGCTGCGATCAAGCACGCAGAGAAAAATAATGCCTATATCGCTATTACCACGTCCAGTGTGTGTAGCCATAGACCTACTCGAGCAGTCGGTGTTCCATATTTTTTGCATATAGGCTGCGAATGTGCACGCAATTGCGAATGAGTTGCGGATAGCGCCGCTGGGCGTCTCTACTCATTTTTGGGTGGCAGCTTCACTTGCTAACGTTAGCAGTTCCGTAGCCTAGTAATTGTATAAGCGTACAACTCTGAATAAGACCCATCGACTGCAATATTATAGAGAGAGTATCAGTGTCTGCTATATAATAGAGAAAACATCAGTGACCACCATATATCTTGCAATATCATTCCTTCATCAATAATTAACCATTCCTCAAAATATATTAACTACTTTAGCATCATAACAACCCCATTCAATGTAATTAATTTATTTAACCCCTTTACAGTAATTATCTTCAAAATCCCCATTATTAATTAGCCCCAACATAATCAAATAATTCCAGTAATGTACATTAAAACATGTGCCTTCTTCATCTCACCCCCCACGTGCGACCCGGCGCAGTGTAATGAAGAATGGAATGAGATTATATTGGCCAGTGTGCACGGCCAATCTCACATGGTCCGGTCGAAGGGAATTCGGCCTGACCCTCAGGGACGCTTGCCCGTCATTCTAGTGTGTACCCACCCTAAGCCTTGGAGAGAGAGATAAAGTGAACGGAGATAAAGTACCAGCCTGTCTGCTTCTAACTGCCATGTTACATATTCGCTGGGTTTGAAAAATGACAGTTAGGATCTGGTTGGCTGGTACTTTATTTCCGTCCACTTTATCTCTCTCCAAGGCTTATTACATAGGCCCCTTTGTTCTCTATCACACCCTAACGTTAACCAACCAACCAACCGATCTATTTTGAACTAAGTGAGGAACCCAGAACACCTTAACTAAGGTACCAGACAAGGAATTCAGCCTTGTTAGCAATGCCCTATATGCTAAGTGGGATCTACACAGCAACCAGGTGCAGTTTGTCACAGCTCAACTACCAGGCAGTTGGCAGTCACTACACGTATGCTAAGTGAGGCAACAACACGCCTCACAAGTTCAGCTCCCGAGTCCTATAAACTCAGGTATTGATGTAGCGGTCAGCATCTGCTCATGACAAGTTCACTCCATTCTGTAATTAGTATTCTCCTCCTTGGATACCTCTTTTTTCCTCGCCAGTGCCTGCTACACTTTCACTGAAGTCCTACATCCAAATGCAGCGTATGAAAGTCTGGTAGTTCTTAGAGGATGCAACATTTACACAGGAGATGATTCCATAAGGGATGAAAATGAATCCCATCTGCTTTAATAGTGCTTTAGTGTTGAACTATTACATCATGTTAACCCTTCATAAACATATGTACAACATTCATAAAATCCATATTTTTTACATAATCCGATCCGATAAGTTGAATTCTAAGAAAAATGACCTTCTGTTTACCTAAGGTTTGGATTTCCCTCATTTGAGTAGTTAAACTATTAATAGAAAAAGGGACTTTTGCAAATAAACAAAAATATTAATAAAATTGTGCGATTAAGGCGGTAATTCCAAGTTGATCCCACGTAGCAACTTTTTGCTGCCCGTGCGATCAACTAGACGCCGCCTATGGGGGAGTGTATTTCTGCATATCAGGGCTGCGATCCCTTGTGCAGCCCTGCTATGCAAAAAAAAAATTCCTGTAAAAGAAGACCAGGGTAAGAGTTACTTACCCTGTGCGATCGATCCAGCGATGCAGGTCCCGGAATTGACGTCAGACATCCGCCCTCCAAATGCCTGGACACGCCTGCGTTGGACTCACCACTCCCCGAAAACAGTGAGTATCCGCCCCGGTACGCCTTCTTCCTGTCAATCTCTTGTGGTTGCCGCTGCGACCGCTTTCTTCACTAGCAGCGTCGCTGCCTGGTGACGGCCGTCACCAGGTAATGACACGCTTGCGCAATGCCGCCGCGCAGGCACAGTTCCGACCTGATCGGGTCGGAAATGACCCCCTAAGTCCAGTAACTGTTTCTTTGTTGTAAGTATTTTATTTTCCTCCCTATCCATTGTAGTCTGTGTAGTAATGTGCTCCCTGGCATTATGCTACTGAGTGATCACTAACAAGTAACTGAATAGTATACAGAGAAGAAGCATTGATGGGGGTAAAGCAGGGGCAACCCAGCCAGGTAATTTTCTTATTAAAATTCTTTCTTAAGATGAGCTTGAATTCTTTTATAATATTAGTCCCTGCTATCTTCTTTATGATCTAGATCTTGTCTTTTGTACTTTTCATGTTACTCTTTATCCTTGTGCCCTTTGAACTCAGGTCATATTATCCAGCATTCCAATTTTGTTCAAAAATTCCTGCCTTTTTTACCCCCAACTATTTTACCATTTTTAGTGGAAACCTTAGTGATAGGCTTAAGCCGTGAACACTTAGCTGCTGATGATGTTGATATTTAATACTATTAAGAGCAGTATTTTTGAGATGTCAATATAAATGTAGGTGTGCTTATCGTTAAATGAATAATGTTAGTTATTTGACAACCAACTGCAGGTTATATCATTATAATCTGCAAGCAGTTACAAAATTAAGTCAGTTTTGTTAATCATGATTACAAGTAGTAACTCTAGCAACAATATCAAAGTATGATAACATCTCAAATCTGCCACTGCAATGTGTCCTTCCACGGGCCCTTCTGATTGGATAATCTAGGTCAGCCACTCAGAATAGCCCTTTTTTGTCATCAATGCTTAGTGGTGTCAATTTTTAAAAAATGGACAATCTTTTACTTTCTGAATTTCCTGTGTTAGATCTTTATTTAGCTAGATGAAAAACATTGATGAGCTAATTTACGAAGTGCACTTGCTGACATACGTCAAGTAACAAGCAGCAGTACATTTATATCCAAATAGGCAAGAGATGAAATTAATACAGACACACCTGCACAAGGTAATAAAAGTAGATTTGGTTTAGGTAAAAGTTTATAGGATTTGCATGAGAACGGGGTAACAAGATTTATGGCTTACTCCTGTAAAGTATGAGCATGATAGCCCAGTTAAGAGATCAGTTAAACTGGATGCTACAAAATATATGATGTACTTAGAAAATGTAAAAGATCCCAGAATTATCTCAGGGGAAACACGTGTGAGTGGAGCTGGGCAAGTAGTTGTGAATAGGAAACCGGGAGTTAGCATGGTTATCACCAGGAGGGAAGGAAATGTACTATTATTCATTTTTTTGGAGGGCAAGGTGTCACATTGGTTGGCCTTGTTGCCTCAACACACTATGGGCCAGAGCTTGTAATTCTCCCTGTGTCTGTGTGGGTAAATGATTTCATGTTCTCTGTACATCACGATGTAATGATCAGTTTAGGATTAGGAACACAGTTTTATAAAAAATAACATTGACCCACTGAGAATTTGGACACAGTTTATGCTATACAGAAAATGCAAGTTAATATAATTATATTTTACACTATTAAATACATTGGCCTATATACGAGGTGGGGCTATTAAAAACGAGACTGTACTTGTAAAAAATAAAACCATATTGCAGCAGTTAAAAGGGAGTGGGGAAACACTGACCTTGGACTATCCCAAACGGTTTTGCAAGTATTACCTCTATCGCACAGATAGTGTGCTATGACACCGCGTTTAAAGAAATTGTGTCTTTCCCGTGCATTGTAAAAATACTTAGTTCAAAAGTAGAGCAATGTGTTAACTTAACATTTTTAGTTAAATTGAACAAAACGCAAACCAAATCGTTCCATAAGCTAACCAAGGTTTATGGGGCAGATTGCATGTTATGTGCACATGTGTTTGAGTGGCACAAAAGATTTTGTGACAGTCGTGAGGATGTTGAAGATGATGAATGTCCCAGAAGGCCTTGCACATCAAAAAAATGTAAATTTTTTTTTGAATTGGCCGTTTACTCAGCATCCGACTGATAGCAGAAATGGTAAACATTGAGAAACAAACTGTTAGGCAAGTTTTGCATCAAGATCATAACATGACAAAAGTTTGTGCTAAGATGGTTCCAAGGCTTCTCACTGGAACAAATTCAAGAGGTTTCTAGATGAAGTTATTACCTGTCATGAAACATGGATCTTCCAGTACGATCCAAAATGCCAGTCCATGCACTGGAAAACACCAACATCCCCAAAAATGAAGACACGTCAAGATAAAAAACAAAGTCAAAGCCATGTTAATTGTTTTCTTTAATATCAAGGGTGTTATTTGTGCAGACTGGCTACCTGAAGGTGTAACAGTGAATCTACATGACTATAGAAGTGTTGTAGAATCTTTGTGATAAAGAATCAGAAGAAAGAGTTATGGAAAAATGGTTTCATCCCCCATCAGGACAATGCACCAGCGCACACAGCTCTCTCTGTGAAGCAGCTCTTGGCTGAGAAACAGATTGCAGTGCTAGAACACCAACCATACTCGCCAGACCTAGCACCATGTGACTTCTTCCTTTTCCCTAAAGTCAAATCTTTACTCAACGGAACCTGTTTTGCATCCGTTACAGAGGTAAAGAAGAAAACAATGGAGCTGTTGAGACAGCTGACAGATGAGCTACAGCTTTGACTAATGGAAAATAAGTATGCAGTGGCTTGTGGATGCAGGAGGGGAGTACATAGAAGGGGAACGAACGGAGTTAAACTGTACATAATATAATTAAATGGAATTGATAGACTCAGTCTAGTTATTTAATAGCCACACACCGTATAACAATTGTATTACAAGTTACTCAAATGCTTGTTGGTATATAAGCAGGGGCGGAACTCTGGGAGGCAGTGGAGTCGGCTGCCGCCGGGCTCCTGGCCTCAAGGGGGCGCATCTCCTCCCCACTGTCTCCCGCTGCCTGACTCCTGAAGAGGAGCTTTCGTGTCAGTGTCAGGGGGAGTCCGCAGATCAGGAGGACTGGAGGAGCTACTCGCAGCCTGGAACCTGTCACCGGAGGAGGAGGAGCTCATAGCAGCATGCGCACCCTCAGCGTTCTGAGGGAAAATCCCACCGGCCAGCCGCTGTGTGCTCCGGCTCTGCGGGTAAGTGGAGGTCCAGGGCAGCCTCACTTACCCATCCTTGTGACGGTCACATTATCGTGCGTGCCGAATGCCGGTGATTGGGCGGGCGGGCGCGCGCGCGCGGGAGGGGGGGGGGGTCTTATTGTATACATTGCAGGGAGGTGCTGCACTTAGGATCCCTTCAATAATGACACACACAGCAGCACCATTATATAATCAATATTTCAATCTGGTACTATAGATTGTCACCAGGATACCATACCTGATGACAATCTATAGTACCAGATTGAAATATTGATTATATAAAGGTGCTGCTGTGTGTGTCATTACTGAAGGGATCCTAAGTGCAGCACCTCCCAGCAATATATTAAAACTTCTTGTAGGGGCACCAGAATAAGTAAATGTGTATATATATATATATATATATAGAGAGAGAGAGAGATGTGGAATTCAGTGGCACTCCACAGACTTGAATATATTAATAATAAATAATTAATCCATGAATTAAATAAAGTATGGAGTATTAACTGTATACAAGTCTGTGGAGTGCCACTGAATTCTACATCTATATGAGACCGTTGCTTTGACCTAAGGAGGGCACCACAGCAAGAATTCATTGTACCCTCAAAGGAGTGTCAGGCTCACAGTCCTATAAAAAAAAAAAAAAAATATATATATATATATATATACAATTGTTCCCAATGTTTTACCCAAGGGGGTTAGACAAGAGGAGACCAGCACACCACCAAATGAAAAAATATGAAAACATTTAATGAGTAAATAGCATTATCAGGCCTTTTGAAAAAAGATTCTTAGTACTCATCATAAGTCACTGAGCAGTATTCATAGTACAGAACAGCCATCCCAACGGCCCGTTTAGGTTGTCACACCTTCATCATGGGGTCAGCTACAACATAATGTTCAAACAGAGGTCCTTATAAAGCTACACCATTAGAGTGAATCAGGTACACCTGCTTCTCCCAATCACCAGTGATTCAAAAAACCTTCCAAAGGTATGTGAGCAGACCAGAGTGGAACCACAGAAGCAGGACAAAGTCACCAAAACCACTAACGCTGGTTCCGTCGTGCCGGAAGTGACAACACACGACCGCGTTTGTCAACATCCGCCAGTAGGCGGAACCCGAGCGCCGGGATACGTTTCCAAGGCACTAACAAAGGTGCCGCTGTGCCGGAAGTGATGTCGCGTCATCGCGAGAATCAACATCCGCCAGGCCGTGAACCAGCCTCAGATCTCGGGCAATGTCACTGCCTATGGGTTCAAACACACAGCTCGTCACATACAGTAATATAATCAAAAAACCAAAATAAGTCATACAACACGAAAAAATAAATAATAATAAAAAATAAGTAAGAAACAGCAATCATAATAAGGCAGCCTGAATGTCGACACTATTCAAACAAAAAACAAAAAACAAAGGGTCTCATTGTATGACAGAGATCAACCCTAGGTCAAAAAGAACATAATAAACAAACATGCAAAACCGTTTATGTTGGAGAGTGTCGACATAGAGGCATGTCAACAATACAAAATAATTTATGCAAAAAACAAAAAAAAGTATCAATAGTGACACTGTCATGGACAGTCCCAAATGAGGAAAATTAGACATAAAGTATGTTAACTTAGTCAATCTACTGAAAAACAGTAATAACAGTAGAAGAGCTCAAATAAATGGAGTCAGAATTAGTTCTTCATTCAAACCACTGGGGGCAGTTGAATTTAGCTTGTAGATCCATTCACATTCACGTTGTAGAAGTATGCGATGTCTATCACCTCCCCTACGTAGTGGTGGGATATGGACTATTGGCATACATCTAAAGTCCGCCATAGTATGGCCACTAGTAACAAAGTGCCTGGCTACTGGTGGTGTGCTGGAATCTAAAGCATTAAAGGCCTTCTTGATTGAACTCCTGTGCATCGATATACGTTCTTTTAACATACGGATAGTTTTACCCACATAAAGTTTGTTGCAGGGACAAAGAATAATGTATACCACATAGCGTGAATCACACGTCAATCGATGTCTTAAAGTATAGCTACTGTTGGTAATTGGATGTATAAAGGTTTTTCCTAATAGGAGGAATCTGCAATTGGCACAGCCCGCACACTTGTAGGCTCCTTTTTGCAGGGAAAGCCAATGCGTATTAGTGTGTATACCTGGACTAATATCCGAAAAAGTAATACGTTCCTTTAAGTTGCGACTTCTCTTATAGCTGAAGAGAGGTAGATTCTTGCAACTTGGTCCAAGGATCGGGTCAGCTTGCAGTATGTGCCAGTGCTTGGTAATAGTCTTCCTAATTAACCCAGAGGAAATGCAATATGTAGCAGGAAAAACCAATCTAAGAGAAGTAGCATCGACACGTTGTGTAAGTAAAAGGTCTTCCTGTTTTAGTAGCAAACATCGATCAATTGCTTCTTCAACTTCATCTTTATTGTATCCCCGCTGGATAAAGTTATCACCCATTTTTTGTAGGGCTATTGGAAGTTTGGAAGGATCTGATGTCGTTCTGACAACTCTAACGAGTTGTGAGTATGGAAGTCCTTTTTTCAAGGGCCGTGGGTGGAAGCTGTCTGCCAAAAGTAATGTGTTTTTGTCTGTGGGTTTCTTAAAAAGTTCAGTATGGAAGGTATTGTTGTCAATAGATACCAAAACGTCCAGAAATTCAATACTGGCGGCACTACTCCTACATGTAAAGGTGATGTTATCGACTTTATGGTTTAATTGCTCCACAAACAGTTCTAAATCTACTGATGTCCCTGACCAAACAAAAAACAAATCATCAATATATCGAAAATAACAGCTAATAAATCTGGAAAAAAGTGGATCTGATATAATGTACGTGGTTTCAAAATCATACATAAAAATGTTAGCATATGACGGTGCCATGTTTGAACCCATGGCGGTTCCTTGAAGCTGTAAAAAAAATGCATTATTAAACAAAAAATAATTTTTGTGTAAGATAATCTCCATAAGCAAAATCAAATAATCAACAGGTGGACCTTTGTAACTAGAGTTGGACATCACTACGCGGCGTACCGCATTGATGCCTGCAGTATGTGTAATATTCGTATATAGGCTAGTTACATCTAAGGAGACCAAAAGACAGTTATCTGGTGGAGCCCCAAACTGTTTCAATTTCAACAAAAAATCAGTAGTATCTTTTAGATGGTAAGGATTTTGTAGTACCACGGGTTGCAGAAAGTAGTCGCAATATTGCGAAAGAGTTTGACACAGAGAGCCACGTGCCGAAATTATAGGTCTGCCGGGTGGCAAACTAAGTGACTTATGTATCTTCGGCAAAACATACAGAAGAGGGATTCTGGGAAAATCCTGTATCAAAAAGTTTTTTGTATGTTCATCTATCCACCCATTAGTAAAACCAAGTTCAATGATAGAATCAATTTCTCTTTTATAAAGACCAGTGGGATCAAAGGGTAGTTTTTTGTAACAGCTTTGAATAGAGAGTTGCCTGTCCACCTCCCTGATGTAATCATCCCTGTTAAGGACAACAATACCACCGCCTTTATCGGCGGGACGTATTATGATTTGTTGGTTATTTTTTAGGGCCTGTATCGCTTTAATTTCATTGGCGCGTAGATTTTGAAAATATTTCTTTTTACGTCTGATCTTGGGTATTGTGTCCCTTTTTACTAGACGTATGAAGGTTTCTATAGCAGAATTATTACTTGGTGGATCAAATGTACTTTTTGCTGAAAAAGGTAAATGTCTAGCAATAGTAGTGGTGTTTCCTTGTCTAGAAAAAAAATCTTTTAATCTAAGTTGTCTATGAAATCTATATAATTCAGTCTCCCATTGGAAGTCTGTTTGTTGAAAAGTCTGGACAAAAGTTAGTCCTTTAGATAGCACCGTGTATTCCGGCTCACTAAGAGTATAATCTGAAAGATTAAAGACAACTATTTCTTCAGTGTTTTTGGTAATCTGTCTGGGCCCCTTCTTATGTTTGACCCCCCCTCGTCTGCAGGGTCTCTTTTTGTATGGTTTTTGTTGCGAGTGAGTGTCTGCTCCCTTAAAAAAGACTTTTTAGAAGAGGAGGACTGATCTGAGTCACTTTGTGATGTATGTGACTCTATGTCTGTAAATGTCCGATTCTGTCTATATCTATTTGATTGCGCACCTCTCCAAACCCTTCTGGTACTTTGATTCAAAAGCCAGTGATAGACTCGTGAATCTTTATAGTCATCCTTGACTTTTCTATATTTGATTTTTTTAAAAGCTATTAGTTCATTTTTGAACTTTAATACATTGTCATTCAGTTTGGTGAACCAATCAGTATTACTGTCCTTTTTCAATGTATCAGATCCACTTTCCTCACAAGCACTAATGTCCAATTTAAGACTGTCCATTTCTGTGTTCACTTGTTGTATGACTAATATCATAAGATCAAAACTGCATTGGTTTAAGATCAGGCACCACTGTCGGCAAAATTCTTTATTGTTGCGACCAATAGTAGGCTGGTTTTTGATGCGGAAGCCACGTGGAATCAATTTGTCTTTATGATATTGTGAAAGTGTCAAACCGTGGAGTTCTAATTCCACAAGACGTTTGTTTAATTTAAGCAGATCAGAATAAATATCATTAGGGCTATCCGCATCAAAAGCCAGTTGGTCTGTGTCTTTGAAAAGAATTTTAGATATATCCTTTTCTAGGAAACGCTTAGTGCCGGTGAGGTCGCCAAAATCTGAATCCATGGCAGCTTATGAATGGACAAAGTAGTGTATCAACCACTAAAAAAATTTTTAAAGACAAAAAAAGCTACTAGCTAAACAGAAAATAAATGTTTGTGGTGCAATTCACAAAACCAAATCATATGGTAAAAAATAAAGTCCAGAAATGAAGCGCACACACTTAAATAGAAATAGAAGGGTGCCGTGTCGATTCTTAATAATACAATTGTTCCCAATGTTTTACCCAAGGGGGTTAGACAAGAGGAGACCAGCACACCACCAAATGAAAAAATATGAAAACATTTAATGAGTAAATAGCATTATCAGGCCTTTTGAAAAAAGATTCTTAGTACTCATCATAAGTCACTGAGCAGTATTCATAGTACAGAACAGCCATCCCAACGGCCCGTTTCGGTTGTCACACCTTCATCATGGGGTCAGCTACAACATAATGTTCAAACAGAGGTCCTTATAAAGCTACACCATTAGAGTGAATCAGGTACACCTGCTTCTCCCAATCACCAGTGATTCAAAAAACCTTCCAAAGGTATGTGAGCAGACCAGAGTGGAACCACAGAAGCAGGACAAAGTCACCAAAACCACTAACTACTTACACAACGTGTCGATGCTACTTCTCTTAGATTGGTTTTTCCTACTACATATTGCATTTCCTCTGGGTTAATTAGGAAGACTATTACCAAGCACTGGCACATACTGCAAGCTGACCCGATCCTTGGACCAAGTTGCAAGAATCTACCTCTCTTCAGCTATAAGAGAAGTCGCAACTTAAAGGAACGTATTACTTTTTCGGATATTAGTCCAGGTATACACACTAATACGCATTGGCTTTCCCTGCAAAAAGGAGCCTACAAGTGTGCGGGCTGTGCCAATTGCAGATTCCTCCTATTAGGAAAAACCTTTATACATCCAATTACCAACAGTAGCTATACTTTAAGACATCGATTGATGTGTGATTCACGCTATGTGGTATACATTATTCTTTGTCCCTGCAACAAACTTTATGTGGGTAAAACTATCCGTATGTTAAAAGAACGTATATCGATGCACAGGAGTTCAACCAAGAAGGCCTTTAATGCTTTAGATTCCAGCACACCACCAGTAGCCAGGCACTTTGTTACTAGTGGCCATACTATGGCGGACTTTAGATGTATGCCAATAGACCATATCCCACCACTACGTAGGGGAGGTGATAGACATCGCATACTTCTACAACGTGAATGTGAATGGATCTACAAGCTAAATTCAACTGCCCCCAGTGGTTTGAATGAAGAACTAATTCTGACTCCATTTATTTGAGCTCTTCTACTGTTATTACTGTTTTTCAGTAGATTGACTAAGTTAACATACTTTATGTCTAATTTTCCTCATTTGGGACTGTCCATGACAGTGTCACTATTGATACTTTTTTTTGTTTTTTGCATAAATTATTTTGTATTGTTGACATGCCTCTATGTCGACACTCTCCAACATAAACGGTTTTGCATGTTTGTTTATTATGTTCTTTTTGACCTAGGGTTGATCTCTGTCATACAATGAGACCCTTTGTTTTTTGTTTTTTGTTTGAATAGTGTCGACATTCAGGCTGCCTTATTATGATTGCTGTTTCTTACTTATTTTTTATTATTATTTATTTTTTCGTGTTGTATGACTTATTTTGGTTTTTTGATTATATTACTGTATGTGACGAGCTGTGTGTTTGAACCCATAGGCAGTGACATTGCCCGAGATCTGAGGCTGGTTCACGGCCTGGCGGATGTTGATTCTCGCGATGACGCGACATCACTTCCGGCACAGCGGCACCTTTGTTAGTGCCTTGGAAACGTATCCCGGCGCTCGGGTTCCGCCTACTGGCGGATGTTGACAAACGCGGTCGTGTGTTGTCACTTCCGGCACGACGGAACCAGCGTTAGTGGTTTTGGTGACTTTGTCCTGCTTCTGTGGTTCCACTCTGGTCTGCTCACATACCTTTGGAAGGTTTTTTGAATCACTGGTGATTGGGAGAAGCAGGTGTACCTGATTCACTCTAATGGTGTAGCTTTATAAGGACCTCTGTTTGAACATTATGTTGTAGCTGACCCCATGATGAAGGTGTGACAACCGAAACGGGCCGTTGGGATGGCTGTTCTGTACTATGAATACTGCTCAGTGACTTATGATGAGTACTAAGAATCTTTTTTCAAAAGGCCTGATAATGCTATTTACTCATTAAATGTTTTCATATTTTTTCATTTGGTGGTGTGCTGGTCTCCTCTTGTCTAACCCCCTTGGGTAAAACATTGGGAACAATTGTATTATTAAGAATCGACACGGCACCCTTCTATTTCTATTTAAGTGTGTGCGCTTCATTTCTGGACTTTATATATATATATATATATATATAAAGATAGTAATGATGTCCGGCACTCCGGTAATATGGTGATGTACGTGCTGCGGTGCCTTCCGTGAGGGAATGGTGTCCCACTAGATAATTCCAAGAGTCAAATAGGCGGCACTCAGCAGACTGGATACAAAGTGAGTATTTATTCAACGACCGACATGTTTCGGAGTTGCCTCCGTCCTCAGGGCAGTAATAACAATAGTGCAAAAACCCTCTGGCTTAAAAACCCCACCAAAATCAAAATCAAAGGCTCTAATAACACTCACCTGCTCCACCGCACGCCGAAGATGCCGCTCTCCCGGTGCGCTGCCGCGACTCACGGGTGACGTCATCATGGCGCGCCGTGTCGCAGGGAGCATCCATGGAAACCAGGACGCCAACCCATTGCGTCCATAGAGCCGCCTGTTGTTACTGGCTGTAAACAATAAAATGAAAATTAAACATAAACAACAACATATTTTAAAAAAACAGACACTGACATCGATAGCACGTTAATCCCTTCATAATAATAACTGTAGTCCCACACATAAGGAGACAAAAATGTTAATCAGAAGTACATGCTAGTGGAGTCATACATGCTTATGTTAAACCAGAAAGACAAAAGTAATGTCCTTAAACAAAGATTACTACACCATTAGCATAGTTACATAAAACATTGCAAGCCCAGATTCTCATTGAGGCCCTTAGGGGAAATGGTTCCCAATGTAAATATCCATCTGGATTCTTTCTGCATAAGGGTCCTGTTTCTGTCACCCCCCCTAATAGACTTGGGTACATGGTCTATCAGTATAGCCCTGATAGACGCCACATTATGTTTGGCCACTAGACAATGTCGAGCAAAGGGCTGCTCGCTCTGCCCCTTCTCATACGCCTTCTTGATGGCACTGCGGTGTAGGGCCATACGTTCCCTAAATTGGCGAATTGTTTTGCCAATGTATGCCATCCCACACGGACAACTTAGTAGGTAAACTACATATGTGCTAGTGCACGTGAGCCTGTGTTGTATTTTTATTTTACGACCAGTATGTGGATGGTTGAATGTGGGACCTGACAAAAGGGTATTACATGTTGCACATCCCAAACAACGATAACAGCCTAATTTTTGTCTCAAAAAATGAGACTCCTTGAGCTTGGTAAGTTCAGTAACATCAAGCTTCATAACCAAGTCACCTATATTTTTACCGCGGGTATAGCAAGGCATGATGCGTGTCTCTGCTAAGGATGACATATTGTGATCTGACTGGATAATAGGCCACATTTGTTTGGCCTTTCGTATCACTCTCTTACTGGCTGTGGTATGAGTGTTCACCCAGGCTAGTCTGTTGTGGTTATCGGGTGCTTTTAAGGGTTGTAGAGTGTGCTCACGTGGTATGTTTAGAACTTTAGCTTTGACCGCCTGCAGCTGCCGCAGTGGGTAACCTCTGTGTGCAAATTTAGACAGCATGTTGTCTAATGCCACCACAGTCTCTTGGGGATCTGACGTGATCCGTCTAACGCGTAAAAACTGGGAGTACGGTAACCCTTGTTTGAGCGCTAATGGATGGAAGCTTTGGTGACTAAGGAGCGTGTTGCGATCCGTGGGTTTAATATAGATAGCCGTAGATATCCTGTCGTTAGAACGAGAGATAAGGACATCAAGATAATTAATACTAGCCTCATCAATAACATATGTATATTTAACCACATGTGATGTCAAATTATGGCTCTCCCACAGGTCCACTAGCTCCTCCTTAGTACCACCCCAGAAGACAATTAAGTCGTCTATATACCGTTTATAATATATCAGGTGCTGCGTGACTGCTGTATTTAAATAGAACATCTGCCGTTCCACCTGATACATAAAGGCATTGGCGTACGATGGGGCCACGGCCGACCCCATCGCACAGCCAGACTGCTGTAGATAGAAAATTCCATTAAAGACAAAGTAATTACGACTTAATACCATGAGTAATAGTTTCAAAAACACTCCAAGGTCAGGGCCTTTATACAGTTCATTGTCCTGCAGTAGCAGACGCACTGCCTCCACACCCGCATCATGTGGGATGCAGGTATAGAGACTAGTGACGTCTGCACTGCAGAGCAAGGTGTGTGGAGGTAGACTACCCAAGTTCTGCATCTGTATCAGCAGTGCAGTGGTGTCCTTCAGGTAGGACGGGATGGCTTGGACACATGGGTTCAAATAAGCATCCAAAAATACTGATACCGGATGGTACAGTGAGCCTCGTGCCGACACGATGGGACGGCCTGGGGGATCCTCTAATGACTTATGCACCTTCGGGACCGTGTAAAATAGAGGTACTCTGGGGTAATCTACCAAAAGAGCCTGCTTAACTTCAATTGGAATGAAATCCTGATCACAAACCCCCTGTAAATACTGATCTAATTCATTTTTATATTCAACAGTGGGGTCCCTTGTGAGCTTGGTATAAGTGGCTGTATCACTAAGCTGACGATCACATTCTTTAATGTAAGCCGTCAAGTCCTGAACCACTATGGCACCCCCTTTATCAGCTTTGCGGACTACTATGTCCGTACGATCGGCTAAACCTTTTAGAATCCTATGCTCTCCCCTAGATAGATTACTAAAAGTAGTGTTATTAGGGAGAGAGCCCTCCCTTTCTACCATCCGAAGGAAGGTTTTAATAGAAGGATTCAAGCTGGGGGGGTCAAAACTAGAGCCAGGCATAATTTTACATAATTGTGAAGGTATCACCTGGCTCAAGTCATTAGGAGGTCGAGAGTTAAAGAACTCTTTGCGTCTCAGAGTTCGACCAAGGCGATGAACTTCCACTTTCCAAGTAAGGGGATCAGGGTCTCTGGCTGGCACAAAAGACAATCCCTTGGCTAATAAGCAATATTCCTGATCAGACAAAGGTGTAGAGGACAGGTTGAAGATGAGTTCCTTTAGGCTCGCGGAGGATTTTGTCCGGAGGATCCTTTGATTTTGCTGCGAGCGCCTCGTCCTCGTCCTCTTCCTCGTCCTTTGGGGGGGGTTTTGTTGGCCCGTGTCGATCTCACCCCTGCCGGTTGTTCTAAAGGGATGTCTCTCTCTCGGGACTGGTTGGATGAAGAGGCTACCTCAGAATCACTAGCCGACGTACTTGTACCTGGTGCTGTATCCCTATACTTTCTATAAGGGACTCTCCGTTTGGAAAAATGTTGACCTTGGTTGGAAGTGGCATTACCAAGCCATGGGTAAACTTGTCGTTGTGTATAGTCTCTCTGGACCTTGACAAGCTTATCCTTTTTAAAACGGATCAAATTTTGTCGGTACTGATCAATTTGAATGGTTAATTTGTTAACCCAATCGTTATTGGAGTCAGACACCAGTGTTGGCTTATGTTTTGATTCGAAGTCCTGTAACTGTGTGGTAACCAGGTTAAGCTCCCTGGTAGATTCTTCAACCACTAACAGTAGTAAATCCATCGAGCATTTATTGAGGATCGCAACCCACCGCCTGCAAAATTGAGGGTTGTAGCGCCCAATGGTCGGTGAGTTGCGAATCCTAAAACCTCTTGGGATGAGGTTACTGCGGTAGTAATCAGAGAGTGTGATCCCGTGATATGTAAAATCACATTCCCTCTGCTTTAAGCGGAGCCAGTTTTTAAATAGCTCATCGTTGGTGTTCACCACTGGCTCATCCTCCAGTCTGCGCCCCACCAATATGGAGTTGGCCTCAGCATCCGAAAAGCTGAAGCGATCACTGGCATCTTTGTGCACTAGGTCCAACACTGCATCAAACTCGGTGTTGGAACCTGCCATGATTAAGAATAATTGCTGGTTTCAAATAGACTGTTGTGGAGAAAACGTGCTAAATAATGTCATGCTCTTAAAAACAAACAGACAGTCTGTCTTACAAACTGTGTGCAAATCCTGATCCCTCGGGGTCTTGATACAAAGGGGTGGTATAGATGTAAACCGGTGCCTTGACTGGGTATCACACTGTAGGTCACTGACCTGTAGATGCAATGTCCATATGCAAAGATAGTAATGATGTCCGGCACTCCGGTAATATGGTGATGTACGTGCTGCGGTGCCTTCCGTGAGGGAATGGTGTCCCACTAGATAATTCCAAGAGTCAAATAGGCGGCACTCAGCAGACTGGATACAAAGTGAGTATTTATTCAACGACCGACATGTTTCGGAGTTGCCTCCGTCCTCAGGGCAGTAATAACAATAGTGCAAAAACCCTCTGGCTTAAAAACCCCACCAAAATCAAAATCAAAGGCTCTAATAACACTCACCTGCTCCACCGCACGCCGAAGATGCCGCTCTCCCGGTGCGCTGCCGCGACTCACGGGTGACGTCATCATGGCGCGCCGTGTCGCAGGGAGCATCCATGGAAACCAGGACGCCAACCCATTGCGTCCATAGAGCCGCCTGTTGTTACTGGCTGTAAACAATAAAATGAAAATTAAACATAAACAACAACATATTTTAAAAAAACAGACACTGACATCGATAGCACGTTAATCCCTTCATAATAATAACTGTAGTCCCACACATAAGGAGACAAAAATGTTAATCAGAAGTACATGCTAGTGGAGTCATACATGCTTATGTTAAACCAGAAAGACAAAAGTAATGTCCTTAAACAAAGATTACTACACCATTAGCATAGTTACATAAAACATTGCAAGCCCAGATTCTCATTGAGGCCCTTAGGGGAAATGGTTCCCAATGTAAATATCCATCTGGATTCTTTCTGCATAAGGGTCCTGTTTCTGTCACCCCCCCTAATAGACTTGGGTACATGGTCTATCAGTATAGCCCTGATAGACGCCACATTATGTTTGGCCACTAGACAATGTCGAGCAAAGGGCTGCTCGCTCTGCCCCTTCTCATACGCCTTCTTGATGGCACTGCGGTGTAGGGCCATACGGTCCCTAAATTGGCGAATTGTTTTGCCAATGTGTGCCATCCCACACGGACAACTTAGTAGGTAAACTACATATGTGCTAGTGCACGTGAGCCTGTGTTGTATTTTTATTTTACGACCAGTATGTGGATGGTTGAATGTGGGACCTGACAAAAGGGTATTACATGTTGCACATCCCAAACAACGATAACAGCCTAATTTTTGTCTCAAAAAATGAGACTCCTTGAGCTTGGTAAGTTCAGTAACATCAAGCTTCATAACCAAGTCACCTATATTTTTACCGCGGGTATAGCAAGGCATGATGCGTGTCTCTGCTAAGGATGACATATTGTGATCTGACTGGATAATAGGCCACATATATATATATATATATAATAGGCCACATATATATATATAGATATATATAGAGGCAAAGTGTGACATCCCTAGATGCTCCCAACACCAGGTAAGAGATACTGCATGGCACTCCAGGACGTCTTTGAATCAATTACATTTTACTGCAATATATAACCCAGAATCGTTGATATATTGCGGTAAAAGTTTATTGATTTAAATAAGTCCTGGAGTGCCATGCAGTATCTCTCACCTGGTGTTGGGAGCATCTAAGGAAAGGACGCCACACTTATATACATCATTATCAGCAAGGGCACCCAGGCAACTGCATATACAATAGTGAGTACTGAACCACAAGATGAATATATATATATATATTCAGGTTCACTACGGCTGGCCGGCGGTCGGGCTCCCGGCGACCAGCATCCCGGCGCCGGGAGCCCGACCGCCGGCTTACCGACAGCTTGGCGAGCGCAAATGAGCCCCTTGCGGGCTCGCTGCGCTCGCCACGCTACGGGCACGGTGGTGCGCTACGCGCGCCACACTATTTTATTCTCCCTCTATGGGGGTCGTGGACCCCCACGAGGGAAAATAATTGTCGGTATTCCGGCTGTCGGGCTCCCGGCGCCGGTATACTGAGCGCCGGGAGCCCGACCGCCGGCAAACAGAAGACCACCCATATATATATATATATAGTATTATCATTTACTGTATCAGTGCGCAGTATGTTAGTGTCCATGGAATAAAGTGACTTGCATACTCCCTTTAGTGTGGACAGTGTAATGGTTAGCATTACTGCCTCACAGCACTGAGGTCATGGGTTTTGTTCCCGCCATGGCCCTAACTGTGTAGAGTTTGTATATTCTCCCATTGCTGGCGTGGATTTCCACCAGGCACTCTGGATAGGTAGGTTATTTGGCTCCCAACAAAAATTAACCCTAGTGCATGAGTGTACAGGGGCAGACTACATAGGCCAAGTATTTCTTATCTGCCATCAAATTCTATGTGACAGGTCTCGCAATAGTACAGCTGTCTGGTTCTCGCCTCCGGCCGGGGAGTCCTCAGTCCTGAGAGCTGCTATCCACCTCCTCCTTCTCCAGTGTGACCTGCCACCTCCACACTTCCCTATGATTTGTCCCTGAACTGTGATCAGGACTAACGCTAGGAGAGAAAGCCTTGTGATGAACATCTGCTTAATTCTCCATGTCCGCCACCCTGCATGACACCCTGCCTGCTGTATGTGAGAGTGTAGAGAGCAGTCACTGGACGTTGTGTCCCCTATACTGAGCGGGATATCAGAGTTATTTCTGCGTCTTCCGTCATTCTGCTGCGGAGCCCATCCACACACTGCTGATGCGGGGGTCACCCACTTTATAGGCTGCTACACAGGTACTTATGGTGTTAAAATAGGAAGAAGAGCTGTTGTGTAGCCTACACATGGAGCCCTCCTCATCAATCCCTATAATTATGGGGATTGTTATTAACTGAGCCAGGGCAGTCGGACTTAATCCCCTGCTGTATTGTTCTTGAAAGTGGCGTTTGTCTGTTTTTGAGATATACATACAGTATATCGGCACACCACTGCGCCAAAGCATCTACATTGTGACACGCTAGTGGGTGAGGGAGTACTGTAGATTTGCTATAAAGGTATGCTGGTGTCTATTTTATTGTGATGACTGACTTGGAGTGCGTCCACTTTGTATGTGTATCTATATTACTATTGGGAAAGGCACCTGAGCACGCTACTACTGTTCAACATGAGTGCCGGATAGCTATATATGAAGGGCGTGTGTGTCTACAGTATGTAGGGGGGGGGGCACAACACTTATCATGCCTCCGGGCGACTGGGGCGAACTTACGCCACTGTATATAAGGCTTCTATCCTGTGTGCATGAGCCTGTATAGCCTGAGAAATATGGTATTGTATAATTATCCTAGAAAGCAGATGGGAACACAATACTCTAAGGGAGGTCTCATAAGTGGCCTGAGAGGCACTAGAACTTCCTTTCCTTTTATCTGTTCATGATTATATCAATATGACTTACTGTCCTGGATTTTCCTCTGGCTTTCATTACATCTTGCACTTTTGTCCATACTGACAATATTGTCTCAATTTTAAGATCACAAAGTGTGTCAGTAATGCTGATCATAAAATGTAAGAGCTTACTAATAACCTATTGTTCATTTTAGGATAGACTGATCACATTAGTTACTTGCTTAGATATATTTGTTAATAACACTTACAGTAGTATAATTCATGTAATGTTAATGGAATTGTGCATCCTTGTCTATGATGCACCCCACCCTTCCTCAGTTTGGGTTGAACATTTGTACAGAAAATTTATGGTCAGATTAATTTCCTTTAAACTGTACCAGTAGTGGTACTTCACTGCGCTCATTATGTAAGATTCTGTCTGTTACTTTAGGGCAGTGGTTTCCAATCACCATCTCAGTGCCCCCTGGCAGCCCATTTGTGTTCATTTTACCCCAACATTTGCAAAGCAAAACATTTATAATGAATATAATTACTATTAGCATTAAATATGACATAAACAAGATTTTATAAAAATTACACAAGAATAGAATGAATTGTTCCTGATATTTCTCATATATTACAATTTAAGAAAAAAATAAATTGACTGAAAAATTATCCACATATGCTATCTTACTTTAAAAAAAATAATAATACAGGTTGAGTATCCCTTATCCAAAATGCTTGGGACCAAAGGTATTTTGGATATGGGATTTTTCCGTATTTTGGAATAATTGCATACCATAATGAGATATCATGGTGATGGGACCCAAGTCTAAGCACAGAATGCATTTATGTTTCATATACACCTTATACACACAGCCTGAAGGTCATTTTAGCCAATATTTTTAATAACTTTGAGCATTAAACAAAGTATGTGTACATTCTCACAATTCATTTATGTTTCATATACACCTTATACTCATAGCCTGAAGGTCATTTAATACAATATTTTTAATAACTTTGTGCATTAAACAAAGTTTGTGTACATTGAGCCATCAGAAAACAAAGGTTTCACTATCTCACTCTCACTCAAAAAGTTCCGTATTTCGGAATATTCCGTATTTCGGAATATTTGGATATGGGATACTCAACCTGTACTTCTTTCTAACGATTAGAAGAGTACAGGGGTAGATTTTTTTTATCACTTTTTTCGCTTAAACGATCACATTACAATTACAATTTTATTTTGAATAAACAAGAAACTTTTTTAAAATGTCTGATAACTGGCAATATCAAAGAATGATGTCAAAGTCACAAGTTAATGTTATAGCATTAGGTGAGCTGTGTCAGAAATGATGTCTTGTATGAATGTATTTTAAGGATGGCATAACGGTTAGCGTTACTGCCTCACAGCACTGAGGTCATGGGTTCGATTCCAACCGTGGCCCCAACTGTATGAAGTTTGTATAGTGTCCCCGTGCTTGTGTGGGTTCCCCCCCAGGTACTCTGGTTTCCTCCCACATTCCAAAAATATACTGGTAAGTTAACTGGCTCTTGACAAAAATTAACCGTATTGTGTAAGTGTGTGCGTGTACATGGGCAGACAAGATGGGCCAAGTGCAGGATTGGTCTGGCCACAGGGGTACAGGGGAAACCCCTGGTGTGCCCCACTGCCTGGGGCCCCTCCTCAATCTCTAGGGATCAGGTCCCAGACTGTGCACTAATTATACATTATACATATGTTACATTATACTGCACAGGACTATGGTGGATTTCTACAGTGCATTGCTGCTATTAATCTGGTACATTATCATGCATGCACTAGCAGTATTTACTTTGTATATTTATCAAGGGGCCCAGTCGAGTGACCCGGTATTTTAACCCTGGTCGTGAGCATGGTTGAACATGTCTTCAACCCGGCTCACTCTCTGTGTACGGGCGGCACTTGGAGACCATGTGATCTACAAGCACTGCCCCCGCCACGTCACCGTTGACATCACCAACCTGGCAATATGCCGGGTTGCAGTCAGCCGCAGCGAGGAGCCTGAGGCGGGATGCAAGCTAGAAGCTCCCGTGTCAGGCTCCTGTGTGCAACCCGCCTCAGGCAGTCTGAAAAGGGTATTATTGTCTACTAATCACTGGGCAGTGCATAGAAAAAATATTCGATTGAATATGGCCCATATTCATGTCACTGTATTTTCCTGGCAGTTATGAGGAACACACTGTGATGCTAGGTGAGTAGGTAGCACTAGGACAATGTTTTCTCTACATGACAAATTAACACCCCACCCCCACGTCACCATTACAGAAATTTTGTCACATCCCCCTGAGGGTACTTGTACCCAAGGTTGAGCGTGCTGACTCACCCAGGGATTATTATTACAAAGAGTGGCAATGACTAAGCAAGGAAACTAACCTTTAGAGGGGGGTGGATTAATAGATTTGCAGTAAACTGATAGTCAGTCAATAGGTCGACCTCAAATTGTTGACATGCAAGAGGTCAGCATGGAAAAGGTCAACAGTAGAAAAGGTCGACAGGTACAAAAGGACGACAGTGTCAAAAGGTCAATATAAAAATGGTCAATGCAAAAATGGTCGACATGAGTTTTTTTTAAATGTTTTTAGGGTGTAGAAGAGAGAACACCTCATCAACCTCCTTCCTGGTAATATACCACTATGTGGCCATGTGTTTCTCCTCTCCTTCAAAATAGAACAAAGGGCCTAATTCAGATCTGATAGTAGATGTGCTAAATTTAGCACATCTACGATCATTTACTTGGATGTGGGGGGGGGACACCCAGCACAGGGCTAGTCTGCCCCGCATGTCAGGCCCTACCCCACCACCGCACAGGTGCAAAAGCATCACATGGTTGGCGATGCTTTTGCACCTGGCGAGTAACTCCCTGCCAGTGCAGCTCCTGCACACTGGCAGGCCGCTATCCACCGCATCTCAATCGTAGCGGCTGCATTTGACATCATGCAGCTGCCGCGGCCCAACCACCCAATGGTCCGGACATGCCTGCATTGTCTGGACCGGGCCCCGCCAATTGCATTCTAATGCTGTTGGACGCTCCCTCCCACCCTGTGACCGCCTATGTCTGTCAATCAGGCAAAGGTGATTGCAGCCCAGAGATGCTGTTAGCATCTCACTGGGCTCCCGGGGTGCGCACGCTCAGTACACCCGCTGCTTGAGCGCACTCCACATAGGAATTCAGACTGCGATCGCTGCCGCTGCAGCAATCCAGTCTGAATAAGACCCAATGTTTTATTAAATTACCAGTGGGTGCAAGGTTTTTATTAGTTAAGAAGGATGGGGTGCTAATATCCAGCACGGATTCCTCAAACATGAACTCTTTTACCTTATCAAAAGGGCCTGTATTTTCATGAACATAGATTTCATTTCATTGCAATGAATGGAATACTGGCAGGATCGGTCACTAAGAATATTTAATGAGGCTGTCCGCTCTTTCAGCTATTTTCCAAAAGTTCATTAATCTTGAAAGTTGTACCCTAATAATATCATTATTGTCTATTTAGAACATATTCTCTTCTTTTCCAATAATTTTCAGTCTCAGCAGAAGTGTGTGCGTGAAGATTTGTCCCACCACTGGACTCACCAGCTATATTGTATGCTGTGAAATGTACATGCAGCCCAGCTACTCATTTTAGGGTATATTATCTTCCTTTTAACTTGAGCCAGCTTTGCCCATTCTCTTCTGAGCTCTTTCAATTAACAAGGCATTTTCGACCACAGAGCTGCCACTCACTGGATGTTTTTGTTTGCCGCACTATTCTCTGTAAACTCTAAAGACTGTTGTGTGATAAAAATCCCAAGAGATCAACCGTTTCTATGATACTCAAACCACCCCATTGGGCACCAACAATCATTTCACGGTCAAAGTCACTTTGATCACATTTCTTACTGTGCTGTGTTTGGTATATATAAACTCGGATTCAGGTAAATGCTGCACAAACAGCTTTTCGGCATTAGGTTATTTTCATTATATAGAATTTATATAAGTACCCTTAATAAATGCAATGTCATCTTGTTTGTATTAACCACACAAAGCTTTGCTAAATATTGAATGTACCCATTGTGTAATTTTCCAAATAATGGACAGAGAAATGACATTCCATTGTACAGTCTAATAATGTTTCTCATGGCGAGCCCCTATTACTATATAGCTAGCATCATAATAGGAATAATAGCACCTTGTATAACGTAATATAAATCAACATGCTGATATGCACTTTGTGGAACACAATAGGTTGGCCAGTAAAACACACCTGCAGACATAAAAGGCTAACACAAGAGCAGGCTTTGTCACTGTTGTGCTTCAACTAAGATTCATGGCCACTTTATTTGATCTTCATACATCTAGGTTCAAATAAATATTGTTAAAAACCTGGCAGAGCAATGATGTTTTCAGCTAGGTCCTAAAGACCATAACGTAGCTTTCATTGTCGGTTACAAAGAACATCACATGTTCCTTATTGTAAAACCTATATATTGTATGTACAGAATACTAACCAGGTTATGCTTCCAAATGGTTTTGATGGATTTGTACCAATTGTCAATAAAGTACTTAAATATATATGTACCTTCCAAATAATACTGCCCACTGCATTATGGCAAAATGCTGCTTTAGTTCTTTTCCAGTTGACACAACATTTTCTGGTCAGAAGGCCGACAGTAACCAAGTCAATGCTCACATCAGAATGATGACATGGTTCAAATTTGTCAACAGGCACCAGGTTGACATCCTTAAATTGATTACAGATACACAATGACACCACTTGAAATATCGATATTCTGAAGATGCCAACGGTTAGGGTGAGGTGTCGAAGGGCGGGTTAGGCTGTAGTGGTAGGTTAGGGTTAGGCTGCAGGGGATGGGGGGAGGTTAGGGTTAGGCACTAGAGGGAGGGTTAGGGATAGGGGAGAACTACTTACAAGAGCGCCACTACTCACATGCCTGTGCTGGAACTGATACTCACATGACCATGACTCGGGAGTAGATGCTGAAGCCTCTGCAGCTACCAGGACGACACAAGACATCACTAGACCTCCAGTTAATGTTTGTCATAAGTTCATCATATTAATATACCATCCATGTAGACATGATGAATATCGATATCCTGAGGAATGCAACATGCTGCATGTCAACAGTTAGACATGATGAATGTTGATGTGATAACTGTCAACAATTTGGACCCAACCTGACAAAGCCGATAAAAAATATATACAAATCAGTGGAATATGTGGAAAACTGCATGAGTGACACTCCTCATTTTATTTTACTGTGCCACTGGTAAGATCAGCCATTTATCTACTTTTTGGGTGTGATTTCAGATAAAAAAAGAATACAGATATTTGTACATATATAATTGTAATAAGTTTCATCAAACTACATCTCAAAGCACTGGGGGAAGAGGAAAGGCTGGAAGGTTGGAGATTACTGACTAATAAAGAGAACTGGGGCGGAGTTCAATGTTAGGGGACAAATAAAAAACCTTATGCTGGAGCTTGGTGCATGGTACTTGAAGAAAAATTATAGTTGCAGGAGCAAGGTTACATTTTTGAAGGAATAATAATAATAATAATAATAATAATAACTGCTAAAGCACTGTCAGGGTCTTCAAATTAGAACAAAACTGATTGCTAAAGCCCACTGTATGATTTTATGGAGAAGAATACAACTGGCTGCCAGAGATCAATGACATTTTGGAAGTAGAATAAGAATGGCTGATGAAGTACTGGCAGGTTTTGGAATATAAAATAGTTTGGTTGCTGAAGAACAGCATAGGGTTTTTGGAAGAAGAATAAAGCCGGTTGCTGGAGCACCATATAGGGGTCTTGGAAAGTGAAAAGGCCTGTTTGCTTCAGCCCATTGCACACTTCATGGAATAAGCATAAGACTTGTTACTGGAGCATTGTCTGGTTCTTGGGATGAAAAGGTTTCATAAATAAAGACTGGATGCTCAAACATAGAGCAAACTTCTTGGAAGAAGAATAAACTTGATGCTAGGTTTAATTGCCGTCATTTTAAAAGAAGAAAAATACTAATTTCTGGAGCAGTGTTCTGGGAAAAAGAAGACTTGTTGCTGGAGTACATTGCTGGTCTTATGGAAAAAGAATAAGTTGGTGAAGTACCGTCAGGTTCTTGTAAGACTAGTAAGTGTAGTTGCTTAAGTACAATAATGCTGTTGACTGTAGCACAGTGCTGGGATATTGGAAGAAGAAGAAGACTGGTTGTTGGAGGGCAGTGTAGGGTTCTTGAATGAAGAGTATAACTAATTGGAGTTCAATGCACATTTCTTGTAAAATAGGACTTGTTGCTGGAGCATTGTTAGGTTGAAATGAGAAGGTTTCACAAATAGAGATTGGTTGTTAGAACACAGTGCAGGGTTTTTGAAAGAAGAATAAACCGGATGCACGGTTATAACTCTGGCATTTTGAAAGAAGAATAAGACATGTTATTTGAGCACAGTGCAGAATTACAGTAAGTAGAATAAAACATGGCTCCAGGTTTCTTGAGTAGTGTACTTGGAAGACAGAAGAAGACAACTTGTTCCTGGAGCACTGTGCTGAGCTTTAACAAGAAGAACAAGGCTTCTTGTTAGAGTACAATGCATGACTCTTGGACAAAGAAGACTATCTACTGGTGCACATTTTTGGCCATTTAGAAGAAGAATAAGACTGGTTAATGAGACACTGTCAGGTTCATGAAAGGATAAGAAAAGCAGTTGCTGCTGGTCAATGCTCGGCTTTTTAAAGAGTAATAATAGTCATTAATGGAAAATATTCCTGATATCTTGGAAAAGAGTAATTATTGTAACTGGACCGGGGTGCAGAATTATTGGAAGGAGATTTAGACCTGTAGCAGGAACAAGAATAAGACTTGTTGCTGGAACAATGTCAAGTTATTGTATTAAGAATGACACTGATTACAGGAGCATAGTGCTGGGGTTAGTGGACCACAGTGGTTAGTGAAAGCAGAATAAGACTCTTTGCTTGCACACTGTGACTAGATTTCAATGCAGTATTTTTTTATGAAGAAAACAACTTGCTGCTGTTGCTCATTAAAAGCCCTGATGAGTAAGAAAGAAAAATAAAACTGACTACTAGAGGCAAGTGCAGGGTTATTGGAAGAAGAATAAATATACCAGTTCTGTCACTAAATGCTAAGAGAGACTGATTACCTTAGCGACAATATTGAGAACTTCATGAATTTGTGCAGTGTCTAGATGCTCAAACAGGATCCAACACAATTTTTTAGGTAAATTAACGAAATGGTGCTTTATTTTCATCATAAATGGAACAACACGAATGAACAGAAAATAACCAGGGATGTGTGGTGAGGTAAATGGCTCAGGAGGTGCTGACTAGAACCAGAGCCAGATTTACACACAATTTATGAGCCGAAGAGTTCATGTGGTCATTATACACAGGTGCAGAAGTATATGCAGCTGGAAATTTAAGAGATTTGATCAGAAATGTGTGGAAAAGATAAGCAGTGCCTCACCTACCATAGACTTTTTACTCCAGAGTTTTGACTATAAAAATTTATAGAATAATATAAAGAAGATATTTATGAATATATTCTTTGTATTTTTCATATACTTTATGTAGTCAAAACGTCACTGAAAATAACAAACACCTAGCCCCAATTCAGGACACTGATTCACTTCTTTGACTAGCCTTGGGCAGCTAATCTGCAAACATAAAGTCTCTTAAATGAAAAGTTTCAGTCCTGTCTCTCACAGGTACATGCACAGCCTCCGTTCTGCTTCCTGCAAGCGTAACACAGGCTCCAGCCTACTCACACTCAAGGCTCCCTGTCTGGCTTCTCCCCAAATAAAGAGTAGCACAGTCCCAGAGTGTCATGGCCTTCTCTGTCTCCTACAGGTTTAAGTTCAAGCCTCCTGGCCCTCAATGGCCCAATAGCACAACGAACTCTGTCTGTCTTTGCCTCAACAATGCAGCTTACATAGGCCACAGCCTGTCCTGGCTGCAGAGTCTTTCAGTCTGACTCTCCACTGCAGCAATTAGGTGTTCTCACACCTGCCTTTTCTCCTCTGTGTTGGGGGATCCCTCCTGCACCATACAGAATACATGTGTCAGTATTGTAATGTACCCTCATACTGCCACAATACGTATCATCAATAGTATGGCCTGTAGTCCCCCTACTTGTCTAAGCATTTGTTCCAATGATATAGCAAGACATCTATGCCTGCTTAGAAGAAGTCAATGTCAGGCACCTAAAGCCAGGACATAATGACTTGCTGATCTTCACCATCAGTTGCGAATCGCCTTCCACTCAGGTACTTCTTCAATGGTCCAAAGAGATGGAAATCAATCTGTCCTGCTGAATCAGACTTTCAATGTGGCACAACTTGTCACCTGTGGTGTATGTGCTTGGCCGGCCAGATCCATGCTCATCTTGAACATCTGTCCTGCTATTATAAAAGGCAGTGCATCAAACTAAAACCTGTTTCTGTGACATGACGTTATCACCATACACCTCGACAGTTGGCTATGAATTTCAGCTGCTGATCACACTACGCACCTCAATGTGTGACCATGTTTCCACCAGCCCCTCATGCAGTATAATGGCCATGAGGGGAAGCAGTGGTCTGCTTGCTCTGGCCTGGTAGGAAATTAGAATGAAATAGAGAACATAACACACGTGAGAGGTCTTCTTACCTTACTTATTGAACCTGGCTCATATAATAATACAGTATCTTATAAGAATTAGAATCAATCATAACATTGAGCTAACATGGAAATATTCACAAATGCTCATGATAATTATGATGATACATTTTATGGAAATTGTTAGAACAGTCCAATATATATTGATAGAAGGTTTCTTTCACCTCCATGGAATGATCCTGCTTAGCATCATATAGTAGGCTTTCAAAAGATCTATCTTGTAGTGCTATCATCAACATAATGTAACTAACACATGTAACTAACACAACTAGTGGTAATGCATATTAGGCTTTTTAATAAATTGCAATTAGTGTTAAATATTTATTCAGAACTTTAAAAATTGCTAAAATATTTGCTTTGTTACATGTTTTGCTGCCTTCATTTGGCAATAGATTTACCCAGCCTAACATGGATTAAATGATGAGTGAGAAACTGATTTTATATACGAAATCAGAAATGACAGATATTATTGTCAAACATTTGAAAATCAGCGAAATGGCCTTTTTTTAACTTCAATAATTTTTATTAAAAATTTTACAAAAAAAAAGGGAGGGTACAGAAAGAAAAAAGAGGCGGTGAAGGGAAGAGAAACTGGCATACATAGACAGTCACAAACAAAACGTTACAATAAACAGGAGCAAAATCAAAGTTACAATAGCAGTACAAACAACTGGTTAAATGAACTTGCAGGTAAGGAAATAAAATAATCAAACCCCGTATCCCAGATCAAGCATCTCCTTGTGAGGGTTCAGTTAGATTTGAGTATAAAATAGTAGAGGCATGGAGTTGGATAAGAGCAGCGGCTAGATCACCATCCGTAACATATAAATGCCATGCAAAACCTTTTTATAAGAGAGGAGGAACGTGAAGTGTAAGTAACTTCAACAGTTTCCACGATATGGCCTTTTCTGCTACTAAATTCCAATCATACAGCATTAAGCTGCAAATTCACCCATCTGTAATAATATATGTCATGTTTTATGTCAGTTCTGAGGTTGTTAATACAGGTTGAGTATCTCTTATCCAAAATGCTTGGGACCAGAGGTATTTTGGATATCGGATTTTTCCGTATTTTGGAATAATTGCATACCATAATGAGATCTCATGACGATGGGACCTAAGTCTAAGTACAGAATGCATTTATGTTACATATACACCTTATACACACAGCCGGAAGGTAATTTTAGGCAATATTTTTTGTAACTTTGTGCATTGAACAAAGTGTGTCTACATTCACACAATTCATTTATGTTTCATATACACCTTATACACACAGCCTGAAGGTCATTTAATACAATATTTTTAATAACTTTGTGTATTAAACAAAGTTTGTGTACATTGAGCCATCAAAAAACAAAGGTTTCACTATCTCACTCTCACTCAAAAAAGTCTGTATTTCGGAATATTCCGTGTTTCGGAATATTTGGATAAGGGATACTCAACCTGTATATCTTTTTATTTTTCCAGATTTGTCTGTTGCAGGGTAACCTGTTTGAAGTTATACTTGCATCAACAGAATAAGGGGTTCTTTAAAGAAAAATCAGTCAGGATGTGGGGTTTCCTATTAAGGAACGCGTTGATGACTGATTGGAAAGATAGCTTACAGAGAAGACTAATTGGAATCCGGAAGGGAGTTTTTGTTTTCGCAACTGATAAAAACTTGCATTTGATGAATAGCAATGTGCATCTTTTTTTCAGCTGGGTTCACTATGTGAAAAAATGATCCGCATTCTTGTGCTGCATTAGCAATTGTATTATTTAATGAAAGTAGGCAATGTAACTGAATCATTCAGATACAATGAGTTTAGAACAGTTTTGTTAGTGATGTTTTACTCATTTATAAATAACTCCAGACTGTAATTATAAAGTACTTTAAATTACCGTTCTTGCATGTTGCTGCTTTTGTTTCTTATTTCCTTTTAATGACCACTATTTGCACCAGGGTCCCTTGCACTTAAGAGTCATTCTCACCTGAAGAGAATTGTGACTGAGGACATTTAACCCTAATCAATCCTTTACAAGCTTAAATAAGGTATATATACAAAGTAGTGCTATTTTATTGATGTGGAGTGATAACGTGTTTCAGTTTTCATATAAGCAGTGTTGCTACATGACTGTTGGTTCCACCACCGCCTCCTTGCAGATAATAAGCTTTACAAATGGGCCTTATGCTTTGGAATTATAAAACACGACTTTTATTCGAAAAAATGGGCTTTGGTCAATTCTCAATAATAATTTTTTACACCGATTGCACCTTAGAGCAGTGGTGTTTCGGTAGGTATCGGGATGCCAGTGGTCAAAATACCTACAACGGCACCCCAATGCGCAGGATCCTGATGCCTGTTTTGTAAGCATACTGACACTAACCACCTATCCCTAACTCCCCCCCCCCCCCCAAAGCCTGACCCTAACTCTCCCTGGTGGTACATAACCCTCCCTCTCTACAGCCTAAACCTAACCCTCCCTCGCAGCCTAACCCTCCTCTGTGGTGCCTAACCCTCTGTGGTGCCTAACCCTAACCCTCCCCCTTCCCTGCAGCCTAATCCCCCCCGCCCCCACCGCCCAGCCTGATACTAACCTGGCCCATCATACTTACGCTCGAGATTCCGTCACCGGCATTTTGGTCTATCTCTGTCTTCTGACCAGTGTCGGGATTTTGGTGGCATCATGATCACCAGTATAGTGACCAGATCCTGGTATGTTCCACGTACAGCCACTAACTATTGTGTAACTACACATCCCAGCATGCCCTGCCACAGTTTTGGTTTTAGGGAATGCTAAAATTGTGCTAAAATGCTGGGCAGTGTAGTTCCACAACAGCTCAAGGGCCACATGTTGAACACTACTGCTTTAGAGGATTGTAACTATTGTGAGTGCAATTTCCATCTCATACAAACACGGTTAGACTAGGCACCGATTATTAATATTTTCATTTCTCGGTATGTTAAAAAAAAAAACTTCAATGTTTTTCATAGGCTTTCAACACTCCACCTTACCCTCATTTTTCCTCAATCATTGTTTTGCTTCATGGAAACTAACCACGGCCTCCTAATATACTGAACAGTGTTAAGGTCTAGAACAAAGCAAATCCTAAAATAATGTGCAACGTAATAACGTGCAAACAAAGATAACAACCCGTACAAGAAAACACAAGTATAAAAATAAATGTCAGACATTAAAATTATATCATTGGTTCTGTATGCAGTATGTAACTTGTAGATAAAAAAGATGTGGGACTCAGATAAAAAGAAGTGAAACGCCAAAACCTCTCATATATGCTGGGAGAACATTAAAGTGATCCTTAATTATTACAGGTTACAAGTCAAAAGAAGTTCCAGAACTGCTTTCCTGAGTGCTTCAGCTCAAATTAGTGCCCCACTTGTGTGCACTGATCTCTCTGGACACTGGGGCCCTCATTCCGAGTTGATCGCACGTAGCAACTTCTTGCTGCTGGTGCGATCAACTAATCTCTGCCTATGGGGGAGTGTATTTTAGCAACAACGTGCGTGCGCATTATGGCCCCCGTGCGTGCGCAGTAGTGACCCAGTCGCAGCTGTGCGGACTAAAGCATGCTGCGATCAGGTCGGAATGACCCCCTGTATCGTCTCTGGCATTGGATATTGGTGCCTTATTAATCTGTAATGGTAACTAGAAATATTAGTATAATAAAGCGGGTTCAGTATGATTTCCCGATGGACAGGATGCCGACGGTCAGAATACCGACAGCGGCATCCACTCCATCAGAATCCCGACAGTCCCCTTTAAAGTTCTCTAACCCTCCTATGCCACCTACCCTAACCCTCCCTTGTGGGTGCCTAAACCTAACCCTCCCCGGTAGTGCCTAACCCTAACCTTCCCGGAAGGTGCCTAACCCTAACCTCCACTTCTTTGTGCCTAAACCTAACCCTCCCTCCCCAGTCCATTAACCTAACCTTCCCGGCCACCTCCCTTCTTCTGCCTAAACCTAACCCACCCACCCACCATCCGCAGCAGGACGCCAGCGCGTCCCGCTGTCAGGACGATCTGGATGGCAGCTGTCGGTATTGTGACGCTGGTATCCCGTGCGGCATCGGTATCTAGCTCTAGACGCCGGGATTGCGTCCTCCTTTGGGATCCCGGTGTCAGTATATCAACCGTCGGGATCCCGTCCGTTGGGAAGCTAACTGCTTCCCTAATAAAGCATACAGACTTTAAATATGACACAGTAAAACTATATGCAAGCTATATCGTTAGCGCACAAATATATAACAGGAGCATTGATGTAATATGAAGAGGAGTTTATTAGCAGTCAGAGTGATGCAATAACCCTCACGGAATTATAATAACATGCAGATTGTGTCTATATGTTCTGAGACAAAATAACAAAACAAAATTCTTCATACTGACTAAATTACTTTATTGACATTTCAAATTCAAGGTCAATAGACAGAAACAACAAGCTGACACGAAAACGAAAGAGTGCCAGTTCTGAAACATAACATATGGATTTTATAGTATGAGACCTTCACCCTGTACCCAGTCTGCACAGCATTATGTTGTGTCAGTGCCACCTCTCTAGCATATCTCCCTTCCCCCAGACCTGCTGGGTCCTTAGTGCGCAAAGCAAGACGCAGGGGGAAATTCTCTGAGTGTTTTCTATAAGGTGCTTTAATCTCAGGAAATAGCAGGCAGTCTGGGGTTGAGGCAGGGGAAGCAGGGCCCCCCGGAGCCTTACCCCCTACCCCCCACCCCTGTGGAATATTTAGAAGGCCATGGAAAATGTATTTTGTAGTGGTAGAGTTTGTTATTAACTGTGCTTTCTTTTGTTCTTTATATTTCTATGTTTCAAAGTCTTCTTACAACTTTACTGTTAAAAACTCATCACGGTCACTTCATATCTGAAGCTCAAGGTCGTATAACTGTGGATACCACAACACGACTTTGGATTTCATTGTTCATTTACACAGTTACCCCCTAATGAGCAAAAAAGATTTATTATTTAGAATGGATTGGTAATACCTGTTACAGATACCACTGAGATCTCCGAGCTGTCCTACAGGTGTAGAGAGGTTATCATTGGACTTATAAAGCCGCTGTCCTACATTCTAATACCCTAAACATATTTCTTCTTCCACTATAATTTTTTTACATATACAAGATCTGGCAGTGACCCCATTTTTTTCACTTGACCTGACTTACAGGGCAATATGTCCTGTATTCATTCCACATAATGACATTTACCACATCAATACTTGCTGCATCAGTACTGATGTAAATATAAAAAGACACTGCTAATGTTGGTTTTAACAAAACTCCTGACACATTAAGGAATTTGTTTTGTGTTTCTTTAATATTTTATGCATGTTCTGCTCAGGTATGATTAATGCAATATTTGAGTATGTGATTACTACTATAGTATGTGATTAAATCAGATGTTCTCAAACGCGGTCCTCAAGACACCCCCAACGGTCCAGGTTTTAGGTACAGTATATCCATGGGTCAGATTAGTCCAGGTTTTAGGTACAGTATATCCATGGGTCAGATGGTTAAATCAAATTGACTGAAGTGCTAATTGAGTTACCTGTGGCCAAGCATGGATAGACTTAAAACCTGGACTGTTGAGGTGCATTGAGGACCGCGTTTGAGAACCTCTGGATTAAATAAAAAAAAACAAAACAACAACAATAAGATTTGCAGGGAAGGTGATTGCAGAAATGGTTTACAAGCTGGATGTATGATGTTTATTTAGAGCTGCTTTTGACACTTTAGTTTACCTGAACCAGCCTGGTAAGAGCCCTACATCTCTGCTCTGCGTTATTATATATCCGCAAAACATACTTATGAGGGGGCATACACATTCAGATTAAAATATCTGTCAGACTGACAGACCAGTTATCTGACATGCCTGTCAGTATGTTGGATAGTTGAAATTGGGGCATCAGTTATCAGCTCCTTGAGACATGTCAGCAAGTATGCTACAAGATTATCACTTTATGATCATCTACTGATGCTCTGGCCATTCCTTTGATCAGATTGGCTACCAGTTATTCTACCAAAGTACTGATGCCCAGAATACCAATCATTTTTCTAGCGGGACATGCAGGTGTCCTGCAATACGGGGGGTGGAGGTTAGGTTTAGGCATTAGAAGGAGGCAAGATAAAAATTGGTGCCCCCCTATTTCCTATATCAAGATAAATATATGTGTGCGTGTGTGTGTTTGTGTATGTGTGTGTGTGTGTGTGTGTGTAAATTGCCTTTTATTTTAAATCACACATTTCTTAGCAGTCATACCCAGCATTAGAACCCATGACCTGTTACACTAACAGCAGACACCTCACTGATGAAGCTATTTGCTCCTGTAGAGGAAGCGTGAGAATTCTACCTATATGAAGTTACGTGTAATTGTCAGAGAAGTAACTTCATATAGTTAAAATTCTCATATTTCCTATACAGGAGCAAATAGCTTCATCAGTATGGTGTCTGCTTCCAGTGTAATAGGTTGTGGTTTCTAATCCTGGGTGTGACACTTGTAAAACGTGTATAATAAAGAGGGTGTGATTTGTAAGGTGCTATCAATTAACTTAATTCAATGGTGTCACAGAATAGGAGGAGAAGTGCCCCCCTTCAGAGCAGGAGCCCGGCGGCAGATTACTCCGTTGCCTCCCAGAGTTCTGCCTCTGGGGTGCAGGGATGGGAAGGTAATGGTTAGGTATTGGGGAGGGAGGTGTTAGGGTTAGGCACTAAGCGGGGAGGGTTAGGTATTGTTATGATCTATTTCTATTGGATCAGCTTGCCATGTTTTCCTGCATTCCCATTCATTTCAGATTCCTGCCTGTTCCTGTGTTCAGCTTCAGCTTCAGAGATCTCATCTGCCTTTCAGCATTCATCGACAGTGTCAGCTCTGGTGTCCAGTTTCTGCTCCATACCAGCCTTCCATAGAATTACCTTGCCGTATTATATATCTTTAGTTTTGTCTTTAGTGTTAGTTAAGTACTAGCTGCTACTTATAGTACTATTCCTCCCAGCACGGAGGTTATCCCCAGTTAGGGGTATTATTTGTATTCAGTATTAACCTCTCAGTACTTTAGTTTTAGTTATTCTGCCATTGTTTGCCTTCCCTTCTCCCCGTTCATCCTCGCTGTCCATGTAGTTATTTTAGGGCAGGCATTCCCAACCACGGTCCTCAAGGCACACCAACAGTGCAGGTTTTAGTGATATCCAGGCTGCAGCACAGATGGTTAAATCAAAATAACTGAGCTACTAATTAAGTCACCTGTGCTGAAGCCTGGATATCACTAAAACCTGCACTGTTAGTGTGCCTTGAGGACCGTGGTTGGGAATGCCTGTTTTAGGGTTTAGTTTCTGCCGGCTTTGATTCAGGTCACATAGGGGTTGAACTCATACTACCGCCAGTGGCGTAAGTCCTGGTGGGCATCCCAGTACTTGTAGATGCATAGAGTCTTATGGGAAAAGCAGCTCTTATAGGCAAGAAGACCTGCTGAGTGCGTTCTATGAGTCTCAACCCCGGGTTTACAGGGGTCACTGCCTGAAGACCTACAAGCAACACTGAATTCCGAAGGAAGATCTCCATTCCACTGTAACAGGTATAGGCAGCGGGGAAGGGAGAGTTAGGGTTAGGCATCACCATGGAGGGTTAGGGTAAGGGGAGGGGAGGGATAGGGTACTTTTGGAGGGGCTGTCGGGATTCTGATGGCCGTAATGCCACGATCTGGATTCTGACCGCTGGCATTCCGTCCATTGGGATATCATACTGAATCCATTCTAACCCCACCAATGTCAAAACTCAATAGTTGATAATATCATATACAATTAGGTGCTCAGATACTAGTCATATGCAAAGATATATAGCAGAACACTTCAGTTTATAATAACTGGTTTAATAAACATATACAAGCCCATTTACTGATAGCAATGGACAATAGAACATTTATATATTTGTATATCTGTTAATGCATACATCTATGTGTCAGCAATACAAATAGAAATGGTCTCTTTAAGATAGTAGGGTGATTATGGTTTTCAAGGGATTTGTTAGTTTATAGAGGGATCAGCGTTTGTAAACAGAGCCCAGACAAGTTGATTCTGAGCACGTGTGGAGAGAAAGGATTTCCTTTGCCACAAGGCACATGCAATATGAAGAATTCAGAAACTCTACCAACATATAAACATGCTCTGCAATATGGCACACAGGTGTTTATTTAATTTAGTTATGTGAAAACTGTGTTGAAATCACTGATTTCTCCCCCTTTTAATTTCTCCTCTAACATTTCTAGAGCCAGGGGTGTAGGGAGGGCTGTTCCAATGGAGCGTGAGCTCCAGGCACCGAAAACTTCAGAGGGACCCTTACCCATGGCACAGCTCCCTTGTAGCCTGGCCCAGTTAGCACTGAGCTCTTCTGCATCTTCTGCAGACATGTCCTTGGCTAGGCGTGAACCTACAGTCGTCATTGCCGCAGAGTAATGCCATAGGTCATATTGGCCCACATCGTCCCTCCCGTGCCGTGGCAGGCTGCGGTAAAAGGTGATGGGGCTGAGGAAAATGCTGTGGCTGGGGGCTGAGAAAGGTGATGGGGTTGGGTGCTGAAGAAGGTGATGAGGCTGAGGAAGGTGATGGCGATAGTGGGTTAGGAAGGTTATAGAGCTGAGGAAGGTGATGGGGGCTGTGGCTGAAGAAGGTGATGGGGCCGTGGCTGAGGAAGGTGGTGAGGGACTGAGGATGGTGATGAGGGGCTGAGGAAGGTGATGAGGGACCGAGGGCAATGTTGAGGGTCTGAGGAAGGCGATGAGATGCTGAAGTGGGGAGGGCTGAGGACGGTGACGAGGTGCTGAGTAGGGTGGCCAATCCCGGGATCGGGCGGCTGCGCAACGTGACCTCTGACTTTAAGTCATGCTGCGCAGCCGCAGGATCTCACCACCGCACTGAAGGTAGTTGTTAATGACATTGGCTGCATGTTTGGGGTCATTGACCTGCTGCAGACTAAATTGGGAGCCAATCAGACGCCTCCCTAATTGTAGTGCATGATGGATAAGTACCTGCTTGTATTTCTCAGCATTTGTTAATTGTTAATAATCTAATAACATATAAGGCTAATGCTGCTCCTCACTTCTATGGAGGGGACTCAAATATTTTGCGCGCTGGCACCACTAGGTCTGGTAACTAGTACTGCTAGATTTATAAAAAGCTGCATAGTTAACTATATAATAATGATATTACATACTTTCTTGGTTAGATCTGTATAATATAATTGGCAAATACATAAAGCCAATTCAAGTCCTGAAAATAAACTACCTCATTTTGCATTTCTTTAAATGCCTGTTGTCGCTTTTAAATTCATAACTACACTATGTAGATAAAAGTGACAGCAAATAGATCAATGAGATTTTATTGACGTCAGTACTTTGTACTGTAGGTCTACCACATGCAGTGATTCCTGCATACACCCTTCATGGCAAACTGTCCACAAGTTCCTGGACAACAGCAAGAGGTATGTATTGCCATTCCGCTTTAAGTACAGTGACCAGCTGCGACACTGAAGAAGGTCGAGATGGTCTAGAACGCACCCGTCTCAATGGGGTTAAGATTTGGACTCTGAGCTGGCCAGTCTATCTGGGTTACCAAATTTTCTGTATACCAGTCCAGCGTTGCCCTAGATACTGTACATGACATCGCACAGCCTACGATGATCCCCTGTTCAAACTCGGTTAATTCCGACCAGCAAGCCAATTAATTAGCAAATTATCTAATTGGTGCCCCTCTGCCCATTTTATACCTTCATGAACAAGTGTGCTGCAGGAGCACACCATTTTTGCTTATGAGCGCAGGGGGGTGGGGGTGTCCAATCACTTTTGTCTACATAGCTTTAGAAGAGAACAATCACTATTAGAAATAAATAGCCGGTGTCAGACGTAAATAATATCTGTATGTTTGTATCCATGGCACATACTGTAGCATAGATGAGGATGGTGCCAGGGTGGCATAGTCATACTACAGCTGGCTGGAACTTGTAATCTGCCATGATCAGTGTAATTTACAGAGGTTTTGTCCAAACAAATTGCAGAGTAATTTCCACCACTAAGATAGTAGATTCCTACACAGTACTCTGAACCTTTATTTGGCAAGAGCACCAGCAGTTTGTGTAATTGTTTATCTGTAACTTCCAGCGAGTGTTACATGCTTAACTGCATGGCGAAGGGCAAGACACTGTACTACTACTCACAAGCAGCCATAGTTACCCGCAGAGCTAGGGATGGCTGTTGACCATTGATAATTTAAAATCATCAATGGTCTATACCCGATGTCAAATACTTTTGCCATCACTGGGAGAGAACCAAATAGTTCCTGCCATCGATGGTATAGA
This sequence comes from Pseudophryne corroboree, assembly GCF_028390025.1. NCBI lineage: Eukaryota > Metazoa > Chordata > Amphibia > Anura > Myobatrachidae > Pseudophryne > Pseudophryne corroboree. Next base: position 428,088,200 of record NC_086446.1, on the reverse strand, counting down.
ACCATCCAATGTTTTTCTTTTTGCAAGTGCAGAGACCCGGGGCATAGCTCCACTCCCTGACACCAGTGAAGCCATGCCCCCAGGCTGTGATTGGTGAAAAAGCAGGGATGACCATCAATGGGTAAAACCGTCGATTGTCTTCCATAGCATAGTTTGATTCCGTCGATGGCCACTCATAGCTTGACCATCTATGGTAACCATCAATGGTGAATGCAGTTGCACTGTTGGCCATCCACACACAGAGCTGCAGACACAGTCAGTCCCAGGGGGCTGTGCTGATGATGATTTTCACAGGTACAAGGAGCATGTTATGGGCTCCTCCAGTCAGAGCTCAGCACATGCTCCTCCAACCCCTCTGCAGTGTCTCATGGGATTTATTTCCCAGTAGTGCTTTGCCCAAGAGCAAGTAGCTGCCGGGCCCCATTACCCGCCTTCAACTGCTGGGTCAGGTAAAACAGACTGGGGGATATTTAAAAAAAACATAATTACTGTATCTCATATGTGATATTTATGTTCTCTGTATAAATATCTCCTCTCCAGTGACAGTTGCAGCACAGTCCAAAATTCAAACAAGGGAGCCACACCAACTGCCAGTGAGTCCCGAACAGCAATGTCTGGCAGTGTTTGGGGTGGCAGTTGATGTGGCTCCTCTATTTGAATTGTGGACTGCTCTGCAACTGCCACTGGAGTGGAGATATTTATCTCCATCTCCAGAGAACATAAATATAAAATTTTCCAGCTTTTATGAGATAATTATGTATTATTAAATATCCCCCTTAATGAGTGACCTGGTGAGCAGCTGCACTGCAGTGCTCTGCTATAACAAACGTCCCTGTAGGCCCGCCATCCTATGATAGGGTGCGTGGCTATGAATCAGTGGGGCCCCCAAGGGATTTCTCTGAATGCCCAGGCGGCACCATCTGAGCCACTTCCATATAACAATAACTAAGCTGTTCTAGTATTAACACCAGCACATACACTTTTAGCATCATAAATCTTTTTCTAATTAGATAAGCTAAAATGGTCTAATCGGCATTGTGACCGGAGAGACTAACCAGCCACACGTGTAATGGCGGCCACGGCACTGAAGGGGTTAATCCTCAGCTGCCCGGCACCATTTGGACAATAGGCGCTTGGCGCCACTTTTAAACTGTGCACTGGTGCTAGGTGCCATCTTTAAATGTATTGTGGGTGCTAGGCACCGGGTATTTCAAAATATATTTAATACTGTGTTTTCACCATGTTACATGTAATGCTCTAGGCACAGTTGTAGGATTGCACATTTACAATGCATGCAAATGCCAACACTTAGAAGGAATGTGTAAGCTGGTTTGGTTTTAAAATGCATTTACGTTTGAGGACAAATGGCCTGAAAGCTTCTCACCTAGGAATTGAGATGCTGATGACCCTGGCACCTGGAAAGGGGTCTGTGGACAAGCCATTCTTTGAGATTGAGATGCGTCTCTGTGTAACTTTATAGACACATGCAGGTGAAAGGATTTGTTTGCTGTCTTCTCTGAATATTGTGTGAACTGGGTTTGCATGGATATGTGAATGAGACAGAAACATTTGTATTTTGAAGCTATGTGATAAATGTATCAATAGTGAATGTTAATCTGATACTAAATGTTGTCTGCGTGACAGGAAGGAGGATATTGTTTTATTGCCCTTATCTCCTTTTGAAATGTAATTTATTTATTTGTATTTTCTAAGATATCTTGATTGGATAGAAAGGGCTCAGGGAGGACATGACCCCCTGTTGTACTGTGTGGAAAATTGACATAAAAAGGAGGCCTGCGTGCCTCCAGAGTGTATTATACCAACTACTTTCTGCTGTGAACATCTTGCTGTATGCTGTTTCCCCTAGCAATAGGGAAGAGTTCTCTTTAGAACTATTGCAAATAAATACCATTTGCCTCAAGAAGACCGCGTCATCTTGTGACCTACAGGGTTATGCCAAACATAGCCCCGTCCTCCGGCTGTCCAGGGAAGCACCTAACGTCTCCGCCTTCCGCCAGCTACCGGTAGCGGCCTAGTCAGGTGACTAGTGGGGATTCGTCAATACCACACAGGTGTGGTAAGGCAGCGTGTCGGCACATACAGAGCAGAACCGTGGTTCCAAACGCCACGGCAGGTTAGGAGTTTGGTGGTGGCAGCATAAACCCGCCCACAGCGCAGTGGGTGGAGTCAGTAACAGGCGGTTACTGATGGTAAGCAGGAATCCCCTATGTGGTCAGGTCCCATGTGACCTAACCTTCCATTCTGTGCACAGGGGACGGGACGCGAAAGCGGTGAGTGCTTTCGTACGAAAGGCGTCCGGTCACAGAAATTGTTGGCATAGCAGTGGGATCATCCCAGGCGGCTTTTCGGTCACCTGAATGGAGAAGCCGAGTTACTCAGGAGAGGAGTAATTGCAGCGCAGGAGAGCGCACAAGATGACAGACTTCAGTGGAACGTCTAAGGGCGATCTGGAGATCGTGTGCCAGGAGAAGGGTGTGGATATCCCTTTCAACGCGTCCAGAAGCGTCATGAAGGCGGCGCTCATGAGCTTGGAGGAGTCCCATCGGGCGGAGGTGGAAAGCACTGACGGCGTCAGCATCGCAGAGGACGGCCCACCAGTGGACCTTCATATGGAACCGGTGAGACCCACAAGCCCCGCCTCTTCTAGCAGCAGCCATGTTTCCCAGCAATCCCTAGCAGGGCCAGGATTCCAACGTCCCAGGGGGGGGCGGCCCGGATACCCTAGCAGATCGGCTAGCGGAATTGGGGGAAAGGGCAACGGAGCAAGAACGCATGCTTGTCATTCGGATGTGGCATGCGGAGCGGGCATCACAAGCCGTGGTACCCCGGGAGCCATTGTCAGCTGTTGTACACAGATCAGGACTTATTCAGTTTGCCAAGTTTGCAGACAGTGATGGGGACATTGATGGACATTTACAAGTTTTTGAAAGGACTTGTAAACTACACGATTTACCCAAGTCGGAGTGGGTGAGACACCTTGTGCCCACTCTGCATGGAGAGGCCTTGTAGGCCTATCGAGGAGTGGCCACGGAGGACTGTGGGGACTACGACAAAGTCTCACGGGCCCTCCTCCAGCGATTCTTCATCACAGAGTCTTACAGGAAGAAGTTCAGAGACTTGCCCAAGAATCCTAGCAGCACACATGAGCAGTTCGCCACCAAACTGCGGCAGTACGTGGTGAAGTGGGTGAAGGATTCTGAAGCCACTACATCGGACGCACTGATTGACCTGATCTGCAGGGAGCAGTTCTACCGCAGGTGCGCCCCAGAAGTGAAGGAGTGGGTGCTAGACCGGGAGCCACCCAGCTTAAAGATGGCTGCCCAGTTAGCAGACAAGTATGTGGCAATTCGACCGCAGGGGCAGAAGCGCCCAACCAGCAGCCAGCCCCAAAAGACTGTACCACCAATGAGACACCCCTCTTCAGCTCATCGCCCCCCAAAGCAAGCATCTTCCAACCCGGGTGCTTTTGGCCAGCAACCGCTCCGCAGTGCCCCTGCCAGTAATCAGAGGACATCGGAGCCACGCCTGGACAAAAAGTGCTATGGCTGTAGGAAAATCGGACATCTGAGGATGAACTGTCCTGCATCCCAAGCACCCCAGACTCGTGCCCCAAATCCGAGTGCTGGAGCCCGGATTGCTTGCTTAACCCGTGGAGGTGAGCCTTCAGAGACTGTACCCCCTCCTGTCAGTCCGATGGAGTGTGGCGAGGAACAGGTAGACTCTGCGGAGAGAGTCACCTACATGGCTAAGAAGCCCCCACCAAATATGTGGCAGCATCTGCAGCCGGTCCAAGTGGGGTCCCTGCAGGGTGAAGGCTTAAGAGACTCTGGGCCCTCAATCACTGTGGTGAGCCCCCACCTTATAGATCCTGCTGCAGTATTGCAGGGTCGCACTGACAAGGTCACCCTGGCAGATGGAATGGAGAAAGCAGTTCCCATGGCAAGAGTCTACCTGGACTGGGGAGCTGGACCAGAGTTGCGAGAAGTTGCCGTCATGGATGGTCTCCCAACTGATGTGATCCTAGGAAATGACCTGGGTGGTGGGATCGTCACCACGTTTGCTGGCGCCATTCCCCGGAGTCAAGTTCCACAACCATCGTTGACATCAGCTACTCCAGCACAGCCCAGCCCAGAGGAAAAGATTACAGCTGCTAGACAACTGCCAGCACAGCCAACCACAGCATCAACCAGCCCAGAGGAAAAGATTACAGCGGCTAGATCAGCACATCGACCCCGCATGCCTTTTGCCTCTGGTATGCCTACGTCCACTAGCAATGCAGAGGACTTTGGGTTTGGCTCGTTTGATCCTGTGGGGGTGCCCAATGATGCTCCTGACCCAAGTGGTTTGCCAACTCCGGCGGTGAGTATGAGAAACCACACTGACTTTTCCATGACTGACCCCTACCAGACTGACCCTAGTAGTCCCCACCTAGATCCCCCTGTAGTGTGTCCCCATTTAGGAGAGATTGAGGGCCGCAGGCAGGAGTTTAGGGAGGCTCAACTCTCTGACCCATCCCTGAAAGGCATGAGGCGCCACTCTGGCAGCGGCCTTGACAGGGTTGGGGCAGGAAGTGTGACCTGGCGGGAAGGGTTAAGGTACAGGGAAGCCAGGAAAGTGGGAGGGGATAGACCAGAGCGGGAACATGTCCAGCTGGTCCCCCCAGGGAACTTTCCTGCGCAACCGGTGTCGGTTGCCAGCGAAACCCCTTTGGACAGTAACCCAGAGATAGACCGTACCCTGAAGTGCCTGTCACGAGCTTACCCTGGTCTGGAATGTTGGATGACGCCCAGACAACTGTAAGGCTGGTGCCATGCGTTGGCATCGGGGGCACTCCAACGGTTATGTTGTCTCTGGGCCTCTGCCCATAGGAGAACCTTTACAGCGAGTTGCTGTGGACATAGCAGGTCCCCTGCCTGTGCGCAGTAGATCGGGGAAGACACGCAGCCTCCCTGTAGTGGATGCCACACAGGATCCAGAGGCTGGTGATCTGGCCACCATCACTATGGCACAGGTAGCGGACGAGGAGGAAAGAGTAGGCCTAGGTGAAAGGGTAGGTTTCCCGAGTCATAGGTCGACAGAGGAGGGCAGGTCTGACAGTTAGGGCAGACAATTGCCAGATAGAAATGACGGAAGTGCAGTGCCTGGGGCATCATGTGGGAGGAGACAGGGGTAGGCCCAAAGCAGAGGCGACCAGAGGCTGTCCCCGGCCCACATCACCCAGACCGGTACTGACCTTAGAACCTGTAAGGCCCTACGGACACGTTGTCATTGACTTTAGTCCGGTAGTGAACCCCTTTACAGAGATGGCTAGGCAGGGCATTCCCAAGTCAGTGGACTTTGCACCAGCGTGCGAGTTGGCATTCCAGTCATTGAAGGAGGCTCTGGTACCTGCTCCAGTGCTGATGGCGCACATTCTTGACCAGGACTGTGTTTTACGAACTACTGCGCCACTGCATGGACTGGGAGCAGCACTGAGCCAGGAGGAGCAATATGGGCAGGAGCACCCTGTGTATGCCACAATTGGGACACCTTGGGTGGCACTTGTGTGTAACTGGCCCCCCCACCGTGGTGACTTACCACCCACCTGTAAGGTGGCTGCAACCTACCTTGGGGAAATTGGACAGACTTTTGTGGTGGAGCCTTGAACTTGGACTTCAGGTGGACTATTTGAACATTGTGCACCCACGAAGAGAGGCCCACTACACTATGGATGAACTGTCTAGGCCGGAGCCTACACCCCCTAGGTAGCGTCTCCTTCAACACAAGGGACTGCGGGACCAGGAGCCATATCGTTGGGACATGACTCGCTGGTTTTCCCGTTTGAATTGGGGGGGGGGGAGTGTGACCGGAGAGACTAACCAGCCACACGTGTAATGGCGGCCACGGCACTGAAGGGGTTAATCCTCAGCTGCCCGGCACCATTTGGACAATGTGCGCTTGGCGCCACTTTTAAACTGTGCACTGGTGCTAGGTGCCATCTTTAAATGTATTGTGGGTGCTAGGCACCGGGTATTTCAAAATATATTTAATACTGTGTTTTCACCATGTTACATGTAATGCTCTAGGCACAGTTGTAGGATTGCACATTTACAATGCATGCAAATGCCAACACTTAGAAGGAATGTGTAAGCTGGGTTGGTTTTAAAATGCATTTATGTTTGAGGACAAATGGCCTGGAAGCTTCTCACCTAGGAATTGAGATGCTGATGACCCTGGCACCTGGAAAGGGGTCTGTGGACAAGCCATTCTTTGAGATTGAGATGCGTCTCTGTGTAACTTTATAGACACATGCAGGTGAAAGGATTTGTTTGCTGTCTTCTCTGAATATTGTGTGAACTGGGTTTGCATAGAGATGTGAATGAGACAGAAACATTTGTATTTTGAAGCTATGTGATAAATTTATCAATAGTGAATGCTAATCTGATACCAAACGTTGTCTGCGTGACAGGAAGGAGGATATTGTTTTATTGCCCTTATCTCCTTTTGAAATGTAATTTATTTATTTGTATTTTCTAAGATATCTTGATTGGATAGAAAGGGCTCAGGGAGGACATGACCCCCTGCTGTACTGTGTGGAAAATTGACATAAAAAGGAGGCCTGCGTGCCTCCAGAGTGTATTATACCAACTACTTTCTGCTGTGAACATCTTGCTGTATGCTGTTTCCCCTAGCAATAGGGTAGAGTTCTCTTTAGAACTATTGCAAATAAATACCATTTGCCTCAAGAAGACCGCGTCATCTTGTGACCTACAGGGTTATGCCAAACATAGCCCCGTCCTCCGGCTGTCCAGGGAAGCACCTAACGTTTTCAAGTTCCGCCTTCCGCCAGCTACCGGTAGCGGCCTAGTCAGGTGACTAGTGGGGATTCGTCAATACCACACAGGTGTGGTAAGGCAGCGTGTCGGCACATACAGAGCAGAACCGTGGTTCCAACCGCCACGGCAGGTTAGGAGTTTGGTGGTGGCAGCATAAACCCGCCCACAGCGCAGTGGGTGGAGTCAGTAACAGGCGGTTACTGACGGTAAGCGGGAATCCCCTATGTGGTCAGGTCCCGTGTGACCTAACCTTCCATTCTGTGCACAGGGGACGGGACGCGAAAGCGGTGAGTGCTTTCGTACGGAACCGTCCTGTCACAGGCATAATATAGTGTGAGGTCCTAAAACAAATTGTGCAGTTTTAAACACAATTTTTCTTTTACATTTCTAACACCTTGATTACAGCTAAAAAAAGTAAATAATTACCTCAATCAGGGAAAATGAATTACATGTAAATGGTTGGCAGGGGGGCCCTAGGCTCCAGTCTAGACTTCCTAATGGGTAATCCGGTCTGCTCACAATGACTGTGTAAAAATGCTCCAGTGTAGTATGCTGTGTTCATTTGGCAGCTGCATACCAATGGGATCAGTGTTGTTTCCATTACAGTAACCAAACTGCTCTAGTACCACCACTTGCATTTCTATTATTATATAGATATCCTTATCATATTACAGTAATTAAACTGTTCGAGTACTAACTTCAGCACCTACACTTGTATCATTACATATCCTTTGATTATAGAGGACTTACGATATTCTTTATACTAACTCCGCCACTTACACTCCTATCATTGCATTATGAATGCATTTTGGAACACATGCATAGTATGCAACCTCTACATAGTATAAAATAAAGTCCCCAGTAGGTGTCCGTCTGTCTGTTCAGGATAATCTCAAGAACCACTGGATGGATTATGATGCTGATTTCACAATTTTATAGAGCATTTGTCGAGGAAGGTATAGGTGTATGAAACTTTAATCTATAGCAAAAGGGAGCAGAGCAGTGATGATTTTAGTGAAGCAAGTCAGTAAGAGAAGAATGGTAGGGCTCTATAGTGCGACACAATGGCCAAGAGTGGTACTGCAGTAGCTCTGTTCCTCTAACCCCCTCTCTTATATGTAACTCTGCATCACCCACCATATCACATGTGCCTTCCCAAGGCTAGTGGCTGCTCATCAGAAGTAGCATGGATGAAAGTAGACAAGTCCGTGTTCAGAGCCACATAATTGAAACTAAAGATGGTAGGTAAAAACTAAATATTGGGGACTCTGGTTTGTTGAGCATTATATTGCCCACTGTTGTTTCTGTGCATTGAGTGTTCTGTGTGCATGTCAGTGTATAACAGTACTCTCCGTCTCTCTGTTTTCCCATCTGCATTATTAATACTGATCACACTAGGGTGAATCCCAATTAGCTTTTGGGTCAGTCAGTGCTAATACTCGTGTGTGTGTGTGTGTGTGTGTGTGTGTGTGTGTGTGTGTGTGTGTGTGTGTGTGTGTGTGTGTGTGTGTGTGTGTGTGTGTGTAAAAACATAGAAACATAGAATTTGACTGCAGATAAGAACCACTTGGCCCATCTAGTCTGCCGCCTTTTTTTTTTTTTTTTATCCTTTAGGCAATCTCAGCCCTTTTTGAACTTTAATTCTTTGTAAGGATATTCATATGCCTATCCCAAGCATGTTTAAATTGCTCTACAGTCTTAGCCTCTACCACCTCTGATGGGAGGCTATTCCACTTATCCACTACTCTGTCTGTGAAGTAATTTTTCCTTAAATTTCCCCTGAACCTCCCCCCCTCCAGTCTCAGTGTATATCCTCGAGTTCTAATACTTCTCTTCCTTTGAAGAATGTTTCCCTCCTGAACTTTGTTAAGACCCTTGATATATTTGAAAGTTTCTATCAAGTCCCCCCTTTCCCTTCTCTCCTCCAAACTACACATGTTAAGATCTTTTAGCCTTTTCGGGTAAGTTTTGTGATGTAGGCCATGCACCATTTTAGCTTCACAGAAAAGTGGGCGCTGTTTAGAAAATGAGTAATTGGATAGGGTAATTTCTATTTTATAATGTTGTTCTACTCCTCTAGCTGCCCACAATTGGGGATCTGGATATCCACCAAAACTAGAAACAACCAAAATATACACAATACTGTGGGCGCTCAGAAGAGATATATTTACAACAGCTGCTGGTTTTGTAAAATATAGATTTTATTAATATTACTCCTGAATAATTTCTAAGTCACTTAGATCTTATATGTATCACAATAAAACAATTATCCAATAATAAAACATTTAAAACATTTAGAAAGGACTATTGTCCGAGCGCTCAACACTTGCTGACAGTCCTGCAGGTAAGCTGGTGATTAGTATGATTAGTATGCATATGCCGGCTGTTAGTAATCAGTAGTGCTTATCACACAGTTTTGAGCTCAATAGCAAATTAATAGAAGCAGTTCATTGCTTTATATAGCCTGTTATACTTCACCAAGTCCGGACTGGTTAAATGGATCCGATAATATATAGCATGTGCTGCAGACAGTTCCACATCTGTATTGTATCTGGAGATGGATCTTGCTCGTGCTTACTCACTCACAGACAGGTCACTCGGTAGTGATTCCCCAATGCTGGGGGTTCTTTTAGAAGGTAATGATGGTCTGTACCTTCTTGTGCCACTTAGCTGTCAGGAGGAGCGGTACGGGCAGCAAGCCCTGAGCTGCAGGAGACGCTGTATTTAGCCGTGATACGCGGCTTCCGGGTTCGGGGCTTCCGGCTTCCGGTTGCGTTCCACCTGCGTTCCACGGTCAAAATCAGTCACCTGACGCGTTTCTCCACCTCTTCAAGGGGCGGTTTCATCAGAGGTATGACTGACAGTGTTTCTAGAGCTCTATTTATACCAGCTTCAATTACCTCATTAGTTACCACTCAGGAGAGTTTTAACTCTTTCTTGGCTTTTATCAGCAAGTTATAACATTAGAAATAACCAGCAGTTGAACAGTACTAATCACATTTATATTGTACTCTCGGGACATTCAATCCGCTAAGTACCATTATTCTTATTTAGACAGTATATATAAAACATATATTCGAGGAATACATAATCTTTATTACCAAAATATAAATAAATATGACTAGAAGGCCACATTGAGGTGCTTGACAAAGATAGTACTTCAGAATTAAATGATTATTTCTATGACCCTATGATTTCTCGGATCTTCTTATCTATTATAGCGACATTGCACATACATATAACGCAATTTATGGTATAGGTGATCTCCGTCTTCCTAGTCGTATATTCAATCCAATTTTAATTATCCAGATCTATATATAATCAACTTTTGTGACAAAATAAATTAAAAGACAGAGAGATAAACATATACATGGACAAATAGCTTAAAAACAATGCATTTTTCGTACATAATTCTAATAAGTTAACTTATCCTAGTAAATCAGCTTATACAAAAATCCTATATTAAGGATACGACTAAGTTCTTGAACTTACTTAAAGACATAAAATGGAAAAGCTCCTATCGATTTCTAACGTGTGATGTAGAGTCGTTATACTCGAATATCCCACACGATAAGGGTATCCAAGTAATCACAAATATCCTAGACAGGGACAATTTGGTCTCTGAACAACTCAGAACCTTCTTGGTGGCATCCATTAAGTTTATTTTAGAGCACAATTATTTCACATTTGCGCACAAATTTTATTTACAGTCACGTGGGACCGCTATGGGGACCAGGTTCGCCCCGAGTTACGCCAACCTCTATATGGGTGCGCTCGAACAAGAGCTCATCTGGGGGGCGGACCTTGGGGCGAACCTGGTCCTCTACGGACGTTATATAGATGATTTATTCTTTATTTGGGATGGGGACACAGAGTCAATTCAAAAGTTTGTCACTCACTTGAATAATAACAATTACGGTCTTAAATTCACACACACCACTCACCCTCACTCCATAACATTCTTGGATATTGCACTCCAGTCCATAGATGACTGCATTCATACTGAAACATTTTTCAAAACAGTCGACACTAATAATTTTCTTAGATATAATAGTAGTCATCATGTAGCCTGGAGGAATAATATTCCAAAAAGTCAGTTTCTTAGGTTAAAAAGAAACTGTTCTAAGGAGAGTGATTTTAGGGAGCAGGCATATAAGATCTATCAGGCCTTCCAAGAAGAAGGCTATCCTGAGCATGTTTTGACAAAAGCTCTAAAAGAGGTAGAACTTAGAAATAGAACCACCCTGTTAGAAGATAGGGACTCCAGAAAATGTGTGAACAAAATCAAAGAATCAGGTACCCCTAGAGAGAACTGTGTGTTTGTTACACAATACAACACACACGCTGCACAAATAAGACAAATAATCAATAAAAATACCCCTTTACTTAGAATTGATCCTTTATTGGAGCCTGATATTGGCACTAAAGTGAAGGTAGTTTATAAAAAATCGGAATCACTACAACTCAAATTAGCACCAAGTATGTTTAATTTAAATAAAAATACTGAAAAAATTGTAGAACAAAGAGAAACTGGTAATGAAGGAACCCCCAGTAATATTATTACAGGGGTGAATCCTTCTGACTGGCTAAAAAAGAGGCAAAAACCCCATGGATTTTTTAGGTGTGGTCTATCTAGGTGCTTAACATGTAACAATATAAATACGAATAACAAGCTATGTAAATCGAAAGTTACAGGCGAGGAGTTTGTAATATCACAGTTCTTGAACTGCAATTCTACTTATGTAGTATATGTAGTGGAATGTGGCTGTGGCATACAGTATGTGGGCCGCACCATCAGGAAACTGAAGGTGCGGTTCTTAGAACATAGAAGAAACATACTGAAGAAATGCCCATTACACAGTCTATCTAGACACACCAGCTCTTGTGCTTGTTATTCGTATTCGTTTACCTTACTTTGTAGAAGGGAGGCCTTCTGGATTTTTCGTTTGAGAACACTTGAACCACATGGCCTCAACGAAAATATAGAACTCAATAATATCTAAATGGTCCCCTCCCAGTATATCCCTAATGTATCTCTTGGGGTTTTTACATCATCCCCCTCCTTACTCCCTCTATTGGCCTTACTACCCCCTATTATAATTTGTCTGTAATAATAATAATTATAATATTCGTATTAAGAAATACACTTTCCCTCCTACTTCTATATCTTGGAATATCTTAACATAGCCCCAGCATATATATAGGGTCTGGGCGACCTTAGATTAAGAGTAATTTTAAAAAAATTTAACAAATAATGTTTGGCTCTTTGTATAAGCTGATTTACTAGGATAAGTTAACTTATTAGAATTATGTACGAAAAATGCATTGTTTTTAAGCTATTTGTCCATGTATATGTTTATCTCTCTGTCTTTTAATTTATTTTGTCACAAAAGTTGATTATATATAGATCTGGATAATTAAAATTGGATTGAATATACGACTAGGAAGACGGAGATCACCTATACCATAAATGCCGTTATATGTATGTGCAATGTCGCTATAATAGATAAGAAGATCCGAGAAATCATAGGGTCATAGAAATAATCATTTAATTCTGAAGTACTATCTTTGTCAAGCACCTCAATGTGGCCTTCTAGTCATATTTATTTATATTTTGGTAATAAAGATTATGTATTCCTCGAATATATGTTTTATATATACTGTCTAAATAAGAATAATGGTACTTAGCGGATTGAATGTCCCGAGAGTACAATATAAATGTGATTAGTACTGTTCAACTGCTGGTTATTTCTAATGTTATAACTTGCTGATAAAAGCCAAGAAAGAGTTAAAACTCTCCTGAGTGGTAACTAATGAGGAAATTGAAGCTGGTATAAATAGAGCTCTAGAAACACTGTCAGTCATACCTCTGATGAAACCGCCCCTTGAAGAGGCGGAGAAACGCGTCAGGTGACTGATTTTGACCGTGGAACGCAGGTGGAACGCAACCGGAAGCCGGAAGCCCCGAACCCGGAAGCCGCGTATCACGGCTAAACACAGCGTCTCCTGCAGCTCAGGGCTTGCTGCCCGTACCGCTCCTCCTGACAGCTAAGTGGCACAAGAAGGTACAGACCATCATTACCTTCTAAAAGAACCCCCAGCATTGGGGAATCACTACCGAGTGACCTGTCTGTGAGTGAGTAAGCACGAGCAAGATCCATCTCCAGATACAATACAGATGTGGAACTGTCTGCAGCACATGCTATATATTATCGGATCCATTTAACCAGTCCGGACTTGGTGAAGTATAACAGGCTATATAAAGCAATGAACTGCTTCTATTAATTTGCTATTGAGCTCAAAACTGTGTGATAAGCACTACTGATTAGTGATTACTAACAGCCGGCATATGCATACTAATCATACTAATCACCAGCTTACCTGCAGGACTGTCAGCAAGTGTTGAGCGCTCGGACAATAGTCCTTTCTAAATGTTTTAAATGTTTTATTATTGGATAATTGTTTTATTGTGATACATATAAGATCTAAGTGACTTAGAAATTATTCAGGAGTAATATTAATAAAATCTATATTTTACAAAACCAGCAGCTGTTGTAAATATATCTCTTCTGAGCGCCCACAGTATTGTGTATATTTTGGTTGTTTCTAGTTTTGGTGGATATCCAGATCCCCAATTGTGGGCAGCTAGAGGAGTAGAACAACATTATAAAATAGAAATTACCCTATCCAATTACTCATTTTCTAAACAGCGCCCACTTTTCTGTGTATATTTTTCTGTTTTTTCCCCCTAGGGGGTCTGGCTGTGCGGCTGCTTGTGTTGTAAAATGACTACTTTGAGGTGCTTGACAGAGAGGTTAGAGAGGCGACAGAAGTATATTCAAGAACCAGTAAAGGAAAAGTTGAATGTTCCGGCCAGTACAAATAATGACATGCATAAATTATTTAATAAATTGGAAACATTATGCATGTCTGAAACACGTCACTGGTGGGACCAATCAACTTTACAAAGATATATTGATAATAAATGCATCCCGAGAGGGCTTCGATTGTTCAAATCGGCATCATTTAAAGATGATGCAGAATTTTTGGCGCGTTGGAACTCTATACTGGACGACTGCTCGTTTAAGCTTATGGAGCATCTCGTTCAGTATAGGAGTTCAAGGGTCAAAATTATACAAACAGAGATTGAACGTATACAGGAACTACTAAAACCCTTTGAAAATGACACAGAATTTTTAGAAAGGGACCATAGAGTCAATAAAAAGATTGAAGATTACGAACAAACGGTAATCTCCAACAAAACTAAGAAATTAGAACGTGATAGAGGGGATTATGAAACTGACACTGTCAGAACATATAATAGGCAACGTGAGTACTCCAGATCAATTAATAGGAATCATACTAGAGAGCCCTCTGATAGGAGACCTAAATACACAAACGAAAGGAATAGATCAAGGAGTACTACAGGGAAATGGAAGATGACGAGGATGAGAAATACATCATATAGAGGGAGTCCTAATAAGGACACGCGGGGAGTTGTCCTACAGAATAGGTATGAGTGTCTGACAAGGGACGGGTACTCTCCAGCTTCTGTGGCAAGAGGGGGAGCTAGACCGAAAAGATATCCACAGAACCAGGAGAATACTCGAGAAAATGATCAGGCCCTTTTTTTAGAACAGAGTCCCCAAAAATCAAATTTACCCAACAGATCCAACATAAACTACACAAAAAGAGGGAGAGAAAGAGACACAGAGGATGCAGGGGAGGAAAACGACAGAAAAGGAAAAAACCAAAGACAATATTAAATACAAAAGGTATATATAATTTATCCTCTAGGGAATTGACCGATTCTGAGAAAACCTTATTAAGTAAGGGCTTGAAATATGCACCTGCAAAAAAACCTAATCTCTTTAGCTTGTTCGTTGATCTTAACAGATTCACGAGAAATCTAAGTAGGAAACGCTATTTTGCCTATAAGAAACTTAAATCTAAGAAAGAAAATGATAATATATTGCCAATATTATTAGATGAGCCAGATAGGGCAGCAATAGAAACCCTGGAGGAACTTTTATCAGAGAACTCATATGGGGCAATTACACCAACAAAGATTTTCTCAATAAATGAAATAAATAAAGATAAAAAACTTTTTAAGAAAAAGTCCGATTTTTACCCCTTACAGTTTAAAGGTCCATCTATAGTGGGTTTTTATAACACCACTATGGAAGACTTTAGACGATTATGTACATCTGCTGAGAAAAATCCACTCAAAGATAATTTAACAGCTAGTGAGAGAAGGGCACTTAAGGTCCTGATGTCTGATATAAGTATAACCATAAAGAAGGCAGACAAAGGGGGGGTGGTGGTGCTGCAAGATACATCTGATTATGTTAAAGAGGCAAATAGGCAATTAACAAATACATGCTTTTATGCAATATTACCCAACAACCCTACAGTGCATTTTCAAAATGAACTTGGAATGTTGTTGGATGAGGCTTTGGAAGGGGGTGCAATATCCAAGGATACATACCATTTTCTTTTTCCCCCTCACCCTATCACTCCTGTTTATTATCATTTGCCCAAAATTCACAAAACACTCACTTCACCTCCTGGTCACCCTATAATTTCAGGCATTGGGTCTATTACATCTAATTTGTCACACTTTGTGGATGTCCACCTACAGGGTTATGTGACACAATTGAAATCCTATATTAAGGATACGACTAAGTTCTTGAACTTACTTAAAGACATAAAATGGAAAAGCTCCTATCGATTTCTAACGTGTGATGTAGAGTCGTTATACTCGAATATCCCACACGATAAGGGTATCCAAGTAATCACAAATATCCTAGACAGGGACAATTTGGTCTCTGAACAACTCAGAACCTTCTTGGTGGCATCCATTAAGTTTATTTTAGAGCACAATTATTTCACATTTGCGCACAAATTTTATTTACAGTCACGTGGGACCGCTATGGGGACCAGGTTCGCCCCGAGTTACGCCAACCTCTATATGGGTGCGCTCGAACAAGAGCTCATCTGGGGGGCGGACCTTGGGGCGAACCTGGTCCTCTACGGACGTTATATAGATGATTTATTCTTTATTTGGGATGGGGACACAGAGTCAATTCAAAAGTTTGTCACTCACTTGAATAATAACAATTACGGTCTTAAATTCACACACACCACTCACCCTCACTCCATAACATTCTTGGATATTGCACTCCAGTCCATAGATGACTGCATTCATACTGAAACATTTTTCAAAACAGTCGACACTAATAATTTTCTTAGATATAATAGTAGTCATCATGTAGCCTGGAGGAATAATATTCCAAAAAGTCAGTTTCTTAGGTTAAAAAGAAACTGTTCTAAGGAGAGTGATTTTAGGGAGCAGGCATATAAGATCTATCAGGCCTTCCAAGAACAAGGCTATCCTGAGCATGTTTTGACAAAAGCTCTAAAAGAGGTAGAACTTAGAAATAGAACCACCCTGTTAGAAGATAGGGACTCCAGAAAATGTGTGAACAAAATCAAAGAATCAGGTACCCCTAGAGAGAACTGTGTGTTTGTTACACAATACAAAACACACGCTGCACAAATAAGACAAATAATCAATAAAAATACCCCTTTACTTAGAATTGATCCTTTATTGGAGCCTGATATTGGCACTAAAGTGAAGGTAGTTTATAAAAAATCGGAATCACTACAACTCAAATTAGCACCAAGTATGTTTAATTTAAATAAAAATACTGAAAAAATTGTAGAACAAAGAGAAACTGGTAATGAAGGAACCCCCAGCAATATTACTACAGGGGTGAATCCTTCTGACTGGCTAAAAAAGAGGCAAAAACCCCATGGATTTTTTAGGTGTGGTCTATCTAGGTGCTTAACATGTAACAATATAAATACGAATAACAAGCTATGTAAATCGAAAGTTACAGGCGAGGAGTTTGTAATATCACAGTTCTTGAACTGCAATTCTACTTATGTAGTATATGTAGTGGAATGTGGCTGTGGCATACAGTATGTGGGCCGCACCATCAGGAAACTGAAGGTGCGGTTCTTAGAACATAGAAGAAACATACTGAAGAAATGCCCATTACACAGTCTATCTAGACACACCAGCTCTTGTGAATTAGGTGCTATAACGAACATTTGGGTAATAGCCCTGGAACAAGCTAAATTAACAGAAAGAGGGGGGGACCGGTTTACCTTACTTTGTAGAAGGGAGGCCTTCTGGATTTTTCGTTTGAGAACACTCGAACCACATGGCCTCAACGAAAATATAGAACTCAATAATATCTAAATGGTCCCCTCCCAGTATATCCCTAATGTATCTCTTGGGGTTTTTACATCATCCCCCTCCTTACTCCCTCTATTGGCCTTACTACCCCCTATTATAATTTGTCTGTAATAATAATAATTATAATATTCGTATTAAGAAATACACTTTCCCTCCTACTTCTATATCTTGGAATATCTTAACATAGCCCCAGCATATATATAGGGTCTGGGCGACCTTAGATTAAGAGTAATTTTAAAAAAATTTAACAAATAATGTTTGGCTCTTTGTATAAGCTGATTTACTAGGATAAGTTAACTTATTAGAATTATGTACGAAAAATGCATTGTTTTTAAGCTATTTGTCCATGTATATGTTTATCTCTCTGTCTTTTAATTTATTTTGTCACAAAAGTTGATTATATATAGATCTGGATAATTAAAATTGGATTGAATATACGACTAGGAAGACGGAGATCACCTATACCATAAATGCCGTTATATGTATGTGCAATGTCGCTATAATAGATAAGAAGATCCGAGAAATCATAGGGTCATAGAAATAATCATTTAATTCTGAAGTACTATCTTTGTCAAGCACCTCAATGTGGCCTTCTAGTCATATTTATTTATATTTTGGTAATAAAGATTATGTATTCCTCGAATATATGTTTTATATATACTGTCTAAATAAGAATAATGGTACTTAGCGGATTGAATGTCCCGAGAGTACAATATAAATGTGATTAGTACTGTTCAACTGCTGGTTATTTCTAATGTTATAACTTGCTGATAAAAGCCAAGAAAGAGTTAAAACTCTCCTGAGTGGTAACTAATGAGGAAATTGAAGCTGGTATAAATAGAGCTCTAGAAACACTGTCAGTCATACCTCTGATGAAACCGCCCCTTGAAGAGGCGGAGAAACGCGTCAGGTGACTGATTTTGACCGTGGAACGCAGGTGGAACGCAACCGGAAGCCGGAAGCCCCGAACCCGGAAGCCGCGTATCACGGCTAAACACAGCGTCTCCTGCAGCTCAGGGCTTGCTGCCCGTACCGCTCCTCCTGACAGCTAAGTGGCACAAGAAGGTACAGACCATCATTACCTTCTAAAAGAACCCCCAGCATTGGGGAATCACTACCGAGTGACCTGTCTGTGAGTGAGTAAGCACGAGCAAGATCCATCTCCAGATACAATACAGATGTGGAACTGTCTGCAGCACATGCTATATATTATCGGATCCATTTAACCAGTCCGGACTTGGTGAAGTATAACAGGCTATATAAAGCAATGAACTGCTTCTATTAATTTGCTATTGAGCTCAAAACTGTGTGATAAGCACTACTGATTACTAACAGCCGGCATATGCATACTAATCATACTAATCACCAGCTTACCTGCAGGACTGTCAGCAAGTGTTGAGCGCTCGGACAATAGTCCTTTCTAAATGTTTTAAATGTTTTATTATTGGATAATTGTTTTATTGTGATACATATAAGATCTAAGTGACTTAGAAATTATTCAGGAGTAATATTAATAAAATCTATATTTTACAAAACCAGCAGCTGTTGTAAATATATCACCATTTTAGCTTCCCTTGTTTGTACACTCTCTAATGTATTTATATCCTTCTGGAGATATGGTCTCCAGAACTGGACACAGTATTCCAGATTGGGCCGCACCAATGACCTATACAATGGCATTATCACTTCTTTTTTCCTGCTACTGATTCCTCTCCCTATGCAACAAAGCATCTGACTTGCCTTTCTCATTGCTTTGTTGCATTGCTTTCCTGCCTTCAAGTCACTGAAATAGTGACTCCTAAATCCCTTTCCTCCTCAGTAGTTTCCATTATAGTACCCTTGATACTATATTTAGCCTTTGGGTTTTTGAGACCCAAGTGCATGATTTTGCATTTTTTAGCATTAAACTGTAGTTGCCACGTTCTTGACCATTTCTCAAGCCTACCTAGGTCATCAATCATTTGTTTTACCCCTCCCGGTGTGTCGGTATCCGTTCAGATGGTCGACCATGTTATGGTCGACAGTCATTAGGTCGACCACTATTGGTCGACATTGACATGGTCGACATGGACACATGGTCGACACATGAAAATGGCCGACACATGAAAAGGTCGACATGCATTTTTTTACTTTTTTTCTTTTGGGGAACTTTTCCATACTTTTCGATCCACGTGGACTACGATTGGAACGGTAATCTGTGCCGAGCGAAGCGGTAGTGGAGCGAAGGCACCATGCCCGAAGCATGGCGAGCGAAGCGAGCCATGCGAGGGGACGCGGTGCACTAATTGGGGTTCCCAGTCACTTTACGCAAACAACGACACCAAAAAAGTTACAAAACTCATGTCGACCTTTTCATGTGTCGACCTTTCACGTGTCGACCATTTTCATGCGTCGATCATGTGTCCATGTCGACCATGTCAATGTCGACCAATGGTGGTCGACCTAATGACTGTCGACCATAACATGGTCGACCATTCATACCAGAACCGGTGGGTCTACCCTGTTGCATATCTTTGTATCATCTGCAAAAAGGCATACCTTCCCTTCAATACCATCTGCAATGTCACCAACAAAGATATTAAAGAGAACTGGACCAAGTACAGATCGCTGGGGTACTCCACTGGTAACATTTCCCTCCATAGATTGCACTCCATTAACTACAACTGTCTGTTTCCTATCCTGCAACCAGGTTCTTATCCATTTAACTGTTTTATAATCCACCCCCACGCTTTCAAGTTTATTTAGCAGTCTGCGATGTGGAACAGTGTCAAATGCCTTACTAAAGTCAAGATATGCTACATCTACAGCTCCCCCTTGATCTATTATTTTTGTCACAGAGTCAAAAAAGTCAATAAGATTTGTTTGGCATGATCTCCCATCAGTAAATCCATGCTGTTTTGGATCCTGTAAGTTGTTTGATTTAAGATATTCAACAACTCTTTCTTTTAAAAGTTTTTCCATTACTTTCCCTACTACTGATGTAGGGCTTACTGGTCTGTAGTTACTTGCTTCTTCCTTGCTTCCACTTTTGTGCAGTGGCACTACATTTGCTCTTTTCCAGTCCTCTGAAATAGCAGCTGTATTTAGTGACTGGTTAAATAATTCTGTTAAAGGTGTAACCAGCACATCTGTTAGCTCTTTGAGTATCCTTGGGTGTATCCCATCTGGTCCCATTGATTTATCCACTTTTAGTTTTGAAAGTTCTGTTAGGACCTTCTCCTCTGTAAATGTAGTTTCATCTACCTTATTTTTATGAATGTTCTTGCAACTTAACTGTGGCCCCATCCCTTCTTCTGTAGTAAATACTGAGCAAAAATAATTATTTAGGTGATCTGCTATTGCCTTGTCTCCCTCCATCAAATGCTCACTCTCGGTCTTAAGTCTTATTATTCCTCCATTTGATTTTCTCCTTTCACTTATATACTTACTGACTGGACCATTTTCTCCTCAGCTTCTGCCTTTGCACGTCTGATCACTTTCTTAGCATCCTTCCGTCTGTCAAGATACACCTCTTTGTCGTTATTATTTTGGGTCTGTTTGTATTTCCTAAAAGCCACCTTTTTTGCTTTCACACTAGTTGATACTTCTTTTGTGAACCACACTGGCTTCCCTTTCCTGGTGCCTTTCCTAACCCTTTTGATACAAAGGCCTGTTGCACTTAGTATTGCACTTTTCAGTATTTCCCACCTCTCCTGCACTCCTTCCAAGTTCCTCCAGTCCGCCAATGAATCACTTAAACATCTCCCCATTTTTCCAAAGTCAGCATTTCTAAAATCCAACACCTTTGTTTTTGTGTGACAGGAGTTGGATCCTGTCTTTATACTAAACCATACTGCTTGATGATCACTGAAACCCAGGTGCTCACCCACATATAGGTCGGATATCCTATCACCATTTGTAAGAATTAAATCTAATATTGAGTCTTTGCGAGTGGGCTCCCTCACCAATTGCTTGAGAGATGCTCCCTGTAAGGAATGTATATATACAGTGTGTGTATATGTATATGTATGTATATATATATATATATATATATATATATAAAACATAAGATATACTACTCTTGGGTGTGTGGTCACGCTCTGACATACGCACACTTTCGTGTTATATATGCAATAGTAACAGTGTGCTGCAGAGTAGAAAATATTTTCGTGTCTTACCTGTTTGTTGATTTCAGTATATATCTCCCTGAAGCCTAGCACCACTGAAGGTGTGTGACTGATAAAAACAGAACAGCTCCCTTTTAAGTTAGTGAGTGACAGAGCTATTAATATTTACTCTGTAATGGTTACTGGTCTGCAGTCATTCTGACTAAATAACCGTGGTGAACAAGTACAGAGTCAGTGTGTGCTTGGTGTCAGTGCATGGTATGCTAAGGGAAGCTACAGTAGTTTCCACTTCCCAACCTGCTAATAAGACAAAATAGAGGAAATACTGAAAAAGCGGTAGCAGCAATTTCAGCAGCAGCTGATACAGATGCAACAGCAGCAAGAATTGCGGCATGAACGACTCCTGGTGCAATACCAGCAACACTAGCCAGGTCCTAAGGAAGAGTCCAAGCTTCAGAAAATGTCAGCCTATAAAGGAGTGTCAAATAGGGCAAAATAGTCACCGGAAGCATGGGTGGAGAAGGTGGCACCATACGTGTCCAGTGAGACCCAGCGGGTTTATATGGACCTCGAGGAAAGCAAGACATCATTGCACTCGAGCTTAAAGACCGAGATACTGGCTCATGTCAGTGTTACTGGGCCAGGCCAAGCTCAGAGCTTCCATGAGCGGCGTTTCTCCAAAGAAACTCTGGTCAGAACTCAGTTGGCCGCTTTGTTCAAAGTACTGAGGAAGTGGTTGATACCGGAGGAAAACTCGCACCATCGGATAGTGGAGCTACTGGCAATTGATCACTTTTTTACCAGGGTCTGCAAAAGTGGATGATGCAGACAGATCCCCAAACCCCTACGGAACTCACCATCTGGTGGATACATTTGCAGTGTTGTAGCAAATGGACAAGTCTCTTGGCTTTGTGCCAAAACTTATGCCAAGACATAGACTGGGGTTATTCGGGAACCACCTGGGCCTACTGGTAAAAAAAAAACCTGTGGAGAAAGAAGTGAACCCAAGGGTGGCCAATCTAATGTTTTTTTTAATGGATGTAGCGGCTGACGCTGTAGGAGACTATGGACTGCTCCCTAGCCCATGAGGCGGAACCAGTGTACCTAAGCTACTGTAACATCAGTGTAACCCAGAAAGGCAATGGGTTGTTTCGGTTAACCATCCTTGTTAACCCGAAAGTTCTCCTGGCTTTGGTGGACACCGGTAGTGAACTTACTTTGGTTTCGGGATTACTGATCCCGGCGGTACCAGCACCTTGGTTGCTAAAAGTGAAGGTCTTCTGTATTTATGGGACATCTTAAGAATACGATCTATACTGGTGCGGGTGCTATTGCATGCCCAGCCCTCACGTCTGCTTGGGTGGCTAAGGCTATTAGCTGCTGAGCAGATGCATTAGAGGATCAACTTACTACACACAGAATTTAGTTAATGGATCAGATGTAATGCAGTGCGAGACAGCTGGAGCTCTGAGAGACCGGCTGAATTAGTAAGTTTTTTTTAAATTGACAATTATTTACAAGGCAAAACCAACCTAGTTTTGCCTTGTAAACTATTGCCACATTAAAAGAAACCTAACAGCTTGGCAGGAATCTCGGAGCTCCGGCCATCTTGCACTGCATTACATCCGGCCCATTGTTGCTAGTGTATGGGGGGGGGGGGGGGGGGGGCACCTACCTTAGTGAGGTGGCTATTGACACAGGTTTCTGAACCTCTACGGTGTCTGCGTCTGCTGTGGTAGCCAGGAGAACCCACTGGCTGCATTCCTGGTGTGCTCACAAAGACTCTAAGAAGGCTTTAGCAGCTCTTCCATATTCAGGGGAGATCCTCTTTAGTCTGGATTTGGACAAAATAGTGGCTACAGTCACAGCATCCAAGGTGGCTTTCCTTCCTTTGGCTGCACCTACCAAGTGCAGAGCATTACTTTTTGATCCTTTTGTCTTTAAAGAAAGACATATAGATTGGTAAATGCTCAATTAGCTTAGTGATATCATTCAGGTGCTCGAAAGGAAGGGGTATTTCTGAGCAAGAAAAAAAGCAATTGTTTCCCCAGCACACTGAATGGATAACAGTAACCAGATATAAATCCCACATGATAATAGAATTCAGAGATCTTCGTTACACATATTTGCGCAAATGTGTGGTTAAGCCCCAAAGCCGCATCAAGGCCTCTCTGTATATTTGGGGTCCCTAGCGCTATATCTAGGTGCAGGGTGTGGCACCCCAAAACACCAGAATGAGCCAGAAAGCACAGCATGACATACCAGTGTAAAAAACTATAGTGTTAATAAATTAGTATTTAGGAAGCCGAAGCTATAGAGGGGGTGATACAAACATGAAATGTAATTAAAATAGAGAAATAGTGTTAGAAAATTAATAAGTGAAAAGTGTTAATAGAATGTAAAGGTATGCCACACTAAAGCCATCCAGCTCAGCCAGTCCAGAGGCACCACACCTCACACCTCCATTACCCCAATCTGGGTCTAATATTAACCAGCAAGGAGTCACATGATAATGGCTCCTTACTAAAATATGTCTAAGCTAAGAGCTACTTACCTTGGAGCAACCCCATAATGCTCCATGTGGCATGTCAGGGCCTGCACCTCCTCCTAATGCAGAAACCTCTCTGCCTCTCACAACATACATATAGATTGGTAAATGCTCAATTAGCTTAGTGATATCATTCAGGTGCTCGAAAGGAAGGGGTATTTCTGAGCAAGAAAAAAAGCAATTGTTTCCCCAGCACACTGAATGGATAACAGTAACCAGATATAAATCCCACATGATAATAGAATTCAGAGATCTTCGTTACACATATTTGCGCAAATGTGTGGTTAAGCCCCAAAGCCGCATCAAGGCCTCTCTGTATATTTGGGGTCCCTAGCGCTATATCTAGGTGCAGGGTGTGGCACCCCAAAACACCAGAATGAGCCAGAAAGCACAGCGTGACATACCAGTGTAAAAAACTATAGTGTTAATAAATTAGTATTTAGGAAGCCGAAGCTATAGAGGGGGTGATACAAACATGAAATGTAATTAAAATAGAGAAATAGTGTTAGAAAATTAATAAGTGAAAAGTGTTAATAGAATGTAAAGGTATGCCACACTAAAGCCATCCAGCTCAGCCAGTCCAGAGGCACCACACCTCACACCTCCATTACCCCAATCTGGGTCTAATATTAACCAGCAAGGAGTCACATGATAATGGCTCCTTACTAAAATATGTCTAAGCTAAGAGCTACTTACCTTGGAGCAACCCCATAATGCTCCATGTGGCATGTCAGGGCCTGCACCTCCTCCTAATGCAGAAACCTCTCTGCCTCTCACAACATACATATAGATTGGTAAATGCTCAATTAGCTTAGTGATATCATTCAGGTGCTCGAAAGGAAGGGGTATTTCTGAGCAAGAAAAAAAGCAATTGTTTCCCCAGCACACTGAATGGATAACAGTAACCAGATATAAATCCCACATGATAATAGAATTCAGTGATCTTCGTTACACATATTTGCGCAAATGTGTGGTTAAGCCCCAAAGCCGCATCAAGGCCTCTCTGTATATTTGGGGTCCCTAGCGCTATATCTAGGTGCAGGGTGTGGCACCCCAAAACACCAGAATGGTGTGCTTTCTGGCTCATTCTGGTGTTTTGGGGTGCCACACCCTGCACCTAGATATAGCGCTAGGGACCCCAAATATACAGAGAGGCCTTGATGCGGCTTTGGGGCTTAACCACACATTTGCGCAAATATGTGTAACGAAGATCTCTGAATTCTATTATCATGTGGGATTTATATCTGGTTACTGTTATCCATTCAGTGTGCTGGGGAAACAATTGCTTATTTTCTTGCTCAGAAATACCCCTTCCTTTCGAGCACCTGAATGATATCACTAAGCTAATTGAGCATTTACCAATCTATATGTATGTTGTGAGAGGCAGAGAGGTTTCTGCATTAGGAGGAGGTGCAGGCCCTGACATGCCACATGGAGCATTATGGGGTTGCTCCAAGGTAAGTAGCTCTTATCTTAGACATATTTTAGTAAGGAGCCATTATCATGTGACTCCTTGCTGGTTAATATTAGACCCAGATTGGGGTAATGGAGGTGTGAGGTGTGGTGCCTCTGGACTGGCTGAGCTGGATGGCTTTAGTGTGGCATACCTTTACATTCTATTAACACTTTTCACTTATTAATTTTCTAACACTATTTCTCTATTTTAATTACATTTCATGTTTGTATCACCCCCTCTATAGCTTCGGCTTCCTAAATACTAATTTATTAACACTATAGTTTTTTACACTGGTATGTCACGCTGTGCTTTCTGGCTCATTCTGGTGTTTTGGGGTGCCACACCCTGCACCTAGATATAGCGCTAGGGACCCCAAATATACAGAGAGGCCTTGATGCGGCTTTGGGGCTTAACCACACATTTGCGCAAATATGTGTAACAAAGATCTCTGAATTCTATTATCATGTGGGATTTATATCTGGTTACTGTTATCCATTCAGTGTGCTGGGGAAACAATTGCTTTTTTTCTTGCTCAGAAATACCCCTTCCTTTCGAGCACCTGAATGATATCACTAAGCTAATTGAGCATTTACCAATCTATATGTATGTTGTGAGAGGCAGAGAGGTTTCTGCATTAGGAGGAGGTGCAGGCCCTGACATGCCACATGGAGCATTATGGGGTTGCTCCAAGGTAAGTAGCTCTTAGCTTAGACATATTTTAGTAAGGAGCCATTATCATGTGACTCCTTGCTGGTTAATATTAGACCCAGATTGGGGTAATGGAGGTGTGAGGTGTGGTGCCTCTGGACTGGCTGAGCTGGATGGCTTTAGTGTGGCATACCTTTACATTCTATTAACACTTTTCACTTATTAATTTTCTAACACTATTTCTCTATTTTAATTACATTTCATGTTTGTATCACCCCCTCTATAGCTTCGGCTTCCTAAATACTAATTTATTAACACTATAGTTTTTTACACTGGTATGTCATGCTGTGCTTTCTGGCTCATTCTGGTGTTTTGGGGTGCCACACCCTGCACCTAGATATAGCGCTAGGGACCCCAAATATACAGAGAGGCCTTGATGCGGCTTTGGGGCTTAACCACACATTTGCGCAAATATGTGTAACGAAGATCTCTGAATTCTATTATCATGTGGGATTTATATCTGGTTACTGTTATCCATTCAGTGTGCTGGGGAAACAATTGCTTTTTGTCTTTAAAGAAAGGCCAGAGGTCAGTCTCTTCTAGATTATAAGATTCCACCTTCAAGGGCCCTAAATCCCAAGGTAAGCAGCCATGGTCCACCAGAGGACCAGCAGCCAAGCCTGCTGACAAGCCTGCCACATGACGGGGCACTCCTCCACCTGAGAACCCCAGCGTGGGAGGCCGGCTTCTGCTTTTCTCCAAAGTATGGCTGGGGACCATAACAGATTCTTAGTTTCTTAGTGCTATGCTGTGACCTTTAAGAAGTGTCCTCCAGCCTGTTTTTTCTACCAGCCTTCCAGCACATCCAGGAAAAGCAAGAGCTCACAAGGAGACCATTTGCTCTCTTCTGGCCTCCAAGGTCAGCATACTGGTTCCCCCTTCTCAAAGAAGTATGGTTTTCTAAGTCAACCTCTTCCTGGACCAGAAACCAGATGGCTGGTTCTGACCCATCCTCAATCTGAAGGCGCCTTAACAGGTACCTGAGGTTTCCCAAGTTCCGCATTTAGGCCCTTATTCAAGGTTGATTATAAAACAAAATTTTCCTCTAATGGGCAAAACCATGTGCAGTGCAGGTGGGGCAGATATAACATGTGCAGTTAGAGTTAGATTTGGGTGGGTTATTTTGCTTCTGTGCGGTTGTGACTTGGTATACTGGGCTGCGACTATTCACACCCACAATGGCACCACAGAAAGCCTATAGGGAGCGTGCACGATTATACGCACATACACATATACGCACTATATGCACATGTGCCCTGTGTTAAACGGATCATGGATGCGCCTAGTCGCAGCCAAGCTGAGCTTGGCTTTATCTGTATCTCAATGATCACGTTGGTCCTCTGCAAGTTGAAGTTGGAGAGAGGCACAGTGATCCTCGTGGCACCGGACTGGCCACAGCAGGTGAGGAACATAGATCTTCTGGGCCTCTCCATCGACGATACACTGCTTCTTCCTCTATGGCCAGATCTTCTGTCTCAAGGCCCATGCTTCCATTTGGATCTGACCTGCCTCACTTTGATAGTGCGACATCTGTACTAAGAGCGAAAGGATTTTCAAGGAGGGTTATATGTACCATGCTTAATGCACTGAAGCCCTCTTCAGACAGAATTTATCACCGTATTTGGCAGACCTATTTTGATTGGTGTTAAGCTAGAGGCTTCAACCCAGATCATTTTGGTTCATATTTTGCCACACTGTAGTGCTCACAGATCATACTGTGCAACATTACAGTGCCTCCAGTTCATATTATGTAACATTACAGTGCCCAGTTCAGATTATGCTACATGACAGTACCTCCTTACCATTATAACATCCACTACACATGGCATTCAGTGAAAATGTAATGTCACTCCATTCAGGTCAGGCCGGATCCATTTTCTAAGCAGGCATTTCCAGGAATTTGATAAACAACTCTATGACCTGGGTCCAGGGGCAATGTAAACATCTGGGCCCTATAGCAACGGTTGCATGTTTCACTTCTATGAACTGGGTAAAACCTGAACTAGTTACATCAAATCTATTGAACATAGAATACCCAGTGGGCCTGTCCACAGATGAGTCACTCTCTTTGGGGGATCACCCTACTACTATACACTTGCTTGCCAGATATGGGGATGTGTAAAACATAACATAAACTATGTCCTACATCCTCATTGCTTACACTTAGAGACTAAATTAATTCTTTTTGTGCATTTGGACACTAGGGACTTGAACAGTGGCGGCTACAGAGGTGGAGCTGCAGCACAGTCCAAAATGTAAATAGGGGAGTCACACCAACTGCCAGTGGCTCAGTTTGGGATGGCAGTTGGTGTGGCTCCCCTATTTGAACTTTCGACTGCGCTGCAGCCCCACCTCTGGAGCCGTCACTGCTTGGGAGGTGATAAGAGGTGGGTGTCTGCTTCCAAATTATCCTGGTTGTCTCTGCTGACCCAGAAAGTTACCTCCCTAGTTGTGAAGTGTTGGCAGAGTGTTGCGATGTTGGTAGTTAATAGAGTAGACGTGTTCTTCCATGGCCAAGCCTATCATCCTGATGGCTCTATCCACCTCAACTGGGTTTTGGTTTCCTCCTGGCTCAATTGTGACTTTCCACAACTTTTCCCGCTTAAGCTGCAGCTCCATGGCGAATTTCAACGTTGTGTAATTCTCTGAGCCTTTTAGCTTTGCAAAGTTCACGCTGTTCCCTGTACCGTACATTCTTCTCTGCATTTAATAAAAGTACTCCTACTTTAAACAGCTGCACGTTTATTTCTTATTTACCTCTGTTCTAAAATGCCTTTCCGATTTGGGGTCCTGGGCCCATAACCTGTTGGCAGAGTGTTACAGTGTTGGTAGGGATGTTAATCCACACAACGGCACTTAACCAGGATGATTTGTTTATTCATATAACAGACATAACAGCTTGTAGTATATAGAAGATGTTCTGCAGCAGCAGGAATTCACAGTATACATGTAATGCAGTACAGCGGTGACACAGCGTCTCAGTACACACAGGATGCAGCTGTATACACACAGGGTTCGGCTGCAGAGTAGACAAGGTCACACACTCAGGAGAGCAGAAGCTTCATGTCAGTGCAGTTGTCTCTCCCAGGAAGAACTCTCTCAGACTGTGCACTTAGCACCTCCTCCTGCACTGAGCTGGCACTAGGAGGGAAAACACTAGAGCAGGGAAGCTGCATCTCAGAATCAGAATCAGAATCAGCTTTATTGGCCAGGTATACTTGCGTATACTAGGAATTTGTCTTCGGTTTGCTATACAACAGCCAAGTAGGTAACAGATAAGCAGGTGTGGGGGGGGGGGGGGGGGGCAAATAAAGTCACACAGATAGGTATACCGTAGGGACACAAGTTAGTTACATGTACGTCTAATCAGTCAATGTTCAGGAGTTCAGCAGGCGGACCGCTTGGGGAAAGAAACTTTTGAGGCTTCTGGTGGACCTGGCGGGGACAGCCCTGTAACGCCTGCCTGAAGGAAGCAAGTTAAACATGCTGTGGCCGGGGTGTAGCTGGTCTTTTACTATCTTCATTGCCCGCTTTTTAGCTCTGGACAGGTACAGGTCCTGGACTGAGGGAAGGTCGGCCCCGATGATCTTCTCTGCGGTTCTGACCACCTTTTGGAGCCTGCATCTGTCCCTCACGCTGGCGGAGCTGTACCATACGAGTATCGAGGAGCACAGTACCACAATCGCGGAGTAGAAGAGGAGCAGAAGCTTCTGTGGGATGTTGAACTTCCTTAGTTGCCTGAGGAAGAACAACCTCTGCTGCGCTTTCCCAACAGTGGCGTCAGCGTTGGACCCCCATTTAAGGTCCCGGGAGATTGTGGTCCCTAGAAACTTGAAGGAGTCCACTAGCGATACCACACTGTCAGCAATCGTTAGCGGAGGTGCACTAGATGACTATCATCTCGACAGTTTTGAGGGGGTTGAGCTCAAGGTTGTTGTGGATGCACCACTGGGCCAGCCGGTCTACTTCCCGTCTATAGGCCGGTTCGTCCCCGTCCTTGATGAGGCCGATGACGGTGGTGTCATCGGCAAATTTGATGATCTTTACTGATTGCGCCTCTGAGGTACAGTCATTTGTGTACAGGGAAAAGAGCAGCGGTGAGAGGACACAGCCCTGAGGGGCCCGTGTACTAATGGGCTGCGCTTGAGAGGTGAATTCCCCCGCTTTCACCACCTGTGTCCTATCTGTCAGGAAGTCTACTATCCAGGAACAGGTAGCTTCTGGGACCCCTAGGCGAAGTAATTTGGGGTGGAGGATGCTGGGGACGATTGTATTGAAGGCCGAGCTGAAATCGACAAACAGGACCCTCGCGTAGGTACCGGGAATGTCTAGGTGCTGTAGAATGTAGTGCAGGCCCAGGTTGACTGCATCCTCGACACACCGATTCGATCGATAGGCGAACTGCAGGGAGTCCAGTTGGGGGCCAGTCACAGTTTTCAGGTGATTCAAAACCAGACGCTCGAACGTTTTCATGACCACAAACGTCAGTGCTATCGGCCTGTAGTCGTTCAGGTTCATGATAGAGGGTTTCTTGGGGACCGGGACGATAGTAGACCTTTTGAGGCAGGAAGGGACTTTCTGTAGCTCCAGCGATTTGTTGAAGATCTTGGTGAATATGGGGGCGAGCTGACCCGCACATGCTCTTAGGGCAGATGGTGACACTCCGTCAGGACCCGGAGCTTTCCTGGGTTTGGCCCTTTTGAACAATGCCTCCACCTCTTCTTGGGCGACTTGCAGTGCCTGGGGTTGGCCGTCGGTGTTCGGGGCATCGTAGAGGTGATTGTTTGGGTTGCAGGGGACTTCTTTTGCGAACCTGCAATAAAAGTGGTTCAGTTCGTCTGCTAGGTCTTGGTGCATGGTGGTGGACTTTGATGTTTTCCTATAGTTGGTTATGGATTGCATTCCTTTCCATACAGATACGGGGTCATTGGTGGAGAGATCGTTTGTCAGCTTGTCCGAGAACCACTTTTTTGCTAACCTGATTCCTTTAGTCAGAGAGTTCCTAGTACGGTTGTATAGTGCTCTGTCACCGCTGCTATAGGCCTCCTCTTTGGCTCGACGAAGTTGCCTGAGATGGGCATTGAACCAGGGCTTGTTGTTGTTGTAAATGCGGTAAGTCTTGGTAGGTACACACATGTCCTCACAGTAGCTAATGTAGGATGTGACAGTGTCTGTCAGGTCATTCAGGTCAGTTGCAGAGGCTTCGAAGACCCCCCATTCCGTGCAGTCAAAGCAGGCCTGGAGCTTCATCTTGGCCTCACTGGTCCATTTCTTAACAGCCTTGATGACAGGCTTAACCGCTCTCAGCTTCTGTGTATAGCTAGGGAGTAGGTGGACGAGGCAGTGGTCAGATAGGCCAAGTACAGCACGTGGGATAGACCGGAAGGCAGACTTGAGGGTAGTATAGCAGTGATCAAGGGTGCGCCCTTCTCTAGTGGGACACGTGCCTTGTTGTTTGTACTTAGGTAGCTCCTTGCTCAGGTTAGTTCTGTTGAAGTCACCCAGTACTATAAGCAGAGAGTCTGGGTGTTTTTGTTCTATGTCGGATATGCATACGGCCAGGTGGTGCAGGGCTTCGTTCGCGCAGGCGAGTGGGGGATGTACACTCCCACAAGGACAATCAAGGCAAATTCCCGGGGGGAATAGAAGGGGTTGCAGTTGATACTCAGCATCTCCAGGTGAGGGCTACATGATTTGCCTATGATCGTGACATTGGTGTACCATTCGTCATAGATGTAGAAGCAGATACCACCACCCTTCGTTTTTCCTGAGAGAACCTTGGAGCGATCGGCCCTGAAGAGACTGAAGCCCGGCAGAGACATCGGGTTGTCCGCAATATGGTCGTCCAGCCATGTCTCCATAAAGCAGAGGACGGATGACCCTATAATGCCTGACCCTGCGCTGCCCAGAAGGAGGGACAATTCGTCGAACTTGTTTGCCAGTGAGCGCACATCTAGTGCTGGGAATGGAGACAGACAGCAGAGTGATCCACTGTCTAACATGAAGTACATTGCATACTGGCAAGTAAAACATTTCCTAAATTCACTTCCTATTTCTCCACTCACCTACATATGCACACGTCTTTAGTTCATCTTTTATGGCGGTCTTAATACTCTATAGTTTCATATTAGTATTGAACACTCCTGCCCTGCTTAATAATGAGTATAATTGAGAGAAAGACCCTGACTCTCCTCTAAATGAGGATTATGGGATTTTAAGAGAGGATAGCTAAACACTTTATTCCCAGATGTCACCTAATGTCTTCCAGATTATACAAAATAGTAACCTCTTTTCTCTGTGAGGTTGTGGTCAAATTGGCTCAGTTCTACATATTTGATGGACAGCTCCTAAAGTGACTATTGGGATATGAAGCCTGAATCAGAGATGTACGCGAAAGCAATTACAGCTGTGAAATGGTATGCGGCAGATGTGTGAACATATGCTAATGCCGCAACCGCCTAAATGTAATTGAGACACCCACTAATGGCTTTGCTAATCCCGCCGCAGCATGGCCGCTTAATCTGAGACGCAGGATGCCTGTTAACTACGTACGGGCTCGCAGTCTCTGGCTTTGGCACGCCCAGAAAACAATTGTAACACGTCTGCAGTTTTTCCACCACTCCCCATAATCACTCCCAAATGGCTGCTGACTGTCAATCACTTTGCAAATAAATCCTCACTGCGAGTGACAGCGCAAAGGTACCTTGCAAGGTTATTATACCTACATGCTGCTGCCTGCTCATGTATGGTGTAGTACAGGAGAAGTAGTATGATCCTCCCTGCGTGGTGATGCCACTCTGGTCACACTGTCTGCTCATCAGCCCCTGCTCCTTCTGCACTAGTCTGCTCCAGGATTGTAGGGGATTGCGGGGAGAGTGGACCCTGGATGGAACACGATCGACACAGCAGGTATTGTGTGTGTTGTTAATATTGCCAACTCTGAAATAAAAAACAAGCAATTGATGAGGAAAAAACAAGCCCACAGTACAGTGCAAAAGTTTTAGGCAGGTACGGAAAAAATGCTGGAAAGTAAGAATGCTTTAAAAGATAGAAGTGATAATAGTTTGTTTTTTATCAATTAACAAAATGCAAAGTGAATGAACAGAAGAGGAAACTAAATCAAATCAAGATTTAGTTTGTCCACCCTTTGCCTTCAAAACAGCAACAATTCTTCTAGGTACACTAAAACAGTTTTTGAAGGAATTCGGCAGGGAGGTTGTTCCAAACGGGTGTGGTATGGTATGCCGGCGGCCGGGCTCCCGGCGACCAGCATACCGGCGCCGGAAGCCCGACCACCACGCTGCGGGCACGGTGGTGCGCTACGCGCGCCACACTATTTATTCTCCCTTCAGGGGGGTCAAGGAACCCCCATGAGGGAGACAAACTGTCGGTACGCCGGCTGTCGGGATTCCGGCGCCGGTATACTGTGCGCCGGGATCCCGACAGTCGGAAACCTGAAGACCACCCGTTCCAAACATCTTGGAGAAGTAACCACAGATCTTCTGTGGATGTAGGCTTGCTCAAATCCTTCTGTCTCTTCATGTAATCCCAGACAAACTCGATGATGTTGAGATCAGGGCCCTGTGGGGGCCATATCATGACTTCTAGGGCTCCTTGTTCTTCTTTAAGCTGAAGATAGTTGTTAATGGCATTAGATGTATGTTTGGGGTCATTGTACTGCTGCAAAATACATTTGGAACTTATCAGATGCCTTCCTGATGGTACTGCATGATGGATAAGTACCTGCCTCAATATCTCAGCATTAAGAACACCATTAACACTGACAAAATCCCAAACTCAAGTTGCTGAAATGCAGCCTCAAACTTGCAAAGAACCTCCACCATGCTTCACTGTTGCCTGCAGACACTCATTAGTGTACCACTCTCCAGCCCTGCGGCGAACAAACTGCCTTTTGTTACAGTCAAATATTTCAACTTTTGACTCATTAGTCCAGAGTGCCTGCAGCCATTTTTCTGCACCCCAGGTCCTATGTTTTCTTGCATAGTTTAGTCGATTGGCCTTGTTTCCATGTCCAAAGTATGGCTTTTTGGCTGCAATTCCTCCATGAAGACCACTTCTGGCCAGACCTTTCAGAACAGTATATGGGTGTACCTGGGTCTCACTAATTTCTGCCAGTTCTGAGCTAATGGCACTGCTGAACAGCTTCCAAATTCGATGGGAAGTAAGCATGATGTGTTTTTCATCTGATGCACTAAGTTTCCTTGGTCGACCACTAAATCTATGATCCTCAACGTTGCCCATTTCTTGTGCTTCAATGCTGAGAAATAGAGGCAGGTACTTATCCATTTTGCAATACCACCAAGGAGGCATCTGATTGGTTCCAAATTTATTCTGCAGCAGGACAACGACCCCAAATATACAGCCAATATCATCAAGAACTATCTTCTGCGTAAAGAAGAACAAGGAGTCCTGGAAGTGATGATATCTCTAACATGAAGAGACAGAAGGATTTGAGCAAGCCTACATCCACAGAAGATCTGTGATTAGATCTCCAAGATGTTTGGAACAACTTCCCTGCCGAGTTCCTTCAAACACTGTGTGCAAGTGTACCTAGAAGAATTGATGCTGTTTTGAAGGCAAAGGGTGGTGTTAAAGCTGATTAACTTACAGGACAGAAAAGCTATACCTTTTATACTAAAATTCGAGCCACTGCGGCCGCTGGATGTAATCCTTAACCTACTTTTTACCCAGTTAGTGTACACAGGCCCGTACCGTGTACGCACTTTACGTACACACGCCGCAATGGACGTACAAAGTACACACTTTGCGTACACACCGACACGCTGTAAGCACAATGCAGCTACACGTGTGGCTGAAATACACTTTAAACCTTAGCAGGAAAGGGACACGACACCAATTGTAATTTAAATATGTTCGGATCTGACCCACCAACAGTTATTTACTAAAAGGGGGTTACAATAGTAATACAATCACAGTAAGAGATACAGGCTACAATCAATGATACATACGTTTGTTTCGCCAGCGCCACCCGGTCCCGGTCCTCAGTCAATCAAGATAAATGACCTTCAGAGAATGTGTATGGCCGGCCAGGCAGCGTGGCTTTTATACATTTGTCCAAATCATGATACAATAGAAACTGTAATCTCTTCACCTATAGGTCAAAGGGCTGGTTATTTACAGTACAGGAGGGGTCATAGGTCAGTTTGAAAAGGTGGGCGATGCCTGGTCCAGGTGCACTTGCAGATGGTCTCCACTGGGTTCCCGCCGAATATCAAAGTACAGTAAATACAGTGTAATATTAATATTCTGTTCCTGTGCATATCTATGCGCAGGAGCGTGCTATCTTCTGCAAACTGCTACCGGAATATTGCTCTTAAAATACTGTACAGCTGGATACCAAACACCACCTCCTAACCTAATTCTGTCCCCTCATATCCTGTAAAGGTGAATCCCTTTGTTGTTGTACCTTTTAAGCAAGTGTAACTCGCTGGTGTGGTGCATGTGGGCTTTGTGTAAATCATGCACTATGTGGATTAAATATGAAATGTGTCTTTGTGGCTTTTCCATGCAAATACATATGCTACCGTAATTACTCATACCACACGCTAATACGCAGGACCGCGTGAGCGGTCATGCATAATGTGCAAATATGCGCACGCACGGCAGAACACGTACCCGCACGGAGGCCATCTGTGTGGTGTTTGTATGTGATGTGTGTACTATAATATTTTCGACTTCGACAGTCCACCCTTTGGCAGTCATCAATAGCTGCCACTCTTAACTAATAAACTGAAAATATTACCTATACAATATATATTGGGGGAGAGCTGTAGGTGGGAAATGTATAGCCTAGTGGGATAGTAAAAAGCATGTATGTATGAATCAATGTCTGAGGGGCATGTATCATCGTGCCATATATGTTCTAAGTAAGCTTCGAGGTATTGCGAAGTATACATTAAATCCTTCTTATCCCGTATTAAGGGTCTGTACATGGGCAAACAAACACTACCGAGCTCTTTTCGGGCAAGGGCTTTTACCCCTCACCCTTGTCGGCTTCTTATTCCAACAAATGGGGAGCACATTTATCTGATACATGGAGGGGGACCATATGTGAGTGCTACTATATGTGGATAACACCTGTCGACTATGTGTGCCATTAGCTGAGGGTTGCAGAGATGAGGGTAAGACACATATATAAAAATGCATTCACTTAAAATTGGGTATGGTTGACGTCTTTTCCGGTTGGATGTTTCTGGGTAGAGGGGGGAAACAGAGAGAAATGGTGAAAGAAACAGGCCATGAAATTCATTTGCAATCCTTATCATAACACTGTCTCTACGGATGGATCATAAATCAAATCTGCTGCTGTAACAATGCCCTCGCTCCTTAGACTCATCGAATTTGTGCTGTTCTTGCGCCGCATTAGAATTCGAACACACCTGAATATCAGACCAATAATTATGACGACTCCCAGGATACACAGGAGAAACTTTCCCACATTCACAATAACATTCTGTGCCCACTCTCCTAACCCTGAGAACCACTTGCGTGGGTTCAACCATGAGACCCAGCCGGTCAGTTCATTACCCACAGCCATCAAGGTAAGGTTGTGTTTCCTCCTGAACTCCCACTTTAACTGCAAGATCTCGTCCATCTTTTGATCGATGATCTCCGTGGGGTTGTCAATGCTATTCGTAATATACATACGGCACTTCACACCATATTAAGTTGCCAGAGTAACACAGTACCCACCTGTCACAGCCGTAATGTAATTAAGGACCAGCCTGTGCTGGATCAATTACTTCTTGTAACTCCCTACCCATATACCGGAAGGTATCGTCATACATCTCGGTAATATTATCTATCAAGTTCGCCAGCGCATGGATGTACTTATAATTTATAGTTCCTTTGGCAGTACGGATGATATCTAATGCGAGAAGGAAGTGAATCCCGGTGGATTCATGGATCAAATCAGAGGCTGCGTGCTCTGTTCTATCGATGAGGTGTCTCTTGATGATGTGTTCATAATGGGTATGAGTATAAGGAGTCTGAGCGTTGCGGCGAACATCTTTCATTTTGTCGTGGGTTATGGTCATGACCTCTGGTAGTACTCTCCCAATATAACACAACCCCTCAGAGCTTGGAGTAAGCCACTTGTACGCTTTCCTCCCACATATGAAATAGGCATCATCTGGGAGAACATAGGGGACAAAATGTAACAACACCATATCACAAATCTTCCTTATAAAGAAACCAATCCCTAGTTCTCTCATTTGCTCAGTAAAAGTATCGGGCTGGATGATGTGGGCACAATACCCCTGCGATACCTTTCCAACCCACATGGTTTTGCTCCCACGTGTATACCGGTACTGAAAATACTTTCCACTGCTGGCTATCTTGCGTACAAGTTCAGAGTCGATAGGTATCCTATCAGCTCTGTGTGAAAAGGTCATTGTCTGGTTATTCCACATCACTTCCCAATTTCCTGGTTTTCGGAAATTGGAAATATTAAAACACAACAGTGACCTATCTACGTGGTACTGGTGGAGCTTCAAGCTAGGGGGCCTAGATATATTGAATTTCTTGTCCACCGGTCTCCCACCCCGTAATTCGAGTACATCATCTATTGTTAAAGGGTATGGCACTAATCCTGACTTACTCTGTCCTTGAGGTACCTGTGAGCACACCCAACATTCTGTCTGGTTTAAGACCTTACCCACTAATGAGTGGTAATCACTCAATGGATGTCGGCCCATGTTGGTATTAAGGTTGGACTGACATCTCTGGATGCACCCATCTTCGACTATGTTCTCGCAATGCCTATATATACAATATTCATCAGACACTAACCCTGCACATTGCCTCCGCCCCGTGACTACCAGATCACTTACTGATACTAGCCTTTACTAGAGTGATGTGCTGCTCCTGAGATCCTACAAATTCGTACTCGCCATCAGAACCCATTCCAGATCCTTGCTCGACGTATCTGGGACCCTCACCAAAACAGATTGTCCTGATCAAAAACAGAATCACCAGAAAAACCCAAAACACAGTCTCTTGAGGTAGATCCATTTCGTCAAGGAAAAAGAAGAAAAATAAGAAAGGGAAAAAAAGAAAAATGCAGTGGGAGTGAGGTGAAAAAAGAAAAATGGTACGACAACCGTCTTTGATTTTGTTGTTCTCCGCGCTCAGGTGCCGTTCACCAGTCCTGCCTCTCAGCTTTCCCGGAACAAACACTCTAGTGATACGAGGTTCTCTTCACCTTGCTCTTTGTCACGCGTTTTCTCTGGGTCAGCGACCTTCTTGCAGTGGGACGAGTGGACCCAAGTCTCTCTCTCGGCAACCTTTAGTGCTGTCGTGCTGGTCAACAAAACTTGATACGGTCCTTCCCACCTGTCTATGAGGCACTTCGAGCGTAAAAAATTTCGAATCATCACATTATCCCCAGTCTCATGACAATTACTGTTCGGTAGGTCAGGAATCACCAGCTTTGGATTTCTTTGTTGATTTCTCAGCTGCTGGCTCATCCTAACCAAATATTGCACAGTTATTTCGTTATTGCACTTCAAATCATCCTGGGGGTCTATCATTACATGGGGTGGTCGAAGAAAAAGAACTTCGAAGGGTGATAAGTTAAGCGGTGACCTGGGAGTGGTTCTGATGCTGTACAACACTAATGGTAAGGCCTCTGGCCACAACAATCCAGTTTCAGCCATCACTTTGCTCAGCTTATTCTTAATAGTGCTGTTCATTCTCTCCACCTTCGCACTCGCCTCTGGCCGGTATGGAGTATGCAGCTTGCTATTAATACTCATCAATTTGCACATGACCTGAAAGACTTCACCTGTAAAATGGGTACCCCTATCACTTTCAATTATTCTAGGGATACCATATCTGCACACAAATTCCTGCACGATTTTCTTTGCAGTGAACACAGCAGTATTTGTGGCAGTGGGGAATGCTTCTACCCAGTTTGAAAAGACATCGGTACATACTAACACATATTTCAAATTCCTACAGGGTGGAAGTCGATTTGTCGATTTATATTACCTGAAAGGGTCCGTCTGTAGGAGGGATATGGGATGGCTCTGTTGGTATTGCCTTACCAATATTCTTCCTCAAGCAAGTAAGACATGTCAATGCTTTCTTACCCGCATGAGAAGAGAACCCTGGTGCACTCCAGTAGGCTCTTACCAGCTTGCACATACCTTCCTTGCCCAGATGAGTCAGACCATGTGCCGCCTCAGCTAGACTTGCAAGATATGCTCTGGGGTCCACTGGCTTACCGTGTCCATCTGTCCAAAGTCCTGAGGACTCCTGACCATATCCCTTCGCCTTCCAGACTGCCCTTTCCTGTAGGGAACACAAATTTTGCATTTCAATTTAACTGTTGTGTGTTATCAGTTGTGTGAAGTAAAAACATCTCTGGATGAGAGAAGAGAGGGGAATAAAAAGAAAAAGAAAATGTCAGGTTTGCCATTCACCAACAGGCTGTCACACCATCATGCCTATCGGTGTCTGTACACAATCTCCCTTCACCAGTATTCCCATTCTCCACCCTTTGTGCATGACAAGACGCACTGCAGTCATACTGGTGCCATTGTGCTGGTGAGATATACTGGATTCGGGCAGAACTCTGAAGGACCAATTAGGCATGTGGTGTTTGAACTGTAATCGGATCCATGTATTGGACCCTCCTGTCGGTGAACATAAGATGAAACTGTGAAGAACAATGACATAGAGGTTGGTAATAGATAAGTTTGTAGAGGTAAAGAAGTTTTTATAAAAATGACAACTGGATTGAGCACTACGGGGAAGTGGTTCTCTACTTGGTCTATTCCCCTTAAAAAAAAAATCTGTGTTTGTTGTATCACTACTGGGACTATCCCAGCCATCAATCCAGTGTCTTGTCCATCCTAAGTTCATAGGGAACCCGGTATTTTTGTGAGACAATTTCCTCTACCTGTGATGGACATGAATCCAGAACAGTGAAATGCAACATTAGTCTTCGTGGGTGTCTAACATACTTTGTACTTCCTGAGCACATTATATGTATATCATATCTAACAAAGCTCCTGTTAATTTAATCAAGGGCCATTTCTGCTAGAAAAAGAAGTAAAGGTTTAGAGGCCCCATCTTATCCCCAGCAAGTTTTGTCAAAGGGTAATGTTGCATTTATTTTGTTCTTCCCATTAGCCAAATTTGTGTTTTCTATATGGCTTGTGAATCCTTACTATATGTCCCTTGGTCCCGTCTATGTGTTTAATAATGTGGCTCGTGTTCTGGTCTAGGGGGTCTATATTGACTATGTGTCCTACTACTCCTACAATCTCTGGCAAAATGCCCTTTCTTTCTACAGATGTACCATAGTCATGGTCGTGATGTACCATCAGGGTTCTGGGGTTTAGGCTGATGGGACTTCCCTGTAAGAGCCTGTATACTTACAGTCCTCAACCTCTCCTCCTGTTGTCCTCTGCATATAGCGATATTCTTGTGATGTTCAATAGCACACTCTCTGAGATTAGCTACTGTGACCCCTCTCCAATTAGGCAAAGATGTTTGCACCGACCCTCAATGCCTTATTGAGCCCGTCCATTAGCACAGAGACAGCCACCTCCCTGTAATTCGCATTGTTCCCTATATCGGATACCCCAGTGTATCTAGCCATTATTTGTAAAGCCCTATGGAAATATTCAGATGTCATTTCATTTTCTCTGTTTTATGGAGAAAATTTTGCTCCACTTAACAGCAGTGGGGAAACACAATCCTAGTTGTATGTTAATTCATTCCACGTTCTCCTGATTGTATTCATTAGTCAGAAGATTGTCTGACTCTATTTTACACTCTGTTATAAATTTGTGGATGTCAATATTAGGGGGTAGGCACGCTTTCAAGAGTTTCCACCAATCTTGGTTTGTAGGTTCATGGGCATTACCCAGATCCTTTATATACTTCTGACATCTGGCTAAATGCTTCCGGGGATCGGGGAATTCTGAAATGATTGACCGCAGTTCTGATCTGGTCCACGGGCAATACATTGCAGTATTCCTGGTAAGGGTTACTCCCTGACTATCGGTTCTCCCATTGGGAGTTACTTTTTCCAAGACAGGATGTAACCCAACCATTCTATTCCTAATTTGCTCACTGTGAGGTGTTATTGTCCCTGTGTAATGAACAGTCTCACACTTACCGATGGCTGTGATCTCACCAGTCCTTTCAGTGGGAGACACTGTTACTGCTCTTACTGGTTGGGCCGGGCCCACCTGAGTTTCCTGTAAGGTGACTACCTGAATGAGAGCTGAGATTAGGCTGGATCCTTCATATTCCTGTGACCTATAACCTTGGAGAAAATTCAAAACAGGATACAACTTGCAAGGGTTAGGGTTAACACGTTGATTCTGCATTTTACTATCATTTACATATGTACCATTGGTTGTAGCCAATTACTCCCCTTCGACATGTGTCGGTAATGGTGTGCTCGCAATCGCTTTCCTGCCAGGTTTGGAATCTGCTGTGCGAGCCAGTTCACTTTGCACCTCCCCCTCTTGTTGCCATATATTTAAACAGTCGTTATGTCTGATCCTTTGTTTCCTAGATTTGATAAGACATATTCTAATCTTTACGTTCTGCAGTACCTCTGGTTCAAAAGTACCCATCCCAGGGAATGATGCCCTATCATCCGCAGTCATACGTACCCATTCATTGCAATAAGCCTCCGCGTGTGGACCATATTTCCCACACATTATAAACCTCGCTGACCCCCTGGGCCGCACCTCTTCTGCCTGAAGCCTGGCTGCTGAACGTCTCTCACTTGAGCAACTGGCTCCCATAGCCAAAATACACAATGCAAGCAGACGGTGAAAGTCTCTCAGAGCGCTCTTCACTCGCTCTCGCCCACGTTGGCCAGTACTATGATACACTGTCGATAGTGGAAGGCAATGTACCCAACCTAGGGCCCAATCAGACCTTACAGCACCGTAATTTCTTTCAGTGGAGGTTCTGTTGGAATCTTTTTCCTGAGAGAGGCAGCGAAAAAAATTCCTTTTCGATATCTTTCCACTGGAATTTTTGTAGGGTGAAAAACAGAAAAATTCGATAACTATTGTTCACCCTTTTCAATGGACTTCCACTAGGGAGATTTCCTGATGTAATCAGCAAAAAACCCTTGTTTACACAATCACGTCTGCATATGCTTTTCCACAGCGCATATGATACAATAGTATCACGTTGTGCTGTGTAGAACACACAGACGTGCGGTTCAATCGCACAACCTATAGATACTAGTTATCTATATGCCCTACGATCGCGGGAGTCGAATCCACAAGCTGCGCTCCTCAGCCGGAGCGTAACAAAAAACCTTTACTTCAATTCACAGGCCCTCATTCCGAGTCGTTCGCTCGTTCTTTTTTTTCGCATCGCAGTGAAAATCAGCTTAGAGCGCATGCGCAATGTTCGCACTGCGACTGCGCTAAGTAATTCTGCTATGAAGAAAGGATTTTTACTCACGGCTTTTTGTTCGCACCGGCGAACGTAGTGTGATTGACAGGAAATGGGTGTTACTGGGCGGAAACACGGCGTTTTATGGGCGTGTGGCTGAAAACGCTACCGTTTCCGGAAAAAACGCAGGAGTGGCCGGAGAAACGGGGGAGTGTCTGGGCGAACGCTGGGAGTGTTTGTGACGTCAAACCAGGAACGACAAGCACTGAACTGATCGCACAGGCAGAGTAAGTCTGGAGCTACTCTAAAACTGCTGTTTTTTTTGTTCGCAATATTGCGTAAACTTCGTTCGCACTTTTAAGATGCTAAGATACACTCCCAGTAGGCGTAGACTAAGCGTGTGTAACTCTGCTAAATTCGCCTTGCGACCGATCAACTCGGAATGAGGGCCACAATTCTCATAGTTCACAATTCACAATTCCCTATCACGCTCCTCTGCAAGTCTCCTCACGACTTGCGTATTTCTCCATTCCTGTATTCACATAAGGTAGCGGTCCTTACACCACCGGGCCTCTACTAACCCAGTGTTTCCACGGAATCCCGAATTTCCCTCGGGGTTCAATACATCCACTCCTACTTTCACTCACTCAGATACACAGTTTTTCTTTTCTGTACAGAAAATATCACTCCCTTTGACTAGTAGTCTTATCCCAGAGGTAGTACAGTTTAAACAAAATATTATTTTAATCTGCTTTTGAAATCGGATAGTTATGTGCTATTGTATTAAAGTATACTATCCCGCCTTTAATTGAACAACTATCGAGTGGTTTTACTTTGCGCCCGCAATCCTACGCAATCTTGCGTAAACACGCGACCATGCATGCCTTTATGCCACGTGCGCGCTCCTGTACTTTGTCCGTACCACGTGTACAAACGTGCGTTCGCAATAAAACCACACAACCTCGATAAATGTGAGTAATAAAAACTACTTTTGCCACTAACACAACCCACACTTGTTCTGTATAAACCTTAACGACTAGGCCAGAACTGCGTTTTGTGTTTTACAATTACACCCTTAATACACTATTTCAAATGTATTCTAGATAGCAAACAAATGTATCCGATTTCACACAGATCTAAAATGACTGTAATAATCTATGGCAACAATATGTGAGAGAGTATGCAAAGTA
The DNA here is from genome assembly GCF_028390025.1 of Pseudophryne corroboree. Classification (NCBI taxonomy): domain Eukaryota; kingdom Metazoa; phylum Chordata; class Amphibia; order Anura; family Myobatrachidae; genus Pseudophryne; species Pseudophryne corroboree. Next base: position 428,044,673 of record NC_086446.1, on the reverse strand, counting down.
TCGGTACGCTTTGTGTATGCTTTTCGCGCCACAAATTTTACATTCAGATTTTAAATAGCTTTTTTTCCTGTTTCCTCCGGGTTACATCAGCACCTCTGTAGACTAGACAGAGCAGACGTGATCTAATCAGCACAAAAGAGGGTTTTAAAACACTCAAGCAACCAGGAAAAGGTTTTACTCAACGATGCGTCTTCACCCTTTGTTGATAGATCAAAGGTCTGCAAGTCTATGAGTGTGTGAAAAACCGGACTGAGCCCCCAATTGTTAAAGCTGATTAACTTACAGGACAGAAAAGCTATACCTTTTATACTAAAATTCGAGCCGCTGTGGCTGCTGGATGTAATCCTTAACCTACGTACTTTTTACCCAGTTAGCGTACACAGGCCCGTACCGTGTACGCACTTTGCGTACACACGCAGCAACGGATGTACAAAGTACACACTTTGCGTACACACACTCCGACACACTGTAAGCACAACGCCGCTACACGTGTGGCTGAAATACACTTTAAACCTTAGCAGGAAAGGAACACGACACCAATTGTAATTTAAATATGTTGGAATCCGACCCACCAACAGTTATTTACTAAAAGGGGGTTACAATAGTAATACAATCACAGTAAGAGATACAGGCTACAATCAATGATGCATACGTTTGTTTCGCCAGCGCCTCCCGGTCCCGGTCCTCAGTCAATCAAGATAGATGACCTTCAGAGAATGTGTATGGCCGGCCAGGCAGCGTGGCTTTTATACATTTGTCCAAATCATGATACAATAGAAACTGTAATCTCTTCACCTATAGGTCAAAGGGCTGCTTATTTACAGTACAGGAGGGGTCATAGGTCGGTTTGAATAGGTGGGCGATGCCTGGTCCAGGTGCATTTGCAGATGGTCTCCACTGGGTTCCCGCCGAATATCAAAGTACAGTAAATACAGTGTAATATTAATATTCTGTTCCTGCGCATATCTATGCGCAGGAGCGTGCTATCTTCTGCAAACTGCTACCGGAATATTGCTCTTAAAATACTGTACAGCTGGATACCAAACACCACCTCCTAACCTAATTCTGTCCCCTCATATCCTGTAAAGGTGAATCCCTTTGTTATTGTACCTTTTAAGCAAGTGTAACTCGCTGGTGTGGTGCATGTGGGCTATGTGTAAATCGTGCACTATGTGGATTAAATATGAAATGTGTCTTTGTGGCTTTTCCATGCAAATACATATGCTACCGTAATTACTCATACCACGCGCTAATACGCAGGACTGCGTGAGCGGTCATACGCAATGTGCAAATATGCGCACGCAAGGCAGAACACGTACCCGCACGGAGGCCATCTGTGTGGTGTTTGTACGTGATGTGTGCACTATAATATTTTCGACTTCGACAGTGGTCACACCAAATATTGATTTGATTTAGATTTATCTTCTGTTCATTCAATTTTCATCATTCTGTTAATTGATAACAATAAACTATCAACACTTCTGTTTCTGAAAGCATTCTTACTTTGCAACAATTTTTCTACACCTGCCTAAAACTTTTGCAGTCCTATATATGTGTGTGTGTGTGTGTGTGTGTGTGTGTATGTGTGTATATATATATATATATATATATATATATACATATATATATAGTAGAGATGTACACAAGACACTTTTTGGGTTTTGTGTTTTGGTTTTGGATCTGGATCTCATTTTGTCTTTTGGATCTGGATTGGTTTTGCCAAATCCACCCTTCCAGGTTTTGGTTTTGGATCTGGATTTTTTTTTTTTTAAATCCTCAAAACAGCTAAATACCAGAATTTGGGGATGTTTTTATTCATACAGTATTATTAACATCAATAACATTCAATTCCACTCATTTCCAGTCAATTTTGACCACCTCACACCTCACAATATTGTTCACCAACATACTGTAGGCCAAAGCCTGGCTGTCTAAACTAAGCAACAGAGCAGCCGCACAAACACATGGCAGTTATTTCTGTTTAAAACTGTTTTACAAAGTAGTACTGTATTAGCAATAACCAATCAAACCAACTCATAAGTACTATCAATAGAAAACAATCCAACACAGAAATTTCCTGAGAATCAAGTGTACAATATAATTGCTTTAAAGTAGTTACCAAACAGCAAAGAAAACCCCCCAGAAACCATGTGTAAAATAGCAACAGCAGTCACTGATGCTCCCTACACAAGTGCACATGCCCCCAGCACATGCCTATTCTCAGTGCCCAGTCTGTACCTCCCTCCTTGGGGCCCTGGGTCACTGATGACTGGCACTCTGTGCCTATGTTATGCCCTGAACAATCAGCCATTTTGTCGAGCTGCTCCCCAAATTCTCCCCAATCACAAAAGAACAGCATTCCTGCGTAGTACAGTGTGGAATACTTTGGGACACACAGTTAAATAGTGACCAGGTTACAGTGCTGGTCGGATACAGTGCGGGTCAGACACAGTGCAGGTTACAGTGCAGGTTGGATACAAAGTGGGTCAGATACAATGCAGGTTACAATGTGGGTCAGATACAGTGCAGGTGGATACAAGGCAGGTCAGATCAGTGCCGTAACTAGGCATTTTAGCGCTGTGTGCAAGGAACGGCATTGGTGCCCCCCCACCCTCCCCCCATGCAAGACAGGGGCAGTGCGCGCCGTAAGCGCGTGAAAAATATATAGGGGCGTGGCTTCGTGGGGAAGGGGCATGGCCACAAAATAATACCAATTCATACTACTGTGCACAGTAGTCTCCATTATTCAAATTACGCTGCACAGTAGCGCCACTACACCAGGTAGAGCCCCTTTTACACATTACGGCAGACAGCGTCCCCCTTTTTACACATTACGGCAGACAGAGTCCCCTTTTTACACATTATGGCAGACAGCGTCCCCCTTTTTACACATTACGGCAGACAGCGTCCCCCTTTTTACACCTTACAGCAAACAGCGTCCCCTTTTTACACATTACAGCAGACAGCGTCCCCTTTTTACACATTACGGCAGAGTCCTCTTTTTACACATTACAGCAGACAGCATAGAGCACATAGTAGGGAGCAATGTTCGTGGGTGAGTGAGAATAACAGAAAGAGTGGGTGTAGGGATCAGTGAGGGTGAGAGTAGGGAGCAATGTTGGTGGATGAGTGAGGGTAACAGAGAGAGTGGGTGTAGGGATCAGTGAGGGTGAGAGTAGGGAGCAATGTTGGTGGGTGAGTGAGGGTAACAGAGAGAGTGGGTGTAGGGATCAGTGAGGATGAGAGTAGGGAGCAATGTTGGTGGGTGAGTGAGGTTAACAGAGAGAGTGGGTGTGGAGGTGGTACCGTGGGGCTGCTGGAGTCAGAGAGCTAAATGAGTGAACCACGTGGTCAGGAGAGAGGCTGCTGTGTAGATGGGAGCCGGAGGAGAGGTGCAGATGAGACCGGCTCAGGAAGAAGTCATCCGTCAGGCAGCATCGCGGGCGGCAGAGGGCCATGCACCTTCACTGGCAGGGACAGGCACCTCCGCGGGTGCCGTGGGTAAAGGCACTTCCGCCGGTGGTGAGAGAAACCTCCACCAGAGGGGTCAGTCTGCATCGCGGGCGGCCACAGGGCCATGCACCTCCGCTGGCGGGGACAGGCACCTGCGCTGGTAAGGGCAGGTAACATCGTGAGCGGTGACCAGCATCATGATGGGGACTCGGATGCGGCAGCGACGGGAAGCCTGTATGCTGCAGTTACCTACAGTGTAAATACTAGTACCCTGCTTGCCCGCTTCCTGTGTGTGCTAGCGGATGCGCCCCCAGTGCACATGCGCTGTGTGCAACGCACCGCTAGCACACACCTAGTTACGGCACTGGGTCAGATACAGTGTAGGTGGAATTTATTGCGGGTTGTATATAGTGCAGATCGTACACAGTGCCAGTTGGATACAGTGCAGGTTGAAGTGCGGGTTTGATATTGTGCGCGTTGGCTACAGCACAAGGTCGGATACAGTGTGAGATACAGTGCAGGTCGGATATAGTGCGGGATACAGTTTGGGTCGGATACAGTGCAGGTCAGAGTGGGGGTTGGATACAGTGCAAGGTCAGATACAGTGCGCATAAGATATAGTGCGGGATACAGTGCAGGTCAGATACAGTACGGGTTGCATACACTGTGAGTTGTATATATTGTGGGTCAGATACAGCGTGGGCTGGATAAAGTGCAGGTTACAGTGCGGATCAAATACAGTGTAGGATGGATACAGCGCAGGTCGGACACAGTGTGGGTTGGATACGGTGCAGGTCGGATACAGTGCAGGTTGGATACAGTGCAGGTCAGATACAGTGTGGTTTAGATACAGTGTGGGTTGGATACAGCGCAGGTCAAATACAGTGTGGGTCAAATACAGTGTGGGTCGGATGCAGTGTAGGTCGGATACAGCGCGGGTTTCAGTGCAGGTCAAATACAATGTGGGACGGATACAGTGTGGGTCAGATACAGCATGGGTTACAGTGCAGGTCGGATACAGTGCAGGTTAGATACACCAATAGTGCACTTACTGTGTTGGTAGTGCAGGGGTGCCAGCGATGTCTTTAGTGCCGAGGTGCCGACAGTGTCAGCAGTGCAAGGGTGCCAGCGTCGTCCTCAGTGCGGTGCTGCCGACAGTGTCAGCAGTGCAAGGGTGTCAGCGGTGTCCTCAGTGCAGTGGTGTCGGCAGTGCAAGGGTGCCAGCGGTGTCCTCAATGCGGTGGTGCCGGCAGTGTCAGCAGTAAAAGGGTGCCAGCGGTGTCCTCAGTGCGGTGGTGCCGACAGTGTCAGCAGTGCAAGGGTGCCAGCGGTGTCCTCAGTGCGGTGGTGTCGGCAGTGCAAGGGTGCCAGCGGTGTCCTCAATGCGGTGGTGCCGGCAGTGTCAGCAGTGCAGGGGTGCCAGTGGTGTCCTCAGTGTGGTGGTGCCAGCAGTGTCGGCAGTGCAGGGGTGCCAGCAGTGTCGGCAATGCAGGAGTGCCGGAGGTGTCCTCAGTGCAGAAGTGCAGGGGTGCCGGTTGTGTCGGCAGTGTGGGAGTGCCGGAAATGTCCTCAGTGCACGGGTGCCCGCAGTGTCAGCAGTACGGGAGATATCCTCAGTGCAGTAGTGCTGGCAGTGTCCCCAGTGCGGGGGTGCCGGCAGTGAGGGAGTGTTGGCAGTGTGGGTGGCGGTGTCAGCAGTGCGGGCGGCGGTGTCGACAGTGCGGGCGGCACCGCTATTAGTGCTGTGGGGGCATCCATCTTGGCCATTGTAGCCTATGGGGACACGCTGATTGGCTGAGAGCCGTGACAGACGGCTCTCTCAGCCAATCAGTGGTCTGCCATAGGTTACTATGGAGACCGGGTCTGACAGCGGGATCCTGAGGTTTTGCCTCGAATGGGGATCTGGGGCAGGCAGGGAGATCCGAGCTGTGGCTCGGATCACCCCGGATCCCCTAGGTTCAGGGGGTTCGGTTCTCTGAGGACCGAACCCACTGATCCCTAATATATAGTGTATGTGTATGTGTATATATATATATATATATAGGGAAAGAATTGAGGCGGCACTCAGGAGACTTGAAACAACATTCATATAATTGTGCAAAAGGTGCAAATCGTATCGACGTTTCGGGGACCTATTCCCCTTCTTCAGGATAACACAAGTGTTATCCTGAAGAAGGGGAATAGGTCCCCGAAACGTCGATACGATTTGCACCTTTTGCACAATTATATGAATGTTGTTTCAAGTCTCCTGAGTGCCGCCTCAATTCTTTCCCTGCATGTCACCGGTTCCCGGTCGGGGAAGGCACCTGAGCAGGATTAGTCCAGCATTGGACTACATGGAGTGCCGGAGCAGTTGTTCATTCTATATATATATATATATATATATATATATATATATATGTGTGTGTATATATATACAGTACTGTGCAAAAAATTTAGGCAGGTGTGGAAAAAATGCTGAAATATAAGAATGTTTTCAAGCATAGAAGTGTTAATAGTTTATTTTTTATCAATTAACAAAATGCAAAGTGAATGAACAGAAGAGATGGCTGTGTTTCTCAACATTGAGGACACCATTAATCTTGATCAAGGGACTAATTCACACCTGATGGCTATTGTGCGAATTCGCAAGGCGGACGATTATCGATCAACTGCACATGTGTACGGATCGTAGTGCGCATGCGCAAGGCTAAACTGTGAAAGAATCCAGCAAATTTTTTTTGATTGCTAGGCGTACACAAGTTGATTGACAGGAAGCGGACAGTTGGGGGTGGTAACTGGCCGTTTTCTTGGAGTGTCACAAAAAAACAGGCGGTCCCAATCGTTTTCAGGGAGGGTGTGTGACGTCAGCTCCGGCCCTAACAGCCTGTTTCTATCGCACTGTAGGAGTAGGTACTGGGCTACGCACAGATTGGAAAAAACATTGGATGGTGGGTGAGTTGCAAACAGATTTGCAGCTGTCCAGCGTTTGCAAAACTTTTTGCATGACGTATGTAGACTTGCACGGGGCAGATTTTCACTCTGTCTGGGTGGCGACTATCTGATCACAAACCTCTACAAATTCGCAGAGAAGCGATCAGGTCTGAATTAGACCCCAAATACCCAACTGCATTTGCTGAAATGCAGCACCAAACTTGCAAGTAACCCTGCTTCACTGTTGCCTGCAGACACTCATTATTGTACCAATAGATAATTAAAAAGATAATTTCAAGTGCACTGTCAGCAGCAGCTAGTAGGGGAATGGTCAAGGTCCCCAAACAGTGATATAAATAAGAAAATAAAAGAATAACAGCGCTGGCTGTTAGTAATTGTTAAACAATGGAACACTTGTTAATATTCAGACATTTATTAATCACAGATTAGGCCTAGTTAAAAATTACTGGTAAGTATAATTCTAAACAGACAATTGCTGAAACGTGCATGGAACCTCCACCATGCTTCACTGTTACCTGCAGACATTCATTATTGTACCACTCTCCAGTCCGTCTGCCAGGGCTACCATCAGAAATGATGGCGCCCGTGACCGATCCTCACAAGGCAGGACCCCCCCTCCACCACACACACTGTTGTTATTATTATTATTATTATTATTATTATATTTTATTTATAAGGCGCCACAAGTGTTTCGCAGCGCCATACAAGGACAGTACTGGGAGACAAAACTCCGCATTACAGTAAATAAATTTAAAAAAAAAAAACTTTTCCAAACCCTTCCACCCTTCATTCCCCAAACTTAACCTTTTGAGGGGACCCCATGTGACTGTAATCAGGATCAGGGGGCCAGGTCAGCTGCCTGCCTGCGCATCGGCAGCTCCTGAGTGGCTGCCGGTTCGCGAGCTCCGATTGGCTCACGCCCGGCTCTATACTCAGAATATGACCGTGGCTCTGTCACTCCATGGCTGTCTGCCGTATCGCAGGTAGGCAGTTGACCTGGCCCCGTGATCCTGACTACAACCACCCGGGCCCCATCTCAGTCCAGGCCCGGGACTGGAGTACCCACCATCCCCCCTTGATGGCGGGCCTGCCTTCAGCTGACAAACTGCCTACTGTTACAGCCAGATATTTAAAATTTTGCTCATCAGTCCAGAGCACCTGCTGCCATTTTTCTGCACCCCAGTTCTTGTCCTGTTCGCATTCTGACCACTGGCGTATCTATAATGGGTGCAGTGTGTGTGGTGCACACGGCCCCCTGGGTCCAGAGGGGGCCCACACCGAACACACTGCACCCATTTCTTCTAAATACTTATCTTTCTGGTGTCCGGGTGTGGGTCCCCATCTCTCCCGAGTACTGTAGCCGGCAGCTGCAGTAGCGCTGTTAGTGCTCTGTCTGAGCACTAGAGAGTCTAGCACAGTGCCAGAGTCTACAGCGCAAGCGTATCTCTCTGAAAAATTGGCCGCCGCACCATTTTTTCGGAGACTTGCACATGCGCTGTAGACTCTGGCACTGTGCCAGAGTCTCTAGCGCTCAGACAGAGCGCTAACAGCGCTGCTGCCGGCTACGGGACAGGAGAGGAGGGGGCCCACATCCGGAGACTGCACACGGGTCCCCTCCTCTCTAGATACGCCCCTAATTCTGACTACCTGGTTTTGCTGCTGCACAAGAGGGACAGCTAGTGATGTCAGTGTGCTTAGGTCGGGAGGCCCCCTGACAGAGGGGGCCTGTCGTACGATATCCCATGTGCCCCCTCTTCTTAATCTGGCTATGGCTGTGGGGTGGCAGTGAGTGGACTGGGAGGGAGACCATTTTGGTGGTCAGTGTGGCAGAGAGTGGGCTGGAAGGGAGATCATTTTGGAGGTCAGTGTGTGATAGGGAAGGAAATGGCAGTGAGAGTTATAGAGGGGACAATCAGTGAGATATGGAGTAAGGGAGCAATGAGAGAGCTGTGGAGTGGGCTGTCAGGAAGATTTGCAGGAAGGGCTTGCTGAGATAGCTATGGAGGGAGCAACCAGAAAACTATGTAAGAGTAATGAGACGATAATAGAGGGGTCGATGAGACAGCTATGGAGGGGGCAGTAAAATAGATATGGGCTGTGAGAGCTGTAAGTTGGTGAGTTGTTTGACACTCCGCTATGCTCAATTTCCGCTCCATCTACCAGTGTGCATAACAGTGAGTATGGCTTAAGTAACCTCTGGTGTGCACAGAAACTTTACTATATCTTCAAGCTGGTAAAACATTTAAAAAAAAAGACTCTACGTTGGGGCACATGTAAGAAATTTGCTGAAATTTTACTGTTAACCACTTGCCTGACATGATCACATTAGATGCGACCACACCAGCAAGTGCTTTATCTGACCAGGTCGCACAGAATGCGACCAGTCAGACAGCATGTGCGACTATAGGGAAGAAAAACTCAGAGGAACCGGTGGTGCTGTTACGCACACCAGTGCTAACAGGAGTATACCGGTGTATGAACAGAGAGGGAAGCGAAGCAAACGAACTCACAGACAGTATAACATAACATACACAGGAGGTGATGGAATAACTAATAAACACAAAGTGAACGGAGAAGCCCAAAGGCTCAGGAATTGGGTGTCTCCCTAGTGTCAGGAATGCTCAGATGGAATAGAGCGGACAATGAAGCGATGTGTAGTGATTTAACATGTGGAGCACCTGAAATGATGTTGCTAAGAGCAACAGAAAAAACCCCAAAGGGTTACCAACGGGTGTGGGAATAAACTCCTTGGTCAGAGATAGAAATATAGACACAAGGAGAGTATCCACAATCCTAACCCCCACTTGCAGGGCACAGGTTCAGCTTACTGCCACTAAACTGACACCTGGACGCCCTGCACAGTGAGGGAGGATTAAGCAAGCAGGTCTGAGAGTACAGCCGCAAACCTGCTGGGTTCACAGAATAGCAAAAGAACCCCAGCAGGTCAAACAACTGACTCCAGTCTTACTGCTAGGTCCGGATTGGCAGAATGAAGTACCGAATCCCAAGGCCTATTCGCAGTGAGCAACAAGTAAATACAAAGTCACACAGTACTAGCTAACTCTCTGGAACTGACTAACAAACAAAGATTCAGCAGCATTTGCCTAGCCTGAGAGGATGGTTTATATAGCAGGTGCTGTCCACGCCCCACTCAGACCTCACAGACTGTGAGCACAAAACCAGCGCCGGATTCCCTGCCGTGCACAGAGCCTGTAACCACTACACAGTAAAAACCCGGATCGGAGTATCAGCTGCGCTCAGGTTACTTCGCTAACACTTGCCTCCCGGTTGCCATGGCGACGTGGCAGCACAGAGCAGGAGATCTTAACAGGTGCTAGCCGATGTTCTGATGTTTGGCGGGGGGGGGGATGCAATTACCTATTGGGATTGCATAAAGGTAGGTGAGGGTATATGGTGATTACTTAAATAAAGATATATCAATTACTATTGATTCTGGAGGTCCTTGTGCTGGACCTTTCCAAGGTATGCACCAAAATACAATACTAGTGAACCAATGGTGAAAATATAAGGTAAGTGACTAGCACATTAATTATGATATAGATATCTAGTTGTTAATTGTGATATTGTATCACTGAAAATGGCTAAGTAATATCCCTTTCACATCTCCAATGCCGAATCCCACCCGGGAATTGGAAACGGGTCCTTCCCGGGTGGGATCCGGCATTGGAGACTCTCATACCCCTTTCGCTGGCTTCCAGACCCGGCAATATGCTGGGTTGGTTGCCATAGCGGCATGGCGTGGAGCCGGCGGCGGGGGCAGAGGTGGAGGCGGTGCTGGAAGATGAGCTCATCTCCGCGCTGCCTCTCCCTATCTAGTAAACAGGTCCCGGGTCGCATCGACCTGGGAATCCGTTTATGCAGCCACTGACCCGGTATTCAACCCAGGAATAACACTCCTTATAACCCGGGTTGAATTACTGGGTCAGGCGACCCGGGAATTCGGAGTTGGCATTTTCACACCGCACACTGACCCGTGTCGACCTGGCAATATGCCAGGTCGATACCGGGTTATTTGTGTGGTGTGAAAGGGGTATAAGGTGCCCAAAGCCAGAGGCCAAAGGTGGTATTATGAAATACCAATGTGTGTGCATACTCTGTTATGCGAGGTTATCCAATAATCTTGTTTATTTCGATATAAACCTCATACACTGTTTAGGGACAGAAAAAGGCCAATGCTCATGCTGAAAGTTTCTCCACCACTTCTGCTTTCTGTATTGAGTTAAATGTTATAACTGCACCTGGTATTCCTAGGTGGTCTCCCATCCAAGTACTAACCAAACTTACCACTGCTTAGCTTCCAAGATCAGACGAGATTGGGCATTACATCTGCCCCACCTGCAGTGCAACATGGTTTTGCCCAACTGCTTTTTTGTTTGCTAACAACTCTGAACAACCCCCTAAATGAATAAGTGAGTTGAGGAGGTGCAAATCTGTGGTAAAAAGTCATAATAAAATGGTGCATTTTAAGAGCAGATGAGGTAACAGTTAATAGTGGTGTACTGTGCTGGAGTAAGAAAAATGCTGATGCACACTCATTAGCACTAAGGGCATAATTCATTCCTGATCGCTGGGCTGCTAATTTTGCTGTCCTGCGTTCAGATTGTCGCCGCCCAAGGGTAGTGTAAGTTCGCCCGTGCAAGTGTGCGATCGCATGTGTATGCCATGCTGCAAATGTTCCTCAGTCAGCTGCAAATCGGTTCGCACCTCACTCACCATTGAATGTTTTTACCACTGTGTGCAGTCTGTGCGCAGCCCAGGACTTACTCCTACAGTGCGATGAGAACACGTTGATCGGGGCCGGAGCTGACGTCACATACCCTCCCTGAAAACGCTTGGAAACACCTGCGTTTTCCCTGACACTCCCAGAAAACGGTCAGTTACCACCCAAAAACAGCCTCTTCCTGTCAATCAGCATGCGAATGGCTGTGCGATTGAAATTTTCGCACCAGCTTGTCGCTGTTCGGCGATGCCTGTTGTTGTTTGGCGACGCGTATGCGCATTGCGGTGCATGCGCGTGCGCAGTGTATCGATAATCGCAGACTGTGCGAAAACACAGAGCAGCAATCAGGTCTGAATCAGGCACAAAAAAACACTCATAGTAAAAATAATTTTAATACACAATAAACATAGAATATAAGTGAAGTTCTAAGCACACATTTGCACAAATATGTGGGCCCATGCAACCAGGTGACTTCATTACATGGGTCCCTAACATTATTATATTAATTTATCCAATTAGAGCCCTTATTAATATGTGATCTGTAATATAGGAACCTGTGCTAATTAAAACACCGGAGGGTAAATGGGAGGGGTGCCAATACCAGAATGAAGGAGCCTTGCCTTCCAGTGTACAATGTATACACCAGAGACATGCGGTGAGCTAAATAGCTCATGAGCCACTAGCTAGCACCAGAACCAGATTTACAAGCAATATATGAGTTAAAGGGTACATCTGGGCATTATACACAGGTGCAGCAGTATAAACTCCTGGAAATTTGGTTAGTTTTAATCAGAGATGAGCGTAAAAGTTAGGCATAGACTTTTTACTCCTGAGTTTTGGCTATAAAAATGATTAGAATAATGCAAATAACATATTTCGAACACATTCTTTGTATTTTTCATATGCTTTACACAGCCAAAACTCTGGCACAAACGTTAGATGACAGGAAAGGCTCTGCCTCACCCCACCGCACGTCACTGGTATACACAAATATAGAGGAAAAAGGGGGGGTGGGGAGGACTGGACTTTACACTCTATTACTAAAGATATTAAGAGGCGCTAGCAGGCTAAGGCTTCTAATACTAAGCTGGAGGAAGAAGACTGCAGATGCACACTCATGATATAGTGGTGTACTGTAGGGTGCCGTGCCCGGATTGTTATATCATGCCTGGGGAACTTTGTGTAAAAGCTCATGATATATGTGAGTGGCAGGCGGTGACTCGCGAAGGAGCTATGAATTGTATAGGCTGGACTGGAGAATGGGGCTGAGTAATATGAATGGGTACTGAATAACGTTGAGTGAGTACATTAATGGATAAAATGAAGGAAAATAAATGTTAGTGAGCCCAATTGTGTAAATGCGTGTGGTTGTATATGTGAAGTTTTAAAGTGTTTGAAAGGAGAAATCCATAGTTAATCAAGTGACATAGGGGGTCGTTCCGAGATGATCGTAGCTGTGCTGAATTTAGCACAGCTACGATCATTCACACAGACATGTGGGGGGACACACAGCACAGGGCGAGTCCGCCCCGCATGTCAGTGCCGGCCTTCCCCACAGAAGTGCAAAGGCATCGCACAGCGGCGATGCCTTTGCACTTCAAGAGTAGCTCCCGACCAGCGCAGCTTTAGCGTGCTGGCCAGGAGCTACTCATCGCTCCCCGGCCCGCACCGGCTACATGTGAAGTCACACAGCCACTGTGGCCCGCCCCCTGTTCAGTCCGGCCACGCCTGCATTGGCCGGACCGCCCCCCCCTCCCCCCTGCCCCCTGCCCAGCAACTGCCTCTGCCTGTCAATCAGGCAGAGGCAATCGTAGCGGCCCGACGCCCTTCAGCCGTCTGGCATGCGCCGGTGCACTGCGGTGCCGGCACATGCGCAGTTCTGACCCGATCGCACCGCTGCGATAAACTGCAGCGTGCGATCGTGTCAGAATGACCCCCATACAGAGATGAGTAGTCTAATATCCTCAAGCTGGTACAGACATATTTTCAACAGAATTTGGGGCAGGCAGCAATCTGGGAATGCTCAAGTTCCAAGCAAAATGTCAGGTGGCAATCCAGATGATAGAGACTGGACAATATAGATAATGGTAAGCACGCAAGCAAAAGTTCCAGACAGACAGCGATGTAGAGAATGATAAATATTCAGTCAAGGTCAGAACCTGAGATCGGGCATGATTCTGGAAGCAAATTAAAACCAATAGACTTATTAGTATCCGGTTTCTAGGTCGACAGTAACTAGGTCGACAGTGTCTAGGTCAGCCACTATTGGTGAATAGTAACTAGGTCAACAGGGATTCTATGTTGACAGGGTTTCTAGGTCAACATGTTCTAAGTCGACAGGTCAAAAGGTCGACATGAGTTTTCACTTTTTTTTACTTTTTCATACTAAACGATCCACGCGGACTACGATTGGGAATACTAACCTGTGCCAAGCGCAGCGTTAGTGGAGCGAGGCACCTTGCCCGAAGGATAGCGAGCCATGCGAGGGGACACAATGCACTAATTGGGGTGCCAGGTCACTGTACGGAGAAAACGACACAAACCCCCCCATAAAAAACTAATGTCGACCTTTTGACTTGTCGACCTAGACCAATTCGACCTACAGACCCTGTCAACCTAGTTACTGTCGACCTAGACACTGTAGACCTTCAATACCACACAGACTTATCACACATAGTGAAAGTATTTTGCCTGCATATGCTTGTTCTGCAAATTGATGTCCATAGCAAGCTGTGCAGCCGGCAATGGATGAGCAGTCTTTTAAAAGAACGAGAGACTGTATAGGATAGAGTGAATATAAGCACCCTGTATGTTATGTAGCTAAGCTGGTTGAATCTGGTTTAGGTGTTGATATTAGTTGATAGGGTTTCTAGGTTTGTCAATCAATCAGTTAGCCAATGGCAGTTTGTCTGGTAGGTGAGTTATGATAGGTTATTTAAGTTTGGGCTGAGGAATTCAAATTCCTCTTGCCATTTTGTGATCCCTCCCACCCACCCGGCAATTTAATTTTATTAAAGTTTGTTTAAATTTTCACGTTGGAATAATTTGTTATAATTATTCCAGCAGAGCTTGGCTAGTATTTCCCCTTTGAGAAAAGGCGAGTTGGTCACTACCTCAGGAGGGGACCAGGTCACCATCTTAAGGAGGGAACGGCACTGTGCTAATTAAGGGGAATTAAGGGGAGATGGTTCTACCCAAGACGGATTGTGCAAGGGGCGGAAACTCCGCCCCATTTGTTTAAGGATTCAAAAGTTTTAAGCCATTGTAGAGTTGGCACTGCTTTTTTCACCACCAGTGATTAATATTTCCAGTTCTGATTTGAATTTAATAAATTTGGCTGTGACCTCAATTTTTCCAATCTATACAGTGGTCCGTGTTGTTATTTCTAGGTTATTGGTTTAAGTTTGCGTAATAATAAAACATATGGGTGACTTAAGCGCCCTGCTCATGAACCCTTAGCTTGTAAACCTTCACCCATCTCTGACTGATAATATAACATTTAGATTAGTGATGAGCGGGTTCGGTTTCTGAGAAACCGAACCCCCCCGAACTTCACCTTGTTTACACGGGTCCGAGGCAGGTTCGAACCTTCCCGCCTTGCTCGGCTAACCCGAGCGCGCCCGAACGTCATCATCCCGCTGTCGGATTCTCGCGAGATTCGGATTCTATATAAGCAGCCGCGTGTCGCCGCCATTTTCACTCATGCATTGGAGATGATAGGGAGAGGACGTGGCTGGCGTCCTCTCCGTTTATTGTAGAAGACAGTTGATTCTTGTTTGTTTTTTATTGCTTAATTGTGGGGAGGATTGGGGAGCAGCTGTTAGGAGTACAGTGCAGAGTTTTGCTGATAAGTGACCACCAGTTTTTTTATCCGTTCTCTGCCTGAAAAAAACGCTCCATACCATATCTGTGCTCAGTGTGCTGCATGATATATCTGTGGTGAGTGCTCACACTGCTTAATTGTGGGGACTGGGGAGCAGCTATAGCAGGAGTACAGTGCAGAGTTTTGCTGACAGTGACCACCAGTATACGTTGTCTGCCTGAAAAACACTCCATATCTGTGCTCACAGTGTGCTGCTTTATTGTGGGGACTGGGGACCACCAGTATAATTAATATTATATAGGAGTAGTACAGTGCAGAGTGCACTGCTGTACCTACCTCTGTGTCGTCACTCGTCATCCATTATGTATACTATCCATCTGCATTGTATACCTGTGGTGCATTTTAGACTAGTTTAGCAGTTTGCTGACAGTGTCCACCAGTATACTATATATAGCAGTACGGTAGGCCACTGCTGTACCTACCTCTGTGTCGTCACTCGTCATCCATTATGTATACTATCCATCTGCATTGTATACCTGTGGTGCATTTTAGACTAGTTTAGCAGTTTGCTGACAATGTCCACCAGTATACTATATATAGCAGTACGGTAGGCCACTGCTGTACCTACCTCTGTGTCGTCACTCGTCATCCATTAAGTATACTATCCATCTACATTATATACCTGTGGTGCATTTTTTTAGACTAGTTTAGCAGTTTGCTGACAGTGTCCACCAGTATACTATATATAGCAGTACGGTAGGCCACTGCTGTACCTACCTCTGTGTCGTCACTTGTCATCCATTAAGTATACTATCCATCTACATTGTATACCTGTGGTGCATTTTTTTAGACTAGTTTAGCAGTTTGCTGACAGTGTCCACCAGTATACTATATATAGCAGTACGGTAGGCCACTGCTGTACCTACCTCTGTGTCGTCACTCGTCATCCATTAAGTATACTATCCATCTACATTCTATACCTGTGGTGCATTTTTTTAGACTAGTTTAGCAGTTTGCTGACAGTGTCCACCAGTATACTATATATAGCAGTACGGTAGGCCACTGCTGTGTACCTACCTCTGTGTCGTCACTCGTCATCCATTAAGTATACTATCCATCTACATTCTATACCTGTGGTGCATTTTAGACAGTTTTGCAGTTTGCTGACAGTGTCCACCAGTATACTATATATATATACACTTATAGCAGTAGGGTAGGCCACTGCTGTACCTACCTCTGTGTCGTCACTCATCATCCATTAAGTATACTATCCATCTACATTCTATACCTGTGGTGCATTTTAGACAGTTTTTCAGTTTGCTGACAGTGTCCACCAGTATACTATATATATATACACTTATAGCAGTAGGGTAGGCCACTGCTGTACCTACCTCTGTGTCGTCACTCATCATCCATTAAGTATACTATCCATCTACATTCTATACCTGTGGTGCATTTTAGACAGTTTTGCAGTTTGCTGACAGTGTCCACCAGTATACTATATATAGCAGTACGGTAGGCCACTGCTGTGTACCTACCTCTGTGTCGTCACTCGTCATCCATTAAGTATACTATCCATCTACATTCTATACCTGTGGTGCATTTTAGACAGTTTTGCAGTTTGCTGACAGTGTCCACCAGTATACTATATATAGCAGTACGGTAGGCCACTGCTGTGTACCTACCTCTGTGTCGTCACTCGTCATCCATTAAGTATACTACCCATCTACATTCTATACCTGTGGTGCATTTTAGACAGTTTTGCAGTTTGCTGACAGTGTCCACCAGTATACTATATATAGCAGTACGGTAGGCCACTGCTGTGTACCTACCTCTGTGTCGTCACTCGTCATCCATTAAGTATACTATCCATCTACATTGTATACCTGTGGTGCATTTTTTTAGACTAGTTTAGCAGTTTGCTGACAGTGTCCACCAGTATACTATATATAGCAGTACGGTAGGCCACTGCTGTGTACCTACCTCTGTGTCGTCACTCGTCATCCATTAAGTATACTATCCATCTACATTCTATACCTGTGGTGCATTTTAGTTTTGCAGTTTGCTGACAGTGTCCACCAGTATACTATATATAGCAGTACGGTAGGCCACTGCAGTGTACCTACCTCTGTGTCGTCACTCGTCATCCATTAAGTATACTATCCATCTACATTCTATACCTGTGGTGCATTTTAGTTTTGCAGTTTGCTGACAGTGTCCACCAGTATACTATATATAGCAGTACGGTAGGCCACTGCTGTGTACCTACCTCTGTGTCGTCACTCGTCATCCATTAAGTATACTATCCATCTACATTGTATACCTGTGGTGCATTTTAGTTTTGTGCAGTAAATATAGTAGTAGGCCATTGCTATTGATACTGGCATATAATTCCACACATTAAAAAATGGAGAACAAAAATGTGGAGGTTAAAGGGAAAGATCAAGATCCACTTCCACCTCGTGCTGAAGCTGCTGCCACTAGTCATGGCCGAGACGATGAAATGCCATCAACGTCGTCTGCCAAGGCCGATGCCCAATGTCATAGTAGAGAGCATGTAAAATCCAAAACACAAAAGTTCAGTAAAATGACCCAAAAAGCAAAATTAAAAGCGTCTAAGGAGAAGCGTAAACTTGCCAATATGCCATTTACGACACGGAGTGGCAAGGAACGGCTGAGGCCCTGGCCTATGTTCATGGCTAGTGGTTCAGCTTCAAATGAGGATGGAAGCACTCATCCTCTCGCTAGAAAAAAGAAAAGACTTAAGCTTGCAAAAGCGCAGCAAAGAACTGTGCGTTCTTCAAAATCACAAATCCCCAAGGAGAGTCCAATTGTGTCGGTTGCGATGCCTGACCTTCCCAACACTGGACGGGAAGAGCTTGCGCCTTCCACCATTTGCACGCCCCCTGCAAGTGCTGGAAGGAGCACCCGCAGTCCAGTTCCTGATAGTCAAATTGAAGATGTCACTGTTGAAGTACACCAGGATGAGGATATGGGTGTTGCTGGCGCTGGGGAGGAAATTGACAAGGAGGATTCTGATGGTGAGGTGGTTTGTTTAAGTCAGGCCTCCGGGGAGACACCTGTTGTCTGTGGGAGGAATATGGCCCTTGACATGCCTGGTCAAAATACAAAAAAAATCAGCTCTTCGGTGTGGAATTATTTCAACACAAATGCGGACAACAGGTGTCAAGCCGTGTGTTGCCTTTGTCAAGCTGTAATAAGTAGGGGTAAGGACGTTAACCACCTCGGAACATCCTCCCTTATACGTCACCTGCAGCGCATTCATCATAAGTCAGTGACAAGTTCAAAAACTTTGGGTGACGGCGGAAGCAGTCCACTGACCACTAAATCCCTTCCTCTTGTAACCAAGCTCCTGCAAACCACACCACCAACTCCCTCAGTGTCAATTTCCTCCTTACCCAGGAAAGCCAATAGTCCTGCAGGCCATGTCACTGGCAAGTCTGACGAGTCCTCTCCTGCCTGGGATTCCTCCGATGCATCCTTGAGTGTAACGCCTACTGCTGCTGGCGCTGCTGTTGTTGCTGCTGGGAGTCGATCGTCATCCCAGAGGGGAAGTCGGAAGACCACTTGTACTACTTCCAGTAAGCAATTGACTGTCCAACAGTCCTTTGCAAGGAAGATGAAATATCACAGCAGTCATCCTGCTGCAAAGCGGATAACTGAGGCCTTGGCAGCCTGGGCGGTGAGAAACGTGGTTCCGGTATACATCGTTAATTCAGAGCCAAATAGAGACTTGATTGAGGTACTGTGTCCCCGGTACCAAATACCATCTAGGTTCCATTTCTCTAGGCAGGCGATACCGAAAATGTACACAGACCTCAGAAAAAGACTCACCAGTGTCCTAAAAAATGCAGTTGTACCCAATGTCCACTTAACCACGGACATCTGGACAAGTGGAGCAGGGCAGACTCAGGACTATATGACTGTGACAGCCCACTGGGTAGATGTATTGCCTCCCGCAGCAAGAACAGCAGCGGCGGCACCAGTAGCAGCATCTCGCAAACGCCAACTCGTTCCTAGGCAGGCTACGCTTTGTATCACCGCTTTCCAGAATAGGCACACAGCTGAAAACCTCTTACGGCAACAGAGGAAGATCATCGCAGAATGGCTTACCCCAATTGGACTCTCCTGGGGATTTGTGACATCGGACAACGCCAGCAATATTGTGCGTGCATTACATCTGGGCAAATTCCATCACGTCCCATGTTTTGCACATACCTTGAATTTGGTGGTGCAGAATTATTTAAAAAACGACAGGGGCGTGCAAGAGATGCTGTCGGTGGCCCAAAGAATTGCGGGCCACTTTCGGCATTCAGGCACCGCGTACAGAAGACTGGAGCACCACCAAACATTCCTGAACCTGCCCTGCCATCATCTGAAGCAAGAGGTGGTAACGAGGTGGAATTCAACCCTCTATATGCTTCAGAGGATGGAGGAGCAGCAAAAGGCCATTCAAGCCTATACATCTGGCCACGATATAGGCAAAGGAGGTGGAATGCACCTGACTCAAGCGCAGTGGAGAATGATTTCAACGTTATGCAAGGTTCTGCAACCCTTTGAACTTGCCACACGTGAAGTCAGTTCAGACACTGCCAGCCTGAGTCAGGTCATTCCCCTCATCAGGCTTTTGCAGAAGAAGCTGGAGACATTGAAGGAGGAGCTAAAACAGAGCGATTCCGCTAGGCATGTGGGACTTGTGGATGGAGCCCTTAATTCGCTTAACCAGGATTCACGGGTGGTCAATCTGTTGAAATCAGAGCACTACATTTTGGCCACCGTGCTCGATCCTAGATTTAAAACCTACGTTGTATCTCTCTTTCCGGCAGACACAAGTCTGCAGAGGTTCAAAGACCTGCTGGTGAGAAAATTGTCAAGTCAAGCGGAACGTGACCCGTCACCATCTCCTCCTTCACATTCTCCCGCAACTGGGGGTACGAGGAAAAGGCTAAGAATTCCGAGCCCACCCGCTGGCGGTGATGCAGGGCAGTCTGGAGCGAGTGCTGACATCTGGTCCGGACTGAAGGACCTGCCAACGATTACTGACATGTCGTCTACTGTCACTGCATATGATTCTCTCACCATTGAAAGAATGGTGGAGGATTATATGAATGACCGCATCCAAGTAGGCACGTCAGACAGTCCGTACGTATACTGGCAGGAAAAAGAGGCAATTTGGAGCCCTTGCAGAAATTGTCTTTATTCTACCTAAGTTGCCCTCCCTCCAGTGTGTACTCCGAAAGAGTGTTTAGTGCAGCCGCTCACCTTGTCAGCAATCGGCGTACGAGGTTACTTCCAGAAAATGTGGAGAAGATGATGTTCATTAAAATGAATTATAATCAATTCCTCCGTGGAGACATTCACCAGCAGCAATTGCCTCCAGAAAGTACACGGGGACCTGAGATGGTGGATTCCAGTGGGGACGAATTAATAATCTGTGAGGAGGGGGATGTACACAGTGAAAGGGGTGAGGAATCGGAGGATGATGATGAGGTGGACATCTTGCCTCTGTAGAGCCAGTTTGTGCAAGGAGAGATTGATTGCTTCTTTTTTGGTGGGGGCCCAAACCAACCAGTCATTTTAGTCACAGTCGTGTGGCAGACCCTGTCACTGAAATGATGGGTTCGTTAAAGTGTGCATGTCCTGTTTATACAACATAAGGGTGGGTTGGAGGGCCCAAGGACAATTCCATCTTGCACCTCTTTTTTCTTTCATTTTTCTTTGCATCATGTGCTGTTTGGGGACAATTTTTTTGAAGGGCCATCCTGCCTGACACTGCAGTGCCACTCCTAGATGGGCCAGGTGTTTGTGTCGGCCACTTGTGTCGCTTAGCTTAGTCACACAGCCACCTTGGTGCGCCTCTTTTTTTCTTTGCATCATGTGCTGTTTGGGGAGTATTTTTTTGAAGGGCCATCCTGCCTGACACTGCAGTGCCACTCCTAGATGGGCCAGGTGTTTGTGTTGGCCACTTGTGTCGCTTAGCTTAGTCACACAGCCACCTTGGTGCGCCTCTTTTTTTCTTTGCATCATGTGCTGTTTGGGGACAATTTTTTTGAAGGGCCATCCTGCCTGACACTGCAGTGCCACTCCTAGATGGGCCAGGTGTTTGTGTCGGCCACTTGTGTCGCTTAGCTTAGTCACACAGCCACCTTGGTGCGCCTCTTTTTTTCTTTGCATCATGTGCTGTTTGGGGACAATTTTTTGGAAGGGCCATCCTGCCTGACACTGCAGTGCCACTCCTAGATGGGCCAGGTGTTTGTGTCGGCCACTTGTGTCGCTTAGCTTAGTCACACAGCCACCTTGGTGCGCCTCTTTTTTTCTTTGCATCATGTGCTGTTTGGGGACAATTTTTTGGAAGGGCCATCCTGTCTTGATTGACACTGCAGTGCCACTCCTAGATGGGCCAGGTGTTTGTGTCGGCCACTTGTGTCGCTTAGCTTAGTCACACAGCGACCTTGGTGCGCCTCTTTTTTTCTTTGCATCATGTGCTGTTTGGGGACAATTTTTTGGAAGGGCCATCCTGTCTTGATTGACACTGCAGTGCCACTCCTAGATGGGCCAGGTGTTTGTGTCGGCCACTTGTGTCGCTTAGCTTAGTCACACAGCCACCTTGGTGCGCCTCTTTTTTTCTTTGCATCATGTGCTGTTTGGGGACTATTTTTTTGAAGGGCCATCCTGCCTGACACTGCAGTGCCACTCCTAGATGGGCCAGGTGTTTGTGTCGGCCACTTGTGTCGCTTAGCTTAGCCATCCAGCGACCTCGGTGCAAATTTTAGGACTAAAAATAATATTGTGAGGTGTGAGGTGTTCAGAATAGACTGGAAATGAGTGGAAATTATGGTTATTGAGGTTAATAATACTATGGGATCAAAATGACCCCCAAATTCTATGATTTAAGCTGTTTTTTTAGGGTTTTTTTAAAAAAACACCCGAATCCAAAACACACCCGAATCCGACAAAAAATTTCGGTGAGGTTTTGCCAAAACGCGTCCGAATCCAAAACACAGCCGCGGAACCGAACCCAAAACCAAAACACAAAACGCGAAAAATTTCCGGTGCACATCACTAATTTAGATGCCTGTTAGTTACCTGAGACTTTTGATTTATAGGGAGAGATGTATGTAGCAGTGAAAAGAGTAGAGAAGTGAGCCAGTGGAGAAGTTGCCCACGGCAACCAATCAGCCGCTACCTATAATTTTATGGAAATCACTTATTATTATTATATTATTTATTTATTACCAGTTATTTATATGGCGCCGACCTCACCGCATGCCACTGGTACATACAGACACATTAATGCTAGGGTTAATTTTGTTGGGAGCCAATTAACCTACCAGTATATTTTTTGGATTGTGGGAGGAAACCAGAGTACCCGAAGGAGACTCACGCAAGTACGGGGGGAATATACAAACTCTGCACAGATAGGGCCATGGTGGGATCGAACTCATGACCTCAGTGTTTTGAGGCATTAATGCTAACCATGACACTGTCCGTACTGCACCACATTGATAAATGTTACGTCACAGGAGCGTAAGTTCATACCAGACGCAGGAGGCGAAACAGACGATGTTGCCCCCCCCTCCCCTTACATTCACCACCAACACTCTAGCAGCCAGGGTCTCACATGATCACGGGCTATTGTGAGAAGTGGAGGTGCTGTGTGGGTGTGGTCAGTGATTTCTAGGTATGTACTGATTGTTGTGGCATAACACCCCCAGATATAATTATTTGAAAAAGTTATTGGTCAAGGCTGTAGCTGTAGCTGTAGTTTGCTTAAGGTTATTGGTTAACCATCCTAACATAGGGCCTAATTCAGACCTGATCGGCGCAGCAAAAATGTTCTCTAATGGGCAATATATACCATTTTCCCCATTGTTGTTAAGTACAACTCTACTTTTATCCTTTGCGCCAGTTTTTATAAGTGTTCTCCAATGATATAATGCACAGTGTGGAGTTAATAGGGGAACGTACAATATAGCAGGTGTAAGTACACAAACTGGATCCATATTAAATACAGCCACGTATACTCAGAGCCACATATGTACACACAGTCACCTATATCCAGTCATACACACACAGCCACATATACATACATAATTACATACATACACAGACACACACACAAGCCATACCTCCCAACTGACCCGATTTTCAAGGGACAGTCCCATTTTTTTGGGACTGTCCCGCTGTTCCACCCCCGGGTCGCAGTGTCCTGTGGTGGGGGGGAAGGGGGGGGGGCAGTTGGGAGGCTCCTGCACTCGCTGCTTTGCTTAGCATGCGCACAGTGGCCCTCATTCCGAGTTGTTCGCTCGCAAGGCGATTTTAGCAGAGTTGCTCACGCTAAGCCGCCGCCTACTGGGAGTGAATCTTAGCATCTTAAAATTGCGAACGAAGTAATCGCAATATTGCGATTACACACCTCGTAGCAGTTTCTGAGTAGCTTCAGACTTACTCTGCATCTGCGATCAGTTCAGTGCTTGTCGTCCCTGGTTTGACGTCACAAACACACCCTGCGTTCGCCCAGACACTCCCCCGTTTCTCCGGCCACTCCTGCGTTTTTTCCGGAAACGGTAGCGTTTTTTCCCACACGCCCATAAAACGGCCTGTTTCCGCCCAGTAACACCCATTTCCTGTCAATCACATTACGATCGCCAGAACGATGAAAAAGCCGTGAGTAAAATTACTAAGTGCATAGCAAATTTACTTGGCGCAGTCGCAGTGCGGACATTGCGCATGCGCATTAAGCGGAAAATCGCTGCGATGCGAAGATTTTTACAGAGCGAACAACTCGGAATGAGGGCCAGTGTCTATTCAGTGGAGACAGGAGGTGAGAGGTCATTCCAGCAGCTCATAGTGCGCTGGGCATGCCCCCTAAGTGACGAAATGGGGGCGTGGATCGCGTTCGCGGCCCCTTTCGTGAAGCCACATGCCCCCTCTTTGGCGGGCACACGCAGATGTCCCTCTTCGCTATGGGACAAAGTTGGGAGGTATGCACACACACACACCCATATACATAAAGCCACATACACACACACACACACACAGCCACATATACACATACAGCCATATATACGCAGCCACATATACACACACAGTCACATATACACACACACACAGCCACAAATGCAAACATAACCACTCACACAGAGCCACATATGCGTACACACGCACACAGGCACAACTTCATATACACACATACAACTAAGGAACTTATGTTCTGTTACTGGCTCACATCATATAAGAACCGGGTACAGCCTACACCACCCATGCAATCTTCCTCGGCAGTCCCCTCTCCCAGGTTCATCTCCTGTTGTTCCCCACATTGCTCCCTATGATGAACTATTGTGGCAGCAGGCACGGGAGGGGGGGGGGGGGGGCTTAGAGTAGGAGATGGACAGCACTGAGCAGGGCTGTCAGGAGGCAGGCACACTCCCTGACACCTCCAAAAAAAACCCTGCCTAATCCACCGCAGAGGTTTAGGGTGCCCCTGACTGTCTACATTGTCTCCGGTACTTCTGCCACTGTTACCTCAACACTGACTGGTTCACACACTTCACTCTTTTCACTGCTTCATACCATATTCGTTTAGTCTCCCGGAATGGCCAGGAGGCTTCCAAAAATCAGGTGGCACTCCCAGCCACCTTGAAAAGTGGGCAACACCTGCCCTCACCCCCTGCTCACTGATACAGCCACCCGCTCATGGAGGAAAAGTTGGCAGGGCGATGGCACGATTCAGTCTTAATAGCCCGGCCTCCCGCTTTACAACGCTGGTAATGTGGGCATTGTAAAGTGGGCGGTGGGGCTGCAATCACACGGTCACGTTTCCACGCCCCTGGACTGCCACCTATTCTGGAACCACGCCCTCCTGTTGTGCCGACCTAAAGTCGGCAAGTTTGCTTCATACATCTACACAATAATAATGTTCTCAGCAGGCTTATCCAGACCCCACCATTCCCATCCTTCCACTAAACTAGTACTCTTATTTTTGTACTCTGATGCTATTTTTATTTATTTGATGTTTTAGAATGACAATAAAAACAGTGCTCATTGTTTATTTCAAAGCAAACATTTTTATATACAGTACCTCTGTCCTTTTCGAAAGTAAACTAACAAAAAAATAAAGAAAATAGTTCTACAAGACACAAGGAATGTTAGCATATGAATAAACTCCTGTATATGATAATTGAATAATACATAGTTCAGATATCTTTAGTAACACTTGATGAGGTCTAATGTCATCTACTCAGTGTTAGAAACTTGGGTATTGGAATGATTGCATAAACTCCTATGATAACTCCTATTTTAATATTGTTTTAAACAGCGGGATATGATATCACTGATACTGACTGGTGAGTCTTTATGTCAGAACTTGCTTATCTTACTTAAGAGACAATGGGTCCGATTTAGCATATATCAGTAAAGTGCAGCGATTTGCGCACTTCTGTGCAGCGTGGGCACATGCGCGAGGACTTAGATTGTGATCGCAAGCAGGGGGACGGTGATGGGCCAACATCGCAGATTTTTGGGGGGCATCGACGCGGCGTTGGGGCGGGGATGAAACGTTTGTGGGACGGCCCGCGGCGGCTGTGTGACATCACACGTACCCACTGCAACCCAAAACATGGCGACCCGGCGACTGCCCCCCCGCATGCTAGACAGAGGGGAGTAATTGTTACGCTTACATTAATAACTTTCTTTTCCTTTCACATGTTGCATTACTTCCAATGCTTTTCTTTACACTGACAGCTGCAATGTTAGCTGAGCAGGTGTATCATACATTTATTACAATTGCCTGTTCATTATTCTTCTGCAGGGAACTCTGTCCATGTCCTTCCATCCTGGCCTGTTTTCTCTCTGATATTGCTATTTACTCCTTCACTTTGGGCCCATGTGTTAATGGGTCGGGAGGTCTTGTGCGGTAAGCACTGATATTTGTTCAGCCGATGAGATAAAGGGTGACACATCAATGACATGAAAAAGACAGACGTCTGTGTTTAGTGACAATACAGTGAGGAATTCTATGTCTGTCCACAGCACATGACTATCCACACACATACTGTGCTTCCCAACTCTCCTTACTTTAGGCTTGAAATTCCTGTCAGGTCATTAAAAACTGTCCCTCTTTGGGAATGGTGTATTGATCTGTATGGATAAGCTCCTCCATAAGTTGTGTGACCACTGTTACCATAGTATAACCCTTATGTTTACAATAGCAGGCTATAACGGTATGGCATGCAGCTATGGAAACTAATCAGAAGCTAGCAGCTGTGTCCTCCCGCAGGATATTCATAGTTAGGACTATTTTCACTGCTGAAGCCTGAAGGAATCTCTTATATCACTGCTTATTTCAAATACATTTTTGGACTGCTGGATAAAGGACCTACTGGGGAAAACAATAGCAGGGTGCGTGGCCAACCCCTGCAGGGTGATGCCAGCAGGGCCATCTTAACAGCAGTGTAGGCCCCTGGGCACAGCAATGCACCGGGCCCCCTACCCATCCTCCAGCGTTAGGGGTGGGGGGGGGGGGTGCTATCAGCTTTGATGTCCCATGGTTGGTAGGGGGTGTTCTATCTTCCGCTCAGCATGTAGGACCTGGAGCAGTAATTTCTGCTAATTACTCCTTTACTGCACAGATGGGGAGGGAGGGAGAACACTAAACAGTAGAAGGGGGCATTGGGCTAAATGAAGGGGCCCTGGTACATGACTTCCAGGGTGGTAGGAGTGTTTAATACGTAGGGGAGTGGTGGATAGTGGAGTGGACTTAATATTCATAATTTTCTGGTAGGAGAGCAGCTTGTTTGACTGCAGATATCTCCAGTTCCTGGAAATAATTTTCTTAGCTTTGAATGGGATTAAAAGAGAGCCCCACCTTTCAGGAGGTACTGGGGACTTGGGGATCAGAGTTCAGGAGCCAGAGCAATCCACCAATGAAAATATAAAACTGCATATTAGGCGTGTGGAGCAGTGACCAGCTGCTTGAAGGCTGATATCTCTGGTTCTGGGCATAGTAGAGACAAGCTGCCAGTGACCACCGAAAGGGGAGAGTCCCAGCTTTTGGAGAATACCCTCAGAAATCTCTGAGTCAGACAAAACCCGAGATATCTGGCTAGGAAGAACAATTAACAGGCTTGGATGGGGACCACTGCTTTAAAGTCGAATATCTCTGGTTCCCCAGGGCCGATGGAAAGAGGGGACCCTCAGCTATCAGTCTAGGACCCTTATACTCCTGGGGCCATTGTGAAAGTGCCCACTGAGCCCATATGAAAAGACGGCCCTGAATGCCAGTGCTTGACAACAATGCTTAAATGAAAAATATACATTACTCCCCATGCTGGATGTGTGTCCATTGGAGACTCTGAGAACCTCCTATGTCCAATGTCCATATGGGGATGTCCTCCTTTGTGCGTTCCTAGGCCCTCATTCCGAGTTGATCGCTAGCTGCTTTCATTCGCAGCGCAGCGATTAGGTAAAAAAGGGGCACTTCTACGAATGCGTATGGGGCGCAGTGCGCACGAGCGACATACTTTCACAAAAGCCGATGCAGTTTCACACAAGGTCTAGCGACGCTTTTTAGTTGCACTGCTGGCCGCAGAGTGATTGACAGGAAGTGGGTGTTTCTGGGTGGTAACTGACCGTTTTCGGGGAGTGTGTGTAAAAACGCAGGCGTGACGGATAAAAACGCAGGAGTGGCTGGGGAAACGTAGGCATGGCTGGCCGAATGCAGGGCGTGTTTGTGACGTCAAAACAGGAACTAAACAGTCTGAAGTGATCGCTAGCTAGGACTAAGTCTCGAGCTACTCTGAAACTGCACAATCTTTTTTTGTAGCAAAGCTGCAAACCTTTCGGTCGCACTTCTGCTAAGCTAAGATACACTCCCAGAGGGCGGCGGCTTAGCGTTTGCACTGCTGCTAAAAGCAGCTAGCGAGCGAACAACTCGGAATGAGGGCCCTTGTCTTTCCTTGGCATGTGATATCACATGCATCTGGCAAGGATACATTGAGAACATATCTAAGTAGGGCAGTTTCTCTTCCGCAGCTTGCTGTTACTAGTGTGAAAACAGGCAGTGATTGAACTGGAAGTTTGAGAGTGGCAATATGGCATACCACCATATACAGGCTATCGTATACACCGTATACTTCAATAACCTAGTATGGGGCTGTATCTTATGATGTGTATGCAGGGCCAGTGCTAGGGTGTTCGGTGTCCCCATGCAAACTATAAATTTGCGCACTCCCATACTTTACAAAGGGACAGCGCACGTCTTTGGTGCACACCGAAAAAGGGGTGTGGTCTTACACAGAAGGGGCATGGCCACACAATAGTACCCCCATTTCAAATTACGCCACAGTAGCACAATCTTATTCACATAACACCGCACCTAGTAGTGCTTCTTATACACAAAATTCCCCCTGTAGTAGTGCCGCTTATACTCATAATGCCCCCTGTAGTAGTGCCGATTACACAAAATCCCCCTTGTAGTAGTGCCGCTTACACAAAATGCCCCCTGTAATAGTGCCGCTTACACAAAATCCCCCGGTAGTAGTGCCGCTTATACAAAATCCCCCCTGTAGTAGTACCGCTTACACAAAATCCCCCCATAGTAGTGCCGCTTACACAAAATGTCTCCTAATGTAGTGCCGCTGACACAAAATTCAACCTGTGGTAGGGCCGCTTACACAAAATCCCCCATGTAGTAGTGCCACTTACACAAATTGCCCCCCGTAGTAGTGCCGCTTACACGAAAATATCCCCTAATATACTGCAACTGACACAAAATTCAACCTGTGGTAGTGCCGCTTACACAAAATCCCCGCTGTAGTAGTGCCGCTTACACAAAATGCCCCCTGTAGCAGTGCCGCTGACACAAAATTCCACCTGTGGTAGTGCCGCTTACACACATTTTGCCTACCCAATCACACACACACACACACACACACACACATACAGATATATACAGTGTCGGACTGGGACATGCAGGGCCCACCGGGGAAATGCAGTGGTAGGGGCCCATGTTAGGGGTGTGGTCAGTCTTCAGAGGGGGTGTGGCCTGCCACCTCATTGGTTTGACTAACCATTAGAGAGTGCAACGTCTGGGCCCCTTCAAAAATATATAGCTGCTGCATGCATGATAATGTAACCGATTAATAACAGTAATGCACTGTAGAAAATACACTATTGTCCAGTATAAGGTAACATATGTATAATGTATATTTCAAGTGCAGAGTCTGGAACCTGATCCTTAGAGCAGGAGGTGGGCCCCCAGGCAGTGGGGCTCACCGGTGGTTTCCCCTGTACCCCTATGGGCCAGTCCAAGCCTGGATATATATACACACACACACAACTTTCTCAAGCTCACTCACTATCTTTACCAAAGGAAGTGTGGCTGGCCGGAGCTGTCCATCCTCCTGTTCCTCCTCATCATGATCAGCCTGGTCCTGTGTAGCTCCGCCCCTTTTCAGGTCTTTCGTTCCTGCACAGTGCACACTGCGTGGCCATGTTGTCACACAGCCAGGGAGGGGAGAGGACACTTAAAGCTGCAGGTGCTGCTGCCTGTCACAGTGTGACAGGCACAGCAGCTGGCAGCAGCAGCAGGGGGGACAGGCGGCGCCTACCTGCACTGCATCCCTTTGCTGAGTGGGTAGCGCCAGGCCTGCGTGTATGATCTGAAGCAGGCGATTAGCAGGGGAGTGATTGGGATGAGAGGAATACAAATGATGATTCTTCAGCCATAACTACCCGTCAGACAATTTGTGTGTTTTCAGTGTCATAAATTTGTCAAATCTATCTTTGTTGACTTGGTGATCATTTAAAAAAGTGTTATTGTCTAATCTCTCAGTCTCAACTAACAGCGGCTGGAGGAGGTGGGCTGCCGCTGCTGCCGGTTGTCCCCTTCCTTGTCCCCACCGTGGCCGCCACCTGGGTTCTGGCACCTATGCTATGTACAGTTCACAGACCCCGGGACCCGGCGCATGCACAGTAGCGGCGACGGTAGTGTGCATGCCCAAAAACACCGCTTCTATGGACTACACCGGTTGCAGCCCATAGAAACCAGCTAGGGCTGACGAGGCAGGGAGCTGGCTTCCTCTCTGCCTATTGCCACCCAGTCTGGCAGTCCCGGAGGGAGGAAACAACTTCCAATGGGACTGCCTATAGTGTCTGTGACTGGCAGGTAGGACTTCCAATAGGAAGTCACTGCCAGTCACAGTGAAGCCAGTGCAGTCTCACGGACTGCATCTGGCTTCAGTAGTAGTGAGCTGGGTGGCGGATTTTACCTGGGGGGGCTGCAGTCCTGCAGCCCATAGGTAAAAACCGCCACTGGTCTCCACATGTCTTAGAGTTGCATAGGCAAACACAAAGGGCTTTTTCGGTGTCACAGCCAATGGCTCAAACCGTGACCATAATAGCAGTAGCATATAATGCGATTCTGCTAGAGCAATAGGTCTGCTAAAGAAAGTACATTTTATAGACTTTCTCTCCCAGAACCTACACTATAGACTATCTACTGTATATTCTTAATTATTAATACTGTATTACATATACTATCTAGTGTACAGGAGACCAAAGTGTTCATAAAAGTTCAGGGCCGCTGCTAGGTTCTTCTGATGCTCCCCCTGACACCTGAGACTCCTGGGGGTATATTTACTAAGCTCCCGATTTTGGCCGAGATGGTGTTTTTTCTTCTAAGTGTCATCTCGGTAATTTACTAAACTAAAATCTCGTCAGTGGTGAGGGCATTCGTATTTTTATTACGGCTGTGTAGTAAAAATACGAATGAATACACCATCGGTCAAACGTGGCTATTTAGGTATTGAACTCGGTCATTTACTAAGCATTCGTATTTGAAATCTCTTCCGTGAAAATGCATGTGCGGCCGTGAAAAAATGCTAATCGTACAAAAAGCCTAAAAAAAAGTAGACCTGCTTTTGAGAAGCGTGTTTACATGTGTTGCCAATTCTACATTACTCACACCTGAATTTTTGGACCTTTAAAAGGGGCCCAAACACATTTTTCTCCTCTCTCACTCTGAAATGGCTGCTACCATGTGTAGTACTGCTTTCTTGTTTGCTGGGGGATACCTGACACTGCTTCATGAGGCTACAATAAACCAAGGCCAGGAAAATCAACATGGTCAGCAGGTTGTACAGGTTCCGCGTAGGTTGGGCATGCCTGTTTTTTTTAGTGGGCGTTTAAACTTTAACAAATTGGCTGATGACCAGGTTATACAGATGGTCCGACTAAATTTAAATAACATTTTCCGTCTGTATGACCTTGTCAAACTGAACCTAGACCCTGAGACAGCACGCACTCGCTCTGTCTCAGGCCTGCACAAACTCCTGGCTGTGTTGCACTTTATGGCTACTGGCAGCTTCCAGCCTGTGACTGGCGATGTCATTAGTATCTCACAGGCCACCTTTTCTAAATATTTAATTCAGGTGAGTAAAAACATACATACACGTCTATGTCTAAGTGGTGTTTCTGTAATGTAATATAACACAGTATTGTGTTGATTACAGGTCATGACACTCACCTTAAATTTAGGAATGTCCACTCACGTTTTGGATGTCTTGGATGGCCACATAGATGCGTCTCTCTGCTTCCCTACCCAGGAGTCGCAGTGGCATGCAGTCAGGGTAGCTTTCTCTGAGCTTGCTGGCATGCCCAATGTGCTGGGTGCCATAGATTGCACACATGTTGAGCTGAGGCCACCTAGGGGCAGGCAATATATTTATACCAATAGACATCTGGGCCAAGACACTAATGTGCAGGTGGTTTGTGTAGCTAATTAAACAATACACATATTCCGTGTGAATAATTTATTACCTTGAACACAGGCATTTTTGCTGTAACAAATCAACATAATAGTAATTGCCCTGGCTCGTTGGTCCGGGTTCTACTGAAGCGTCTAACTGGGGAGTGAACTGGGGTCTGGCTTGGTGTAGTTGTTCCCGAGCTAGAGCTGACCTGGTGTGATGCCAACACATTAAGGCTTTGGCTAAGTATATTGAGGCTTGCAGTGAGTTGGGTATTAGCGGCAGTGTTTCTTGCAATTATTCTGGACAGGTTGTCGTTTATCATTTGGTTGTGTTAAATTAGCTGAATTAGGGTTTGTTGCTGCCGCTGTTGCTCATCCATGATGTGTTGGAGTTTGGCTTGCATTTGGCAGTTGTCTGCCCTCATCTGCTCCATTGAATTGGCAATTCTGCCCACCTGAACTATAAGTCTGCCTGAGTTTCGACTCAGTCTAGGCAGATGATGGGGCAGACTTGCCAGGTATTGGCTGTGGGTGTTGAGGCACGCATAGTTTTGGTCCTGTTGTGTGGCCCAATGGCTCCAAAACTCAGGGCCCATTTGTGTCTGGGGTGGTGTTGTGCTCAATTGGGGGCTGTGGGATGTTTGGGGTGGTTGGGGTATGTCCTGACGCGTGGTTGGCTGGGTAGGATCTTAGAGATGAGCGGGTTCGGTTCCTCGGAAACCGAACCCGCCCGAACTTCATGTTTTTTTACACGGGTCCGAGCGACTCGGATCTTCCCGCCTTGCTCGGTTAACCCGAGCGCGCCCGAACGTCATCATCCCGCTGTCGGATTCTCGCGAGGCTCGGATTCTATCGCGAGACTCGGATTCTATATAAGGAGCCGCGCGTCGCCGCCATTTTCACACGTGCATTGAGATTCATAGGGAGAGGACGTGGCTGGCGTCCTCTCCGTTTATAGAGAAGAGAGTGAGACAGTAGAGAGAGACACAGTAGTAATTTTGGGGAGCATTAGGAGGAGTACTAGTTACTTGCTGAGGTGATAGATAGTGTGACTGTATATTATCTGACTTGTGGGGGAGACACTGACAGTGGGGAGCAGTTAGAGTCTGAGAGCAGGACTCAGGAGTACATATAACGTACAGTGCACACTTTTGCTGCCAGAGTGCCACACTGCCATTGTGACCACACTGACCACCAGTATAATATATATTGTGATTGTCTGCTTAGGAGTACTACTTGCAAGTTGCTGATAGTGTGACCAGTGACCTGACCACCAGTCACCACCAGTTTAATATATATATATATATATAACTGTATATAATATATATAAGTATATGGGTCGCACTCACGTTTAGATCATAGTCCATCCGCTGGGGTGTCATCCAAAGAGATTCTCACGAACATCCAATTATATATAGAAGAAATTGGAGCACTCACCAGTCTCAGTATTCAAATATGCACCAGATTTATTTATATTGACAGCATGATTCAGCTGTGCCTCACAGCCTATATGGTATCAAGTATACCTTCCAGTTTACAGGGTATCTCAAACGTTTTCGGTCCTTGCAGACCATCATCAGGAGATATTCAATAGTGTTCAAGGAAAGCTGTCTTAACCATCCATTCATCCATCTGCAGCATATCTGGCCATGCCTCACCGGCTCCTTAAATACCCTAAATTCAAAAATTCGCGCCAATACGGCGTCATAGTGACCTCATCGTGTGGGCGGAGCCACCCAAACCACGCTAAACTTACTTCAAAATGCTTTGTGTGTTACTCATTATGCCTTACAGCTAGCGTTTTTTGCCAACATCTAATCACATCATTAGTCAGAATACACATTGCCCATTATAGTTACCTTTATCTCCGGGTGGATTTAACCCACCCTCGGAGATCGCATTGCTGTTTCCTGGGTTCCGTGAACCGCAACACGTGACATTCAGTCACGTGATAGCGGAAATGACGTTCCGCTCTTGGTTACTAGGTAACTGGAGGACGCTGTACTATTACAGAAGGCTGTGTATCACAGCAGCAAAACAATATACCTGTTAGAGCTTAGGGTATACATTGGTCACTTAGCAACCACACCAGTAGATATATTCTAGCGGCCTTAAGAAGAGGATACTATCAAATTGTGCGTCAATCTTATTCATTAATTTAAACGGGCAAAAACATGATTATTCAATAATTAAAGGGGTATGTAATTAATTCATTTATTAAAAGGGCAAGAACATGATTTATTAATAATAAAAAGGGGAAAGGAGCCGGTGAAGCATCGCGGACAAAATGACATACAAATACTTAACCACTAAAAGAATATTAAACTAATGATCTATATCAACAGATGAAAGTCTATATATATCCACCTGTGGCTTATCCAAAGCCTAATATATATCCATAGTTTAATACTATACAAATAACATTAATATTTTTTCTTCTTTATATTACTTTTGTTCTTTTTTTCTTTTTTTGTTTTTCTCAAAGAGTGTTGTCTAAAACTACTGTTTAGAGGTGCATTGGTCCTATAAAAATTATCTCAAAAATACCCCTAATGGGTTGTTCTCGTTAAGTCCATGCGGGGCCAGTGTCCCCAGCCTAAAAATCCATCTGGCTTCCAGTTTCTTTAGGATCATTGCTCGATCACCACCTCGTATAGGGTCTGGCACCCAATCGATCAATCTGCATCTAAGTGCGGAAACTTGATGGCCTGCTGTCAAGAAATGTTGGGCCACAGGTTTATCCGTCCGTCCTGAGACCACTGCCTGATGAATAGAGCTCCTGTGGTTCGCCATTCGTTCTCTAAAACTGCAAGTGGTCATTCCAACGTAGGCTAAGCCACAAGGGCATAAGAGCATGTAAACTACAAAACTCATTCTGCAGTGCAATTTATAGCGGATCTTGATTGGGCTTCCAGTGTGTGGGTGTGGAAATGTGCTCCCAGGTAGTAATGATCGACACGTTACACATCCTGCACATTTAAAGCATCCAGGTTTTCTAGAATTTAGCCAAGTGCTGTCTTCACGGGGAACGAAGGATCGTCCCGGCTGCATCAGAATCTGCTTTAGGTTCCTACCACGCCGGTAGGCCATCATTGGTAATTTATTCATAGTACCCTTAAATTTTGGCTCAGATTGAATAATCGGCCAATGCTTTTTGATGGTTTTAGCAATCACGGGAGACCTATCGTCATATTGCGTTACAAAGATCATCCGTCCTTGTTGACGATCTCGTTTCTGAGTCAGTCTCAACCGTGCTTTATTTAGACAGCCTTCTATGACAGTCTTCTTATATCCCCTCTCGAGGAACCGCTCTTTCATCTGTGTAATCTGCAACTCAGCCATTGCAGAATCCGTATTATTGCGGAGTACCCTCATAAACTGGGATATCGGGAGGCTTGCTTTAAGGGCGGGTGGATGATTACTGGTTGCATATAAAAACGTGTTTCTGTCCGTCTCCTTTCGAAATAGGGTCGTGCCCAATTTCTTTCCCATACGAAAAACTGTCACATCCAGAAAATTAATAGATTCGGAGTCACATACCCCGGTGAAACGTACTGTGGATTCTAAGTTATTTAACTCATCTAACATTAGAAAAAACTCCCCCTTGGTGCCTTTCCATAAAAGGAATATGTCATCTATATATCTCTTATAATATTGTATTTTACAACCAAACTTAGGAAGAATATTCATTGTCTCATAATCATGCATAAATATACCCGCGTACATCGGGGCCACATTTGAACCCATAGCGGTCCCCGAGCGCTGGATATAATATTCACCTTGGTACGAAAAGTGATTATGAACTAATATCAATTCCAATAATTCAAGGATACATTCACAGGGGGGATTTAGAGACCTACGTTTTACCATAAGTTTCCTGACAGCATCAATACCTGCTGAGTGGGGGATTATAGTATACAGTGATGAGACGTCCAAGGTTGCAAAAAGAACATTCTCATCAATCTCCCCTAACTCAAAGATATTCTCCAAGAAATTACTTGTGTCTCTAAGATAACTTGGTATGAAAGGAATCAATTCCTGCAGAAAGCTGTCCACAAAAATAGCTAAGGGCTGCAACAGAGAGCCCCTGGCAGAGATGATAGGTCTGCCAGGGGGGTCCTTAAGGGACTTATGCACTTTGGGTAGGGTATAAATTAGAGGGCAGATAGGGTGTTCAGTCTTGAGAAAAGATGAAATTTGCTCAGTCAACCACCCACTCCGTACAGATGTATCAATTACAGTATCAACCTTCCTTTTAATGCCTGGAATAGGATTCATCTGGCATTTAAGGTACGTAGTGTCATCTGCCAACTGACGTCTGATTTCTCTATCATAGTCAACTGTCCTTTGAAGAACAATACCCCCACCCTTATCGGCAGGGCGAATCACAATCGCATCATTGTCCCTTAAGGATTTAAGTGCTTGCCTTTGTTCTTTATTCAAATTATCAAAACCCCTCCTGTTAGGCCCTGTCCTACACTCGTTTTCTGTCATCCTCAAAAAAGTGCGTATACTCGCATTCGATGTTTGAGGATCAAACAGGCTTGGTTTTAGAAAAGGGTTGCCCAAACTTTCAACACATCGATCATCTTTATCAATAAAAAAATCCCTTAAACGTAATTTCCTACCGAACTTAAAATGATCAATGGCAAAGTTAAATTCATCATGTTTAGAAGATGGTACAAAACTCAACCCTAATGATAACAAAGAGTGTTCAGCCTCTGTAAGTCTATGATCAGATAAATTAAACACACATTCTAAGTCTGCTTTCTCCGCCACCTTTGCCCTGTGTCCCCCTCTCCGCGGGTGCGGTCTCTGCGTTCTCTTGTGTTGCCTTGCTGGGGCGCTCCTCTGCCCCTGCCTAAAAAACCGCTCGGTGGGAGTTGGACACCGGGTTCAGAGTCAGATGCTGACTGTGAGGTAGAGGACTCAGCACCTGGTAATGTTCTTGTCCTCTGGGGGCGAGATGGCCTTTGCCTCCTACCACTACTGGGGCCACCTGATAGCCATCTATATACATTATGTGTGGTGTAGTCATTACTTACAGTCTGTAATTTTTTCCTTTTAAAGGAAACAAGATCTTCCTTATATGCATCAATTTGACTCTGAATTTTCTCACACCAATTTTCAGTTTTATCGTTTTTAAGAGATGTTAGGTTAGCTTTTTCAAAATTAGCGATCTCATCACGTACTTTCACCAACTCAATACCGACCTCCTCAATGACCAGTAAAATAAGGTCCAGAGAACATTTATTGAGGACCCCGCACCACTTGCTGCAAAACACGGCATTGGTTCTCCCAATAGTCGGAGTATTAGTGATGCGGAATCCTCGTGGTATCCTCTTGGACCTATGATATTCTGATAAAAACTGGCCATGGAGTGTCAGTTCAACCTCCCTCTTTCTTAGGCGTGTAATCTTAAATACTAGATCAACCGGTTTCTCCGCAGGGAGTCTTGTAAATTCAAAATGATCAAAGTATACTTTTTCTGCATCATCATCCGTCAATGATATCAGCTGATTCTCTGCAGCCGCCAACAATTCTTCATCAAAAAACACCACCTCTGATTGAGACATGCTGATAGTGCTTTCACAGATACTATTCTAAAAAACTAACTCAGAGAATAATCTCATATGACAGTACACACAAAAACGGATGACAATGTTAATTAATCATCTCTTATAGTTCTAGAGGACATAACCAATCACGGACATGGCACCAAGGGGAAAAGGACCAATGCACATAAACCAAAAAAAATTATTATAAAAAAGGACACTCTAAAAGATTGTCATAACCGTCCTTAAATGACCAAACATGTCAAGCTGACAAGATGAATTCACCATTAGGGAAAATAATCACTTCAAGTCCAAATTGGATCACGGGTGTCAGGCCAAAGAAACAGTTCCAGAGGATCCACTTCTATTAACATATAAGTATATGGGTCGCACTCACGTTTAGATCATAGTCCATCCGCTGGGGTGTCATCCAAAGAGATTCTCACGAACATCCAATTATATATAGAAGAAATTGGAGCACTCACCAGTCTCAGTATTCAAATATGCACCAGATTTATTTATATTGACAGCATGATTCAGCTGTGCCTCACAGCCTATATGGTATCAAGTATACCTTCCAGTTTACAGGGTATCTCAAACGTTTTCGGTCCTTGCAGACCATCATCAGGAGATATTCAATAGTGTTCAAGGAAAGCTGTCTTAACCATCCATTCATCCATCTGCAGCATATCTGGCCATGCCTCACCGGCTCCTTAAATACCCTAAATTCAAAAATTCGCGCCAATACGGCGTCATAGTGACCTCATCGTGTGGGCGGAGCCACCCAAACCACGCTAAACTTACTTCAAAATGCTTTGTGTGTTACTCATTATGCCTTACAGCTAGCGTTTTTTGCCAACATCTAATCACATCATTAGTCAGAATACACATTGCCCATTATAGTTACCTTTATCTCCGGGTGGATTTAACCCACCCTCGGAGATCGCATTGCTGTTTCCTGGGTTCCGTGAACCGCAACACGTGACATTCAGTCACGTGATAGCGGAAATGACGTTCCGCTCTTGGTTACTAGGTAACTGGAGGACGCTGTACTATTACAGAAGGCTGTGTATATATATAATATTGTATACCACCTACCCGTGGTTTTTTTTTCTTTCTTTCTTCTTTATACATACTACTATAGTAGCTTACTGTAGCAGTCTGCGGTGCTGCTGAGCTGACAGTGTCCAGCAGGTCCGTCATCAGTCATTACATAATAAATATATATACCTGTCCGGCTGCAGTACTAGTGATATTATATATATATATATATATATATTGATTTCATCTCATTATCATCCAGTCTATATTAGCAGCACACACAGTACGGTAGTCCACGGCTGTAGCTACCTCTGTGTCGGCAGTCGCTGGTCCATCCATAATTGTATACCACCTACCCGTGGTTTTTTTTTTCTTTCTTCTTTATACATACTACTATAGTAGCTTACTGTAGCAGTCTGCGGTGCTGCTGAGCTGACCGTGTCCAGCAGGTCCATCATCAGTCATTACATAATAAATATATATACCTGTCCGGCTGCAGTACTAGTGATATTATATATATATATATATATTGATTTCATCTCATTATCATCCAGTCTATATTAGCAGCAGACACAGTACGGTAGTCCACGGCTGTAGCTACCTCTGTGTCGGCAGTCGCTGGTCCATCCATAATTGTATACCACCTACCCGTGGTTTTTTTCTTTTTCTTTCTTCTTTATACATACTACTATAGTAGCTTACTGTAGCAGTCTGCGGTGCTGCTGAGCTGACAGTGTCCAGCAGGTCCGTCATCAGTCATTACATAATAAATATATATACCTGTCTGGCTGCAGTACTAGTGATATTATATATATATATATATATATATTGATTTCATCTCATTATCATCCAGTCTATATTAGCAGCAGACACAGTACGGTAGTCCACGGCTGTAGCTACCTCTGTGTCGGCAGTCGCTGGTCCATCCATAATTGTATACCACCTACCCGTGGTTTTTTTTTTTTCTTTCTTCTTTATACATACTACTATAGTAGCTTACTGTAGCAGTCTGCGGTGCTGCTGAGCTGACAGTGTCCAGCAGGTCCGTCATCAGTCATTACATAATAAATATATATATAACTGTCCGGCTGCAGTACTAGTGATATTATATATATATATATTGATTTCATCTCATTATCATCCAGTCTATATTAGCAGCAGACACAGTACGGTAGTCCACGGCTGTAGCTACCTCTGTGTCGGCAGTCGCTGGTCCATCCATAATTGTATACCACCTACCCGTGGGTTTTTTTTTCTTTCTTCTTTATACATACTGCTATAGTAGCTTACTGTAGCAGTCTGCGGTGCTGCTGAGCTGACAGTGTCCAGCAGGTCCGTCATCAGTCATTACATAATAAATATATATACCTGTCCGGCTGCAGTACTAGTGATATTATATATATATATATATATATATATATTGATTTCATCTCATTATCATCCAGTCTATATTAGCAGCA
Source organism: Pseudophryne corroboree (assembly GCF_028390025.1). Classification (NCBI taxonomy): domain Eukaryota; kingdom Metazoa; phylum Chordata; class Amphibia; order Anura; family Myobatrachidae; genus Pseudophryne; species Pseudophryne corroboree. The sequence goes on along the minus strand of NC_086446.1, from coordinate 428,004,895 downwards.
GACACAGTACGGTAGTCCACGGCTGTAGCTACCTCTGTGTCGGCAGTCGCTCGTCCATCCATAAGTATACTAGTATCCATCCATCTCCATTGTTTACCTGAGGTGCCTTTTAGTTGTGCCTATTAAAATATGGAGAACAAAAATGTTGAGGTTCCAAAATTAGGGAAAGATCAAGATCCACTTCCACCTTGTGCTGAAGCTGCTGCCACTAGTCATGGCCGAGACGATGAAATGCCAGCAACGTCGTCTGCCAAGGCCGATGCCCAATGTCATAGTACAGAGCATGTAAAATCCAAAACACCAAATATCAGTAAAAAAAGGACTCCAAAATCTAAAATAAAATTGTCGGAGGAGAAGCGTAAACTTGCCAATATGCCATTTACCACACGGAGTGGCAAGGAACGGCTGAGGCCCTGGCCTATGTTCATGGCTAGTGGTTCAGCTTCACATGAGGATGGAAGCACTCAGCCTCTCGCTAGAAAACTGAAAAGACTCAAGCTGGCAAAAGCACCGCAAAGAACTGTGCGTTCTTCGAAATCCCAAATCCACAAGGAGAGTCCAATTGTGTCGGTTGCGATGCCTGACCTTCCCAACACTGGACGTGAAGAGCATGCGCCTTCCACCATTTGCACGCCCCCTGCAAGTGCTGGAAGGAGCACCCGCAGTCCAGTTCCCGATAGTCAGATTGAAGATGTCAGTGTTGAAGTACACCAGGATGAGGAGGATATGGGTGTTGCTGGCGCTGGGGAGGAAATTGACAAGGAGGATTCTGATGGTGAGGTGGTTTGTTTAAGTCAGGCACCCGGGGAGACACCTGTTGTCCGTGGGAGGAATAGGGCCGTTGACATGCCTGGTGAAAATACCAAAAAAATCAGCTCTTCGGTGTGGAAGTATTTCAACAGAAATGCGGACAACATTTGTCAAGCCGTGTGTTGCCTTTGTCAAGCTGTAATAAGTAGGGGTAAGGACGTTAACCACCTCGGAACATCCTCCCTTATACGTCACCTGCAGCGCATTCATAATAAGTCAGTGACAAGTTCAAAAACTTTGGGCGACAGCGGAAGCAGTCCACTGACCAGTAGATCCCTTCCTCTTGTAACCAAGCTCACGCAAACCACCCCACCAACTCCCTCAGTGTCAATTTCCTCCTTCCCCAGGAATGCCAATAGTCCTGCAGGCCATGTCACTGGCAATTCTGACGAGTCCTCTCCTGCCTGGGATTCCTCCGATGCATCCTTGCGTGTAACGCCTACTGCTGCTGGCGCTGCTGTTGTTGCTGCTGGGAGTCGATGGTCATCCCAGAGGGGAAGTCGTAAGCCCACTTTTACTACTTCCACCAAGCAATTGACTGTCCAACAGTCCTTTGCGAGGAAGATGAAATATCACAGCAGTCATCCTGTTGCAAAGCGGATAACTGAGGCCTTGACAACTATGTTGGTGTTAGACGTGCGTCCGGTATCCTCCGTTAGTTCACAGGGAACTAGACAATTTGTTGAGGTAGTGTGCCCCCGTTACCAAATACCATCTAGGTTCCACTTCTCTAGGCAGGCGATACCGAGAATGTACACGGACGTCAGAAAAAGACTCACCAGTGTCCTAAAAAATGCAGTTGTACCCAATGTCCACTTAACCACGGACATGTGGACAAGTGGAGCAGGGCAGGGTCAGGACTATATGACTGTGACAGCCCACTGGGTAGATGTATGGACGCCCGCCGCAAGAACAGCAGCGGCGGCACCAGTAGCAGCATCTCACAAACGCCAACTCTTTCCTAGGCAGGCTACGCTTTGTATCACCGCTTTCCAGAATACGCACACAGCTGAAAACCTCTTACGGCAACTGAGGAAGATCATCGCGGAATGGCTTACCCCAATTGGACTCTCCTGTGGATTTGTGGCATCGGACAACGCCAGCAATATTGTGTGTGCATTAAATATGGGCAAATTCCAGCACGTCCCATGTTTTGCACATACCTTGAATTTGGTGGTGCAGAATTTTTTAAAAAACGACAGGGGCGTGCAAGAGATGCTGTCGGTGGCCAGAAGAATTGCGGGACACTTTCGGAGGACAGGCACCACGTACAGAAGACTGGAGCACCACCAAAAACGCCTGAACCTGCCCTGCCATCATCTGAAGCAAGAAGTGGTAACGAGGTGGAATTCAACCCTATATATGCTTCAGAGGTTGGAGGAGCAGCAAAAGGCCATTCAAGCCTATACAATTGAGCACGATATAGGAGGTGGAATGTACCTGTCTCAAGCGCAGTGGAGAATGATTTCAACGTTGTGCAAGGTTCTGCAACCTTTTGAACTTGCCACACGTGAAGTCAGTTCAGACACTGCCAGCCTGAGTCAGGTCATTCCCCTCATCAGGCTTTTGCAGAAGAAGCTGGAGGCATTGAAGGAGGAGCTAAAAGGGAGCGATTCCGCTAGGCATGTGGGACTTGTGGATGGAGCCCTTAATTCGCTTAACAAGGATTCACGGGTGGTCAATCTGTTGAAATCAGAGCACTACATTTTGGCCACCGTGCTCGATCCTAGATTTAAAACCTACCTTGGATCTCTCTTTCCGGCAGACACAAGTCTGCTGGGGTTCAAAGACCTGCTGGTGACAAAATTGTCAAGTCAAGCGGAACGCGACCTGTCAACATCTCCTCCTTCACATTCTCCCGCAACTGGGGGTGCGAGGAAAAGGCTCAGAATTCCGAGCCCACCCGCTGGCGGTGATGCAGGGCAGTCTGGAGCGACTGCTGATGCTGACATCTGGTCCGGACTGAAGGACCTGACAACGATTACGGACATGTCGTCTACTGTCACTGCATATGATTCTCTCAACATTGAAAGAATGGTGGAGGATTATATGAGTGACCGCATCTAAGTAGGCACGTCACACAGTCCGTACTTATACTGGCAGGAAAAAGAGGCAATTTGGAGGCCCTTGCACAAACTGGCTTTATTCTACCTAAGTTGCCCTCCCACAAGTGTGTACTCCGAAAGAGTGTTTAGTGCCGCCGCTCACCTTGTCAGCAATCGGCGTACGAGGTTACATCCAGAAAATGTGGAGAAGATGATGTTCATTAAAATGAATTATAATCAATTCCTCCGTGGAGACATTGACCAGCAGCAATTGCCTCCACAAAGTACACAGGGAGCTGAGATGGTGGATTCCAGTGGGGACGAATTGATAATCTGTGAGGAGCGGGATGTACACGGTGATATATCGGAGGATGATGATGAGGTGGACATCTTGCCTCTGTAGAGCCAGTTTGTGCAAGGAGAGATTAATTTCAGTCACAGTCGTGTGGCAGACCCTGTCACTGAAATGATGGGTTGGTTAAAGTGTGCATGTCCTGTTTATACAACATAAGGGTGGGTGGGAGGGCCCAAGGACAATTCCATCTTGCACCTCTTTTTTCTTTAATTTTTCTTTGCGTCATGTGCTGTTTGGGGAGTGTTTTTTGGAAGGGCCATCCTGCGTGACACTGCAGTGCCACTCCTAGATGGGCCCGGTGTTTGTGTCGGCCACTAGGGTCGCTTATCTTACTCACACAGCTACCTCATTGCGCCTCTTTTTTTCTTTGCGTCATGTGCTGTTTGGGGAGTGTTTTTTGGAAGGGCCATCCTGCGTGACACTGCAGTGCCACTCCTAGATGGGCCAGGTGTTTGTGTCGGCCACTAGGGTCGCTTATCTTACTCACACAGCTACCTCATTGCGCCTCTTTTTTTCTTTGCGTCATGTGCTGTTTGGGGAGTGTTTTTTGGAAGGGCCATCCTGCGTGACACTGCAGTGCCACTCCTAGATGGGCCCGGTGTTTGTGTCGGCCACTAGGGTCGCTTATCTTACTCACACAGCTACCTCGGTGCAAATTTTAGGACTAAAAATAATATTGTGAGGTGTGAGGTATTCAGAATAGACTGAAAATGAGTGGAAATTATGGTTTTTGAGGTTAATAATACTTTGGGATCAAAATGACCCCGAAATTCTATGATTTAAGCTGTTTTTTAGGGTTTTTTGAAAAAAACACCCGAATCCAAAACACACCCGAATCCGACAAAAAAAATTCGGTGAGGTTTTGCCAAAACGCGGTCGAACCCAAAACACGGCCGCGGAACCGAACCCAAAACCAAAACACAAAACCCGAAAAATTTCAAGTGCACATCTCTATGGATCTATGGCTTGCAGGTGAAGTGTGTAGGTATCCTGCTGGTCACTTTCCTGCTGGGCATCCTCGGTCATGATGGCTGGTTCTGTATGGGGTTGAAGACAGCCACTATTTAGTCAATATTTAGCATTGGTCTTACTATAGCTTTACGTCAACATGCATTACTTCTTAATATTCATGTTGGAATTGATAAATAGATTGTGGCCTAAACTTAACTATGTTGTTCACCTTTTTGTATAAATATGTGGCTTCTAACATTCACTACTCAGTTGTAAAAACTTTGAGGGAATTGTTGGACTCTGAGCCATAATTAATGTGCGAACACGAAGAACTCTAACAAATACAAATTACTACATTTACATATTGGGTATGAAGCTTCCTTTTAAACAACACACACAATACAATAAATGTGTTGACCAATACACTCATACATTGTTCAAGGCAGTCATGGGTCTGGCCAAAACGTAAACAAATATAGTGGTGTAAAATGTAAACATTAACAATGGGTGAAAAAGTCTTAAGGTGGCCTATGTTTAGAACTGGTGATGTTGGCCATGCAAAACAATTGGATGAGACTTAACATTTATGTAGGTGTTTTTAGCAAAGATTACAAGTATAAATATTTGTTGCTATGGCCAACATCACATCTGAATATTAACCATAAAAAAAAACCTTACCACCATGTGCTTGCTGTTGGTGATTATTACAAGAATGACTGTTCATTTGTGACATTTTTTTTTTGGTGTGCACAAACAGTGGGGCAGATGTATAAACCTGGAGAAGGCATAAGGAAGTGATAAACCAGTGATATGTGCAAGGTGATAAAGGCACAAGGCAAACAGCTACAATATGTAAATTAACAGTTAGGATTTTTTTTGTGCTGCTGCCTTTATCACCTTGCACATATCACTGGTTTTTCACTTCCTTATGCCTTCTCCAGGTTAATACATCTACCCCACTGTTTTTTTACTTCTTTACAGGTAGTTGTTATGTTTACTCACCAGACAACTGAGGGGATTGTGGATCCTCACTTTGTGGGCTGGCCAAAATAGCTTATGGTGGTAGAGCCGACACTGCGGAGATGCGCCGTTGGGGTGGTGATGATGGTGCTGGTGATTCAGCCTCAAGACGGCGTCTCTTGGTTGGCCTCCTATGCAGAGGATCCGAGCCCTGTGATGGGCGCCTTAGTGGAGGGGTGTTTGCTGAAGAAGAAGGACCTATGTGATAAGATAAACATTAATATTCTGCTTTTCTATGTGTTTTCAGAATATGTGTATACACTAAATTCTTACCTGCATCGCCAGCATCTGCATCTCTTGGCAGTGTGGGTTGTGGCCTGGCTGTGCTGCTTCTCTGGAGTACTGTAGAAATATGAAGAATGTCCTTATGAACATACTATTTTGTTGATATGTTTATGCAAATTCCTTATTGTGATGTAAACATATGTGGAACCTGATAAGAAGTAAACTAAACGATGCTTATGCTTTTCTGCCTGACTTAATTGGGTGTGTATAGTTTAAATAATAAACAATTTCACCAAACAATCCATACACAAAGGTGCATAATGCACAATATTATACTACTTAAAACCCAAACGTCGTAGTTTGACACAACAAGAATATTGCACGCTATGTTACCAATTTTGGATGCTAACAAGAAAACACTACCCACAAATATCTGCACAAAATTGTAAGCATCAAATCCAAATATGCATGAAAAATCACATCACCCACACAAAGGACAACCCAGAACAACACACAATAACCATAAGTCCATTAAAAAAAATTTTTTTTAAAACTTTGCAGAAAACACATTAATCACACTTCTTTAAAATACAACTACAAACATTTACTTTTGAAATAAAACACCAGAAAAAGGCCAAGGCAACCAGAAAAATTGACAATACAAAGGATAAAAACATAACTAATTGAGATTTACACTACATCAGGCCTGGCCAACCTGTGGCTCTCCAGATGTAGTGAAACTACACATCCCAGCATGCCCTGCCACAGTTTTAGCATTCCTTAATAGCAAAACTGTGGCAAGGCATGATGTGACTTGCAGTTTTACAACAGCTGGAGAGCCACAGGTTGGCCAGGCCTGCACTACATCACCAACACATTAGAAGAATGAACCAACTTACAATCACAATTAGCTAGAAGACATTTCAGACAACTAAGGACAAAGCACAGATGTTTACATTTTAAAAAAACAAGACAAATAACTCACCATCCTGCCTTTGGCGATCCGAATCCCGGCCATGAGTTGCACCAACCACTTCTGGCGGAATCAGAGTACGCACAGGCTCCTCCCAATCCCGATAAGACGCTCGGAAGAGGTGTCCACCCCTGGTTTGGTGGGCTGATTTAGCCTCCTTCGACATCTTAGCCTTGACACGGCGCTTGATGTCGTAGATTCGCTTACGACACGTGTCCTCGGTCCGCCTCACCACACCCTCACTATTAACAGCCGCAACAACCTTCCCCCACAGAACAGTCTTCCTGCGTGACGACACCTTTGCAGCATCATGGCCAAACAACTGTCGATGATGCCTCATCAGCTCCCGCACCAATGCCATATTCTCAGCGTAGCTAAATTTAACATTGCGGCCCGTCTTTGTAGTGGTGCGTGGCTGCGGAGCCCCAGCACCATCACGGTCACTATTACTGGAGGCCACAGCAGCAACCTCCCCCTCCTCCTCACTAACCTCCTCCACCTCACTCACCTCCTCCACCTCACTCACCTCCTCCCTCTCACTCACCTCCTCCCTCTCACTCACCTCCTCCACCACACTCACCTCTGACTGGGACATAATCAGGACAAACAACAAATAACACTGAGGAAAAAAAAACAGTAAACACACTCCTCCACTACCACTACACACCACACACCAAACACACACACACACACACACACACACACACACACACACACACACACACACAAACAATGACAATAGACGTTAAAAAAAAACAATGACAAAAAGCTAGACAGACTTTTAAATAACTACACAACAAGTATGACAAGACTACTTACACACACAGTACAGCACTCAACAATCGAAAATAACCTCCTCAAATCCTCCACAAACTCCAAACAACTCACCAACTCCTAACACACCTTCCTCTCACCTCTCCACGAGGTGCGGACGATTTGGGGCGTTTTTATAGTAATGAGCACAGACACTCCTCCATCACGAATCAAACCAATCACGGACGAGTGACAAAAACGAAACTTAGAAAAAAAACCGCGTCCGGGAACAGATAAACAATGCCGTAACAGAAATGTGACGCAGTCGTAAAAAAACCTCATAACACGGCCGCAAAACCACTAAATCGGCCGCATTCTACCTTTGAAAACCACGAATGACATCGACATCGGAAAACATGAAAATTACAAATACGACAGCTAAGTAAATGAATCGTAAAAATTTCAAAAAGTTGCAAATTCATACATTCGATGTCATTCGTGATGAATCTCCCTCCAAATCGGTACAAATACGAATTTTAGTAAATTTACCCCCTGGACTTGCTCCAGTGCCCCGCAGAGTAAGTAACTGACTGTGGAATAGTTCCCACAGCCTGAAAAAAACATTCAGCTCATACGGGCTAGCCCTATTGCAGCATCTAATGGTTTACCTGTGATCACTGGCCCTATATATGTCTGAAGTATCACATACACTGCACTTTGGGGCATATTTATCACAATCTGCATTTTTAACATGGATGTGATAAATCTTTTTTGGCGTAAATTCGCAATGTGAAAAATTATGTATTTCACCCAAAGTTACAATTTTTTTCCTAGATAAGAGCCCATTCTGGCGAAGAGCTGGAAGCAGTGTGATAGCATTATGGTATTACACTGCTTCCTGGTTTGCGTCCCCCACAGCCGATATGCACTGGGAGCTGACAGAGAGGGATCCCTCTCCAGGACAATTTTCAAAACATTAGCCCATAGGCTATTATACTGGTTAATGCCATCTAAAGATATCATTATTGGGGCCAAGCTCCGGAATGCTCTTTGTAAATCTGACCTCATTGCAGCCCCCATAGAAAGCTATGGAGGCTGCATTTGCTGCCGGAATTGGAGTGGCTGCTACAGATATCAGAGATATCTGATGTGATCCCTGCATGGTACATCTGCTGTAATCCCTGCACGGTACATCTGCTGCAATCCCTGTATGGTATATCTGCTGTAATACCTGCATGGTACATCTGCTGCAATCCCTGTATGGTACATCTGCTGTAATCCCTGCATGGTACATCTGCTGTAATCCCTGTATGGTATATCTGCTGTAATACCTGCATGGTACATCTGCTGCAATCACTGTATGGTACATCTGCTGTAATCCCTGCATGGTACATCTGCTGTAATCCCTGCATGGTACATCTGCTGTAATCCCTGCATGGTACATCTGCTGTAATCCCTGTATGGTATATCTGCTGTAATACCTGCATGGTACATCTGCTGCAATCCCTGTATGGTACATCTGCTGTAATCCCTGCATGGTACATCTGCTGTAATCCCTGCATGGTACATCTGCTGTAATCCCTGTATGGTATATCTGCTGTAATACCTGCATGGCACATCTGTTGCAATCCCTGCATGGTTCCTCTGTTGTGATTCCTGCATGGTACATCTGCTGTGATCCCTGTATGGTACATCTGATGTAATCCCTGCATGGTACATCTGCTTTAATTCCTGCATGATACATTTGCTGCAACCCCTGCATGGTACATCTACTGCAATACCTGCATGGTACATCTGGTGTAATCCCTGCATGGTACATCTGCTGTAATCCCTGCATGGTACATCTGATGTAATCCTGAATGGTACATCTGATGTAATCCCTGCATGGTACATCTGCTGTAATCCCTGCATGGTACATTTACTGTAATTGCTGCATGGTACATCTACTGCAGTGCAATCCCTGCATGGTACATCTACTGCAATCCCTGCATGGTACATCTTCTGTAATCCCTGCATGGTACATCTGATGCAATCCCTGCATGGTACATTTGCTGTAATCCATGCATGGTACATTTGCTGCAATACCTGCATGGCAGTGATGTGCGGTGAGGTCAATGGCTGGGGAGGCACTCGCCAGTGTGGGTTGGGCAATGATGCGAAGAGCGAAAGAGAGACAGAGAGAGATAGGGGCGGCTATGGGATAGTATTAGAGACCGGACAATGAGAGTGGGCTCACATGGGGAGAAGAATAGGGGCAGAGAGAGGTGACTGGGGTAGGTAATATAGAGTGTGTTAAAAATAGTACAATGACAGAGCAGTCACAAAGGAAGAGTGGCAAGGATAGGGGCAGGTGGAGAGACTGAAGGTGGCTGTGGCTGTAGGGTAATAGAGACAGGACAAAAAGAGCGATATTCAATTGATATATCGTGCCCGATCTACCATCTAAAGTGACAAGAGATCACCGAGCGATATTATTGTCCCCCGTTAATGCGCATATCGCGCCCATAGTAGTCGGGCTTAGCCATGATCACAAAAAAAACCATTTGGACACCCAAACAGGTAATTTATCGCATATTTCAGCTTGCCACCTCCGGGGGTGGCAATCTGAAATTGCTCCCTTCATCAGAAACAATTGAATAACTGTTGGTGGGCGTGATGGGGGGGGGGGGGGTGTTGGAGACATTTGAACTCTGCCCTAAGAGTTCATTCACACAGTAAGAGGAACAGGGGCGGAGAGAGGACTGGGGGGGTTGTTGGGGGTGTCAGAGTCAGGGCAGTGACTGAGCAGTCACACAAGAAGAGGGACAAAAGAGAAGGGCAAAAAGAGAAACAGGAGGGAGCTGTGGGGTAATAGAGAGTGTCAGAGTTAGGACAATGAAGGTGCAGCAGTCACACAGGGAGAGGGGCAGCTGGAGAGAGAGGGGATGCTGTGTGGGGTAGAGACTAAGCAGAATGAAAGAGGAGAGAAATACAAGAATGATGGAGCCGCAGCAGCCAGGTCTCACCTTATCCATCATTGCATGCCAGTGGCGCAAGTTCATCCCCGTCGCCCGGAGGCAAGTTGGAGTTTGGTGCCCCCACCCCTCAAAAAAGGAGAAATTATATATAATTTTGGGCTAGGACAAGGAGGAAGAGTGCCAGGACAGGGGTGACATTACCAATACTGAGATGACAGAGACAGTACAGTGGGGCCATTACAGACTGACAGAGGGGACAGGCAGGGCTGGCACCAGAAATTGTGGGGCCCGGGACTGACAAAAGAGGAAGGCCCCCCCCCCCTCCCCGAAAAAAAGTAAAATAAAAATAAATATATATTCCAAAAAATAAAAAATAATATTTCTATTCCAGTGCCAGATATGCCCCCAGTACCAGATACAGAAATGCCCCCACTGTGCCTGCCAGATATGCCCCCAGTGCCAGATACAGAAATGCCCCCACTGTGCCTGCCAGATATGCACCCAGTGCCAGATACAGAAATGCCCCCAGTGCCAGATACATATATGCCCCCAGTGCCAGATATGCCCCCAGTGCCAGATACATATATGCCCCCAGTGCCAGATATGCCCACAGTGCCAGATACAGAAATACCCCACAGTGCCAAATACAGAAATGCCCCCCGTGCCAGATATGCCCCCAGTGCCAGATACAGAAATGCCCCCACTGTGCCTGCCAGATATGCCCCCATTGCCAGATACGCCCCTAGTGCCAGATATGCCCCCAGTGCCAGATATGTCCCACTCCCCAGTGCCAGATATGCCCCCAGAACCCAGTGCCAGGTACACATGTCCTCAAAGCTCCGGGACCCCTTTTCATAAAACACACAGTCACAGACAACAAAGACATACATACTTATCTGTGTAAAGAAATACCTACCTACAAATCCGTCCTCTCTGCTTTCTCTGTCTCTCCCACGCTATCTGCTGCTGCCGGCTGCCTCCTGTACCTAGCTCCGCGGCTCCTCTTCACCCGACGCGGCGTAACATCATGACGTCACGCTGCGTCACATTTGAATAAAATAAACTTTATTTAGCCAAACAGCAAGCTGCAGCTTGCTGTGATCGGCGGCGGGACACAAAGGGGCAAAAGCCGCGCCGCGGTCAGTGTCACCGGCGGCGGTCACTGCCGGGAATAGCCGCTGTGTGTGCAGCCCGGGCCCTCTACTCTGTCAGAGTGGCTGGGCCCGGGACAACTGTACACAGGGCACCCCCCCCTGATGGCGGCCCTGGGGACAGGCACAGGACAGGGGTGACAGGGCCATGGCAGAACAAAGGGGAGAGGAGAGATGGGTGACAGGACCAGGACAAAGGGGGACAGGGAGAGGAAAGGGGGTGACAGGGCCATGGCTTAACAGAGAAGATAGGAAAGAAGGGTGTCAGGTACAGGACAGAGGTGACAGGGCCAATACACAGATGACAGGGACAGTAAAGTGAGGAAGAACAGAAATGACAGGGCCAAGATAGATAACCAAGATAGAGGTGACAGGGACAAGAGAGGTGACAGGGACAAGAGAGAGGAGATAGGGACAGGACCAGGAGATAGGAGAGAGGATAGGGGTGATGTGGAAAGTACAGAGGGGACAGGAGAGAGGGGTGACAGGGCTAGCACAGAGGTGACAGGGCAAATACAGAGATGACAGGGACAGTACAGTGGGGAAGAACAGAAAGGACGGGGCCAAAGATAGAGTACCAAGAGAGAGGGGACAGGGACAGAACCAAAGGGATATGAGAGAGTGTTAACAGTACCATGACAGAGGTGACAGGGTCAGGGCAGGGGTGGCAGGGACAGGATAGAGGGAACAGGACATGTGTGACAGGGGCAGGAGAGAGTGGAGACAGGGCCAGCACAGGGGTGACAGGACAGGGGTGGCAGGGCCAGGATAGAGGGGACAGGACAGGGGTGACAGGGGCAAATGAGAGTGGAGACAGGGCCAGCACAGGGGTGACAGGGGTGACACGAGAGAGGGGAGACAGTACCAGGACACAGCCCTAAATTCAGCAATGACATGGCAGAGTGACATCATTCAATCAACACTGATGAGAAATATTCAATGCCCCCTTCCTTCCCCAGCTCCTAACCCCCCACCTTCCACCCCCAACTCCCACAGGTCTTGATCTTATGTCCTCTTCCATGGCATCAGGTCACAAGGGGAGGAGCGCTGATGATGATGATGGTCGGCACTCCACTTTTACAGCAGGAAGAAGGACAGAGACTGGGCAGCAGCGGAGGACACAGAGCGGGGGTGCCGAAGACACCGGCGGAGGACACAGAGCGGGGGAGCCGGAGAAAGCAGCGGAGGAGACAGAGCGGGGGAGCCGGAGAAAGCAGGGGAGGACACAGTGCGGTGGAGCCGGAGACACCAGCGGAGGAGCAGGAGACAGCGGGGAGGACACAGTGCGGGTGAGCAGGAGACAGCGGGGGAGGACACAGTGCGGAGGACTGGAGACAGCGGAGGAGGACACAGAGCGGGGGAGCAGGAGGATAAATATGGAACGGGCAGCCGAGCCCCATTAACGGAGTTATCTATGGGCGGATGCAGAGGGGCTTTGTCAGGCAGGAAACCAAGGACTGAGTAATGAAAACCAGTCCATCCAATCAGGCTGGGTTCTACAGCAGTGTGTCACGCCCCTCTTGATCCATCCCTGCAGCCCTATCATTGATGTTTTGTTCATACGTTTGTAAATCCAGTCATCAGGACACAGAGACATGTGAGTTCACTGCTGTGCTGTTTATTCCCTCACCAACTCCAGGCACACTGCACATTGGACCACCCACTTCCCAGCATCCCCCTGGTCCCAGGGACCATCATTGAAGATTCAAGCTTACACATATTACTAAGGGAGTGTCTACAAATATTAAGCATTCTAATACACTAACATCACATCCTCTTTTCTTTAAAGATAAGCCCTGTACGCTTCAATGCAACAATTAACAACGTCATATTAAGAACATCATCTAACACGTTTCAATGAGTCTCTCAGGTCTGCGTATTTCCCTTTTGGGTCTTTCATACACAGTCTGTGTTTCATCGACCATGTTGGACCTTTCTAGAATCGTGGTTTGTTCACCATTATCAGGATCATCATACATGTCAGATGAAGGGTATTTTTCAGTCATGTTGTCTTCATTATGGTTAGGTTGAGATCTTAAATCCACCCGATTTCTTCTTACTTCCGTTCCACGCTCTGTACGTATAGTATAAGATCTTGGTGCTACTTGTGCTTGCACAATACCTTTCTGCACCCAAATACCTTTCTCGTGATCTCTGAGACGGACTTTGTCACCCGAATTTAGATCAGATAAGCTTTTTGCTCGCCTGTCATGGAACAGTTTCTGTTTCACCTGTTGACGTTCCTTACTCAGTCTGACCAACGCTGAGTTATGTGTATTAAGCAGTTCATCATGTATCGGGAGATTTGCTCTAATCCTCCTTCCCATCAGCATTTGTGCAGGAGAAAGTCCATTCTGTAAAGGTGTACAGCGGTAGATTAAAAGACTTTTGTAGAAATCTTCTTTACCTTCTTGAGCTTTTTTCATGAGACTCTTTACAGTTGTAACTGAACTTTCCACCAACCCATTTGAGCGTGGATAGTGGGGACAAGACGTAGTATGGACAAATTCCCACTCATCAGCAAATTGTCTAAATTCAGCACTGGAAAACTGAGGACCATTGTCAGTGAACACTTCCATAGGAACACCATGCCTTGCAAAGATTGACTTCATGCAATTGATTACAGCTTTACTAGTAGTTGTATGTAGTGTCTTCACCTCAGGGTAGTTAGAGTAATAATCAGTCACGACAATGTACGTTTTCCCATTACAATCAAACAAATCTGCGCCAACTTTCTGGTACGGTCTCTCTGGCACTGCGTGAGGACTCAGTGGCTCGACTTGTTGTTTCGGTCTATACGTAAGACATAATTCACATGTAGCTGTAGTCTGTGCTATGTCTTGGTTCATTCTTGGCCAATACATAACTTCACATGCTCTCCGCTTACATTTTTCTTCTCCTAAGTGGCCTTCATGTATCTCGTACAGCATAGTTTTTCTTAGTCGTGCAGGTATGACAAACCTATTGCCTTTGTAAATAATACCATCGACAGCTGTAAGGTCACTGCGGTACATCCAATAATCATGAATAGACAGCGGGCACGCATGTTTTTCTGCTGGCCAACCTTTCAGAGTGATATCTTTCAACACTTTCATTGTGTCATCTGTATCAGTTTCTTTCCTAATCTGTTCTTGTCTTGCAAGAGACACTGGTAGAGAAGCTATGATCAAATTAACATAGGCTTCTATCTCTTCATCCATCAGACTTTTGGAACCTTCACTTTTGTCCACAGCACGAGAAAGTGTATCAGCAATGTACATGTATTTGCCGGGACAGTACAGCAAGTGTACATCATATTTCTGTAGTCTGATAAGCATTCGTTGAATTCTCATGGGACAGTCATGTAATGATTTAGTCATGATAGCTATCAATGGCTTGTGGTCAGTTTCCACTGTAAATGTTTGACCATACACAAACTAATGAATCGCTCACATGCATATGTGATCGCTAGAAGTTCTTTTTCTATCTGAGCATACCTTGTTTCAGCACTTATCAGTGCTCTTGATGCATAGATTACTGGTTGCCATGTATCCTCATGTTCTTGTAACAGCACTGAGCCTAGGCCAAATTGCAAAGCATCTGCTGAAATTCTTATTCTTTTCGCAGGATCAAAGAATTTTAGCACTGGTTGCTCTGTAATGACCTGTTTCAAGTTTTGCCAACTTTCTTCTTGTTCATGTGACCACATCCACTCGTTATCTTTGTCCAACAACCATCTAAGAGAGGCTGTTCGTTCAGAGAGTTGAGAAATAAACTTTCCTAAGTATGTAATCATTCCTAGGAATCTTCTGACGTCGTCTTTGTTGTTAGGACGTTCCATGTTCACTATGGCTGATATTTTCCTTGGGTCTGGTTTTACACCTTGATCCGAGACCACGTCGCCCATAAAGGTATTCACGCCAAATTCACATTTGTCCTTGTTTAGCTTTAGATTCACTTTCTTGACAAGTTCCATTACTTGTCTCAATCTAGAATCATGTTCTTCCTTTGTAGATCCCCAGACAATAATGTCATCCATCATTGTTTCAACATCTGGAATATGTTCAAAAATCATGTGTATCTTTTTGTGATATACTTCTGGAGCAGACAATATTCCATATGGTAGTCGAAGAAATCTGTATCGACCTTTTGGTGTATTAAATGTACAAAGCTTTGAGCTGGCCTCATCTAGCTTCATTTGCCAGAATCCTGAAGATGCGTCCAATTTACTGAACCATTTTGCTCCCGCAAATTGCGACATGATTTCATCTCTGGTTGGTAGTTTGAAATGTTCTCGTTTAATAGCTTTGTTTAAATCTCTGGGGTCTAGACATATTCTGAGTTGTCCATTTTTCTTTTCAACAATTACTAAGGAGCTTACCCATTCAGTAGGCTCATCAACTTTCTGTATCACACCCAAGGCTTCCATGCGATTTAACTCTTGTTTCAGTTTTTCTCTCAGCGCAAACAGCACTTTCCTACAGGGATGTATCACTGAAGAAATTTGCGTGTCTATATTTATTTTATGCTCTCCAGGCAAACAACCTAGACCTTCAAACAAGTCTCTGTATTCTGTAAACATCGATTTGCAGTCATCTTTTACTTGTGATGTCACCATAAAAACTTTCTTTAGCAAGCTTAGTTTCTCACAGGAACTTAATCCTAGAATAGGTTGCATATTTTTATCCACAATCAGTAGAGATGTTTTAAACTGTTGTCCCTTATATTTCAGTGTCACTAAGCATGTACCTTTCACAGGAATTTCCTCCCCAGTGTACCCTGTAACTTTCACTTTGGCTGGGTGAATTTTAGGTTTTACTCTAAAAGTCTTATAGTCTTGAAATGATATTAAATTCACCTGTGCACCAGTATCAAGCTTAAAGGGAATGACAATCTCGTTCACAGTTAAAGGGACAATCCATTCTTTCTTATCTGCACTGCAAAGTTCAATGCAATCCACAAAGAATTCATCTGTTTGTTTAACAGCATGCACTTTGGTTGTTTTACTTTTAATTTTACAGCATTTGGCAAAGTGATTAAGTCTACCACATTTCATGCAGGTTTTACCATAAGCAGGGCACATTTTAGGATTGTGAGCATTTCCACATCTACTACACATTTCCTTATTAGACTGTGGCTTAGACTGCTTCATTCTTGAGAATGGAGGTTTGCATGGCTCTGTTTTCTGCACTACATGCACATCAGCTTCCTTGTGTAACTTTTTGGCTTGAAATCTAGTTATTTCTGCAGATCTACACATAGTCACTGCCTTTTCTAGTGTTAGGTCTTGCTCTCTCAGCAATCTCTCTCTGAGTCCATTATCAGGTATTCTCTGATTCTCTGATTCTCTAATCAGTGAATCCTTTAAATCACCAAAATCACAGGTTTTACTGAGTGATTGCAGTAACATACTGATCAAATCCATCTACAGACTTCTGATCACATGTGAAAAACTTATATCTTTCATATGTCACATTTTTCCTTGGCACAAAGTATTTTTCAAACTTTTGCATTATAGAAGATAGCACCATATTCTGCCCCTCATCAAACTGAAAACTATTATAAATGTCCAGCACATCCTCTCCTATCACATGGAGGAAAATGGATGCCTTCGTTTTGTCAGCCTCTGAATCAGTTCCACATGCAGCAAGATATATATTAAACCTTTGCTTAAATCTTTTCCAGTTTTCAGACAAGTTACCAGACATCAGCATGCCGGTTGGAGGAGCTAGTTTATCCATGGTTACTCACTGTTTGAAGATAGCAGCACACGGCAGGCTTTGCAGACACAGAGTATCACAGCCACAGACTTCTGCAAGATTTTTCACACTCTGAGAGCACTAGCAGTCCAAGTTAAACTTCTTCTGACACCATGTTTTGTTCATACGTTTGTAAATCCAGTCATCAGGACACAGAGACATGTGAGTTCACTGCTGTGCTGTTTATTCCATCACCAACTCCCGACACACTGCACACTGGACCACCCACTTCCCAGCATCCCCCTGGTCCCAGGGACCATCACTGAAGATTCAGGCTTACACATATTACTAAGGGAGTGTCTACAAATATTAAGCATTCTAATACACTAACATCACAATTGAGGCAAAGAGAGAGGTGCCTCATCTCCTTGTTATTTTCAATGGCCTTTTCCTGCCCACAGCCGTGGCCCCGCCCCCCGCTTCGTACAGTTTAATATTGTCAGTGGGAGGCAGCGCTCTCGCTGCCTCCCATCCAGGAATGGCTAGAATTTTTACAGCAAAAAATTACTAGAATAATACAAAGAAGTTAGTTATAACACAGGATCTGTGTTATAAATATCTTCTTTGATTTATTCTAATCATCAGATCGGAATATGGCAGGGGAGGCACTGCCTCCCCTGACTGCAGGTCCCTGCAGCATGGTACATTTGCTGTAATCCATGCATGGTACATCTACTGCAATACCTGCATGGTACATCTACTGCAATCCCTGCATGGTACATCTACTGTAATTGCTGCATGGTACATCTACTGCAATCCCTGCATGGTACATCTACTGCAATCCCTGCATGGTACATCTACTGCAATCCCTGCATGGTACATCTACTGCAATCCCTGCATGGTACATCTACTGTAATTGCTGCATGATACATCTACTGCAATCCCTGCATGGTACATCTACTGCAATCCCTGCATGGTACATCTGCTGTAATCCCTGCATGGTACATCTGCTGCAATCCCTGCATAGTAAATCTGCTGTAATCCCTGCATGGTACATCTGTCGTGATTCCTGCATGGTACATCTGCTGCGATCCCTGTATGGTACATCTACTGCAATCCCTGATTGGTACATCTGATGTAATCCCTGCATGGTACATCTGCTGTAATCCCTGCATAGAAACATAGAATTTGACGGCAGATAAGAACCACTTGGCCCATCTAGTCTGCCCCTTTTTTTATCCTTAGGTAATCTCAACGCTTTTTGAACCTTAATTCTTTGTAAGGCTATTCATATGCCTATACCAAGCATGTTTAAATTGCTCAACAGTCTTAGCCTCTACCACCTCTGATGGGAGGCTATTCCACTTATCCACTACCCTTTCTGTGAAGTAATTTTTCCTTAAATTACCCCTGAACCTGCTTCTCCCCAGTTTCAGTGTATGTCCTCGAGTTCTAATACTTCTCTTCCTTTGAAGAATGTTTCCCTCCTGAACTTTATTAAAACCCTTGCATACCTCCCAACTGTCCCGATTTTCGCGGGACAGTCCCGTTTTTTTGGGTCTGTCCCGCTGTCCCTCCTGCGGGCCGCAGTGTCCCGCGGTGGGTGGGGGCAGTTGGGAGGCTCCTGATCACTCATTGCTCTGCTCAGTTGAGAGCAGAGCAGCAGTGAATAGACGCTGTGCGCATGCGCACAGCGTCTATTCTAGTGAGTTAGAGGGAGAGGGGGCATGCCAGCAGCTCACAGAGCGCTGGCCATGCCCCCTCAGTGACGAAAAGAGGGGCGTGGCTCGCGATTGCGGGCCCTACGCGAAGCCACGCCCCTTCTGCACAGACCACACCCCATTTTCGGACGCGGGCGCGCTACGCGCGCCAAGATGTCCCTTCTTCGTCTACTTCCATGTTGGGAGGTATGCCCTTGGTATATTTAAAAGTTTCTATCATGTCCCCCCTTTCCCTTCTCTCCTCCAAACTATACATGTTAAGATCTTTTAGCCTTTACAGGTAAGTTTTGTGATGCACCATTTTAGTTGCCCTTCTTTGTACACTCTCTAATGTATTTATATCCTTCTGGAGATATGGTCTCCAGAACTGGACACAGTATTCCAGATGAGGCCGTACCAATGACCTATACAGTGGCATTATTACTTCTTTTTTCCTGCTACTGATTCCTCTCCCTATGCAACCAAGCATCTGACTTGCCTTTCTCATTACTTTGTTGCATTGCTTCCCTGCCTTTAAGTCACTTGAAATAGTGACTCCTAAATCCCTTTCCTCCTCAGTAGTTTCCATTATAGTACCCTTGATACTATATTTAGCCTTTGGGTTTTTGAGACCCAAGTGCATGATTTTGCATTTTTTAGCATTAAACTGTAGTTGCCACGTTCTTGACCATTTCTCAAGCCTAGCTAAGTCATCAATCATTTGTTTGACCCCTCCCAGTGTGTCTACCCTGTTGCATATTTTTGTATCATCTGCAAAAAGGCTTACTTTCCCTTCAATACCATTTGCAATGTCACCAACAAAGATATTAAAGAGAACTGGTCCAAGTACAGATCCCTGGGGTACTCCACTGGTAACATTTCCCTCCATAGATTGCACTCCATTTACTACAACTGTCTGTTTCCTATGCTGCAACCAGGTTTTTATCCATTTAACTGTTCTATAATCCACCCCCACGCTTTCAAGTTTATTTAGCAGTCTGCGATGTGGGACAGTATCAAATGCCTTACTAAAGTCTAGATATGCTACATCTACAGATCCCCCTTGATCTATTATTTTCATCACAGAGTAAAAAAAGTCAATAAAATGTGTTTGGCATGATCTCCCACCATGGTACATCTGCTGCAATCCCTGCATGGTACATCTGCTGTAATTGCTGCATGGTACATCTACTGCAATCCCTGCATGGTACATCTACTGCAATCCCTGCACGGTACATCTGCTGTAATCCCTCCATGGTACATCTGCTGTAATCCCTGCATGGGTCTTCTGGTTGATCCTTAATATTGGTGTCACTATAAACTGTCAAAGTCGAAAAATATCATGATGCATACCCCTATGTACTAACCCCTCATGCACATGCGCGCTGATCGTGCACCTGTTCCCCCGTGCGCGCACATACCCGCAAGTTGCGTAAGATCGCTCCGGCGATCGTGCGCATGAGATGTGTAATTACGGCGGAGTTTGTGAGCGTGCAGCGTGCGACTCGATCGTAGCATATTTAACCCAAATAGTGCATTTTGTAGATAATATTCCCCTAGACCATGTCAGCGAGTATGATTAGTTTAAACTGTTCCTGGACAGAGAGATTCCTCTTTGCATGATAGGAAGGGTCAGATAAAGGTTGAAAGGTGGTGTCTAGTATCCAGCTGTAGAGTATTTTAAGAGTAACATTCCGGTGTTAGTTAGGAAAGGATCGCTCGCTCCTGCCTATAGTTATGTACAGAAGTAGATTATGAACATTTACTGTATTTGCTGTAAATTACACATGCGGCGGGAATCCTGAGGATACCTCCCACCAGAGCAGTTGGGGAAAGACACAGCCCACCTGTTCAAATCCACCTATGACCTTTGCTGTAATGTAGAGACACATCCCTGTGTCCAATGAACAATGAGATTACAGGTACCATTGTATTGTGAATGTATGTTGTGTATATAAATACCACTGTTGCCTGGCCAGCCTCATGTCTCTGAAGGCTTTCTAACTGAACAGCTGAGGACTGGATTCCAGGTCGCGCATGCGAAAGATTCCCCACGTATGTATATTCTCTGTAGCCATTGTTCGTCTTATTCTCTGTTATTCTGTTAGATTTCTGTGTTAGCTTGTAGTGTATAACTTGTATTGTTTTCCCCTTTTTCTCTGAATAATCCACGGCAGTGTTAGAGCTGTTGTGGTTTTAACCAAACCCGGTGTTGTGTTTTCACTTTCCTGCAAAGGGCTCTCTTAGCGTCTCAATCGCTCAAACAGCATACACATTGTTAAGATTTTTAAGCATTACATCATTACAGTATTTGACTACTAAGGTTTAGAGTATAAGTATATTCTTACTGTGTTTTATTAACAAGGTTTAAAGGTTATCTACTGTGTGTGCGCCCGCTGTGTGTATTCCGTACACTCAGCGCAGCGTGTGTACGCCAAGTGCGTACCACGTGTGGGACTCTGTACGCAAATAGCGTACAAAGTGCGTAGCACGTGCACGTGGTCTAGCGGCCATAGCGGCTCCACGGTAATAGTGTATAGCTTTATGTTTAAAGATAATAATTGACATTATCAATTGGGGAGCTCGTCCGGTTCTCCTCATATCCGCAGCCTAGCAGGACAAGGCAGACTTTTATCTATCAGCAAAGGGCGGGAAGGTAGTATCCCCTGTTAGCCGTTTTGTGGTCAGGGATACATTAGTGCTGATTAGATAAGCGTCTGCTCCGCTTGGTTTGAAGGGATGCTGGTGGGATCCGGAAGGTAAGAACGTAAAGCTATTGTTTGTTTGGTTTTAAATCTGTTAAATTTCTGTTTGGTGCCAACTGCGCACGCAACATACGTAACACACGCACACACCTGTATTTCATTTGTGTATTTTCGCATATCTACCCTCTTGTTTGCCATTAGCATTGATCACGTGCTGAGAAAATTTGTTGCTATTTTAGTTAAAAGTAAAGAGTAATATTTAAGGGAGTAATTGTAAAACACACACGCAGCCTGACCCAGTTATAAAGGTTTATACAGGAGATACTGTGTGGTGTTAGTAAGCGATTATAGTTGAATATCGTTTACATTTATAGAAACTTGTTATTTGTGTTACTGCGGGCGTATCCGGCCTTTGTACACGTGTCTCGGACAGCGTACGGGACTGCGTACGCAACGCAAAGGCCTACACACGTGGCGTGTTTACGCAACGTGCGTACAGATACGCCCACTAAATACAAATCACACAATAGCAATGTTTTAGTTTAGGCGATACGGTAGCCACGCGATAATAGCACAAAATTTGTTCAGTTTCCAAAATTTTAGTTTAAAAGATCCTTCTCTTATTGCATCACCTCTGGGATTAGCCTGTTTTACCTGAATGAAAGTAATTTTCTGTACAGAAAAAAACCGAAGTGTATATGAGTGAGCAAGAGTGAGTGTGCAAATAAAGGTTTTGTGAACCCAGAATTCGGGATCCCGAAGGAGACCACATCAGGTGAGTGGACACTTGGTGGCGTGGGAGTGGCTTTCTCACGTTAACATTGTATAAGAGTATAAAGGAGCAAGGTAGCAATCAGCAGACCAAAAGGTCGGCGAAGTCAGAAATCCGCTGACCAGGTCAAGCGAAGCTCTGAAAACCCTGGCCTGAGAAAGGTCAGAGGTAGAGAGCGCAGCTCCGGGCGTTTGCGTAGTACCCATATAGGCCCGTTTTGAGAATACGCTCCGGCTGAGGTTTAGCAGCCTAAACAACCGATTCCGTTGGTCGTTCGGCGGATAAGTAATAGTTACTTATACGCAGTGCGACTGTACCGCACGTTACTGTGTGCATTAGTTAGTTCACCTTGATACCCACTCAATTTGCGGGATCATAGACGCTAATTGTACACGTAATGTGATTTGTGTAACAGGTTTTTTTATTTTAAGGGAGTTTCGCTGTTCACTCAGGAAATCTCCAACGACTGATATTTACTGGGAGGGGTAGCATACTCCCAGACGCTCTCAGTAAATAGAGGTTACACAGAAGCCCGAGGTTGGGTACGACCAGCATTGGGCACAGTGTTCGGTGTATTGGCCAACAGGGGCGTGAGTGGGTGAGAGCGCTCGGAGAACTTTCACCGTCGCCTTACCACTGAGTAATTTGTTTTTTGTAAGGATTAGCTGAGAAGGCAATACCTGCAAAGAATGGGGGCCAGTTGCTCAAGTAAGGGACGATCAACAAGGGTTCACGTTGATATTTGTTGGCCCAAAGGGTCGGCGAGGTACATAATGTGTGAGAAATATGGATCACACGCAGAGGTCTTATGCAATGAGTGGGAACGAATGACTGTGGACGATAGGGAACCGTTCCCTAGGGTAGGCAGTTTTAATCCTGAGGTGTTGCAAAATTTAAGGAGAAGGATATGTCTGATAAAATCCAAGAAACAAAGGATTAGATATTATGATTATTTACAGTTATGGCAACAGGAGGGTGAGATACAACAGGGATTAGCTCAAGCAGCTGGTTCCAACTCTAGCAGGAAACTGATAGCAACAGCACCACCACCACCATACATAACAGGAGAGAAAATGGCTACAGAGAACGGCATACTGGTATACGATAAAAGTGCACTTAATAAATGTATTAATGGTGATAAGAGTAAAGTAGATAAGTGTATTGATGCTAATGCTAACCCGTGCAAGTTGTATCCCGTCTTAAACTTCCCTCAGGACTGCGACCAGGAAGATGAGCCCACCACGATATCGGCACTCTCTCTAGCAGCCACCATACAAGATACTACAGTGGGCACGGCCCAACCAGTAAGAGCAGTAGCGAAGGCCCTTAGTGGAGGGACAGGTGAGGTCGTGTCCACAGGTAAGTACGGTACTGTACATTGGCCCTCATTCCGAGTTGATCGGTCGCAAGGCGAATTTAGCAGAGTTACACACGCTAAGCCTACGCCTACTGGGAGTGTATCTTAGCATCCTAAAATTGCGACAGATGTATTCGCATTATTGCGATCACAAACTACTTAGCAGTTTTAGAGTAGCTCCACACTTACTCTGCCTGTGCGATCAGTTCAGTGCTTGTCGTTCCTGGATTGACGTCAGAAACACACCCAGCGTTCGCTCAGACACTCCCCCGTTTCTCCTGCCACTCCTGCGTTTTTTCCGGAAACTGTAGCATTTTCATCCACACGCCCCTAAAACGCCGTGTTTCCGCCCAGTAACACCCATTTCCTGTCAATCACACTACGATCGCCGGAGCGAAGAAAATGCCGTGAGTAAAAATCCTATCTTCATAGCAAAGTTACTTGGCGCAGTCGCAGTGCGACTATTGCGCATGCGCACTAAGCGAAATTTCACTGCGATGCGATGAAAAATAACGAGCGATCAACTCGGAATGAGGGCCCTTATGCAGAAACAATCACACCTCACATTGTAGAATCAACCCAGAGTGATGTAATTGAACTTAATCCTGTCAGGGTGATCGCAGTCCCCAATGGAAAGACTGACTCACAGGGAGTCACTCCCGTCAGGAACATTGCAATGCATTGTCCCTGGTCTCGGACAGAATTAAGGACAATTATGTCTGAATTTCCCGATCCCAGGAAAGATCTAGCCGCATGTCAAAGGTTTATTAAAGAACTAGGTAACGCCGCCGAACCCAATAACAAAGATTGGTGGACAGTGCTGCGGGCATGTTTGCCCTCTAGTATTGACCCTGTGAAATTTATTACTGATTGTAAATTAGACGAAGAGGTACCTCTCACTGATGAATACAATCAGGAGAATGTTAAACAGATCAATCTGCAGTTAGGAGTATATTTCCCAACTGTTGTCAAGTGGAACAAAATTTTCTCCATTAGACAAAAAGAAGGTGAAACTGCTTCTGACTATTTCCATCGAGCACTAGAGGAAATGGCTAAATACACTGGGGTCGTGGACATTGAGGAAAATATGCATCATAGGGAGGTAGCGGTGTCCGTATTAATGGACGGTTTAAAGGAAGTGTTGAGAACAAGGGTACAGACCACTCAACCTAACTGGAGAGGTATCTCGGTGGCTGCATTAAGAGAGTCCGCTGTCGGCCATGATCGGAACATCATTAGACACAGGGAGTCACAGGGTGATAAGCTGATGGCAGTAAGTATACAGGCCCTTACAACAAGGCCACCTCAGCCTAAGCCCCAGACCCCTGATGGTAAGTCGTATGTGATAAAATGTTATAACTGTCAGAGGGAAGGACATTACGCACGGAACTGCAACTCTAGAGACACACATAAGGTATATCGACCCCCTAGACCAGAACATGACACACGGTATGGCGCACGCAAATGGGATCAGGGATCGCAGAGGAGGAGTTATGAGCCACATGCAGGGGAAACAAAGAGGTACCCACCATAGAGAGACTGGCAGGTCTCAAAATTCTCAGTTACCCCCCTCACATATTGTAGCTGCCAACGCGCTGCGGGTCACAACTTACAATAGGGGTCAGGCCACACCTGTAGTCTGCAGCCAGTGAAATTAATTGCTAGCCTTGGAAGTGAACCTGAGGTCACAATTGATGTAGCTGGTAGATCACTACCTTTCCTTGTAGATACGGGGGCGGCCAAGTCAGTGTTAAATTCAACGGTGGGTATGAAAACCACGGGTAAAACAATTCCAGCAATGGGAGTAACAGGAGTAGTACAACACTACCCTTTAAGTAAACCAGCAGAGATTACGATAGGGCCTTTGCAGACAAAGCACTCCTTTTTGCTAGCTGCATCGGCTCCGACTAATCTACTTGGGAGAGATTTACTGTGTAAAATGGGGTGTGTCATATATTGTACTCCTGAAGGTGTTTTCTTAGATATACCCGAGAATCACGCTCAGGAAGTGCAGGATATGCTAGACTCCCCACAAAGGTTAATGTCACACACTGCTGTTACAGACAGGTGTCCATCCAAGGTAGAGGAAATGATCTCCCAGATACCGGAGTCACTTTGGACCAAAGATGGACAAGACACTGGATTGATGGCAAATGTAGCTCCTGTAGTAGTTCAAGTAAAAGATGGTAGGATAGCTCCAAAAATCCTACAGTATCCTCTGAAGCCAGAGGTGGAGTTAGGAGTGTACCCAGTCATAGAGCGCTTGCTGCAACAGGTCATCCTAGTTAGGACATCCAGCACTACCAATAGTCCCATCTTCCCTGTTAAAAAGAGTGGGGGGAGGGGTTACAGGCTAGTGCAGGATCTAAGGGGGATCAACAAAATAGTCGAGAGCCAATTCCCCGTAGTACCAAATCCAGCTGTCATCCTTATGCAAATCCCTCCCACTGCAAAATGTTTTACTGTTATTGACCTCTGCTCCGCCTTCTTCTCG
This sequence comes from Pseudophryne corroboree, assembly GCF_028390025.1. NCBI lineage: Eukaryota > Metazoa > Chordata > Amphibia > Anura > Myobatrachidae > Pseudophryne > Pseudophryne corroboree. The sequence goes on along the minus strand of NC_086446.1, from coordinate 427,978,949 downwards.
GTACCTCTGCACCCTGACAGCCAATACTTGTTTGCATTCACATACAGAGGAGTACAGTACACCTGGACTCGCTTACCACAAGGTTTCATTGACAGCCCAAGTATTTTCTCACAGGCTTTGCATGATTGTTTACAATCCTTTCAACCTGAGAGCGGATCAGTATTAATACAGTATGTAGATGACTTACTGCTGTGTTCTGATTCACTCGAATCGTCCTTGAGAGACACGAAACAGCTTTTGTTTCATCTTTCTAATACGGGACACAAGGTTTCAAAGGATAAGTTGCAGTTATGCCAGACCAAGGTAAAATATTTGGGACATTGCTTGTAACAAGGACTGAGACACCTCACCGCTGATAGAATACAGGCGATTCGCGACATGACTCTGCCACAAACCCAGCAACAGATCCGCACTTTCCTAGCAATGTGCGGATATTGCCGCAACTGGATCCCAGGGTTTTCCATGCTAGCCCTACCTTTGCAAGAGATGGTCTCATCAAACAAACCAGATCGGATTTCGCACACAGACAAGTCCGAACTGGCATTTGAGAGACTCAAACAGTGCCTATCGCAGGCACCAGCATTAGGTATGCCAGATTATGGGAAACCCTTTGAATTGTACGGTACGGAGAGTGCTGGGTGTGCGGCAGGTGTTTTAACCCAGAAACATGGTGATGCCAGCAGGCCGGTAACCTACTACAGCGTTTAGCTAGACACCGTAGCACGATCCCTCCCCACATGCTTGCGAAGTGTTGCAGCGATAGCATTGCTAGTGAGCAAAAGCGAAGATGTAGTGTTAGGACACAACCTGACCATCCATACACCTCATGCAGTGTCAGCCTTACTGAATTCTGCCCAAACCAGACACGTTTCATCTGCATGGTTTACAAGGTGGGAATTAGCACTAATGGCCCCTGTAAACATCACCATAAGGAGATGCAGCGCACTAAATCCTGCAACGTATCTCCCAGGTGTGCCTGGACAGGCACAAAGGGTGGGGGATGAGAGTGATGGTGAAGGAGGATTTAGTACAGACACTGACACACATGATTGTATGAAATATTTGACCCAAAATTTCACTGCAAGACCTGACATTAGTGACAACCCACTGGAAGGTGTAGATTTTACTTTTTACACTGACGGTAGTTGCCACAGACAGACGGACTCGGGAAACTTGTGTACTGGATACGCAGTCGTAGATGACAAAGGTACCATAGAAGCGGAACCCCTGGGCCCACCTCACTCAGCACAAGTTGCTGAGCTGGTCGCCCTAACCAGAGCGTGTGAATTGGCTAAGGGTAAGTCAGCCAATATCTACACGGATTCTAGGTATGCCTTTGGAGTTGTGCATGATTTCGGGGCCCTATGGCGCCTCAGAAATTTCATGATGGCAGCTGGCACACCCGTGGCGCATGCGACCCACATCAAAAGACTTCTATCAGCGATACAGGAACCTGACAGAGTGGCTGTTATCAAGTGTAAAGCCCACACGTACAGCCAAGACCCAGTGTCACTTGGTAACAGCCGGGCAGACGAAGCTGCTAAATCAGCAGCCAGCACCCCCATACAGACAGACATCACACAACTGATGGTATTCAATATCGTCAACACACAGAAATTGAGTGAAATGCAAAATTTGTGTTCCCCACAGGAAAAGGCAGTCTGGAGGTCAAAAGGATATGGCCAGGAGTCCTCAGGACTCTGGACAGATGGACAGGGTAAGCCAGTGGCACCCAGAGCATACCTTCCAAGTTTAGCTGAGGCGGCACATGGTCTGACCCATCTAGGCAAAGAAGGTATGTGCAAGTTGGTAAGAGCCTACTGGTGCGTGCCAGGATTCTCTTCTCATGCGGGTAAGAGAGCAATGACATGCCTCACCTGCTTGAGGAAGAATGTTGGAAAGGCAATACCAACAGAACCATCCCATATCCCGCCAACGGACGGCCCTTTTCAGGTGATACAAATTGATTTCATACAATTGCCACCTTGTAGAAACTTAAAGTATGTATTGGTTTGTATTGATGTGTTTTCAAATTGGGTAGAAGCGTTCCCCGCTGCCACAAATACTGCTGTGTTTACTGCAAAGAAAATTGTGCAGGAATGTGTGTGCAGGTATGGTATCCCTAGGATAATTGAAAGTGATAGGGGTACCCATTTTACAGGTGAAGTCTTTCAGGTAATGTGCAAATTAATGGGAATTAATAGTAAGCTGCATACTCCGTACCGCCCACAGGCGAGTGCAAAAGTGGAAAGAGTAAACAGCACTATTAAGAACAAGTTGAGCAAAGTGATGGCTGAAACTGGATTGTTGTGGCCAGAAGCTTTGCCACTTGTACTGTACAGCATCAGAACCTCTCCCAGGTCCCCTCTTAACCTGTCACCCTTTGAGATTCTTTTTGGTCGACAACCCCATGTAATGATTGACCCCCAGGATGATTTGAAATGTAACAATGAAGTAACTGTAAAGTATTTGGTTAAGATGAGCAAGCAGTTGAGGAATCAAAACAGCAATCTAAAGCTAGTGATTCCTGATCTGCCGGACAGTAATTGTCATGACATTGAACCTGGGGATTATGTAATGATTCGAAATTTTCTACGCTCAGGTTGCCTGATTGACCGGTGGGAAGGACCGTACCAAGTCTTACTGACCAGCACGACAGCATTGAAGGTTGACGAAAGAGAGACTTGGGTCCACTCGTCCCACTGTAAGAAGGTCGCTGACCCAGAGAAAGCCCGTGACAAAGAGCAGAGTATAGAGAAAACCATATCACTGGAGTGCCTGTTCCGGGAAAGTTGAGAGGCAGGACTGTTGTCACGGCACCTGAGCACAAATAACTGCAAGATCAGAGGCGGTTGTCGCGCCAGTTCTCTTTCCCTTCTAATTATTTTCTTTACCTCTCATTACCACTCTTTCTTTCTCCTCCTGCAAGATGGACTTACCCCAAGAGACTGCGTTCCGGGTTTTCCTGTTGACCCTGTTGTTGACCAGAACAGTCTGTTTCGATGAGAGTACCAGAAAGGTCGAGAAAGGATCTGGAATGGGTTCTGATGACAAGGACGGATTCGTAGAATTCCAAGAGCAACACAATCACCGAGCAAAGGCGAGTATCAGAAAACGATCTGGTAGTCATGACACTAGAAGACATTGTGAAGGATTGTTAGCTGAGGAACATTGTATCTGTAGGAATTGTGAAAACATAGTTGAGGATGGGTGCATCCAGAGATGTCAGTCCAGCCTTAATATCAACATGGACCGTCATCCATTGAGTGACTATCACTCATTAGTGGGTAAGGTTTTAAACCAAACAGAATGTTGGGTGTGCTCACAAGTACCTCAAGGTCAGAGCAAGTCAGGACTAGTGCCATACTCTTTAACAATAGGTGAGGTACTTGAATTAAGGGGTGGGAGACCGGTGGACAAGAAATTTAATATTTCTAGGCCTCCTAGTTTGAAGATCCACCAATGTCATGTGGATAGATCCTTAGTATGTTTTAACATTTCCAATCCCCGAAATTGCAAGCTTACAAAACGGAACTGATCCAGCACAGGATGGTTCTCAATTACATCACAGCGGTGACAGGCAGGTATTGTGTCACCCTAGCAACTCAGTATGGTGTGAAGTGCTGTACATATATCACAAACAGCACCGATGACCCAACCGAGGTCACAGATCAAAAGATGGACGATATCTTGCAGCTGAAGTGGGAGTTCCGAAGGAGACACAACCTTACCCTTACTGCTGTGAGTAATGAACTGACCGGCTGGGTTTCATGGTTGAACCCACGCAATTGGTTCTCAGGTTTAGGAGAATGGGCTCAAAATGTTATCGTGAATGTAGGGAAATTTCTCCTTTGTATCCTGGGAGTTGTCATAATGATTGGTTTGATATTCAGATGTGTTCGGATTTTAATGCATTGCAAGCGAAGTACCAAATTGATGAGTTTAAGGAGCAAGGGCATTGTTACAACAACTGGTTTAATTTATGACCCATCAATCGAGACAATGTTGTGATAAGACGTGATTCCACGGTCCGTTTCTTTCACCCGTTTCTCCTTTGTTTTTCTCCAAGGTAAAATGACATCCACTCGGAAGAAGATTTTGATGAACAGTTCTACAGACCTTTTGATGAACAGTTCTACAGACCTTTGATGAACATTTTCACAGACTTTGCGAGACACTTTAGAGACTTTAACTTTCTATGGACACTTGAAAAACTTTGCTTACCACCCACAGCAAAGATACACCTATCCGGACAAGACTTCAACAGACATCCAAGGACAATTACACACATTATCATATGAATGTATTTATAACACATGTTTCTTATCTTCATCTCTACGATCTTCAGGTAGTGACACACATAGTCGACAGGTGATATAGGTACATATATTAGCACTCACATATTCTCCCCCTCCATGTATCATCAACTAATGTGCACCCCATTTGTTGGAACCCAAAGCCGAAAAGAGCTCGGTAGTGTTTGTTAGCCCACTAACAGACCCTTAATACGGGATTAGAAGGATTTAATGTATACTTCGCAATACCTCGAAGCTTATCTAGAACATGTACGGCACGATGATACATGACCCCTAAGACATGAATTTCACACATACATGCTTTTACTATCCCACTAGGTCATACATTTCCCACCTTCTCCTCTCCTCCCTCCCCCCAATCATTTATAGGTATTTCATTGTATTATATATTTTTCTTCTTAAGTGTTTGGATAGTGGCAGTTATTGTTGACTGCCAAAGGGTGGACTGTCAAAGTCGAAAAATATCATGATGCATACCCCTATGTACTAACCCCTCATGCACATGCGCGCTGCTCGTGCACCTGTTCCCCCGTGCGTGCACATACCCGCAAGTTGCATAAGATCGCTCCGGCGATCGTGCACATGAGATGTATAATTACGGCGGAGTTTGTGAGCGTGTAGCGTGCGACTCGATCGTAGCATATTTAACCAAAATAGTGCATTTTGTAGATAATATTCCCCTAGACCATGTCAGCGAGTATGATTAGTTTAAACTGTTCCTGGACAGAGAGATTCCTATTTGCATGATAGGAAGGGTCAGATAAAGGTTGAAAGGTGGTGTCTAGTATCCAGCTGTAGAGTATTTTAAGAGTAACATTCCGGTGTTAGTTAGGAAAGGATCGCTCGCTCCTGCGTATAGTTATGTACAGAAGTAGATTATGAACATTTACTGTATTTTCTGGAAATTACACATGCGGCGGGAATCCTGAGGATACCTCCCACCAGAGCAGTTGGGGAAAGACACAGTCCACCTGTTCAAATCCACCTATGACCTTTGCTGTAATGTAGAGACACATCCCTGTGTCCAATGAACAATGAGATTACAGGTACCATTGTATTGTGAATGTATGTTGCGTATATAAAGACCACTGTTGCCTGGCCAGCCTCATGTCTCTGAAGGCTTTCTACCTGAACAGCTGAGGACTGGATTCCAGGTCGCGCATGCGAAAGATTCCCCACGTATGTATATTCTCTGTAGCCATTGTTCATCTAATTCTCTGTTATTCTGTTAGATTTCTGTGTTAGCTTGTAGTGTATAACTTGTATTGTTTTCCCCTTTTTCTCTGAATAATCCACGGCAGTGTTAGAGCTGTTGTGGTTTTAACCAAACCCGGTGTTGTGTTTTCACTTTCCTGCAAAGGGCTCTCTTAGCGTCTCAATCGCTCAAACAGCATACACATTGTTAAGGTTTTTAAGCGTTACATCATTACAGTATTTGACTACTAAGGTTTAGAGTATAAGTATATTCTTACTGTGTTTTATTAACAAGGTTTAAAGGTTATCTACTGTGTGTGCGCCCGCTGTGTTTATTCCGTACACTCAGCGCAGCGTGTGTACGCCAAGTGCGTACCACGTGCGGGACTCTGTACGCAAATAGCGTACAAAGTGCGTAGCACGTGCACATGGTCTGGCGGCCATAGCGGCTCCACGGTAATAGTGTATAGCTTTATGTTAAAAGATAGTAATTGACATTATCAAAACATCTTTTGTTTTACCTTTATATCTTTGCAATTCATTATGTGCATTAATTATATAAATGTGTTTTCTTTGACTGAGGGAATGAACATTTGTTCCGGCACTGGGTTGGATGGAAAGGGGGCAGTGGGATGGTGGTGGGAGGGGAGAACACTAGGCTGGAGAAGGGGATAAACTGGATGAATGAGGGGGGGGGGGGGACACACTGTGCTTGGACTGGCTCGGTTCTTGCTGAGGGGCAGTTAGATGGGGCAGTAGGCTGGTTGGGGGAGGGAAGGGAAGAGACATTGGCTGGCAGGGTGGGAGACACTGGGATGTGGAGGTCAGTGAGATGGTGGGGGGTAATGGGCTGAATAAGGGGGCACTCTGTGAATGGGGGACACTGGGCAGGAGAGAAAGGGGTCGGTGAGATAGGGGTGGGAGGAGGGAACAGTGGACTGAATGAGTGGGATCACTGTTATTGTACTGGCTGGAGGGTTCTAGGTGGGGGGCAGTGAGATGGGCTCAGTGGGGAGCATACAGGGAATTATCCTTGCCCACTTATATATCATTCCTGTACCCTCACACTATAGGGGTGACTGTACTGGGTAGGGTGACACTGGGAATTGCCCCTACCATCTGATATACACCGCTGACAACAGGAAGCATTTTAGCGCTGGTATTGCTAGCAACAGGACTGTACCATCTCAACCCGCACTGTGGGGAGGTCGCAGGCGGTTTCCTCTTATCCCTATCAAAGGGTGCAGCACCTGTGTGTGTGTGACTGTACACATTGTGTTGCTGCTCTCTACTACAATACTGAATAAAACCAAATAAAAATTCTAAACGACAGGGGGGCACATGTCTTGGTGCTCCCCTCTCCCCCCAACATGAAGCAACCACGTGGGAGGGAGGTGGCTTGGGTATATGTGTGTGAGAGAGAGGTGGATGGGGCAGGGCTGGGCTATATGTGTGAGAGCAGAGCCGGATTAAGGGGGGGCCCTGGGGGTAAGTATCTAAAAGGGCCCCCCCATCACAGATCGTAGCTCCTACCAATCTGCGGCGCAGTGCGGCACTTCCGTCTCCCCTTTGGTTGCCCTGACAACCTAACAGCTACGGAGCCGGCACCATGGCTGTAAGGTAGCAGCATGCGGCTCAGTAATTGGCTGAGCGCGCAGGCTGCAGGACAGTGGCAGCGTGTGGATCAGCGTGCGTCTTGGAGGAGACAGAGAGGAGTGAGCTCTCACTCACCTGTCTCCTGTGTCAAAGCAGACTGCCAGCAAAAAGTAAGGCTGGCGCTGGTTGTATTATTATGGCTCTGGGTGGGGTGTGTTTATATATATATATATATATATATGTTATGGTAGAGGACTGGCACTCCAATAAGGTCCAATATGGAAGATGGGCCCAGGTGCCAGTGCAGAAGGCAATGGTATGTAGAAAAATGGAGCATGGCACTCACAGGACTTACTAAACATGCGTTAAAGCAGAATCAAAAAAAGAGCTGGCTGGACAGCAAGAATGTCAACGTTTCATTTAATTCTAAATTTCGTCAGGACAAGAACAACACAAATACAAAAGAGCTTACCTTAAATACCAACACCAACCACAGACTGATCCCCCCGCAGCGGCACGAGTGGGTCCCGGACGGGGGCCGATGACGTCACTCCCCAGCGACGCACGCTCTCCAGCGTCATTACCATGGCAACCCGCCGTGCAAACCCTGATCCGGTGCCGCTGGTGAAAAATAAACACAAACAATTTGACAGTGTAAATAATACTAATACATATACCTAAATCAATGGCAATTTCTGCTGGATAAATAATTAATTAATACATACAGAGATTAAGTTATGGGACAAAAAGCACTAAATCGGGTAATAATGAGTACCTATGGGAATACATAAGACATTACTCAAAAGTAAAGAAAATCATGAATATTATTCAAAAATCTAGAATGATTACCAAAAAGTACTTTAAAGAAAGCACCCTAGATGGTTGGATTCATTGAGCCCGTCTGGAGTTAAAGTACGAAGCTCAAAAATCGAACGGGCTTCCTTACGTAGAAGGAGTGCACCTCGGTCACCCCCCCGAATGTTAGGGGGAACATGATCTATGATTTTATGGCGTAAATTAGCAAGTGAGTGGTTGGCCTCGCGAAAGTGACGAGCCACTGGTTGTTCTAGGGGGGTGCCCTGTAAAGCTGAGCGGATGGCTTGGCGATGCAATGCCATCCTCTCCCTGAATTGGCGAATGGTCTTGCCTATGTAAAACAAGCCACAAGGGCATTTAATGTAGTAAATTACATATGAACTTAAACAAGAAAGAACATATTTAATTGGGATTTTGGCTCCAGAATGTGGGTGATTAAAGGTAGACCCACTTTCCATTGAACGGCATGTGGTGCAACCTAAACACTTGTAACAACCTGGCCGCCGCGCCAGGAAGGTCTTTGGGGTATCAATGTCCAAAGTAGAAATATCGTTCTTAACCAAGATATCCCTGAGATTCCGATTGCGCTTATAGCTGGGCATCAGTTTAGAGTCCTTAAGTGATTTAAGGTCTGGGTCCGTGGTGATAATTGGCCAAAGCTTCTTTCCAATCTGCATATTTTGGTGGCTATACGGATGAAACCCCTGGACAAAGGGAACTTTTTTTACACAGTCAGGATTACTTGACTTGATGGAAAGTGCCTCTTCCCTGGATATTTCCAAAGCTTGTTTTTTGATGTCCTTAAGATAAGTGATTGAATAACCACGGCTGACAAATTCTTGTATCATAATATCAATGCGCCGTTCTGCTTTGTCCAAAGTATCACAAGTACGGATTGCCCGTAAAAATTGAGATTTAGGCAGACTGTGAGACACAAAACTGGGATGTTGGCTGTCTGCCCTCAATATAGTGTTTCGATCTGTCGGCTTCTTGAAGAGGTCAGTAACCAGCCTCCCTTCCTGTACAGATACTTCAACGTCCAGATAGTGGACTACTTTATCGCTGATAGTATAGGTAAACTGTATGTTGACATCTAGTGTATTTATGACCTCCATCGCGACTTTAAATTCTTGGCTAGTACCAGACCAAATGATAAAAAGGTCATCTATGTACCTGGTTAGGTACAGAATTTTGGCTTGCATCATGGGGTTCAACAAAAAGAGATCCTTGTCTATGTCAAGGGCTGTGGGGCCGTCCCTGGCCAACATCTTTATGTTTGACATAGACAAGGATCTCTTTTTGTTGAACCCCATGATGCAAGCCAAAATTCTGTACCTAACCAGGTACATAGATGACCTTTTTATCATTTGGTCTGGTACTAGCCAAGAATTTAAAGTCGCGATGGAGGTCATAAATACACTAGATGTCAACATACAGTTTACCTATACCATCAGCGATAAAGTAGTCCACTATCTGGACGTTGAAGTATCTGTACAGGAAAGGAGGCTGGTTACTGACCTCTTCAAGAAGCCGACAGATCGAAACACTATATTGAGGGCAGACAGCCAACATCCCAGTTTTGTGTCTCACAGTCTGCCTAAATCTCAATTTTTACGGGCAATCCGTACTTGTGATACTTTGGACAAAGCAGAACGGCGCATTGATATTATGATACAAGAATTTGTCAGCCGTGGTTATTCAATCACTTATCTTAAGGACATCAAAAAACAAGCTTTGGAAATATCCAGGGAAGAGGCACTTTCCATCAAGTCAAGTAATCCTGACTGTGTAAAAAAAGTTCCCTTTGTCCAGGGGTTTCATCCGTATAGCCACCGAAATATGCAGATTGGAAAGAAGCTTTGGCCAATTATCACCACGGACCCAGACCTTAAATCACTTAAGGACTCTAAACTGATGCCCAGCTATAAGCGCAATCGGAATCTCAGGGATATCTTGGTTAAGAACGATATTTCTACTTTGGACATTGATACCCCAAAGACCTTCCTGGCGCGGCGGCCAGGTTGTTACAAGTGTTTAGGTTGCACCACATGCCGTTCAATGGAAAGTGGGTCTACCTTTAATCCCCACATTCTGGAGCCAAAATCCCAATTAAATATGTTCTTTCTTGTTTAAGTTCATATGTAATTTACTACATTAAATGCCCTTGTGGCTTGTTTTACATAGGCAAGACCATTCGCCAATTCAGGGAGAGGATGGCATTGCATCGCCAAGCCATCCGTTCAGCTTTACAGGGCACCCCCCTAGAACAACCAGTGGCTCGTCACTTTCGCGAGGCCAACCACTCACTTGCTAATTTACGCCATAAAATCATAGATCATGTTCCCCCTAACATTCGGGAGGGTGACCGAGGTGCACTCCTTCTACGTAAGGAAGCCCGTTGGATTTTTGAGCTTCGTACTTTAACTCCAGACGGGCTCAATGAATCCAACCATATAGGGTGCTTTCTTTAAAGTACTTTTTGGTAATCATTCTAGATTTTTGAATAATATTCATGATTTTCTTTACTTTTGAGTAATGTCTTATGTATTCCCATAGGTACTCATTATTACCCGATTTAGTGCTTTTTGTCCCATAACTTAATCTCTGTATGTATTAATTAATTATTTATCCAGCAGAAATTGCCATTGATTTAGGTATATGTATTAGTATTATTTACACTGTCAAATTGTTTGTGTTTATTTTTCACCAGCGGCACCGGATCAGGGTTTGCAAGGCGGGTTGCCATGGTAATGACGCTGGAGAGCGTGCGTCGCTGGGGAGTGACGTCATCGGCCCCCGTCCGGGACCCACTCGTGCCGCTGCGGGGGGATCAGTCTGTGGTTGGTGTTGGTATTTAAGGTAAGCTCTTTTGTATTTGTGTTGTTCTTGTCCTGACGAAATTTAGAATTAAATGAAACGTTGACATTCTTGCTGTCCAGCCAGCTCTTTTTTTGATTCTGCTTGAACGCATGTTTAGTAAGTCCTGTGAGTGCCGTGCTCCATTTTTCTACATATATATATTAGAGATGAGCGCCTGAAATTTTTCGGGTTTTGTGTTTTGGTTTTGGGTTCGGTTCCGCGGCCGTGTTTTGGGTTCGACCGCGTTTTGGCAAAACCTCACCGAATTTTTTTTGTCGGATTCGGGTGTGTTTTGGATTCGGGTGTTTTTTTCCAAAAACACTAAAAAACAGCTTAAATCATAGAATTTGGGGGTCATTTTGATCCCAAAGTATTATTAACCTCAAAAACCATAATTTACACTCATTTTCAGTCTATTCTGAATACCTCACACCTCACAATATTATTTTTAGTCCTAAAATTTGCACCGAGGTCGCTGTGTGAGTAAGATAAGCGACCCTAGTGGCCGACACAAACACCGGGCCCATCTAGGAGTGGCACTGCAGTGTCACGCAGGATGTCCCTTCCAAAAAACCCTCCCCAAACAGCACATGACGCAAAGAAAAAAAGAGGCGCAATGAGGTAGCTGTGTGAGTAAGATTAGCGACCCTAGTGGCCGACACAAACACCGGGCCCATCTAGGAGTGGCACTGCAGTGTCACGCAGGATGGCCCTTCCAAAAAACCCTCCCCAAACAGCACATGACGCAAAGAAAAAAAGAGGCGCAATGAGGTAGCTGTGTGAGTAAGATTAGCGACCCTAGTGGCCGACACAAACACCGGGCCCATCTAGGAGTGGCACTGCAGTGTCACGCAGGATGGCCCTTCCAAAAAACCCTCCCCAAACAGCACATGACGCAAAGAAAAAAAGAGGCGCAATGAGGTAGCTGACTGTGTGAGTAAGATTAGCGACCCTAGTGGCCGACACAAACACCGGGCCCATCTAGGAGTGGCACTGCAGTGTCACGCAGGATGTCCCTTCCAAAAAACCCTCCCCAAACAGCACATGACGCAAAGAAAAAAAGAGGCGCAATGAGGTAGCTGTGTGAGTAAGATTAGCGACCCTAGTGGCCGACACAAACACCGGGCCCATCTAGGAGTGGCACTGCAGTGTCACGCAGGATGTCCCTTCCAAAAAACCCTCCCCAAACAGCACATGACGCAAAGAAAAAAAGAGGCGCAATGAGGTAGCTGACTGTGTGAGTAAGATTAGCGACCCTAGTGGCCGACACAAACACCGGGCCCATCTAGGAGTGGCACTGCAGTGTCACGCAGGATGTCCCTTCCAAAAAACCCTCCCCAATCAGCACATGATGCAAAGAAAAAGAAAAGAAAAAAGAGGTGCAAGATGGAATTGTCCTTGGGCCCTCCCACCCACCCTTATGTTGTATAAACAAAACAGGACATGCACACTTTAACCAACCCATCATTTCAGTGACAGGGTCTGCCACACGACTGTGACTGATATGACGGGTTGGTTTGGACCCCCCCCAAAAAAGAAGCAATTAATCTCTCCTTGCACAAACTGGCTCTACAGAGGCAAGATGTCCACCTCATCTTCACCCTCCGATATATCACCGTGTACATCCCCCTCCTCACAGATTATCAATTCGTCCCCACTGGAATCCACCATCTCAGCTCCCTGTGTACTTTGTGGAGGCAATTGCTGCTGGTCAATGTCTCCGCGGAGGAATTGATTATAATTCATTTTAATGAACATCATCTTCTCCACATTTTCTGGATGTAACCTCGTACGCCGATTGCTGACAAGGTGAGCGGCGGCACTAAACACTCTTTCGGAGTACACACTTGTGGGAGGGCAACTTAGGTAGAATAAAGCCAGTTTGTGCAAGGGCCTCCAAATTGCCTCTTTTTCCTGCCAGTATAAGTACGGACTGTGTGACGTGCCTACTTGGATGCGGTCACTCATATAATCCTCCACCATTCTATCAATGTTGAGAGAATCATATGCAGTGACAGTAGACGACATGTCCGTAATCGTTGTCAGGTCCTTCAGTCCGGACCAGATGTCAGCATCAGCAGTCGCTCCAGACTGCCCTGCATCACCGCCAGCGGGTGGGCTCGGAATTCTGAGCCTTTTCCTCGCACCCCCAGTTGCGGGAGAATGTGAAGGAGGAGATGTTGACAGGTCGCGTTCCGCTTGACTTGACAATTTTGTCACCAGCAGGTCTTTCAACCCCAGCAGACCTGTGTCTGCCGGAAAGAGAGATCCAAGGTAGGCTTTAAATCTAGGATCGAGCACGGTGGTCAAAATGTAGTGCTCTGATTTCAACAGATTGACCACCCGTGAATCCTTGTTAAGCGAATTAAGGGCTGCATCCACAAGTCCCACATGCCTAGCGGAATCGCTCCGTGTTAGCTCCTCCTTCAATGCCTCCAGCTTCTTCTGCAAAAGCCTGATGAGGGGAATGACCTGACTCAGGCTGGCAGTGTCTGAACTGACTTCACGTGTGGCAAGTTCAAAGGGCATCAGAACCTTGCACAACGTTGAAATCATTCTCCACTGCACTTGAGACAGGTGCATTCCACCTACTATATCGTGCTCAATTGTATAGGCTTGAATGGCCTTTTGCTGCTCCTCCAACCTCTGAAGCATATAGAGGGTTGAATTCCACCTCGTTACCACTTCTTGCTTCAGATGATGGCAGGGCAGGTTCAGTAGTTTTTGGTGGTGCTCCTGTTTTCTGTACGTGGTGCCTGTACGCCGAAAGTGTCCCGCAATTCTTCTGGCCACCGACAGCATCTCTTGCACGCCCCTGTCGTTTTTTAAAAAATTCTGCACCACCAAATTCAAGGTATGTGCAAAACATGGGACGTGCTGGAATTGGCCCAGATTTAATGCACACACAATATTGCTGGCGTTGTCCGATGCCACAAATCCACAGGAGAGTCCAATTGGGGTAAGCCATTCCGCGATGATCTTCCTCAGTTGCCGTAAGAGGTTTTCAGCTGTGTGCGTATTCTGGAAAGCGGTGATACAAAGCGTAGCCTGCCTAGGAAAGAGTTGGCGTTTGCGAGATGCTGCTACTGGTGCCGCCGCTGCTGTTCTTGCGGCGGGAGTCCATACATCTACCCAGTGGGCTGTCACAGTCATATAGTCCTGACCCTGCCCTGCTCCACTTGTCCACATGTCCGTGGTTAAGTGGACATTGGGTACAGCTGCATTTTTTAGGACACTGGTGACTCTTTTTCTGAGGTCTGTGTACATTTTCGGTATCGCCTGCCTAGAGAAATGGAACCTAGATGGTATTTGGTACCGGGGACACAGTACCTCCAACAAGTCTCTAGTTGGCTCTGCAGTAATGATGGATACCGGAACCACGTTTCTCACCACCCAGGATGCCAAGGCCTCAGTTATCCGCTTTGCAGTAGGATGACTGCTGTGATATTTCATCTTCCTCGCAAAGGACTGTTGAACAGTCAATTGCTTACTGGAAGTAGTACAAGTGGGCTTACGACTTCCCCTCTGGGATGACCATCGACTCCCAGCGGCAACAACAGCAGCGCCAGCAGCAGTAGGCGTTACACGCAAGGATGCATCGGAGGAATCCCAGGCAGGAGAGGACTCGTCAGAATTGCCAGTGACATGGCCTGCAGGACTATTGGCATTCCTGGGGAAGGAGGAAATTGACACTGAGGGAGTTGGTGGGGTGGTTTGCGTGAGCTTGGTTACAAGAGGAAGGGATTTACTGGTCAGTGGACTGCTTCCGCTGTCACCCAAAGTTTTTGAACTTGTCACTGACTTATTATGAATGCGCTGCAGGTGACGTATAAGGGAGGATGTTCCGAGGTGGTTAACGTCCTTACCCCTACTTATTACAGCTTGACAAAGGGAACACACGGCTTGACACCTGTTGTCCGCATTTCTGGTGAAATACCTCCACACCGAAGAGCTGATTTTTTTGGTATTTTCACCTGGCATGTCAACGGCCATATTCCTCCCACGGACAACAGGTGTCTCCCCGGGTGCCTGACTTAAACAAACCACCTCACCATCAGAATCCTCCTGGTCAATTTCCTCCCCAGCGCCAGCAACACCCATATCCTCCTCATCCTGGTGTACTTCAACACTGACATCTTCAATCTGACTATCAGGAACTGGACTGCGGGTGCTCCTTCCAGCACTTGCAGGGGGCGTGCAAATGGTGGAAGGCGCATGCTCTTCACGTCCAGTGTTGGGAAGGTCAGGCATCGCAACCGACACAATTGGACTCTCCTTGTGGATTTGGGATTTCAAAGAACGCACAGTTCTTTGCGGTGCTTTTGCCAGCTTGAGTCTTTTCAGTTTTCTAGCGAGAGGCTGAGTGCTTCCATCCTCATGTGAAGCTGAACCACTAGCCATGAACATAGGCCAGGGCCTCAGCCGTTCCTTGCCACTCCGTGTGGTAAATGGCATATTGGCAAGTTTACGCTTCTCCTCCGACAATTTTATTTTATGTTTTGGAGTCCTTTTTTTACTGATATTTGGTGTTTTGGTTTTGACATGCTCTGTACTATGCCATTGGGCATCGGCCTTGGCAGACGACGTTGCTGGCATTTCATCGTCTCGGCCATGACTAGTGGCAGCAGCTTCAGCACGAGGTGGAAGTGGATCTTGATCTTTCCCTAATTTTGGAACCTCAACATTTTTGTTCTCCATATTTTAATAGGCACAACTAAAAGGCACCTCAGGTAAACAATGGAGATGGATGGATTGGATACTAGTATACAATTATGGACGGGCTGCCGAGTGCCGACACAGAGGTAGCCACAGCCGTGAACTACCGCACTGTACTGTGTCTGCTGCTAATATATAGACTGGTTGATAAAGAGATAGTATACTCGTAACTAGTATGTATGTATAAAGAAAGAAAAAAAAACCACGGTTAGGTGGTATATACAATTATGGACGGGCTGCCGAGTGCCGACACAGAGGTAGCCACAGCCGTGAACTACCGCACTGTACTGTGTCTGCTGCTAATATATAGACTGGTTGATAAAGAGATAGTATACTCGTAACTAGTATGTATGTATAAAGAAAGAAAAAAAACCACGGTTAGGTGGTATATACAATTATGGACGGGCTGCCGAGTGCCGACACAGAGGTAGCCACAGCCGTGAACTACCGCACTGTACTGTGTCTGCTGCTAATATAGACTGGTTGATAAAGAGATAGTATACTACTAATATTATATACTGGTGGTCAGGTCACTGGTCACTAGTCACACTGGCAGTGGCACTCCTGCAGCAAAAGTGTGCACTGTTTAATTTTAATATAATATTATGTACTCCTGGCTCCTGCTATAACCTATAACTGGCACTGCAGTAGTGCTCCCCAGTCTCCCCCACAATTATAAGCTGTGTGAGCTGAGCAGTCAGACAGATATATAATATATATAGATGATGCAGCACACTGGCCTGAGCCTGAGCAGTGCACACAGATATGGTATGTGACTGACTGAGTCACTGTGTGTATCGCTTTTTTCAGGCAGAGAACGGATATATTAAATAAACTGCACTGTGTGTCTGGTGGTCACTCACTATATAATATATTATGTACTCCTGGCTCCTGCTATAACCTATAACTGGCACTGCAGTAGTGCTCCCCAGTCTCCCCCACAATTATAAGCTGTGTGAGCTGAGCAGTCAGACAGATATATATAATATTATATATAGATAATAGATGATGCAGCACACTGGCCTGAGCCTGAGCAGTGCACACAGATATGGTATGTGACTGAGTCACTGTGTGCTGTGTATCGCTTTTTTCAGGCAGAGAACGGATTATATTATGTACTCCTGGCTCCTGCTATAACCTATAACTGGCACTGCAGTAGTGCTCCCCAGTCTCCCCCACAATTATAAGCTGTGTGAGCTGAGCAGTCAGACAGATATATATAATATTATATATAGATAATAGATGATGCAGCACACTGGCCTGAGCCTGAGCAGTGCACACAGATATGGTATGTGACTGAGTCACTGTGTGCTGTGTATCGCTTTTTTCAGGCAGAGAACGGATTATAAATAAAAGTGGTGGTCACTGGTCACTATCAGCAAAACTCTGCACTGTACACTACTGAGTACTCCTAATGCTCCCCAAAATTAGTAAATCAAGTGTCTCTCTAATCTATTCTAATTCTAAACGGAGAGGACGCCAGCCACGTCCTCTCCCTATCAATCTCAATGCACGTGTGAAAATGGCGGCGACGCGCGGCTCCTTATATAGAATCCGAGTCTCGCGATAGAATCCGAGCCTCGCGAGAATCCGACAGCGTCATGATGACGTTCGGGCGCGCTCGGGTTAACCGAGCAAGGCGGGAAGATCCGAGTCGCTCGGACCCGTGAAAAAAAACATGAAGTTCGGGCGGGTTCGGATTCAGAGAAACCGAACCCGCTCATCTCTAATATATATATATATATATATATATATATATATATACACAATAAAGCGCTGTGCGACACTCAGGTTTGAAGGAATAGTCACCACACTCTGCCTTTCTTCAACGTTTCAATTTTTACTCAAAAAATTGTTATCAGGAAGCAAACAATAAAAGAAAACACTCACCTTATATCCCCCACCATTGTGCTCGTGTGTCACGCCCGCCCGGCGAGGTCCGTCCGGCGCCTGCGGCGCTGTATGATGACGTCATCGCGTATTGCGTGATGCACGTCCAAGTGAACCCATCACCATGACAACCCGGTGACACTCTCCTGTATGCGCATAAACAATACCAAATGCTAATACCAGCATGTTAAATACACTAAAAAACACTAAAAGACATAACAACAAGAACATGATTATGAGCTGGAAGAAAAAGGAGTGTGAGAGGAAGGAGATATGTTAGTAGTCATAAAGCCCGGCATCACTGTGCGAAATGAACAGATAATAACGTTCATCGCCCATGTCACTGATAGGGATAGTAGAGCTAACAATGCTCAATTGCAGATTGCTGGAGGTCTACTCCTGGATAATGGATACACTGTATAAGGGACTGTCCAATCACAGGTACGGGCTCTAATTGGCTCAATATCAATATGTTAATGACTCCCCCTTAGTGATCCTTAATGAAAAAGAATCAGGAGAGATCAGGAGTATTGTTAATATGTAATAAAATGTAAAATGTGTACACTATAAATATGGCTAGATATAGAGAGAGAAACACACACTTAAATAGCTCCGTTAGCAGGGTATACATACTGGACCAATAATCATTAACATGGTTATAATTAGAGAAAGATCAGAAAAAGCATGCTAGTGGTAGAGCTTCATTCAGTCCTCTTGGTATGATCACATCCAATTTCTTGATCCATCTGGTCTCACATCTGAGTAAAGCCTTATGTCTATCCCCTCCTCTGATCCTCATTGGTATGTGGTCAATCATTCGATACCGTAGGCTGGCTAAAGAATGCTTCATAGTGGCAAAGTGGCGTGCCACTGGTTGATCACTGGTTCCTTTTGTTAAGGCCGCTCTGATCGCTGATCTGTGTGCCGTCATTCTTTCCTTAAATTTCCTCATTGTTTTACCAATGTAACTTGAGCCACATGGGCAGATTATTTGGTAGATCACATATGTCGATTCACATGTTAAATGATGTTGAATACGGATTTTGTAGCCCAAGTGTGGATGACAAAAGGTATCACCAGTGATAAGGTGTTGACACGTCGTACATGTACAGCGGAAGCAGCCCATCTTGCGTGTTGGTAAAAAGCTGATACTAGACGGTTTCGTTTTATCGGAGATATCCGTTTTGACCAAGATATCTCTGAGGTTTCTAGAGCGCTGATAGCAGGGCATGATGTCAGTGTCCTGCAAATTGAGTTTCCTGTCTGTTTGGATAAGATTCCAATGTTTTTTGGTCACTTTATTCGCCTCTTCTGAGGCAATATTAAAGACACTCTTCCATGGGAATTTAGATCTTGATATGTCTGGGGTCTTCTTCTGTAAAAGTTGGCTTCCCTCCATTGATAACACCTTGGACTTGGTGATGCTGAGAGATTTAGGGTCGTAACCTCTCAAAATGAAACGATGGATCAGCTCATCCATTTGGGCTGCTGCTATAGAAGCATCTGTCTTAATTCTATGAATCCTGATCATTTGTGAGTAAGGAAGACCTCGTTTTAACCCTTTAGGGTGGCAGCTCATGTTATGGAGAAATGTATTGCGGTCTGTTGATTTTGTAAAGACCGTGGTGTTGACATGTGAGTCAATGATGGATATCTTGACGTCCAAGAAGTCAATGGTGTTCTGACAAACAAATTCTGAAGAGCAGCACGTTCTGATTTGGATAAATTATGTTTATAGGTCTTGTTCATTGTAGAAAGATGTTCTGTTTCCTGATCCAATAAACGTATATAGGTCCTAATGCTGGCATTGTTTGATAATGGATCAAAGACAGACGGTTGTTTGAATTGTAGTAGTTTTTTCGGAATGGTGCTACTGGTTACAGTGGGATTGTCTATGAAAAATTCTTTGTATTTTAATTTGCGATGCAACTGGTTTTTCGCTACCTGCCATTTTAGGTCATCAAATGGAGCTGATGGTATAAAAGATAGTCCCTTGGATAAGACTCTCTGTTCGCTGGATGATAATTCATAGTGTGATAGATTCATAATTACTTCCGCTTGCTTTTTGCGGGTTGCTTCTTTGTACGCGTGGTGCCGCTTGTACTGGCCTCCTCGACGGGTTGTTTTTCTTTGCGTGTTACTGCCGTGCGTGTGATGACCCCTAAAGGGATGGTACCCTTGCGGTGACTGGAGGGTTGTTCTTGGTCACTGTTGGTGCTTTGTCCCTCATTTGAAGTTTCCGTGTCTAGGTCAGTCCTTGGATATCGGTGACGCCTGAAGAATGGCCTTCTCCTGTTTTCCTGTGGATTATTGCCCGATAAGCACCTGTATACCTGGTGGTTTTCGTAATCCTGATCCACTTTATCAAATTTAGCCTTTTTGAATTTGATCAAGTCACGCTTATATGTTGCCAGTTGGTTCTCTAATTGAACTAACCAATCATTCTCTGTGTCCAATGTCAAGGTAGGTAGATGTATGGTTTCAAACTTATTGATTTTCTCCTTCGTTTTGTCTACCTCCAATTTAGCCTGCTCAATAATTAATAGCATCAGGTCTGCTGAGCATTTATTGAGTATTGAAACCCATTTGCGACAAAATTATGGATTAAATCTGCCAATGGTTGGGCAGTTGCGCACTCTGAGACCCCTAGGGATCTTCTTTGCTCTGAAGTAGTCGCTTATTGTTATAGCATGATATGTGAAATCTATCTCTTTCTTTTTCATGCGGAGTAGATCTCTGTACACACTTTCTGGGGTTAATGCCTCAGCTTGAGCTAGCAATTGCTCTTTGTGCAAGATTGCTTCAGTATCTGTTTCTGAGTAGCTAAAGTATTCCTGTAAGGGAATCAATGCCGGATTACACAAATCCTCCTCATCTTGTTGTAAAGTGTCCATAATGTAATGGAGAGGTTAAATACACCAGGGGTGTTGAATCACCAAATGCTCGTGAATATGTTAAAAACCAATTATTGTGTGGACACAATAATACACAATGATTTCCTGGATCCAGGTGGTTTAACTGGAATATTAAACACCGTTGGTTGCCATGACCTGCTGGAATTCTTGTGGTGTAAGAATGCAGCTGATATAGCTTGTGGTGGGTCCGGCACTCCAATAACTAAGAACAATGTGTCCCTGGTGCCTTCACTGTCCACACGGGTAGATACAATAAAGCGCTGTGCGGCACTCAGGTTTGAAGGAATAGTCACCACACTCTGCCTTTCTTCAACGTTTCAATTTTTACTCAAAAAATTGTCATCAGGAAGCAAACAATAAAAGAAAACACTCACCTTATATCCCCCACCATTGTGCTCGTGTGTCACGCCCGCCCGGCGAGGTCCGTCCGGCGCCTGCGGCGCTGTATGATGACGTCATCGCGTATTGCGTGATGCACGTCCAAGTGAACCCATCACCATGGCAACCCGGTGACACTCTCCTGTATGCGCATAAACAATACCATTTCATCCAACATCATTCTGTACAAAAGATTCATAGATGATCTCTTGATCATCTGGAGAGGACCATCAAAGCTATTACAGAATACGCTGGACACGCATAATGCATCAAGTAGTCCTGTGAAACTTACTTATAAAATGGATCAGAACACCATTGACTTCTTGGACGTCAAGATATCCATCATTGACTCACATGTCAACACCACGGTCTTTACAAAATCAACAGACCGCAATACATTTCTCCATAACATGAGCTGCCACCCTAAAGGGTTAAAACGAGGTCTTCCTTACTCACAAATGATCAGGATTCATAGAATTAACACAGATGCTTCTATAGCAGCAGCCCAAATGGATGAGCTGATCCATCGTTTCACAAGAGGCGAATAAAGTGACCAAAAAACATTGGAATCTTATCCAAACAGACAAGAAACTCAATTTGCAGGACACTGACATCATGCCCTGCTATCAGCGCTCTAGAAACCTCAGAGATATCTTGGTTAAAACGGATATCTCCGATAAAACGAAACCGTCTAGTATCAGCTTTTTACCAACACGCAAGATGGGCTGCTTCCGCTGTACATGTACGACGTGTCAACACCATATCACTGGTGATACCTTTTGTCATCCACACTTGGGCTACAAAATCCGTATTCAACATCATTTAACATGTGAATCGACATATGTGATCTACCAAATAAACTGCCCATGTGGCTCAAGTTACATTGGTAAAACAATGAGGAAATTTAAGGAAAGAATGACGGCACACAGATCAGCGATCAGAGCGGCCCTAATAAAAGGAACCAGTGATCAACCAGTGGCACGCCACTTTGCCACTATGAAGCATTCTTTAGCCAGCCTACAGTATCGAATGATTGACCACATACCAATGAGGATCAGAGGAGGGGATAGACATAAGGCTTTACTCAGATGTGAGACCAGATGGATCAAGAAACTGGATGTGATCATACCAAGAGGACTGAATGAAGCTCTACCACTAGCATGCTTTTTCTGATCTTTCTCTAATTATAACCATGTTAATGATTATTGGTCCAGTATGTATACCCTGCTAACTGAGCTATTTAAGTGTGTGTTTCTCTCTCTATATCTAGCCATATTTATAGTGTACACATTTTACATTTTATTACATATTAACAATACTCCTGATCTCTCCTGATTCTTTTTCATTAAGGATCACTAAGGGGGAGTCATTAACATATTGATATTGAGCCAATTAGAGCCCGTACCTGTGATTGGACAGTCCCTTATACAGTGTATCCATTATCCAGGAGTAGACCTCCAGCAATCTGCAATTGAGCATTGTTAGCTCTACTATCCCTATCAGTGACATGGGCGATGAACGTTATTATCTGTTCATTTCGCACAGTGATGCCGGGCTTTATGACTACTAACATATCTCCTTCCTCTCACACTCCTTTTTCTTCCAGCTCATAATCATGTTCTTGTTGTTATGTCTTTTAGTGTTTTTTACTGTATTTAACATGCTGGTATTAGCATTTGGTATTGTTTATGCGCATACAGGAGAGTGTCACCGGGTTGTCATGGTGATGGGTTCACTTGGACGTGCATCACGCAATACGCGATGACGTCATCATACAGCGCCGCAGGCGCCGGACGGACCTCGCCGGGCGGGCGTGACACACGAGCACAATGGTGGGGGATATAAGGTGAGTGTTTTCTTTTATTGTTTGCTTCCTGATGACAATTTTTTTGAGTAAAAATTGAAACGTTGAAGAAAGGCAGAGTGTGGTGACTATTCCTTCAAACCTGAGTGTCGCACAGCGCTTTATTGTATCTACCCGTGTGGACAGTGAAGGCACCAGGGACACATTGTTCTTAGTTATTGGCGTGCCGGACCCACCACAAGCTATATATATATATATATATATATATATATATATATATATGGCCTTGCTGAAATGGGTGTGGTTTTGCTTAAAGGGGCATGGCATTCCAGGAATAGACTACCTTATACCTCAGTTTTTCAACCTGCATGCCCAGACGTTGACCACCACAGGAATGAAAGTAATCCTGATTCACACCCCTTACATTATTTGTCATTTTTCCTCCTTATAGTAATGCCCAGTATACATTATACCACATACTGCAATGGCCCTTAGACATTATGCCACACACAATAATGCCCATTACACAATATGCCACACCGTAATACCCCTGACACATTATGCCACACACCGTAATGCCTGTGACACATTATGCCACGCATCGCAATGCCCCATTATACATTATGCTACACACTGCAATGCCCCTGAGACATTATACCACAATGCTCGTGATACAGTATACCACACACCGTAATGCCCCTGACACATTATGCCACACACCGTAATGACTGTGACACATTATGCCACGCATCGCAATGTCTGTTATCCATTATGCCACACACAATGCCTTTGATACAGTACACCACACACTGTCATGCCTGTGACACATTATGACACACACTGCAATGCCCGTTATACATTATGCCACACACTGCAATGCCCCTGAGACATTATACCACATACCACAATGCCCTTGATATAGTATACCACACACCGCAATGTTCGTGACACATTATGACACACACCGCAATGTCCGTGGCACATTATGACACACACCGCAATGTCCGTGATACATTATGCCACACACTGCAATGTCCATGATACATTATGCCACACACCAAAATGTCTGTGATACATTATACCACACACCGCAATGTCCGTGACACATTATGACACACACCGCAATGTGCGTGACACATTATGCCACACACCACAATGTCCGTGATACATTATGCCACATACCGCAATGTCCGTGACACATTATGACACACACCGCAATGTCCATGACACATTATGACACACACCGCAATGTCCGTGATACATTATGACACACCGCAATGTCCATGATACATTATGCCACACACCGCAATGTCCGTGACACATTATGACACACTGCAATGTCTGTGATACATTATGCCACACACCGCAATGTCCGTGACACATTATGACACACTGCAACGTCTGTGATACATTATGCCACACACCGCAATGTCCGTGATACATTATGCCACACCGTAATACCCATTACACATTAAGTCCTACAGTAAGGCTTCTAATTACTTTTAAATTACCTGCTCGTTGCCAGGGGTTTCATGCTCTAAGTTCCATGCACGGTGCCAGGGGTTTTCATGCTCAGTTTGCTCACCACCGGGATCCCAGCAGCCGGCATATCATACCCAACCTGTTGAAATGGTGTGGAAACTCCACCGACGGCCCTATACTCGCCCCTCTCCTTGCGGCCCCATTTCACCATGGAATCATGGATTTTTGGGTACAGCCCTGTGGACTGCAAACTTATGCCCAGATTTATCAGGGATCCGGTCTCTAGGTCGACAGTAACTAGGTCGACCACTATGGTCGACAGTAACTAGGCTGACAGGGTTTCTAGGTCGACAGGGTCTCTAAGTCCACATGTTCTAGGTCGACAAGTCAAAAGGTCGACATGATTTCTTCACGGTTTTTTTCTTTTTTTGAACCTTTTTCATACTTAACGATCCACGTGGACTGAGGCACCTTGCCTGAATCGCTCGCCATGCAAGGAGACACGGTGCACTAATTGGGGTTCCCGGTCACTCTACGAAGAAAACGAAACACAAAAACCCCATTAAAAACTCATGTCGAACTTTTGACCTGTCGACCTAGACCCTGTCGACCTAAAGACCCTGTCGACCTAGACACCCTGTCGACCTAGTTACTGTCGACCAATAGTGGTCGACCTAGACACTGTCGACCTAGTTACTATCTACCTTCTATACCACACACAATTTATCAAGCCTTTGAGAGTGATAAATAACATGGTAATAAAGTACCAACCAACCAGCTCCTAACTGTCATTTTTCAAACACAGCCTGTAACATGGCAGTTAGGAGTTGATTGGTTGGTACTTTATCACCGTGCTATTTATCACTCTGCAATGCTTAATAAATGGGCCCCAAAATGTCATAAGTCCGGCTAAATTGACCCCTTAGATTGTAGTGCATTGCCCAGGGTTCCCAGACCTTACAAAATGGTTTAGCATTATTACTAATGATGCATGTCATATGGTCTGTCTGATCAATACTAAAGGTGGTATCCTATTAGCAGCGGTAAACTAGTAGGATCGCTGGAGGCTATCCTGTTAGCCCCTATGGCAACTCCCCAATAAGCAGCAACTGGAGAAGCGATAACACATGGGATCAGGGACTTATCCTCAATCCGATTCATACAATCATGGGTCCAATTTTGGCCGTTAAAAACGGCCTACTATAATTGGATACCGTGATAATGACCATCCGTCGCTTTGGGGCTATTTTTCATTAAATATTTGCGGCTTATTCCACGAAAACACATGTTTTCATCAGGTAACTACAAATATTTAGTATCACCGCTATGTATGAAGGAGAGATCACAGTAGATATCTCTGATATCTGCTGTGGCCCATTGGCGTATCTATAATGGACAAGGGCAGACTGGGGCCTCTTTCCAGCCCTGGCATACGTGCGCGCAATGACAAAGGGACACTGCAAATGGGGGCATGCCGCGGGTCAGGGGGTGTAGACTCACGGCACGCCCCCATGTTGATTAGCAACGGGGCACTACGGGCGGCGGCAGCCAGGGACAAACAAGAGAACCGGGAGCTGCGTTGCGTGCTGCCTTCCTGGCTGTCTGTGGACCGGACAGGCCCACCTGCCCATCGGATGGGCAGTCCAGCCCTAATAATGGGCGCAGTGTGGGCGGTACACACGGGCCCTGGGGTCCAACGGGGACCACACCACACACCGTGTATCCATTTTCTATTAATACATCCCCTCTGGAGTCCCCCGCTGCAGAAACCACTGGTAAAATGCCGCAGCTGCCATTTTCCCGGCATTTCATGCATGTGCACTAGACTCTGGGACAGTGCTAGGGTCTTCAGTGACCCTGGTGCCAAGAGTCTATTGCTCTGCCGTCTAGAGAGGTCCCTGCTGCGGCCTCTCCATTTCCAACATCAGCCACAGCCCCCACAGGTTTCTATTGGGAAGGCGATACTATCAGAGTTACCAAGACAAGCTTTGCCCCCGCAGATACGGGCTATACTTCGCAAACTCTGCTAGCAAAAGATTCCGGAGGAAACTCAACCAGCATGCATGAGCAGTAGACCGTGCATGAGCAGAAGTCCTGCACTGAAATTAACACATTCGGAGCCCCTGTTACTGCATGTGCTACATCATACATGCCAGCGGTGTAATCGCATTCTACAATGCATCCTAGAGTGCAATTTTGAGTGCTAATATCACATCCAGATCCAGTGTGATTGATAAATAGGCTCCTAAGCAGATTAGCATTGCTGGACTCTCTGTATGTGTATGTGACTAGTGTCCAGGAGACAGACAGGGGACGCTGCTCATTTATAACACGATTGGAACATCCAGGGAGATTCTTATGCATGTCTCTTGGATGCCAGGCATGTGAATGCATCATGCAGCTGCAACCAGCCAGTGGCACTGAGCAGTAGAAATATACAGGTCCATAGGGCAGTTGCTCCCCCAGCCTGGCCCGCCACTACCAGGCTCCCTCCCTGAGTAGCCTGTTACAGCAACACTATGCTTTTCAAAGTTCACATCTTACCTGTCTGGCAGGTATTTCAAGGTGTATCCCCTCTTCACTAACTTTGAAAATACCCCCTTAAAAGTGCCTAGTTTTGTTTGTTGTTGGTGAATGGACCAGAAAATGCACACCTTGACCCAGTCATGAAAATGAAAGGATTTTGAAATTGTCTTTATTGTATGTGTTCTTTTAATTTGTTTGAAGGTCTTGAAGTGTAATTTGTTTGAGTTGAAGAGTGCTTTCCCACAGAAACATAACTGTGAACAGCACGATTGTGTCCCATTAATGTAAATAATCTGCTTAAGTGTAAAACTAGGCTCACTCATACACCCCTTGAGCTATTTATAAGGAATTTCCTCAATCCACCCAACTCCAACAATCTGCAGTCCTGTTGGCCTCTAAAGGGGGGTACTCACGGAGCGATATTCTAAGCAATCTGACTAGATTGCTTAGAATTTGAGCATTATCGCTCCGTGTGTACCCCCTGCTGTCGCTGGTGCTAGATTGGCCTGCATGCATGCCAATCTAGAGGGTCGCTCACTTCACCCGCTGGGTGAAGTGAGCGGCTCCCCCCGCGCGCTCAGCACACATCGCGCTGTGCTGAGCGGCGGGAGAGATGTGTGCTGAGCGGTTCGCTCAGCACACATCTCTCCCGCATCGGCCCGTCTATATGGGCCTTAACTTCATATCCCTCCCCTTATTAGGGGCACGAATAAAATACAGAAACAGGATATCACAAAAGAGTTTTTATAAATTACCCTCAAAGACGAAGACTCAATAATGACTTACAAATGGCTATTGTAAATCCATCTTCCTATGTATTTATATATACAGATCTGTCAATGTCTGTTACCACATCTTTTTAAAATGTTCCCTTAAAAACCCAGTACAGGTTAGAGTACATATTCAGCTGCTGTTGCATATAATACATTACTGCATGCAGCACAAGTTCCTGTATAGCATAAATCTTCTACACGTGTGAGGTGACAACTCTAGTGGATGTGACTGAATTGTTCATCTTTTCAAGCAAGAATGTTGTATCTTTGCAGTATACATGCTCACTGTGCAGCATGGCTGGATTTGCAGTGAGTGGGACATACAGCGCCAGCCTATGTCTCATGTTGCTGCTGGCAGAGGTAACACTGCTCCAGGAAAGGGGTAGAGGGGTATATTATTCTAATCCCACAGTCTCCTCCTCTCACTCCACCCCAGTCACCCCCTCCCCTCCAACAGGTCCGGGGTATAGAGGGAGCTGTGAGAAGCTGACAGTAACAGGGGGAGAGGGGAAGACTGGAGAAAGTCAGAGAGTGGATGAAAGTAAGGCTGAGGTAGAGAAGTGGGACAGCAATAAAGAGAGAAGTATCTATTAAACAGGAGCAGAGAGAAAGGTGTGATGTAGAGAGGACAGGGCTAACCGAAGGGAGAGGATGCAAAATAAAGAATTGTAAGTAAAAGTGAGAATATAAGATATCGCAGGGGAAGTGAGGAGGAGAAAAGAAAGAGATGGAAGCAGTGTCTGGCAGAGGCAGATACCTTGTCACACTCAGTGATACCGACACTGCCACACAGAGAGGAGAGAGAGTCACAGTTTGATGAGACAGTGACAGAAGATACTGGGCTGCTGACTTGCTTTCTGTGACTAAGGACAAAGCCTGTGTGTTATACCGTGCTGTGTGCACCTGGAGGTGGCTGCTGTAGGCTGCACAGGCTGGAAGAGGCTGCTCGGAGACCGTCAGACAGAGGGGGGCTGCGAGAGTCCCCTCTAATTGTCAGATATCCCTGGAATGTGCGACGGAGAACAGAGACCCCTGTAGAAAGGACAGAGACACCACACGTTACATCGTCACGGGTCCTGACTGTCACCTACATCTACTACAGTCCCATTTACTACTCGGTGCCCAATGGACGGACTGTGTGGAAGAATGCTCAGGACCTTGCTGTTACTTTCCCTCTCTGCATTGTTAGGTGGGATACTCAGCCTAGTAGATGCCAAGGGGACCTACTACTCACCCCCTGCCTCAGGAAGGTTCATTCACAGCTTGTATACCTCTCATCCCCAGGCCTATGGCAAACCCATCAGCAAGCACAGGTAAGTCTCCTGCTGGGTGGAGAGAGCGATACACTTAGTATGCTTTATCTGCAGACAGAGGTACCGTACTTGCTGCGAGGTGTAGTTACACAACCCGGGAGGGTCACCACCTAAAGCCTGCAGTAGCAATTATACACTTTCTGCACATTTGTAGATCTTGATTACTCAAGTCACAAGTGCTGGTATGTATTATTGTAAGATTGCGGATTTATATCACTGAAGCATGTTATTAATTAGTGTAATAACAATATGTAACATCATTATACAGAACTGAAACAACTACCCTTTGACTGGGTGTCCTTGTTCCTACTTGTATCTGGCACTATGCCTGGAATAATGGAGCAAAATTGTATCCATTTCTATTGACAGTGCCCAGCACACAGAATGACTTTCTGATACTACTTCATTACTGCTACAGATGCGATCAGTAAAGAATATATATATATATATATATATATATATATATATAGATATATATAGATATACACACACGCCAACATTTTATTTATATTTATACAGATACAGATAGATAGGTGAGCACACATGTATGTTGTTACTGGTTGTTCAACTGATGTACTTCTCCTTTCCCCTTCCATGTCCCCTTCGTGCTGTCCTCTCCCCTACGTCTTTCTGCTGCAGGAATTACTGTGTGTATGTTGTTGAGAAGAATGTGACCTGCACACAGCAGGATGGCACAGAACCATATATCAAGGCTGAGTACCTGAAGTGCAGCTGGGGCCCCAAATGCCCAGGAACAGTTGTGTAAGTGCAGAAGATCTTACTACCATCAAGCAACTGGCATTGTAATGGTATAAATCTGAAATAATTATATTTAGGGGTCCATCAGAGTTGTGTGCATGTCCATTTTGCAGATGCGTCTGGCATTTTTCAGCATTGCAGTCATACACATCCCAAAACTCTATTTACAGCCAAATAGGCATAAGTGGGTGATAACAGGGCATTTGCGTATTGGCTAACTTGACTGTGTGTGGGGGGTCATGGTAGATGCTAGATTCAAGTGGCCTAAGGTACCTTTTACATCAGGGGGAGGAGGCACGACACAAGGGGGCGTGGGGTCATGGGTGTATAGGTGGAATCGCGGCCTATGCAGATTTCGGATGGGTCTCCTGCACCAGGTATTGGACTGGTACAATTGTGCACTGATAATGATGACTGCTATTTGAGCAAGCAAGATATATATGGGTGCTGCTGCTGCATGAGTGCATATAACTCTCCATACATACGGATATCTGCATTTTATGCATGCAGTGTAACTGCAGCCAGCTGGTGTGCAAACCTGAATCGGACCCATAGCGTTTATTGGACCTTACTCAGTAAAGATTGCAAAATTTGCAAATTGCAATCTGACATTTGTATTGCGCACACATGAGTAATAATAGCGACTTAAAATGCATACACATCGTGATCGCAATGCAAACGCTGTATGACTGACAGGTTGCCGGATCCATGGACCCTCGCATTGACGGGAAGGGAGTCAGACTCCAGTCTTATTATGTTTCTATTTCATTTTAGATACAGAACACTCTTCAGACCCAAGTACAAGGTTGGATACAAGGTAGTGACTGAACTGCAGTGGCGCTGTTGTCCTGGTCTTTCAGGGGATTCCTGCCAAGATGGACCTGCTGTCCATCCTGGTTACTTTCCACCTTACATGGGACCCAAAGCTTCTCTAGGGCAGAAGCTTTTCCCTCCTCCGAAAACTCCCCCTATCCATCCTAAACTGCAAACAGAGACTCTGCCTGACCCTCCTGCATCACCCAAGAAAAGTGGCTACGGTAAGAAAACGTGCCATTCTCATACATATGTTCAAGTTTTAAACCAGAACTTGACAGTTTTTACTAATTATTGCCATTATACAACTAATGAGCTTACTAAGTATTTTTGCTTGGCATTTGCCAGCAATTGTTCAAAATGTACAGTATTTCGTTGTTACCCACTTACGTAATCTGTTCTACATAAATAATTTTTTGTACTCAAATACATTTCTCACTATTGAGCAAAGTAGTGGTTCAACCCTTTTCCTGAAACGCACACAAAAGTGGTTACTCCTCATGACTAGACTGAGGTTACTTGGATTTTCTCCAGTTGAGGAAAACATGAAGGCAAAAGACCACTGAACACAGGACATTAACCTGTTATGATCATAAGACACACTGGTGGGGATGTAGTTATGTGACCGGCGGGATCCCGCTCGCTTAAAAGCCCGACAGTCAGCATGCTGACTGACAATGACTATTCCCACTCATGGGTGTCCACAACACCAATAGAGTGGGAAGAGAACCTGTGGTGGGTGCAGCGAGCCACCGAGCCCGCAAGGGGCTTCGTTGCGCTCACCCCACCCCCGCATGCAATCTAAAGGTCGTGATCCCAGCACTGGTATGGTGACTGGCACGATCGCCGGTCACACGAACCCAAACTATAATGCTCACTCTGTTGTAGATCATGAGGATATCAGAAGCCATGAAGGAGTTCTGTTACCATATAATTACACAATCCCACAGCTGACTTCTAATAGTCATTAGAAACTAAAGTAGGGGATTACATTATTTAGTTCATTACAGTATTATATAATAATAATAATAATAATAATTCACACCATTGACAGCCACATGTTAGTTAATATTTAGTCATTAATGTTACAAATACATATATATATATACACAATTAAACTGTCATAAACACATAGAGAAGAGGATAATACCTATAAGAATGCACACATACTATTGTACTGACTCATGTTTGTTAGTAAAGTAAAAAAAGCAAGCAACTGGGACAAACCATGTGTACTGCAGGTGGGGCAGATATAACATGTGCAGAGAGAGTTAGATTTGGGTGGGGTGTGTTCAAACTGAAATCTAATTTGCAATGTAAAAATAAAGCAGCCAGTATTTACCCTGCACAGAAACAAAATAACCCACCCAAATCTAAGGGGCCCTACTCACTGGTCGACCCGCCGCCGAGCTGCCCGACGGCGGATACGGCCGACGAGCGACCCGGCGGCGGGGGGGCAGTGACGGGGGGAGTGAAGATTCTTCACTCCCCCCGTCACGCGGCTGCATTGAAGTGCAGGCAAATATGGACGAGATCGTCCATATTGGCCTGCATGCACAGCCGACGGGAGACCAGCGATGAACGAGCGCGGGGCCGCGCATCGTTCATCGCTGGAGTCTCCACACTGAAAGATATGAACGAGTTCTCGTTCATTTATGAACGAGATCGTTCATATCTTTCTGAAAATCGGCCAGTGTGTAGGGCCTATAACTCTCTCTGCAAATGTTATATCTGTCACCCTTGCAGTGCACATGGGGGGTCATTCTGAGTTGATCGCACGTAGCAACTTTTTGCTGCCCGTGCGATCAACTAGACGCTGCCGATGGGGAAGTGTATTTCTGCATAGCAGGGCTGCGATCGCTTGTGCAGCCCTGCTATGCAAAAAAAGATTCCTGTAAAACAAGACCAGGGTAATAGTTACTTACCCTGTGCGATCGATCCAGCGATGCAGGTCCCGGAATGGACGTCAGACATCAGCCCTCCAATCGCCTGGACACGCCTGCGTTGGACTCACCACGCACGGAAAACGGCGAGTATCCGCCCCGGTACGCCTCCCCGCTGTCAATCTTCATGCGATTGCGCTAGCGATCACTTTCTTCTTTCTTTTGGTCGTTGCCCGGCGACGGCTGTGCGCATCGCATGTGTGCACATGTGCGCATCGCGGGTGCCGCGTAGGCACAGTCCTGACCCATTCGCACCGCTGCAACAACCAGCAGTGTGCGAACGGGTCGTAATGACCCCCATGGTTTTGGCCAGTTCCTTACTTTTTGCTTTACTTACAAACATGCATCAGGCCCTATATACAGTACAGAAGAAGAGATTGATCAGGTGTGGGCAGGAGCTTGCACTTTTGGCACGGTTCAGGCTTGCACTTGCTGGGAGGTAATCATTAGTATGCTGTAGGAGATGTAGTTGTATATTTGCACATTCTCAAGGCAGAACATGACATAGATAAGAATATGTTTACAGTGGTATCTTATAAGATCTCTGCAGTTCATTGTATTTCAGCTTTATACTGTCTCATGGTAGTTATGAAGCATGTAATACAGCTCTCGGCATGGGAAGCCAGACAATATTTATCATTTACATTTCAATAGACAGTAGCCTTTACAGCTCTCCTTGTTGTTTTGAATCATATCTGGCAAATGGTGAAGGCAGTCTGTAGAGTTCTCAGGCTAGAGTCACACTCTTAAGCTGGGTACACACTGAGCAATATGTCATCTGATCACATTGAGCAGTGTGTATGCGCGATATGCGTGTACCGTGTCACTAGCAATGTTGTCAGATTTGATTTACTGCACGATATCATTAACGACACCATGTATGCTTATGAAGGAAAGAACAGTAATCGTTCCTTCTTTCATTAACTTCTCTCCGTGTGTACCCAGGTTCCAATATGTCAGCCCGTCAGGCTGACATATCGGCTGGGTACCCATGGCTCCAGTGTGTACCTAGCCTTATACAGTTAACCAATAGTGGTGCAGAGAAGCTGACAAGTCTTTAGCACATTCACCAGACATTTAATAATAATGCTTTCCTAATAATTTTATTATGAACTAGGAAACATGCACTTAATGAAATGGACATAGAACCCTCTAATAGCTTTATGATCGGATAAAGGGGGTCATTCCGAGTTGATCGTGGCTGTGCTAAATTTACGATCGTAAACACAGACATGCGGGGGGACGCCCAGCACAGGGCTAGTCCGCCTCGTATGTCAGTGCCGACCCCCCTTCCCCCCGCAGAAGTGCAAAAGCATCGCACTGGCCGGGAGAACCTCTTTGCTGCCCCTGGTCGCAGCAGCTGCATGTGACATCACGCAGCCGCTGCGGCCCGCCCCCGCACGGACCGGCCACGCCTACGTTGGCCGGACCGCGCCCCCAAAATGGCGGACAAACGGCAGACAAACGCCGCCGTGCCGCCCCCTCCTGCCCAGCGACCGCCTCTGCCTGTCAATCAGGCAGAGGCGATCGCTAGGGAATGACGGCCTACGGCCGTCCGGCATGCGCTGGTACACTGCGGCGCCGGCGTATGCGCAGTTCTGACCCGATTGCTGCGCTGCGATAAACTGCAGTGAGCGATCGGGTCAGAATGACCTCCAAAGTCATTACCCAGTTATCTAAAACACCAATGACGTAGACTGATGCAACTACACTGATATAATATCTTTCCTGTATCAAAGTATGAATGTCTTATTTCTGTTCCTGTGTCTTCATTTATACTGAATAAAAAGGATGTTGTCAAAAGGTCGACAATGACAATGTCGACATTGTCAGAATATCGATAGGTCGACATTCTCAGCATGACAGTAGTATAGATAAATGAGCAGTATCCTAACCAATAACACAAATGCTCACAAAAACCAAGGTACTCAATTAAATAGATTAAGGTTTAATTTATGAGTATGTCCTCATTAAAACAACTATGGGGGTCATTCCGAGTTGATCGCTCGCTAGCTGTTTTTAGCAGCCGTGCAAACGCTATGCCGCCGCCCACTGGGAGTGTATTTTAGCTTAGCAGAAGTGCGAACGAAAGGATCGCAGAGCGACTACAAAATAATTTTGTACAGTTTCAGAGTAGCTTCAGACCTACTTAGCGCTTGCGATCACTTCAGACTGTTCAGTTCCTGTTTTGACGTCATGAACACGCCCTGCATTCTCCCAGCCACGTCTGCGTTTTTCCTGGCACGCCTGCGTTTTTCTGAACACTCCCTGAAAACGGTCACCCAGAAACGCCCACTTCCTGTCAATCACTCTGCGGCCAGCAGTGCGACTGAAAAGCTTCGCTAGACCTTGTGTGAAACTACATCGGCCGTTGTGAAAGTACGTCGCGCGTGCGCATTGCGCTGCATGCACAGAAGTGCCTTTTTTTGCATCATCGCTGCACAGCGAACATTTTCTGCTAGCGAACAACTTGGAATGACACCCAATACGTTTTCCATTGCACAAATTATGAATGGGAACCCTTTTTACACTTCAGCAAAAAAACAAAACGCATTTCTGGGTACAGTCTGAGCAGTCTGGTAAAACTAAACTTCACATGCACAAAACTTCCACCTGTAATGTAAAGTCAGGCCCTATAATCTCTCATTCTCCTGATTTAGGGGTCATTCAGATCTGGTCACTGGTGTGTGTTTTCGCACAGCGGGCGATCAGATCCGAACGGCGCATGCATATACACCGCACTGCACCGGCGCATTGTACGGCTGTAACGGGCATCGGTGCACTGCAATGGGATGGTGCAAAGGATCTATTCGCACGGGCGTTCGCAAGGAGATTAACAGGATGAGGCCATCTGTGGGTAGCAACTGAGCGTTTTCAGGGAGTGTCCGGAAAAACACAGGCGGGCTCAAGCGTTTTCAGGGAGGGTGTCTGATGTCAGCTCCAGTCCCGGTCAGCAGGAATCAGTCGCACTGGATAAGTAATTCCTGGGCTGCGCAGAGCTGCACAAAATCAGTTTGAGCAGCTCTGCTACACATGCGATCGCACACCTGCACAGCCAGAATACACTCCCCCTGTAGACGGCGACTATCTGATCGCAGGAATGCAAAAAACGCTGCCCAGCAATCAGATCTGAATGACCCCCAAAATCCCTACAGTATATCAGTCACAAATGATTCATTTCTGTCACAAATTAGGTTAAAGTGAGCAGTATTTTAGGAAATAACCTGAAAATGTATTTACAGTAAATTCCATCTTGAGATAGACAGATCTATGTGCTGGTTATACAATGGCTAATGTCTATCACACATGGGCTCATTTATAAATGACTTTTTTGTATGCAAAAATGCCTCTAAAAGAAACGGATATCTGTCATGGAAAAACAACATACAATTTACATGTATACTGTATAAAAGTTAGTCTAGTCTAACCAAAATATAGTAAAATATTGGCCTGGTTAAAGACTATTAACATAATTATCAACATATCTTTAGACACAAGGTGTTATGTTTACTTGACATTAACTTGGAAGTATTAAATGCACCACAACCCCTCATCTTCAATCACAGTCAAAATACAGTACTCAAAGTAGAGATATGTGTACACACTAAAAATACAGAATCAGCAGCAAATTGCAGTTTGTATAAGCCCAAAAATATAGACTGGCATTGCTGTGATATTGCCAGGGATAGCTGGTAAACCCAGTCTGAGAGGGAAGTATCTGAAAGTATAAACTGTGATTGTCTTGCAGTACTTAAGGTGTGTACACACGGTACAATATTTCTTTCGATTTTGACTACATAGTCAAAATCGTAAGGAAATATGTGCATATCGCACCGTCTGTATAGTCCTTGCGATGCTGATGCGTGGTCCCGCTGGATCGGCATTGCAAGGAAAAATAGACAGGCAGCCCAACATTGACTATATCGGCCGGCCCCGTCGAATAGTCAATGTCGGGCTGTAGGGCGCATCGCGCCATGTGTACACAGCCTAAAAATGCGCTGTATGGTCAGGTGCAATCATGCCAAATACACATATTTACTGCACTATAGTGCTAACACATATGCTATTTCCTTCCTACAGGAAGAAAACTGTCACCCATGTTTGGAGAGCGTTTAGACCGCATGGAAGAAGAGGTCAGACGGCTATCTCAGTCTTATGACAGCTTGCAGGGTGTGGTAAGCGGTCTGGGAGACTCTGTGCGCCTTGCAATCCAGGAGGACACCAGCAAGATGATTGGTTCATTAGTGAGCGGTCCTGGTTCTTCTTCACAGTCCTCTGTGGGATTTGGCATAATTCCTGATGCTTTGGCAGAGGCTCCACACGTTACTGGGGACTTGTCTGGGAAAGTGGCTGAGGTTAGTGAGATCCTACGGTCAAAAACAGAGCTTCTAGAGGAAGTAAATGGGATGGTGATGGGCCATGAAGCACAGCTCCAACACTTATTAGAGGCTGCAAGACCTTCTCCACTTACCTCCACTGAAATCCTAGAGCAGTATTTAGAGGGAAAGCTTGCTGAGTCTCATGCAAAACTGCTTGATGGAATAGAGGCACGACTACAGAAAATCCAAGGGAATTGTGATGTCAAAGTTCAGGCAGTACAGAAGCAATGCCAAGATGTTGAGCAGACAGCAAGTCAAAGAATGCAGCAGGAAATGGATGGACGTGAAGTCACAATGCGGAGGGAAATGTCCATGTTAGGTGCCAAAGTGCTGGGACTAAGTGCACCTGAGGGCTGCTGTGGGCGCCTGGAGGACCTCAGCAGACGTGTAGAGGAACTAGAACGTAGTATGCGTCAGCTAACTGAGGAGCACCACACCCTAAGCCAAAGGGTGGAAGTAGAACTGACCCGGCTTGTTTTGGAACCTCAGTTTGGAGTGAGATTGGATGAAGTGGAGGGCAGACTAAACCTCACTGAGGAAGGTGTTAGAAGATGTTGCCAGGATGGAGGAGAAACAGGCCACTTGTTAGCCGAGCTGGATGGGGTAAGAGCCTCTGTGGATGACAAGGTTAGAGTCTTGGAAGAGAGGCTGTTAACAGCTGTTGGAGAGCTCACCAATGCCTCAGCTCCACTGGCTCTGGATGGAGCAGTGATGCCACTGTTGGATGCACATTTGTCTGTGATACGAAGGGAGGGCCTTGAGAACTTGGAAGGCATGCAGGGCCGACTTGCTGCTGTAGAGGAGTTGTGTGCTGCTGGATGTTCCGCACCTGGTGGAGAAACTCTAATAGAGTTTCACACTGAGCTCTCAAAGTGTCAAACGCAGAACCAAGATGTTCAAAAACAACTAGGGCACCTTAACAATAGCATTTTGGGCATTAAGAAGCAAATTGAAAGGCAGAAGGAGGAAGCACTGCAAGGCGAGATTACTCTACTTCAAGTTAACCTGAGGAGCGTTGGACGTTCTGTTCATGGTTTGGAAGAATCTGTAAGTAGGTTTGCTGATACAGTGCTCCAAGTCAACTCGACTGCAGAGGAGCGTGGGAGTCGGCTTTCTGAGGAATTGGTCTCTGTTCAAGGCCAGGTAGATGGACAGCGTTCTGAAATCCGCTCCAGCCGAGCACACCTACTAGGCTTGCGTGGGGAAATGGAAAGGATGAAAGCACGTCTCACAGGACAAATGGGAAGTTGTCAAATTTTGTCTCGTGAACTTCAAAGAGAGATGACTGGGTTTGAGCATAGGGTAGCCCAGATGGAAGGGACTTGTGGGACTCAGGAAACA
The DNA here is from genome assembly GCF_028390025.1 of Pseudophryne corroboree. Taxonomy (NCBI): domain Eukaryota; kingdom Metazoa; phylum Chordata; class Amphibia; order Anura; family Myobatrachidae; genus Pseudophryne; species Pseudophryne corroboree. The sequence continues at coordinate 427,941,136 of NC_086446.1, read as the reverse complement.
AGTTTAATTGGCTACCTGGAGCAAGTCAACAGTACACTAGCTTCCCATGAGTATGGTCTAGAAACTCTTAGACATGAGCTAAGTAGAATCAACCAACAGGCACCAAGCTTGGCACTACCCCCTACCACGCAAGACACTCCTGAAGGAAAATAACTAGTGAATGGAAGTATAAATGAACAGTGGGTATCCCTAATTATAAGCTGGAAAACAAAATGCCCAAGTGGCAATACAGGAGTGGACCTAATAAGAAACACTTTAGTCCTTTGATTTGGGGCAGCTAAGTCACTTTGGGAGGATACATTTGCAATGTCACCTTGTCAGTGTGAGATAATGTGACAATCCCGGATTGAATATGGTGCTAGGGCATTATGAATATACAAAAGACTGGATTTACCTTATGTGATATCTCTTCCTGTATGTTACCTGTATGTGTGGTTAACATCGATCTCATCTCTGTACCTATCTGAAGCTAGCCTTACTCATTATTATGCACTATTAATCCCCAGTTTATGTGATATTGTGACTAGTGAGAGGACCTGTGTGTAATGCAAACAAACAACACAAATGCTAGATGTGAAATTGCAAGACAGAATTAGCTGTACATGGTTAACTTTCGAAGCCAAAATGTCCCTTATTTCCTCATATCTACAGATATATATGTGACTAGCGAGGCTTGTACTGGCACTATCAGTGTGCATGCCTAATACATTTCACCTGAGTAGCAGCAATGACACCTGTAATAAAAAAATAATTACTAACCAACCGATAGTACAACAAACGACTACCCACATTTGATCAGATTTACCTACACTTATACTGTAGGATGCAGTCATATTACATATTTATAAAGGCTACCATATATCTGTTCTCTGATGTAGGTGGGATTTTTGCACACACTGATCGTCATCATACAGCGTGTGTCCCGCTGCATTGATCCATTGTACACACACTCCTCCTACTGGATGTTTTAGGAGCTACATGTCCATGTTAACACTTTCATTACAGCAACTGTTTAAATTCTTTTTTTCTATTAAACCCCCCCCCCCCCCCCCCCCACTAAATTTAAAGAGCAAACTACTTTATATACGAAATCTAAATATAACATTTGCAAATATATAGAGGAGCATGTTTTTCAGGCAATGCATATGACAGCATATTGGATTACTGCTTTCTAGTATGTCAAATACAGTACCAATAGGTTCCAGATGTCAATTACACTAGTGCTGGATATATAATTGTGTTTTAAACCTCATACCACTAGCGCTAATTCTGTGCATTTTTAACACAAGTTAAATTAATGTAAACAGGGATGACAGTATAAACCTTTGTGTCTGGTGCAGTGTCAGACTGCGGCATGAAGGGCCCACTGGGGGAATGCTGTGGTAGGGGCCTGTGCACATAGGTGTGGCCAGTATCCAGAAGGGGTATGGCTAGCTACCACAGAGGCTTTATACTGCACAGGACTATGGTGCATTTTCTACAGCATATTGCTGTTGTTAACCATTAGGGAGTATATGGTCTGGGCCCCTTTATAAATATATATAGTAAATACTGCTAGTACATTCATGATAATGTGCCAGAGTAATAACAGCAATACACTCTAGAAAGTAGACCATAGTCCTGTGCAGTATAATGTAACATAAATATAATGTATATTTCCAGTGCACAGTCTGGAGTTTGATCACTAGAGGAGGAGGTGGGCCCACAGGCCGCAGGGCCCACCGGGGTTTTTCCCTGTAGGGCAGTCTGACCCTAGTCTTGTGACATACCCACTACTGCTGTTACAAGCATTTGTATCACTGCAGATGTGCTACGTTATGTTTGTCAGAACTTATGTTTGCCATAGATAAATGCTTTGTGGGACTCCAATGTGGTAGCACATATACCTGTCAAAAATGAGTGCAGTCTCTTAATTCTACATACACTGAATATCACAATCACCTGTTTCAAAGGCACAGTAACTATTCTGGACAGTTGTATATGATTAAATAAATCACATATCTTAATTTACTGACTAAATGGACCTTTCATCGTACAACTGATGTATTGCTGTTAGTAAAGTGGCAAAATCTTTAAATTTAGGTCCCTCCCTTCCCTTTTTACTTAGTACTCAGTGGCGGCTGTGGAGTGGGGAGAGAGGAGGGGGGGGGGGGGGGGGGGGTGAGGGGGTATTGGGTAGGGGTTAGTACCAGCATCTATATTTACATTTTGTCCATGTCGACATTTTCCAGGTGCCAACATTTATAATGTTGACATTTTCACCATGTTGACATTCAGTGACTGTCGGCTACATGACTGTATATCATCTCACCATGGACTGCTCAGTTATAAAGTATTGGTGTATGGAGCAATTATCAGGAGTTTTACCATTTACCACTGCTGGAACACAAGTGTGATATTTATGTACATTCTTGTACAGGTTGAGTATACCTTATCCAAAATGCTCGGGACCAGAGGTATTTTGGATATTGGATTTTTCCGTATTTTGGAATAATTGCATACCATAATGAGATATCATGGTGATGGGACCTAAATCTAAGCACAGAATACATTTATGTTTTATATACTCCTTATACACACAGCCTGAAGGTAATTTTAGCCAATATTTTTTATAAGTTTGTGCATTAAACAAAGTGTGTCTACTTTCACACAATTCATTTATGTTTCATATACACCTTATGCACAGCCTGAAGGTCAGTTAATACAATATTTTAATAACTTTGTGTAATAAACAAATTTTGTGTACATTGAACCACCAAAAAAACAAAGGTTTCATTATTTCACACTCACTCAAAAAAGTCTGTATTTCGGATTATTCCGTATTTTGGAATATTTGGATGAGGGATACTCAACCTGTATTATGACAGTTTGTTTTTTATTGAAAGTCATCCCAATATAGTGATCGCTCACAATGAACTCAGGGGCAGATGTATTAAGCCTGGAGACAGCCAGTGATAAGTGCAAGGTGATAAACGCACCAGCCAATCGGCTCCTTACTGTTAATTTACATATTGGAGCTGATTGGCTGCTGCGTTTATCACCTTGCACATATTACTGGTTTATCACTTCCTTATGCCTTCTCCAGGTCTGTCCCCAAGATAGGTATTATATCCAGCCTAAGCCTGGATTAAACAACAGCACCGCCACACACATCAGATGGATTAATAGTAGGTTTGCCAGAAAACTCTAGCAGGTAACAAAAGCACCTATAGATCACCCACAACACTTTGTATAAAAATTATAAGTACCACTTGCACTGTGAAGTATCACAGTCGGGATCAAGTGCTAAAATCACTCACTTAACCTATGTGATTTTATTATCTCCTTGTCTAGATTGTCTTTCAGTGTCAATGACAAAGTTAATGCTCACCAGGAACATAGGAGGTCATTCCGAGTTGTTCGCTCGCAAGGCGATTTTAGCAGAGTTGCTCACGCTAAGCCGCCGCCTACTGGGAGTGAATCTTAGCATCTTAAAATTGCGAACGATGTATTCGCAATATTGCGATTACACACCTCGTAGCAGTTTCTGAGTAGCTTCAGACTTACTCGGCATCTGCGATCAGTTCAGTGCTTGTCGTTCCTGGTTTGACGTCACAAACACTCCCAGCGTTCGCCCAGACACTCCACCGTTTCTCCGGCCACTCCTGCGTTTTTTCCGGAAACGGTAGCGTTTTTTCCCACACGCCCATAAAACGGCCTGTTTCCGCCCAGTAACACCCATTTCCTGTCAATCACATTACGATCGCCAGAACGATGAAAAAGCCGTGAGTAAAATTACTAAGTGCATAGCAAATTTACTTGGCGCAGTCGCAGTGCGGACATTGCGCATGCGCATTAAGCGGAAAATCGCTGCGATGCGAAGATTTTTACCGAGCGAACAACTCGGAATGAGGGCCATGCCCTTAACAATCAGAATAAGGGCCTAATTCAGTATGAGTTGTAGATGTGCAAAAAAATGCACACCCACAACTCTTTATGGTGACATGTGGGGGGACGCCCAGCACATGGCATGTCTGCCCCGCATGCTGGCGATGCTCTCACATATTTAGGGTTGCCCTCTACGCAGCGAAGGCAGATGGCTACCTGTCATCTTTTGGGTCACAGCAGCTGCACGTGACGTCACACAGCTGCCGCGGCCCGCAGAACACCGCAACGCCATCGCTGAAACCCCAGTGCAATGCCCCCTCCCGCCCTGTTGCATCTCACTGTGTGTGCACGCGCAGTGTGGCTTCTGCGCGTGCGTACACTGCACAGGGCTTCTGTCTGCGAACGCTGTCAGAGCAGCATTCCATGCTGAATTAGGCCCCAAGTCACTTTTTCTGGTGTTTCCCATAGGCACCTGATCATGTGGTGTAACATTTGCCTCAGTTGGTATACATGCACCACAGGAGTACCTCAGGTTCACACAGCTTAACCCAATTAAATTTACTTCTGAAAAACTATTTAGTGCATAAGCAGAAAATAAAATATGAACAAAGAATATCAATGGGGTCACATAAAACAATTAAGCAAAACTTGCGTAAAAAAAAGTACAGTATATATTTGGAAAAAAGTTGAAAACTTGCAATAATAATAATAATAATCAGGCACCAAACTGGCCTCTTGCTCTGCAGACCAGCGCAAATGGCATTGTGCCATAATGTATCCACATTTAGGTATTGCACCCACATTCCGGTTACATGAGATGTTTTCCTTCTTGTTTGTTTACTTCTACCAGAAATTGTTTTTGTCCTATCAAATGTCATAAACCTTGTTATTGCATCATGACCCTTAATATTCAGTCTTATCTTGTAAGTAAAAGTCCTAAACCCCCATGATTTGAATCATTGTGTTTCAATAAAAACACAGCTGTTTATCCAAATCATCTGTAGAAGATATTTAAAAAAATAAAATAATAATAATAATAAGTATATGCAAGCTTTTCGGAGATTGACCACACTTGCTATTATTACCATCTTTAGCTGGCATTAGCCACTGTAGTCTATAGGCTATATTCTCGCAACGTTTTCTTTAGAGTGAGTGGGCTGCTTGCACAATGCTTACAGTGGCTCACTTGGGTCCGGATCTAAAAGTAAAATAATTGTGTAAGTGATCCACTTCCATTTTTAGCCTTTGCTGGGGCGGTGTCCCGGTGTCTCCCGAATAATAAATAGCCCTGAAAGTACATTCCAAATTGCCAGGAAATGCCAACAGTAAGGAATTATGGGGCAGATGTATTAACCTGGAGAAGACATAAGGAAGTGATAAACCAGTGATATGTGCAAGGTGATAAAGGCTGCAGCCAATCAGATCCTAACTGTTAATTTACATATTGGAGCTGATTGGCTGCTGCCTTTATCACCTTGCACATATCACTGGTTTATCACTTCCTTATGCCTTCCCCAGGTTAATACATCTGCCCCAATACTTTTTAGGGTTGGCCACAATTGTTCATAAATATATTTTCACATTTCTGTATTCCGGGCACCTCATACCTACAATCAGTGCTAGCAGCCATGTTGTTTGCCCAACCAATATCCATGAGCATGCAGCCCATCATAACCTGTAACATCATCATTGAGGCATGAGCCACAAAAGGCTAACTATTGTGTTTTGGTGATTGGTGCATTTTAAATTAAACTGAAGACTTTCAGATCCAATATTCTCATGGGATAGAGACTGAATTTTCATCAATGATATTTGTGTTTGCCAAAAACTGTTTATATCCAAGCAGTACACATGATGACACAGACAGCCTCCTGATATTTTACTCAGCTGATTCCTAAACAGGGGCATGCTTACTAGCACCCTCAATGGCTGCTGACAGGACATAATGGCTCTGGCATTCTCTGGTTGTCAGCAGCTCATAACACCGCTAATATAAACATTTCCTTTATAGTCACATTCCAAGTAGCTGCCTCCACAAATAGTTCATAATCTCAAGGAAGGCAACTAGCTACAACGTGCATTTTCATGGTATTCTTCCTGTGTGTATCTGAGGGGTTGTGGGGATTTTATTAAGATGTATAATATTATTTTTCAGTACAATCTAAAGAAAACAGGAAAATAAGAGACATTTCATACTTTTTTGTATTTTGGTTGTTCTTGGTTCTGATTATTATAAGGTATTATTATTATTATTATTATTATTATTATTATAAGGTTTTATGACTTTTAATTAAAAGATGTTGCTGGATTCGAGTAAGGAGAAAGTCGTTTATTTGTGATGTAATAAAGGTCTCTGACTCCGTGTATAAGTCTTATGTCCATGTGTGCTGTGAATGGATTGCTGAGGGGTGCGGTATATGCCCACGCTGAGACAGGTGGTGCACTATATGTGCAGTTACTGAAGGTCTGTGGATTGGGTAGAAGGAAATGGTACAGGGTGTTTCTGATGTCTTTATTCAGCTGTTGGATAGACATATAAATGGGAATGTGGTATCTAGTCTTTAGGAAATGAGTGCAAGTTCTTCTTCGCCAAGATTGGTTAGTGGATCCCTCCAAAAGGAGAAGTCACTAAACTCCGGAGAGATCAGAGCTGAGACAGAGTGAGATGATGGATGAGGGAACATGAAATTCACCAAGTCACTCAGAGCAGAGTACCTGCAGTGAGAGGGAAATATGATAAATTAGGCATGGAAAGGAAGCTTATATAGACATATTGGTAAAATAAGGTGAGCCTCATATCTAAAAGGTTATTGTCTTAACTGATCATGTATATTATTTTGTGACGTAAAATCATTATTTTGATTAAAGTGGGTGCAGCCTATATATACAGAACATACATATATACAGAGCCGCACTGGCCATCTGGCACTTCTGGAAAATATAGGAAGGGCTGATAGCTTGATGGGCCGGTCTGGTAAAGAGACAGCCAGGGGCTGGCAGAGAGACAGCCAGGGGCTGGCCGAGCAGCTCTGCCTCCCAGGCGCTCTGCTTGGTCGCCTGACAAACAGAAAGATGGGCACATGCTGCTAGGCCACGTCCTGTCAGCCGTAACCATGCCACCTTGTCATGCGTGCACCTATGGCACATGCTAAAATGTTGGGGTTGTTTCGTTCCTGTATATAGATGAACTACATAATAGTCTCTTGCCTTGGAATATGCACATCAACAGACTAAATATACAAAATAAATAGATGGGAATAAAATAGGATAACTTTATGGCTGTGATATTAGACAGCCACCTACTCCCTCCATAGCATAATACTGTACACTCACGAGGATTTAAAGCTTGAGTTCAAGTCCTGCGTCAATTCTCCCCTTGGGTTCACAGTGAAGATCCGTGACTCTGGAACCCCTACTTCCCTGTAGGCTAGGACATCCTGCGATGAGTGGGTAATTGGCACAAGTACAAAAGAGCGGGAAGGAGGGTGTGGTGATTGGAGACAAACAAGGAAATGGCAAGAGGGAAACGGGAGAGAGCATTACTTATGTTTCAGAATATGTTCCCACACATACATTTACACAGTCCTAGCCCTGCTCTCTCATCATATAGTATTTCAGCACCGCCTCTCTATTTGAGTCCCAGTTCTCCATCCTGAATTTATGTATCCTGCCCTGCTCATCATTCATTATTAACACAGAGATAGGTTCAGCCTGGTATTACAAGATACAGTAAGCCTTAAGGAAAAAAAAAGATATTTATTTTACCCTAGTGTCTAAAAATCATTCCTAAGCACATCATTATAGTATACTATTATGCACATATAATGTAAAATGCCTATTCTGTATGCATCTTTGATGGTTTCCTTTAACACACACACACACACACACACACACACACACAGGCTGGATTACGGGCCTCATGGGCCTGGGACTGAAAACGTTCAAGGGTCTATTATGAGAAGTGGAGGAGGTGAGGCCAATGCCATGAAGGCATGTAGACCCCGTACACTATGAGCTCCAATGTCTTCCTAAATATATAAACTTAGCAAAAATTCATCATTTTTTGTGGAAAATAGAAATGCAATTTTAATACTTATGATTTATGGCCGACCGTGTGGCCAGCTGGCGGCTGGTCATCATCATCATACTGTCGCGATGATGGGCCTATTTTTATGTGGAGGCCTGGAGCTGCAGCGCCATCCGCCGCATTGTTAATTTGGCCCTGTCACACATACACACTGTGCTTATATATTTATATTCCTATTTTTTCCATTCCCTTTGTTTTATAGTGTATAACATCTATTGGTGACCTATAACTCATGGAAATATAGAATTTGATGTCACTTGGCCCAGCTAGTCTGCCCTAAACACATGTACATACACACACGTAAACACCAGGGATAATTTTTCAACAGGAGCCAATTAACCTACCAGTATATTTTTGGACTGTGGGAGGAAACTGGAATCCGGGGAGACTATACTAACTCCACACAGTTAGGGCCATGGTGGGGATTGAATCCATGACCTCAGTGCTGTGACGCAGTAATGCTAACCATTACTGCCCTAAAAGTTGAATTGCCTGGCAGAGTATGCTATAGTAATTGTGGTTCAACAACATCAGAGAAGTCATCTGCACTTGATCAAACTAAGTCGTTGTTGATTATATCCTCAATGCATCAATGTGTCCCCTTACATTGGGTCTGTTCCCAAAGGCAGCATGAAAAGGATGGGGGTCTGTAAAGAGCTGGCGGATGTCGGAGAGACAAGCAATCTTAAAGTGCTCTGGTGTCTTCTCTATAACCTCCCTGCAAGAAAGATTTACTGGTTAGTAATTCACGGTGTGCTGAAGTTGGTGCAAAATTAAGGAATGTAATCAAAAGGTCAACACTGTCGACATTCTTTATGACACCAAAATGTCGACAGACATTAGAATGTTGACATGTCAGAATGTTGACATTAGAGTTAGGGTGTGTACACACAGTGAGATCTTTTCTTCCGATTCTGACTATATAGTCAGAATCGGAAGAAAAGATAGTGCAGATCGCAAGGAGACAGTCACCTTGCGATCCCGATTCGATGCCGATGCGCGGCCCCGCGCGGTCGGCATCGGCAGAAAAAATAAGAATTTACTTACCGATAATTCTATTTCTCGTAGTCCGTAGTGGATGCTGGGAACTCCTTAAGGACCATGGGGAATAGCGGCTCCGCAGGAGACTGGGCACAACTAAAGAAAGCTTTAGGACTACCTGGTGTGCACTGGCTCCTCCCCCTATGACCCTCCTCCAAGCCTCAGTTAGGATACTGTGCCCGGACGAGCGTACACAATAAGGAAGGATTTTGAATCCCGGGTAAGACTCATACCAGCCACACCAATCACACCGTACAACTTGTGATATGAAACCCAGTTAACAGCATGATAATAGAGGAGCCTCTGAATAGATGGCTCACAACAATAACCCGTTTTAGTTAACAATAACTATGTACAAGTATTGCAGACAATCCGCACTTGGGATGGGCGCCCAGCATCCACTACGGACTACGAGAAATAGAATTATCGGTAAGTAAATTCTTATTTTCTCTGATGTCCTAGTGGATGCTGGGAACTCCGTAGGGACCATGGGGATTATACCAAAGCTCCCAAACGGGCGGGAGAGTGCGGATGACTCTGCAGCACCGAATGAGAGAACTCCAGGTCCTCCTCAGCCAGGGTATCAAATTCATAGAATTTAGCAAACGTGTTTGCCCCTGACCAAGTAGCTGCTCGGCAAAGTTGTAAAGCCGAGACCCCTCGGGCAGCCGCCCAAGATGAGCCCACCGTCCTCGTGGAATGGGCTTTTATTGATTTAGGCTGCGGTAATCCTACCACAGAATGCGTCAGCTGAATAGTGCTACAAATCCAGCGCGCAATAGACTGCTTAGAAGCAGGAGCACCCAGCTTGTTGGGTGCATGCAGGATAAACAGCGAGTCAGTCTTTCTGACTCTAGCCGTCCTGGAAACATAGATTTTCAGGGCCCGGACTACGTCCAGCAACTTGGAATCCTCCAAGTCCCTAGTAGCCGCAGGCACCACAATAGGTTGGTTCAAGTGAAAAACTGAGACCACCTTCGGGAGAAACTGAGGACGAGTCCTCAATTCTGCCCTATCCATATGGAAAATCAGATAAGGGCTTTTACAAGACAAAGCCGCCAATTCTGAAACTCACCTGGCCGAAGCCAGGACCAACAGCATGACCACTTTCCACGTGAGATATTTTTAAATCCACAGTCTTAAGTGGTTCGAAGCAATGTGATTTCAGGAATTCCAAAACCACATTGAGATCCCAAGGTGCCTCTGGGCACAAAAGGAGGCTGAATATGCAGAACTCCTTTGACAAAAAGTCTGAACTACAGGCAGTGAAGCCCGTTCTTTCTGGAAGAAAATCGACAGAGCCGAAATCTGGACCTTGATGGACCCCAATTTGAGGCCCAACGTCACTCCTGCTTGCAGGAATTGTAGGAATCGACCCAGCTGACATTCCTTCGTCGGGGCCTTCTTGGCCTCACACCACGCAACATATTTTCGCCAAATGCGGTGATAACGTTTTGCGGTGACATCCTTCCTGGCTTTGAGCAGGGTAGGGATGACTTCCTCCGGAATGCCCATTAGGATCCGATGTTCAACCGCCATGCCGTCCAACGCAGCAGCGGTAAGTCTTGGAACAGACAGGATCCCTGCTGCAGCAGGTCTTGTCCGAGCGGCAGAGGCCAAGGGTCCTCTGCAAGCATCTCTTAAAGTTCCGGGTACCCAGCTCTTCGTGGCCAATCCGGAACCACGAGTATAGTTTCCACTCCTCGCTTTCATATGATTCTCAGTACCTTGGGAATGAGAGGCAGAGGAGGAAACACATACACCGACTGGTACACCCACGGTGTCACTAGAGCGTCCCCAGCGATCGCCTGAGGGTCCCTTGACCTGGCGCAATATCTTTTCAACTTTTGTTGAGGCGGGACGCCATCATGTCCACCCGTGGTCATACCCAACGGTTTTTCCGCATTTGGAAAACTTCTGGATGAAGTCCCCATTCTCCCGGGTGTAGGTCGCCCATCGGAGAATCCTTGTGGCTTCTGCCATCGCCATCCTGCTTCTTGTGCCGCCCTATTTGTTTACATGGGCGACCGCCGTGATGTTGTCTGATTGGATCAGTACCGACTGGTTCTGAAGCAGGGGCCTTGCTTGACTTAGGGGATTGTAAAAAGCCCTTAGCTCCCGGATATTAATGTGAGGCGAAATTTCCTTGGAAATTTCTTCCCTGTGTGACTGCACCCCAGCCCCGAAGGCTGGCATCCGTGGTCACCAGGACCCCGTCCTGTATTCCGAATCTGCAGCCCTCTAGTAGATTTGCCCTCTGCAGCCACCACAGCAGCGACACCCTGTTTCTTGCTGACAGGGTTATCCGCTGTTGTATCTGTAGATGGGACCCGGACCATTTGTCCCACAGGCCCCACTGGAACGTCCTTGCGTGGAACCTTCCGAATGGAATTATGCTTCGTACGAAGCTACCATTTTTCCCAGGACTCGTGTGCATTGATGTGCCGACACTTGTCCTGGTTTCAGGATGTCTCTGACTAGAGATGACAACTCCTCGGCTTTTTCCACTGGAAGAAACACTCTTTTCTGGTCTGTGTCCAGAATCATTCCCAGGAACAGAAGACGTGTCGTCGGGACCAGCTGTGACTTTGGAAAATTGAGAATCCAGCCGTGCTGTTGTAGCACTTCCCGAGAGAGTGCTACCCCTATTAGCAACTGTTCTTTGGACCTCGCCTTTATCAGGAGATCGTCCAAATACGGGATAATAAAAACTTCCTTCTTGCGAAGGAGTATCATTTCGATCATTACCTTGGTAAAGACCTTCGGAGCCGTGGGCAACTCCAACGGCAGCATCTGGAACTGATAGTGACAGTCCTATACCACACATCTGAGGTACTCCTGGTGAGGAGGGTAAATGGGGACATGCAGGTACGCATCCTTGATGTCCAGGGAGACCCTGTAATCCCCCTCGTCCAGGCTCGTAATAACCGCCCTGAGCGATTCCATCTTGAACATGAATCTTCTGATATAAAAAATTCAAGCATTTTAATTTTAAGATGGGTCTCACCGAACCGTTCTGTTTCGGTACCACGACCATTGTGGTATAGTAACCCCTTCCTTGCTGAAGGAGGGGCACCTTGACAATCAATTGTTGTGATTATAGTGTTGAATAGTCACCAACACCGCCTCCCTGGCAGAGGGAGGTGCCGGTAAGGCAGATTTTATGAAACGGCGGGGGGGCGAACATCTCGAACTCCAGCCTGTACCCCTGAGAAACTACCTGAAGGACCCAGGGATCCATGTGAGAGAGCCCACTGGGCGCTGAAATTTCTGAGACGGGCCCCCACCGTACCCGGGTCCGCCTAAGCAGCCCCAGCGTCATGCTGTGGGCTTACCGGACGCAGGGGAGGACTTCTGCTCTTGGGAACTAGCTGTTGCTTTTTCCTCTACCTTTGCCTCTCGGCAGAAAGGATGAGCCTCTAGCCCTCTTGCTTTTCTGGGGCCGAAAGGACTGTACTTGATGATACGGTGCTTTCTATTGTTGTGGGGTAACCTGTGGCAAAAAAGTCGATTTCCCAGCAGTAGCTGTGGAAACGAGGTCTGACAGACCATCCCCAAACAGTTTTACCCCCTTATAGGGCAAACTTCCATGTGCCGATTCGAGTCGGCATCGCCTGACCATTGCCGAGTCCATAACCCCCGTCTGGCGGCAATGGACCTAGCGCTTATTTTTGATGCCAGTCGGCAATTATCCCTCTGTGCATCACGCATGTATAAGACCACGTCTTTTATATGCTCTATTGTCAGGAAAATATTGTCCCTATCCTTAGTTATTTTCCGACAGGGAATCTGACCATGCAGCGGGAGCACTGCACATCCATGCCGAAGCAACGGCTGGTCGCAATATAATGCCCTAGTGTGTGACTATATCTTATAGGGTAACCTCCTGCTTTCTATCAGCAGGTTCCTTCAGGACGGCCGTATCCGGAGATGGTAGTGCCACCTTTTCTGATAAGCGTGTAAACGCTGTATCTACCCTATGGGGTGTTTCACCGCGTGACCTATCCTCTGGCGGGAAAGGGTACGCTGCCAATAACCGTTTTGAAATTATCAATTTTTTATCGGGAGAAGACCACGCTTCCTCACACACCTCATTTAATTTCTCAGATGCAGGAAAAACTACTAATAGTTTTCTCTCACCAAACACAATACCCTTTTTATGTGGTATCTGGGGTATAATCATAAATGTGTAATACATTTTTCATTGCCTCAATCATGTAACGGGTGGACCTATTTGGAGGGTACACTAGTCTCATCGTCGTCGACACTGGAGTCGGCATCCGTGTCGACATCTGTCTGCTATCTGAGGTAGCGGGCGTTTTTAGAGCCCCCCCATGACATTTGAGACGCTGGAACAGGCACAAGCTGAGTAGCCGGCTGTTCTGTGTCGTCGACCTTTTATGTAAGGAGTTGACACTTTCACGTAATCCTTCCATAAATTCAATCACACCGGTGTCGACCCCGCAGGGGGTGACAACATATTTACAGGCATTCGCTCCGCCTCCACCTCATTATCCTCCACATACATGTCGACACAGCCGTACCGACACACAGCCCACACACAGGGAATGCTCTGATAGAGGACAGGACCCCACAAAGCACTTTGGGGAGACAGAGGGAGAGTATGCCAGCACACACCAGGGCGCTATATATCACAGGGATAGCACCTATAAAAAAGTGTTTTCCCTTATAGCTGCATATATATTGTATACTGCGCCTAAAATGTGCCCCCCCCTCTCTTTTTAACCCTTTCTGTAGTGTATTAACTGCAGGGGAGAGCCAGGGAGCTTCCCTCCAACGGAGCTGTGAGGGAAAAATGGAGCCAGTGTGCTGAAGGAGATAGCTCCGCCCCTTTTTCGCGGACTTTTCTCCCGCATTTTTATGGATTCTGGCAGGGGTTAATGTACATCCATATAGCCCTGGGGGTTATATGTGATGTATTGTTGCCAGCCAAGGTGTTTATATTGCTGCTCAGGGCGCCCCCCCCCCAGCGCCCTGCACCCTCAGTGACCGGAGTGTGTGGTGTGCATGAGGAGCAATGGCGCACAGCTGCAGTGCTGTGCGCTACCTTGGTGAAGACTGATGTCTTCTGCCGCCGATTTTCCGGACCTCTTCTTGCTTCTGGCTCTGTAAGGGGGCCGGCGGCGCGGCTCTGGGACCGGACTCCGAGGCTGGGCCTGTGTTCGATCCCTCTGGAGCTAATGGTGTCCAGTAGCCTAAGAAGCCCAAGCTGGCTGCAAGCAGGCAGGTTCGCTTCTTCTCCCCTTAGTCCCTCGATGCAGTGAGCCTGTTGCCAGCAGGTCTCACTGAAAATAAAAAACCTAAAACTAACTTTTTTCTAAGAAGCTCAGGAGAGCCTCCTAGATTGCACCCTGCTCGGTCGGGCACAAAGATCTAACTGAGGCTTGGAGGAGGGTCATAGGGGGAGGAGCCAGTGCACACCAGGTAGTCCTAAAGCTTTCTTTAGTTGTGCCCAGTCTCCTGCGGAGCCGCTATTCCCCATGGTCCTTACGGAGTTCCCAGCATCCACTAGGACGTCAGAGAAAATAGACTGTGCAGGCAAGTCAATCTTGACTATCTCTATAGAAGAGATAGTCAAGATTGACACTTAGCCAAAATCGCACAGAACCAGGATCGCAAGCACACTCATTATGTGCTTGCGATACTGGCTAAGTGCCGACCTGGCCCCTGTCGCACAGTGAGAATCGGTTAAGTCCGAATCTCACCGTGTGTACACACCCTAAGGCTGCAGGCGGGAGGGCTAGGGTTAGGCTGCGGGTGAGGTTAATGTTAAGGGGGGGGTCAGAATTAGGTATAGTGGAGAAATACTTATTGAAACGCCAGTCTGACCCGGAAGTGTTGGTCTCATGACCGCTTGGACCTGGAAGACACACGCTGAAGCAGCTGCAGATTCAGAGTTGTTCGCTCGCTAGCTGCTTTTAGCAGCATTGCACACGCTAAGCCGCCGCCCTCTGGGAGTGTATCTTAGCTTAGCAGAATTGCGAACGAAAGATTAGCAGAATTGCGAATAGAAATTTCTTAGCAGTTTCTGAGTAGCTCCAGACCTACTCACAGATTGCGATCAGCTCAGGCCGTTTCGTTCCTGGTTTGACGTCACACACACACGCCCAGCGTTCGGCCAGCCACTCCCCCGTTTCTCCAGACACTCCGGCGTTTTTTCCTGACACGCCTGCGTTTTTCCGCACACTCCCAGAAAACGGCCAGTTTCCGCCCAGAAACACCCACTTCCTGTCAATCACACTCCGATCACTTCAACGATGAAAAATCTTTGTTCGGACGTGAGTAAATCTACTAAGTTTTGAGTTAAAATACTAACCGTATGCGCACTGCAAACCATGCGCATGCGCATTTTTGCCTTAATCGCTCCGTTGCGAAAATCGACAACGAGCGAACAACTCGGAATGACCACCCATATGTCAACATTTCATCACTGTCTACATGATGAACGTCAACATGGTCAACTTTGACATTATGACCATGTCTACATTCTCATGCCAACATTATGAGAGCCAACATATCATACCCAACCCCAAGATGATAACTACAGCTCCTTTGCTAATGATGTAATTATGATTTCTCTTACGTCCTAGAGGATGCTGGGGACTCCGTAAGGACCATGGGGTATAGACGGGCTCCGCAGGAGACATGGGCACTATAAAGAACTTTTAGTATGGGTGTGCACTGGCTCCTCCCTCTATGCCCCTCCTCCAGACCTCAGATCCTGTGCCCAGAGGAGATTGGGTGCACTACAGGGGAGCTCTCCTGAGTTTCTCTGATTAAAGAATTTTGTTAGGTTTTTTATGTTCAGAGAGCACTGCTGGCAACAGGCTCCCTGCATCGTGGGACTAAGGAGAGAGAAGCAGACCTACTTAATTGATAGGCTCTGCTTCTTAGGCTACTGGACACCATTAGCTCCAGAGGGAGTCGGAACGCAGGTCTCACCCTGCCGTTCGTCTCGGAGCCGCGCCGCCGTCCTCCTCGCAGAGCCGAAAGATAGAAGCCGGGTGAGTATAAGAAGAAAAGAAGACTTCAAGGCGGCAGAAGACTTCAGATCTTCACTGAGGTAAGCGCGCAGCGCCATTGCTCCCACACATTACACACACAGAACAGGCACTGATGGGTGCAGTGCACAGGGGGGGCGCCCTGGGCAGCGATAAACCTCTGGACTGGCATTTATGGGCAAACTAGGCTGCGGAGGCAGTAAATACAGAATCCTCCGCCATTTTTTGAATATTGAAGCGGGACCGAAGCCCGCCGCAGGTGGGGGCGGAGCTTGATCCCTCAGCACTAACAGCGCCATTTTCTCCACAGAACGCTGCAGAGAAGCTGGCTCCCCGGACTCTCCCCTGCTGAACTCAGTGACAGAGGGCTGGAAAGAGGGGGGGGGGGGGCACAATTATTGGCGCAGTGAGTGTATACACATTGAGATATATATATACATATATATAAAAGCGCTATCTGGTTTTTATTCCAGTGTCAGTTGGCGCTGGGTGTGTGCTGGCATACTCTCTCTGTCTCTCCAAAGGGCCTTGTTGGGGAATTGCCCCTTATAGTTATATCCCTGTGTGTGTGGGGGTGTCGGTACGTGCTTGTCGGCATGTCTGAAGCGGAAGGCTCGTCCAAGGAGGAGGTGGAGCAGATGCGTGGTGTGTCTCCGTTGGCAACGCCGACTCATGAGTGGATGGACATGTGGCATATGTTAAATGCAAGTGTGGCCTCATTACATAAGAGACTGGACAAAGCAGAGTCCAGGGAGAAAACAGGGAGTCAATCCACGGATTGGACCGAGTCACAGGGCCCTTCTGGGTCTCAAAAACGTCCCCTATCCCAAATAGTAGATACTGGTACCGACACGGATTCTGACTCCAGTGTCGACTACGATGATGCAAGATTACACCCAAGGGTGGCAAAAAGTATTCAGTGTATGATTATTGCAATAAAAGATATTTTGCATATCACTGATGACCCCTCGGTCCCTGACACGAGGGTACACATGTTTAAGGAAAAGAAACCTGAGGTAACCTTTCCCCCATCTCATGAGTTTAATGAGTTATTTGAAAAAGCTTGGGAAACTCCAGATAAAAAACTGCAGATTCCCAAAAGGGTTCTTATGGCGTATCCTTTCCCTACACAGGACAGGGTACGTTGGGAATCCTCTCCCAGGGTGGACAAGGCTTTAACACGCCTGTCCAAGAAGGTGGCGCTACCGTCTCCACACACGGCAGCCCTTAAGGATCCTGCTGACCGCAGGCAGGAGACTACTTTGAAGTCTATTTATGCGCATACAGGTACTTTGCTCAGACCGGCAATAGTGTCGGCATGGGTATGTAGCGCAGTGGCAGCATGGACAGATACCTTGTCGGCTGACCTTGATACCCTAGACAGGGATACCATTTTATTAACCTTAGCCCACATTAAAGACGCAGTCTTATATATGAGGGACGCTCAAAGAGACGTTGGGCTGCTGGGTTCCAGAGCCAATGCCATGGCTATTTCTGCGAGACGAGCTCTATGGACCCGCCAATGGACGGGTGATGCGGACTCAAAAAAGCATATGGAGGTTTTACCTTATAAGGGTGAAGTGTTGTTTGGGGAGGGGCTCGCGGACCTGGTTACCACAGCTACCGCGGGTAAATCTACCTTTTTACCTTTTGTTCCCCAACAGCAAAAGAAAACTCCACAGTATCAGATGCAGTCCTTTCGGCCGCATAAGTCCAGAAGAGGTCGGGGTTCCTCCTTCCTTGCCAGAGGTAAGGGTAGAGGAAAGAGAACACCTGCTTCGGCTAGTTCCCAGGAGCAGAAGTCCTCCCCGGCTTCTACAAAATCCACCGCATGACGCTGGGGCTCCACTAAGGGAGTCCACACCAGTGAGGGCACGCCTTCGACTTTTCAGCCAGATCTGGGTTCTTTCAGACGTGGATCCTTGGGCGATGGAAATTGTTTCCCAAGGCTACAAGCTGAAATTCGAAGAGGTGCCCCCTCGCCGATTTTTCAAGTCGGCCTTGCCAGCTTCATCCCCAGAGAGGGAAGTAGTGTTAGCTGCAATTCAAAAGCTGTGTCAACAGCAAGTGGTTGTCAAGGTTCCCCTGGTCCAACAGGGAAAAGGGTATTATTCAACCCTGTTTGTGGTCCCGAAGCCGGATGGTTCGGTCAGACCCATTTTAAATCTAAAATCCCTAAACCTGTACTTGAAAAAGTTCAAATTCAAGATGGAATCGCTCCGAGCTGTAATATCCAGCCTGGAAGGGGGGGATTTTATGGTGTCACTAGACATAAAGGATGCTTACCTTCATGTCCCCGTATATCCCCCTCATCAGGAGTACCTGAGATTCGCTGTACAGGACTGTCATTACCAGTTTCAGACGTTGCCGTTTGGGATTTCCACGGCCCCGAGGATTTTCACCAAGGTGATGGCGGAAATGATGGTGATCCTGCGCAAGCAAGGAGTCACAATTATCCCATACTTGGACGATCTCCTGATAAAGGCGAGATCGAGAGATCAATTGCTGAAGAGCGTGTCGCTCTCCCTGAGAGTGCTGCAACAGCACGGTTGGATTCTCAATCTGCCAAAGTCACAATTGGTTCCAACGACTCGACTATCATTCCTAGGCATGATTCTGGACACGGAACAAAAGCAGGTTTTTCTCCCATTGGAAAAAGCCCAGGACCTCCAGAACATGGTGTAACACTGTAGGGGTGCAAGGCGCCTCTTCCTGGGGAATATGGCAGCACGCAGCAGCTGAGGAACAACACAAGTCCAGTGTCTGGTACAACTGGCCCCGGCCAGTTTTATTGAAACAGAAAATAAAACAAACACCAAAAGAAAATACCTTGCCTGTCCGGCACTAACTAAACACAAGATGTTCCTAACTATCACTAAACAAAACCCAGAGTTCTCCAGTAAACACTGTATAGCTCACTTGTATCAGGAAGCGTGTTTCTCTCACACAGATCCCTCCAGTCTTCCCAGGCAGTCTGCCTTACTAATCAGGCTAGCAGCCCTATAACACTCTTACACAGCTGAAACCCTGATTAGCCCTCTGTGAGGCCAAAGACCCGAACTGGGCCCAATGTCTAGAACTCGCCTTATCTCTCTCTCAGAGCCTTTACCCAGCTTTTACAGCAAACTGAAAAGGTTCTGACAAAACAAAAGCATTTTTCCTAGAAGTTTCCATTTTCTAAAACATGTAAGACAAGAACCTGGGACAAACATACCTGCCCTCAAACACTATCCCAGTGTTCTTGTCACATATCCCCCTCCCCTGTTTCGACCTAGGGGCCGGAACACTTGTAGCCCCCAAACAGAAGATGCGAGACAATGCATCTGCGTTGGCCAATTGTGTTCCCGGTCTATGTTCGACAGTAAACTTAAAATCCTGCAACGCTAGAAACCATCTAGTTACCCGAGCATTCTTGCCTCTATTTACATACATCCATTTTAAAGGGGGCATGATCCGTCACTAGTCTGAATTGTCTACCCAAGAGGTAATATCTCAAGGTATCTAGTGCCCACTTAATGGCCAAAGCCTCCTTTTCCACAATGGCATACCTTTTTTCATGCTCATTGAGTTTCCTACTCAAATAAATGATAGGGTGTTCGTCCCCATCTCTGGTTTGGGACAGCACAGCACCTATCCCTACCTCTGAGGCATCTGTCTGTACCACAAATTCTTTTGAAAAATCTGGTGTTATCAACACCGGTTGTGAACACAAAGCCACTTTTAACGCTTGGAATGCTTTTTCTGCATCAGGGTTCCATTTCACCATATTTGACTGCTTCCCTTTGGTAAGCTCTGACAATGGCACCGCTGTGGTCGCAAAACTGGGAATAAACCGTCTATAGTACCCAGTAATTCCCAAAAAAGCCCTTACCTGTTTTTTATTCATTGGACGAGGCCAGTTTTGAATAGCATCAATTTTATTCAATTGGGGCCTAATCAGACCTCTGCCTATGGTGAAGCCCAAGTATTTGACCTCCTCCATTGCGAGGCAGCACTTCTTTGGGTTGGCAGTTAACCCTGCCTCTCTGATTGAGTCCAGTACTGCTTGTACTTTAACCAAATGGGACCCCCAGTCTGTACTGTGAATTACCACATCATCCAAATAGGCAGCTGCATATTTTCTATGGGGCCTCAAAATTTTATCCATCGCCCGTTGAAAGGTTGCTGGAGCCCCATGCAACCCAAAGGGTAACATCTTATACTGGTACAGCCCCTCCGGAACCGAAAAGGCTGTTTTTTCTTTGGCGCTATCAGATAAAGGTATTTGCCAGTAACCTTTGGTCAGGTCCAACGTGGTGAGAAACCTGGCTGTTCCCAGCCTTTCTACAAGCTCATCCACACGGGGCATGGGGTATGCGTCAAACTTGGACACCTCATTTAACTTACGAAAGTCATTACAAAAGTGTATGCTACCGTCGGGCTTCGGGATGAGCACTATGGGACTGGACCACTCACTGTTAGACTCCTCTATGACTCCAAGTTCTAACATGGTTTTAACTTCCTGAATCCAGCAAGGCCTCTACCCGCTTACCCTCTAAGAACACATCACACATTTGTTTTTCCAGCTCAGGTGAAGGTACCACAGTACAGGCTAACCTAGCAAAGAAAGACATTCTGCGACATTCAAAGGCAGCATCACATTGCATGGGTTCTTGCATGACTGGGCAATTGGCAATAACATGACCTGGCATACCACATCTAAAACATTTAACCACACGATTATCAACCCGTTTGGGCAACATAGACCGTTCTAGCCCCATTGGCCTGTCTCCAGGGCCAGTGTTTACAGTCTCTCCAGCCTTGCGTTCTCTTAACCGCCCAGCAACGTTTTCCCACGGAACAGTCTTACCAGTCTTTACTGAAGGGCGCTGTTGAGGATCTATGGGTTGCTGGGTGGTCATCAGTAGTTCCTCTGCTGCCAAATACCGCTCTACCATGTCCACTAATTGGTCAGCAGTACCCGGGTTTCCATGGCTCACCCACTTGCGCAGGACCATGGGCAAAGATCTCAAGTAGCGGTCCATGACGACTCTTTCAACCATCTGAGGACCAGATAATGTCTCTGGCTGTAGCCATTTTTTTGTTAGCTGAATAAGGTCGTGCATCTGGGAGCGCGGAGGCTTCTCCATGGCGTACACCCAACGGTGCACCCGTTGTGCTCGTACTGACAGCGTGACTCCCAGGCGGGTCAGGATCTCAGTCTTTAGTTTATCATAGTCCCGAGCCTCAGCAGGGCTTAAATCAAAGTACGCTTTTTGGGGCTCGCCTGACAAAAAAGGTGCCAGCAGACTGGCCCACTGCGCTTTCGGCCAGTTCTCACGCTCGGCAGTCCTTTCAAACGTGGTCAGGTAGGCCTCCACATCATCAGCCTCTGTCATTTTCTGCAGGAAGTGACTGGCCCGTATAGAACTAGAGCTGGTCGGAGCACTGACGGCCACATCTCCAATCCGGGCTGCAAGGCTCTGCACCACTTCTGCTAAGGCCTCTCTATCCTGACGCTGTTGCCTGTAAAGTTCGTCAACAGCTGTCTGCTGTTGTCTCCTATTTTCCTCCATTGCCACCTGCTGCTGTCTGTTGGCCTCCTGCTGTAGTCTCCAATTTTCCTCCATTGCCACCTGCTGCTGTCTCCTATTTTCCTCCATTGCCACCTGCTGCTGTCTCCTATTTTCCTCCATTGCCACCTGCTGCTGTCGGTTGGCCTCCTGCTGAGCCGCTGTAGCTTGCAGCAAGGCTTTAAGCAGATCCTCCATGTCGACAGATTTTTCAGGCGGCTTTGTAGCTGCTTTCACCCAGGACATATATCAAACCCTCAGGGGTGAGTCTCAGTAACTTCCCACTGGGCTGCATCTGCATAAACCACCGTTTTCTGCAGGCCTCACAAAGCGGCTGCTTTCACTTATGCGCAGAACGGCGTGCTCGCATTCTCCACCAAGTTGTAACACTG
The DNA here is from genome assembly GCF_028390025.1 of Pseudophryne corroboree. Classification (NCBI taxonomy): domain Eukaryota; kingdom Metazoa; phylum Chordata; class Amphibia; order Anura; family Myobatrachidae; genus Pseudophryne; species Pseudophryne corroboree. The sequence continues at coordinate 427,919,175 of NC_086446.1, read as the reverse complement.
TAGGGGTGCAAGGCGCCTCTTCCTGGGGAATATGGCAGCACGCAGCAGCTGAGGAACACCACAAGTCCAGTGTCTGGTACAACTGGCTCCGGCCAGTTTTATTGAAACAGAAAATAAAACAAACACCAAAAGAAAATACCTTGCCTGTCCGGCACTAACTAAACACAAGATGTTCCTAACTATCACTAAACAAAACCCAGAGTTCTCCAGTAAACACTGTATAGCTCACTTGTATCAGGAAGCGTGTTTCTCTCACACAGATCCCTCCAGTCTTCCCAGGCAGTCTGCCTTACTAATCAGGCTAGCAGCCCTATAACACTCTTACACAGCTGAAACCCTGATTAGCCCTCTGTGAGGCCAAAGACCCGAACTGGGCCCAATGTCTAGAACTCGCCTTATCTCTCTCTCAGAGCCTTTACCCAGCTTTTACAGCAAACTGAAAAGGTTCTGACAAAACAAAAGCATTTTTCCTAGAAGTTTCCATTTTCTAAAACATGTAAGACAAGAACCTGGGACAAACATACCTGCCCTCAAACACTATCCCAGTGTTCTTGTCACAATGGTCAGAGACCTGCTAAAACCAAAAAGAGTGTCAGTACATCAATGCACTCGAGTTCTGGGAAAAATGGTGTCAGCCTACGAGGCCATCCCCTTCGGCAGGTTTCATGCGAGGACTTTTCATTGGGACCTTCTGGACAAGTGGTCCGGGTCCCATCTACAAATTCATCAGAAAATGACACTGTCCCCCAGGGCCAGTGTGTCTCTCCTGTGGTGGCTGCAGAGTGCTCCCCTTCTAGAGGGTCGCAGGTCCGGCATTCAGGACTGGGTCCTGGTGACCTCGGACGCGAGCCTCCGAGGATGGGGAGAAGTCACACAAGGAAGAAATTTTCAGGGACTATGGTCAAGCCAGGAGGCTTGTCTACACATCAACATACTGGAATTGAGGGCCATACACAACGGCCCACGACAAGCGGAGAATCTTCTTCGCGACCTACCGTTTCTGATTCAATCAGATAACGTCACAGCCGTGGCTCATGTAAACCGCCAAGGCGGGACAAGGAGCAGAGTCGCGATGGCGGAAGCCACCAGGATTCTTCGCTGGGTGGAAAATCACGTAAGCGCTCTGTCAGCTGTCTTCATTCCGGGAGTGGACAACTGGGAAGCAGACTTCCTCAGCAGACACGATCTCCATCCAGGAGAGTGGGGACTTCATCAAGAAGTTTTTGCAGAGATAACAAGTCTCTGGGGAATTCGTCAAATAGACATGATGGCGTCCCGCCTCAACAAGTAGCTTCGGAGGTATTGTGCCAGGTCCCGGGACCCTCAGGCAGTAGCAGTAGACGCCCTGGTGACACCATGGGTGTTTCAGTCGGTCTATGTGTTTCCTCCTCTTCCTTTCATCACAAAAATATTGAGAATCATAAGACGAAAAAGAGTACAGACAATTCTCATTGTTCCAGATTGGCCTCGAAGGGCCTGGTACTCAGATCTTCAGGAGATGCTCACAGAAGATCCGTGACCTCTTCTTCTCAGGGAGGACCTGTTGTAGCAGGGGCCCTGCGTGTTCCAAGACTTACCGTGGTTACGTTTGACGGCATGGCGGTTGAACACCGAATCCTAGCTGGGAAAGGTATTCTGGAGGACGTCATTCCTACTCTGATAAAGGCTAGGAAGGAGGTTACGGCAAAGCATTATCACCGTATCTGGAGGAAGTATGTATCTTGGTGTGAAGCCAAGAATGCTCCTACGGAAGATTTCCATCTGGGCCGGTTTTTCCACTTTCTACAGACAGGAGTGGATATGGGCCTGAAGTTAGGCTCCATTAAGGTACAGATTTCGGCCCTATCTATATTCTTTCAGAGGGAATTGGCTTCTCTCCCAGAAGTTCAGACTTTTGTGAAGGGAGTGCTGCACATCCAGCCCCCCTTTGTGCCCCCAGTGACACCGTGGGACCTTAACGTGGTGTTAAGTTTCCTGAAATCTCACTGGTTTGAGCCTCTTCAAACGGTTGAATTGAAATTTCTCACGTGGAAGGTGGTCATGTTATTGGCCTTGGCATCTGCAAGGCGGGTGTCCGAATTGGCGGCCTTGTCCCACAAGAGCCCCTATTTGATTTTCCATGTGGATAGAGCTGAGTTGAATTCAATTTTTACCTAAGGTGGTTTCTTCATTTCATATGAACCAACCTATTGTGGTGCCTGTGGCTACGGGGGACTGGGAGGATTCCAAGTCCCTGGATGTAGTCAGGGCCTTAAAAATTTATGTAGCCAGGACGGCTAGGGTTAGGAAAACAGAGGCTCTGTTTGTCCTGTATGCAGCCAAAAAGGTTGGCGCTCCTGCTTCAAAGCATACTATTGCTCGCTGGATCTGTAACACGATTCAGCAAGCTCATACTACGGCTGGATTGCCGTTACCTAATTCAGTAAAGGTCCATTCCACTAAGAAGGTGGGCTCTTCTTGGGCGGCTGCCCGAGGCGTCTCGGCATTACAGCTTTCCCGAGCAGCTACTTGGTCGGGTTCAAACACTTTTGCAAAATTCTACAAGTTTGATACCCTGGCTGATGAGGACCTTGCGTTTGCTCAGTCGGTGCTGCAGAGTCATCCGCACTCTCCCGCCCGATTGGGAGCTTTGGTATAAACCCCATGGTCCTTACGGAGTCCCCAGCATCCTCTAGGACGTAAGAGAAAATAAGATTTTAAACCTACCGGTAAATCTTTTTCTCCTAGTCCGTAGAGGATGCTGGGCGCCCGTCCCAGTGCGAACTGCTTCTGCAAGACTTGTATATAGTTATTGCTTACATAAGGGTTATGTTACAGTTTTGTTCAGTCTCTGACTGAGGCTGTGTTGTTTCATGCTGTTAACTGGTTCGTATTACCCGAGTTATACGGTGTGAATGGTGTGGGCTGGTATGAATCTTGCCCTTGGATTAACAAAAATCCTTTCCTCGTACTGTCAGTCTCCTCTGGGCACAGTTTCTCTAACTGAGGTCTGGAGGAGGGGCATAGAGGGAGGAGCCAGTGCACACCCATACTAAAAGTTCTTTATAGTGCTCATGTCTCCTGCGGAGCCCGTCTACACCCCATGGTCCTTACGGAGTCCCCAGCATCTTCTACGGACTAGGAGAAAAAGATTTACCGGTAGGTTTAAAATCTTATTATATGCTGTAGTAAATGAACTTGTGGAAGTGTTCAGCTGAAGCACAGAAGCATCATGGGATGAAGAATGAGGCAGGATACACTGCAGTCACACATGTGTTACTCACCTGTGAAGGGCTGCAAAGAGACTGCTTGGAGATAGGAGGAGAGGTCCTGGAGGAAGAGTGCAGCCACCTTCACGCACCCCTTTCAGGTAGGTCTTAGTAATTTCTGCCAGACCCACAGAGCGTGCAGAGCAATACAGGAACTTGTAATCATTCCTGTGGAGAATCATTAGGAAAGAGGCGACATAACTGGAACATGAGCAGCGTTATTTTTAGAATTTACTTGTTACGTGCCGGTATAATACTAGACAGCTAGAAAACAGATGACATAGACATAAAAGAAATTAAGACATTCACATGGATTAAGACAAGCTGACAAAGCAGTGTGTCCCAACCCCTGTCCCCAAGGAACACTAACAGTCAAAGTTTTATAAGGAGATCCATGCTTGAACACAGATGGTTAAATCAAAATAACTAAAGTACTAATTCAGTAAGGGTGCCCAAGTATGACTAGGCTTAAAACCTGGACTGTTGGTGTGCCTTGAAGACCAAGGTTGTGAAACACTGTGATAAAGGATATGGACAAAGCAAATGGTTCAGGCCAGCTGCATGAGCAGGAGGTAGAGACTGCTGCATGGATATGATACTGACATGTAGATGGTGTTATAGAGCTGCACGATCCCTGGCTGAGTCCAGTCTTTTCCCAGCTGTGGCAAAATGTGACCAAGGGCATCAGACCTGAGAAGGGAGAGATGAATAATGGCTGAGAGTATAAATGCCACACCAGAGGTACAACAACTTGTCCCCTGAACAAAACCTGGAAGGTACATGTCACTCCAAGTTCCTTAACTAATGTCGCACAGTGACAATTCTTTATTTATTAACAGTTATTTATAGAGCACAGACTCATTCTGCAGCATGGTACAGATAATATTTAATCATTCACATCAGTCACTGTCCAAGTGGAGCTTACAATCATAGAGGCAGATATATCAAAGTTTGGAGAGATATAAAATTGAGAGAGATTAAGTATCAGCCAATCAGATCCTAACTGCCATGTTACAGGCTGTGTTTGAAAAATTACAGTAGCTGATTGGTTGGTACTTTTTCTCTCTCCAAGTTTTGATTAATCTGCCCGTTGGTCCACTACCACACATACACACAAAGGTTGATTTTTTTTTGGGCAGAAGCCAGTATGTTTTTGGATTGGAAGAGGAAACCAGAGTACCCAGAAGAAACTCAGACAAACATGGGACGAACATACAAACCTCCCACAGATATGGCTTTGGTGGGAAGCGAAACTAGGAATGTCAGTGCTGTGAAGTAGCAAGCTAATCATGGTCTTTCCTAACCTGACACTGAAGATGATTAGAAATTACTTTTGACCTCAGTAGCTGATGAATTCATTAATGACATAGGGGGTCATTCCGACCCGATCGTTCGCTGCCTTTTATCGCAGCGCAGCGTTCGGGTCGGAATTGCGCATGCACCGGCGCCGCAGTGCACCGGCGCATGCCGGACGGCCGAAGGCCGTCGTTTCCCTGATTGACAAGCAGAGGCGGTCGATGGGCGGGAGGGGGCGGCACGGCGGCGTTTGGCCGCCGAAATGGGGGTGCGGTCCTGACATGCGGGGTGGGATAGCCCTGTGCTAGGCGCCCCCCCCCCCCCCCCCCGCATGTCTATTGTCATGATTGTATGATCGTAGCCCTGCAAAATTTTGCAGGGCTACGATCAACTGGGAATGACCCCCATAGTGAGGGTGGATTAGATGCTCCTGTCTTTCCTGAGACACCAGGAGCTCATAGATGTTACCTGTACATATATAGAAGGGTCTATGAGCAGGTGGACAGCAAGATGGATACCTGAGGATATGTGGTAATATGCAGCACACAGTTGATGTATCATGATGTGAAAAAAAATTTTATTCTAATCTTTTAGGTATATAAACAATAAGGCATACCTCCCAACTTTCTTATTTTACAAAGAGGGACACGCGCGCAGCGGAAAATGGGCATGGCCTATGAAAAGGGGTGTGGCTTCACGGGAGGGCGCGTTTGCGAGCCACGCCCTCGTTTTCGTCACTGAGGGGGACATGTCCAGTGCTCTGTGAGCTGCTAGCATGCCCCCTCTCCTCCTGTCTCCAGTGAATAGACTCTGTGCGCATGTGCACAGCGTCTATTCACAGATTCACAGCTGCTCTGCAAAGCAGGGCAGCGATGACAGGAGCCTCCTGACAGCCCTTCCCCCCCGCCCACAGCGAGACACTGCGGCCCGCGGGTGGAACAGTCCCAAAAAGACGGGACATGGTTGTTAGATGCGGCATGGGGCGAAAGACCTCTGTCAACCGTGCAATTAGGGATATCTAATCCCAATAAGGAAAGATTATAGCAGTGACATGCCACCCATCTCTTTCATTAGAGATAGCATGGTAGGACAGACTGACAACTGCTGTGAGGCTTATTAACACACAGCCACTTCAGTTGGGTGTGTGTTTTCACACATCAGGCGATCAGGCACAAACTGCGCATCACACGGGTACAAAGCGGATCACCGTTCAGCGATGGGTTTATACGACGGATCAGTTCACACAGGCGATCGCAAGGAGATTGACAGGAAGAGTGCGTTTGTGGGTGTCAACTGACCGTTTTCAGGGAGTGTCTGGAAAAACACAGACATGTCCATGCATTTGCAGGGAGGGTTCCTGATGTCAATTCCGGTCCTGGACAAGCCGATGTGATCGCAGCGACTGAGTAAGTCCTGGGCTGCGCAGAGACTGCATAAAATCTGTTTGTACAGCTCTGCTACACGTGTTCGCACACTTGCACAGCTCAAATATCCTCCCCCTGTAGGCGGTGACTATCTGATCGCAGCAGTGCAAATATCGCTTGCTAGCGATCAGGTCTGAATTAGGCCCACAGCCATCAGACACATAATGGTCTTCTCAGCAAGCATATAGCAGCGCAGCATGGATGTCGGAGGCTGTGACTCGCCCCCCAAAATAGTCACAACATGCCTGCGTTTGAGAGGCCACTTGGTGCTCATAAACGCTCCCAGTCACATTGCAAATAAATCTGCACTGCAACCGCTATTGCAGGACTATCGCCGTACATGCAAAGTGGCAAACATCAACATTACCTCCATCTCTGATTCAGGCCCTAGGTTTCAAGGTGACAAAAGGAAAGCTACTAATAAAGATTGATAATTACGTAAAATTGTTGCGTTGATCAGTGTAGTGCAAGTTATGCTGCCCATACACTTGTGCGATGTCCCGCGACGCGACATCGCGGGGCATCGCACTGGCAGTTCAGGTGCAATGAAATCACACCTGAACTGCCAAAGTGATTACCATGCAATCATGCGATAGATCGCATGGTAATCACGTGATGGGTACGTCACTGCAGAGTGGGAGCGGCCTCTGGCGGCTCCCAGCGGGTGCCCATCGCAGTGCAATATATCTCATGTGGTTTTAAAACCACATGCGATCGCACTGCGATTCGATAAATATTAAGTGCAGCACATACTATCTTGAGACGTGAGATTCGACCTGCATGCCCGCGCATCACGTCGAAAGGTACTAAAATGTGCATACAATCCTTCGATTTCTCTCACAGATGCGGTTGAAATCGAAGGTTAGCACCGATTATCTCATAAGTGTATGGGCACCATTAGACTTATGAAAGTATATATCTGCTTGGTATAAGTTACATTAACATCAATAACAGGCATGGAAATCTTGTCTCTGACCTGGTCACTGTTCCGTCAATGTCGCTCACAATGACACGATCTGTGCTATCCCATAGGTATATCTCTGCTCGAGTCCGACAAGTGCCTTGAAATTTAGTGCAGACGCTGAACACAACCTCATTAGCTCCGCTATGTAAGTTTAAACTTCTCTGTTGAGAAAGGAGAAATAAGAATGCAGTACAATAGGCAGCACTGTTACCAAGTGTAGCAGTAAGCAACTTGCAAATTCCCATCTATCAGTGCAAAAATAAGATTTTACTTACCGATAAATCTATTTCTCGGAGTCCGTAGTGGATGCTGGGGTTCCTGAAAGGACCATGGGGAATAGCGGCTCCGCAGGAGACAGGGCACAAAAAGTAAAGCTTTTTCCGATCAGGTGGTGTGCACTGGCTCCTCCCCCTATGACCCTCCTCCAGACTCCAGTTAGGTACTGTGCCCGGACGAGCGTACACAATAAGGGAGGATTTTGAATCCCGGGTAAGACTCATACCAGCCACACCAATCACACCGTACAACTTGTGATCTAAACCCAGTTAACAGTATGATAACAGCGGAGCCTCTGAAAGATGGCTTCCTTCAACAATAACCCGAATTAGTTAACAATAACTATGTACAATTTATGCAGATAATCCGCACTTGGGATGGGCGCCCAGCATCCACTACGGACTCCGAGAAATAGATTTATCGGTAAGTAAAATCTTATTTTCTCTATCGTCCTAGTGGATGCTGGGGTTCCTGAAAGGACCATGGGGATTATACCAAAGCTCCCAAACGGGCGGGAGAGTGCGGATGACTCTGCAGCACCGAATGAGAGAACTCCAGGTCCTCCTTAGCCAGAGTATCAAATTTGTAAAATTTTACAAACGTGTTCTCCCCTGACCACGTAGCTGCTCGGCAAAGTTGTAATGCCGAGACCCCTCGGGCAGCCGCCCAAGATGAGCCCACCTTCCTTGTGGAGTGGGCCTTTACAGATTTAGGCTGTGGCAGGCCTGCCACAGAATGTGCAAGTTGGATTGTGCTACAGATCCAACGAGCAATCGTCTGCTTAGACGCAGGAGCACCCATCTTGTTGGGTGCATACAATATAAACAACGAGTCAGATTTTCTGACTCCAGCTGTTCTTGCAATATATATTTTTAATGCTCTGACAACGTCCAGTAACTTGGAGTCCTCCAAGTCACTTGTAGCCGCAGGCACTACAATAGGCTGGTTCAGATGAAATGCTGACACCACCTTAGGGAGAAAATGCGGACGAGTCCGCAGTTCTGCCCTGTCCGAATGGAAAATCAGATATGGGCTTTTGTAAGATAAAGCTGCCAATTCTGACACTCTCCTGGCAGAAGCCAGGGCTAGAAGCATGGTCACTTTCCAAGTGAGATATTTCAAATCCACCTTATTTAGTGGTTCAAACCAATGAGATTTTAGAAAATCCAAAACTACATTGAGATCCCACGGTGCCACTGGAGGCACCACAGGGGGCTGTATATGCAGCACTCCCTTAACAAAGGTCTGGACTTCAGGGACTGAAGCCAATTCTTTTTGAAAGAAAATCGACAGGGCCGAAATTTGAACCTTAATAGATCCCAATTTGAGACCCATAGACAATCCTGATTGCAGGAAATGTAGGAATCGACCCAGTTGAAATTCCTCCGTCGGAGCACTCCGATCTTCGCACCACGCAACATATTTTCGCCAAATTCGGTGATAATGTTGCACGGTTACTTCTTTCCTTGCTTTAATCAAAGTAGGAATGACTTCTTCCGGCATGCCTTTTTCCATTAGGATCCGGCGTTCAACCGCCATGCCGTCAAACGCAGCCGCGGTAAGTCTTGAAACAGACAGGGACCCTGCTGAAGCAAGTCCCTCCTTAGAGGTAGAGGCCACGGATCTTCCGTGATCATCTCTTGAAGTTCCGGGTACCAAGTCCTTCTTGGCCAATCCGGAACCACTAGTATCGTTCTTACGCCTCTTTGCCGTATAATTCTCAATACTTTTGGTATGAGAGGCAGAGGAGGAAACACATACACCGACTGGTACACCCAAGGCGTTACCAGCGCGTCCACAGCTATTGCCTGCGGATCTCTTGACCTGGCGCAATACCTGTCCGGTTTTTTGTTGAGGCGAGACGCCATCATGTCCACCATTGGTCTTTCCCAACGGGTTACCAGCATGTGGAAGACTTCTGGATGAAGTCCCCACTCTCCCGGGTGAAGATCGTGTCTGCTGAGGAAATCTGCTTCCCAGTTGTCCACTCCCGGGATGAACACTGCTGACAGTGCTATCACATGATTCTCTGCCCAGCGAAGAATCCTTGCAGCTTCTGCCATTGCACTCCTGCTTCTTGTGCCGCCCTGTCTGTTCACATGGGCGACTGCCGTGATGGTGTCCGACTGGATCAACACCGGCTTTCCCTGAAGCAGAGGTTCTGCCTGGCTTAGAGCATTGTAGATTGCTCTTAGTTCCAGAATGTTTATGTGAAGAGACGTTTCCAGGCTCGTCCACACTCCCTGGAAGTTTCTTCCTTGTGTGACGGCTCCCCAGCCTCTCAGGCTGGCGTCCGTGGTCACCAGGATCCAATCCTGTATGCCGAATCTGCGGCCCTCCAATAGATGAGGACTCTGCAACCACCACAGAAGAGACACCCTTGTCCTTGGAGACAGGGTTATCCGTAGGTGCATCTGAAGATGCGACCCTGACCATTTGTCCAACAGATCCCTTTGGAAAATTCTTGCATGGAATCTGCCGAATGGAATTGCTTCGTAAGAAGCCACCATTTTTCCCAGGACTCTTGTGCATTGATGTACAGACACCTTTCCTGGTTTTAGGAGGTTCCTGACAAGCTCGGATAACTCCTTGGCTTTTTCCTCCGGGAGAAAAACCTTTTTCTGAACCGTGTCCAGAATCATCCCTAGGAACAGCAGACGAGTTGTCGGCATTAACTGGGATTTTGGAATATTCAGAATCCACCCGTGCTGTTTTAGCACTTCTTGAGACAGTGCTAATCCCATCTCTAGCTGTTCTCTGGACCTCGCCCTTATTAGGAGATCGTCCAAGTATGGGATAATTAATACGCCTTTTCTTCGAAGAAGAATCATCATCTCGGCCATTACCTTTGTAAAGATCCGAGGTGCCGTGGACAATCCGAACGGCAGCGTCTGAAACTGATAGTGACAGTTTTGTACAACGAACCTGAGGTACCCCTGGTGTGAGGGGTAAATTGGAACGTGGAGATACGCATCCTTGATGTCCAAGGATACCATAAAGTCCCCCTCTTCCAGGTTCGCTATCACTGCTCTGAGTGACTCCATTTTGAACTTGAACTTCTTTATGTACAGGTTCAAGGACTTCAGATTTAGAATAGGCCTTACCGAGCCATCCGGCTTCGGTACCACAAAAAGAGTGAAATAATACCCCTTCCCTTGTTGTAGAAGAGGTACCTTGACTATCACCTGCTGAGAGTACAGCTTGTGAATGGCTTCCAAAACCGTCTCCCTTTCGGAGGGGGACGTTGGTAACGCAGACTTCAGGAAACGGCGAGGTGGATCTGTCTCTAATTCCAACCTGTACCCTTGAGATATTATCTGCAGGATCCAGGGATCTACCTGCGAGTGAGCCCACTGCGCGCTGTAATTTTTGAGACGACCGCCCACCGTCCCCGAGTCCGCTTGAGAAGCCCCAGCGTCATGCTGAGGCTTTTGTAGAAGCCGGGGAGGGCTTCTGTTCCTGGGAAGGAGCTGCGTGTTGCTGTCTCTTCCCTCGACCTTTGCCTCGTGGCAGATATGAATAGCCCTTTGCTCTCTTATTTTTAAAGGAACGAAAGGGCTGCGGTTGAAAAGTCGGTGCCTTTTTCTGTTGGGGAGTGACTTGAGGTAGAAAGGTGGATTTCCCGGCTGTAGCCGTGGCCACCAAATCTGATAGACCGACTCCAAATAACTCCTCCCCTTTATACGGCAAAACTTCCATATGCCGTTTTGAATCCGCATCGCCTGTCCACTGTCGCGTCCATAAAGCTCTCCTGGCCGAAATGGACATAGCACTTACCCGTGATGCCAGTGTGCAGATATCCCTCTGTGCATCACGCATATAAAGAAATGCATCCTTTATTTGTTCTAACGACAGTAAAATATTGTCCCTGTCCAGGGTATCAATATTTTCAATCAGGGACTCTGACCAAACTACCCCAGCACTGCCCATCCAGGCAGTCGCTACAGCTGGTCGTAGTATAACACCTGCATGTGTGTATATACTTTTTTGGATATTTTCCATCCTCCTATCTGATGGATCTTTAAGTGCGGCCGTCTCAGGAGAGGGTAACGCCACTTGTTTAGATAAGCGTGTTAGCGCCTTGTCCACCCTAGGAGGTGTTTCCCAGCGCTCCCTAACCTCTGGCGGGAAAGGGTATAATGCCAATAATTTCTTTGAAATTATCAGCTTTTTATCAGGGGCAACCCACGCTTCATTACACACGTCATTTAATTCTTCTGATTCAGGAAAAACTATAGGTAGTTTTTTCATACCCCACATAATACCCTGTTTAGTGGTACCTGTAGTATCAGCTAAATGTAACGCCTCCTTCATTGCCAAAATCATATAACGTGTGGCCCTACTGGAAAATACGGTTGATTCGTCACCGTCACCACTGGAGTCATCGCCTGTGTCTGGGTCTGTGTCGACCGACTGAGGCAAAGGGCGTTTCACAGCCCCTGACGGTGTTTGAGTCGCCTGGACAGGCACTAATTGATTGTCCGGCCGCCTCATGTCGTCAAACGACTGCTTTAGCGTGTTGACACTATCCCGTAGTTCCATAAATAAAGGCATCCATTCTGGTGTCGACTCCCTAGGGGGTGACATCCTCATATTTGGCAATTGCTCCGCCTCCACACCAATATCGTCCTCATACATGTCGACACACACGTACCGACACACAGCAGACACACAGGGAATGCTCCTAACGAAGACAGGACCCACTAGCCCTTTGGGGAGACAGAGGGAGAGTTTGCCAGCACACACCAAAAGCGCTATATATATATATCAGGGATAGCCTTATAATAAGTGCTCCCTTATAGCTGCTTTGTTATATCAAAATATCGCCATAAATGTGCCCCCCCCCTCTCTGTTTTACCCTGTTTCTGTAGTGCAGTGCAGGGGAGAGACTTGGGAGCCGTCCTGACCAGCGGAGCTGTGAGAGGAAATGGCGCCGTGTGCTGAGGAGATAGGCCCCGCCCCTTTTCTGGCGGGCTCGTCTCCCGCTATTTAGAAAAATTAGGCAGGGGTTAAATATCTCCATATAGCCTCTAGGGCTATATGTGAGGTATTTTTAGCCTTTATAGGTAATCATTTGCCTCCCAGGGCGCCCCCCTCCCAGCGCCCTGCACCCTCAGTGACTGCCGTGTGAAGTGTGCTGAGAGGAAAATGGCGCACAGCTGCAGTGCTGTGCGCTACCTTTAGAAGACTGCAGGAGTCTTCAGCCGCCGATTCTGGACCTCTTCTGACTTCAGCATCTGCAAGGGGGCCGGCGGCGTGGCTCCGGTGACCATCCAGGCTGTACCTGTGATCGTCCCTCTGGAGCTTGATGTCCAGTAGCCAAGAAGCCAATCCATCCTGCACGCAGGTGAGTTGACTCCTTCTCCCCTCAGTCCCTCGCTGCAGTGATCCTGTTGCCAGCAGGAATCACTGTAAAATAAAAAACCTAGCTAAACTTTTTCTAAGCAGCTCTTTAGGAGAGCCACCTAGATTGCACCCTTCTCGGCCGGGCACAAAAATCTAACTGGAGTCTGGAGGAGGGTCATAGGGGGAGGAGCCAGTGCACACCACCTGATCGGAAAAAGCTTTACTTTTTGTGCCCTGTCTCCTGCGGAGCCGCTATTCCCCATGGTCCTTTCAGGAACCCCAGCATCCACTAGGACGATAGAGAAATGGAGGAAAGATTTCCAGCTATGACTGGTCAAGCTTAGCGTTGTGGTTCACTTTCAGAACCGAAGAGTGACTACCATTGAAACAGACACTGTCCTGCAATGTATTACCATTATTATCCTATATTTATGGGTACTAACATAGAGGTCAGCATTTTGAGAGCAAATGTAAGTCCCGATTGCGACCTGTCTGAATACTGAACATATGTTTCTAGAGGGCACCTTAGCAATCTACCTTTATGTGCGGAGTGCCAGATCCCCCCCCACGACGATATGGCTTGATTATTAATAACTAATTATGAAAAGACTGGGAAGTTGACCAGACCTTTCGGCTGTAATTCATAAGTGAAAACTGCCTATCAGTATATGTGGCTAAATAGAAAAAGTAAGCTTCAGTATGCATCCTTATTACTGCCACGGTTGACCAATAAATAACAATACATTTACAGAAGACACAATAGCAATGTGTTACATAGGCAATAATACCGATCTCCCTTACTATCTGCTCAGATGTCAGTCGTAGGGATTTCCAATATGGGGGAGGCTGTATTGGAATTTCTAAAGGTGTTTTGCCATTTTCTATGTTCTCTTTAGTTAATCTGAGAATAAAAGAGGAGACAGGTTTGTTCAAGTCAGCTAAAGGCTGAGAGGTAAAGTAGATGGGACACAGAGAGGTGAGAACCTGTGATAATAAGACACACTCACCTGCCGGGGCTGGAATCCTCCATCTGCTCCACATATTCCATAGCATTTGATACTGACTGTGCAAGGAGAGGAGTGATGAAGAAAATGTGTGGTAAGAGTGAGCTGGGGAAAAGTGATGGAGCAGGAAGTGAGAAGAAGAGATAATATGTGAAAACTAAGGAGATAGGAGTATAAAGAAAATAATATACCACAGGATAACATGGAGGTCATAGAGAACAGGGTGAATTAGCATTAGGGATTAAAGATAAGAGTGCAGGGAGTTGGAGGGATGGGAAGTCAGAGTGTTATGGTGCCCATACACTTGTGCGATGCCCCGCGACGCGACATCGCGGGGCATCGCAACGGCAGTTCAGGTGCAATGAAATCGCACCTGAACTGCCAACGTGCTTACCATGCGATCATGCAATAGATCGCATGGTAATCACGTGATGGGCACGTCACCGCCGAGTGGAAGCGGCCTCCGTCCGCTCCCGGCAGATGCACATCGCAGTACGATATATAGCATGTGCTTTTAAAAACACATGCGATCGCACTGCGATTCCATAAATATTAAGTGCAGCACATACTATCTTGAGACGCGAGATTCGACCGGCATGCCCGCGCATTGCGTCGAAAGGTACCTAAAATGTGCATACAATCCTTCGATTTCTCTCACAGATGCGGTCGAAATCAAAGGTTAGCACCGATTATCTCACAAGTGTATGGGCACCATTAGGAGGTGGCAGATGAAAGTCTATAACATGACTAATAGAACAGAAGGGTATAAAAGTAAAAGGTGGAGATAATATCCAGGGGAGGAGACAGCCAAAGAGTAGGGGAAAGTCAGACAGGCGAGTGGGTACACGAAGATGGTCAATTGAATAGAGACTTGCAAAAGTAGTAGCTGTGTGCTGGGATTAGAGAAGAAGAATACAAGAAGGGAAGACTGTAAGGGTATTGCATATATCATTAGAAGTCAGATATATTTTGCAATGCAGAGTTTAATCCTTAGTGTTCTCACCGCTTGATTGGGCAAACTCCTCCTGCGCCAATAAAACCACCATCCTCGACTCCGAGGGGGCATCTTCTGTTGAATAAGCTGTTCCATCACTCTCTAAGAGATCAGATATAAAGTAGACTAACAGAGGAAATAAACAGTGAATCTGATAGGAGCCAAATGAAACCTATATTACCTGGGGCAGCTGCTGGTTGAACGCCTGCATGCACAGTACGATAGGGGCGGCAGTTGCCCAGTTATAGAACCTGTGCGCAGATGAAGAAATAGAGAAGACAATATGTAAGAAGAAGATATTAGTATGGAGAAACAATTGATGGTAGAATAGAAAGCAAGAGTAATGGTGGGATAAGCATTAAGCTAGGCCTGAGTGACGCCAGAGAAGATGCTGATAGTGACACACCTGCTACAGAGCAGACACACAAAACGATGAAATGAAGAGAAATGGAGGAATGCATGAAGATGAAAGCAATTAGTATAAATATAAATAAGAAAAGGGATCCCACTTGTTGTGTATCCGCAGCACCAGCCTTGGATTGTCTATGAGAGAAGGATTTTGGCAGAAATCCGAGTATGAGATCTTGTACTTTAGAAACCTTTCTGTGTAAGAAGGGAGAACAATTACATTGTAGGAGAAAATACAAAGTTGTGCAGAGGTAAGGAATCATGGGGGTCATTCTGACCCGATCGCACACTGCACTTCTTCACAGTAGTGCGATCGGATCGGAACTGCGCATGCGCGGCGTGCGCATTGCCCGGTGACGGCCGTCACCAGGCAACGATGCTAGGAACGAGGAAAGCGGTCGCAGCAGCCACCGCAAGAAGATTGACAGGAGGAAGGTGTGTCGGGGCGTCAACTGACCGTTTTCCGGGAGTGGTCCAGCGAACGCAGGTGTGTCCAGGTATTTTGAGGGTGGATGTCTGGCGTCAAATCCTGGACCTACATCGCTGGATCCGTCGCAAATGGTAAGTAGGTATAGGGCTGGTCTTGTTTTGCTAGAATTTTTTTTAGCATTGCAGGGCAGCACAAGCGTTCGCAGCCCTGCTATGCTAAAATACACTCCCACATAGGCAGTGTCAGGTTGATCGCACAAGCAGCAAAAAGTTGCTACGAGCGATCAACTTGGAATGACCACCCATGGCCTACACAAGGTGAAAAGGATAAATGTTTGGTATAGCATATCAAAATAACAGAACAAAAGTCCAGCCATGATCTTATTGGTCACCTGACTAATTATATAGCATTTTCTGTTTGTCAACCTACCCTCAGGAATGTTCCAGGTATCTGTAAGGCCTCCACACAGTGACATATCCACACAAGTCATAAATGGTTCCATGCTGTCCTCCGATATTTGCTCTGAATCCTCCTTGTAGTGAGGAGGTGGGGGTGGGGGATGTGGATCACTGCAAAGGAAGATCTTCTTACCATAACGCTAAAGAACCTCTTATTTCTAAAAAAAATTATTGTAGGCCATTTTATTTAACTGTATCCAGTAGTATTTTGCGGACATTTGTGTTGTTACTATACAAAAAAAATCTGTACAATTTCATATAATAAGTAACAAATAATTCCCAGCGGGATGTAGTTATGTGACCGACAGTCACATAGCCTCCCCCTACATCCCCCCCCCCTCACAATCCTGATGGTCGGCATGCCGACCAACAGGGACTATTTCCACTCGTGAGTGTCCACGGCCCCTACGGTCGCCACCGAGCCTGCAGTGTGGCGAGTGCAGTGAGCCTGCAATGGACTTGCTACATTCACCACCCCCCAGCCAGAATTCCGCTGCCGGGATCCCGGCGTCGGTATGCTGACCGGACCGCCGGTCACACATACCACACCCTTCTCAACACTAACCTGTGTGGAAAGTAGAGAGACACTTCTTGTGAGTCAGGTGACAAAGCATCCTCAGGATTCAATGTTGGACATTCACTGTGTGCATCTATTAGAGATTTATGACAACATGACAAACACTGCTTGAAAGATCTGGAAAGTAGCAGGACAATAGGATGTTAAAGAAGAAGAAGAAGGAGGCGGAGGAGGAAAGGAGAAGCGCTGAAAATACAGCACTATATACTGCAAGAGTAATGAAATAAGTAAAATAATAACTAAAAATTTATAGAAAAACATGGTTAATACATGTGCAAGAAAGACTAGACAGTGGTTTTCTTGCCTTTATTCCAGTGCTCACCTTTTTGGACCTGGACCTCAGAGATGTCTCCAGATTCTGAGACACTATTACAGGTATTGCACTCTTGTATTGTATGAAGCTGTCCGAGTTCTGGTGAGTCGGTGGGATGTGACAGAAGCTCCCTGGTTGGGCTGGATGGAGCAGACTGTGATATTTGGGGGCCCAAATCTAGACGAGAAACCTGGCGGAAAAAGAAGTCATGGACTGTGAAGTGCTTGATACGGTCATGGAAAGTGGGAAGATTGTTTCCTCACCTGTGGAAGCTTCCCCCAGTCCCACTCCATGCAGTTCTCAGAGGAGGGGGAGCTGGGAACTCTCAATTCCAGTTCAGAGTCACTTTTAGGGGAGGGCGATCGACTAAATGAAAAGGGGATTGGATAAATTACACTACTTGTTACAAGCATTTGGTACATGTCATGCTAACATTATACTTACAATACAGTATTGTGTTACCTTGTAGATAACAGCGAGGACTCCTCATCAGAGCAGATGAGGAAATCCTTACACTGCGATGAGGAACTATCATCAGCAACCTCGGAGAAGGAGAAATATATGGAGTCACTAGATGGGGTGAGAGAGAGCAGAGAAAGGAGGTCAGGCTGGTCGAATACACAAGTACAGTAAGAAGCCTAAAATAACAGATGTTTTTATTACTATACATGCAAATCCTTAATTGTCATGTCTGCATTTATTTTGTCTACCTCATGACTCCAATATTATTCATGGTGTGTGTGTACCACTTGCCATTGTGCTGCAGAACACTGTGGAATCTTATAAATCAGTGGTAATCATAATCTAATACAGGTTGAGTACCCCATATCCAAATATTCCGAAATACGGAATATTCCGAAATACGGACTTTTTTGACTGAGAGTGAGATAGTGAAACCTTTGTTTTTGATGGCTCAATGTACACAAACTTTGTTTAATACACAAAGTTATTAAAAATATTGTATTAAATGACCTTCAGGCTGTGTGTAAAAGGTGTATATGAAACATAAATGAATTGTGTGAATGTAGACACACTTTGTTTAATGCACAAAGTTACAAAAAATATTGGCTAAAATGACCTTCAGGCTGTGTGTATAAGATGTATATGAAACATAAATGCATTCTGTGCTTAGACTTAGGTCTGATCACTATGATATCTCATTATGGTATGCAATTATTCCAAAATCCGGAAAAATCCGATATCCAAAATACCTCTGGTCCCAAGAATTTTGGATATGGGATACTCAACCTGTATATAAAAATGAAAATTTGTCCTTCTGTCTTTCTATACAAATCCACAGTTTACAAGCGAAGATCGAGAAATTTCACATGCAAGCGTATTAAAACACCGCTGAGGCAACTAAAACAATTTGAAATCCCTAGCACCTCTATGGGGTCAGACAGCAGCACAGAGTATATCAGGAGACAGAATAACTTCGGAATTCCTGGAGCAATGTACTAAAAAATTGGTACAATATGCCTTACAATCTGGCAACAAACACTGTGGGAGGAAGACACCTCTAGCACCCTTAGGGGTGAGGCAGCAGCACTGAGTATTTCAGCAGACAGCATAACTCTGGAATGCCTGCAGCAATTTACACCAAACTTGGTACACATATGACTTAAGGTGCATACACACGGAGAGATTTTGACTAGGAGAGATTTTGACTGAGAGATTTCCCTTGAACTGGCTGTAGGAGATTTTGACTAACTTTCCCAGCGATTTTGACTAACTTTACCAGCGATTTTGGCTATGGGCGATTTTGGCTAACTCATTCAACCAAGGGGATGCTTTTTCTTTTCCAGCGACATAGTCAAAATTGACTTGCCTGCACAGTCTATTTTTAGCAGCGATAGTGACCTGGCGGGGACGCGCATCGCTATCGCTGGCTGTGTACACATGGAGAGATATGCACTAACTTTCTGAGCGATTTTGACTATATAGTCAAAATCGCTCAGTTATATCTCTCCGTGTGTATGCACCTTTACACTCTGGAAACAAACATTGTGGGGGTCAGCCACCCCTAGCACCCTTAGGGGTGGGACAGTAGCACAGAGTATGTCAGCAGATAGCATAACTGTGGAAGGCCCGAAGCAATTTACACCAAACTTGGTACACATCTGACTTACAATCTGGGAATAAACTCTGTGGGGGAAGACACCCCTAGCACCCCTAGGGGTGGGACAGCAGCACAGAGTATTTCAGGAGAAAGCATAACTCCAGAATGCCTAGACCAATTTACAACAAACTTGGTACACATATAACTTACACTCGGGAAACAAACACTGTGGGGGTCAGACACCCCGAGCACCCCTAGGGTTGAGGCAGCACAGAGGTTTTTCAGCAGACAGCATAACTCTGGAATGCCTGGAGTAATTTACACCAAACTTGCTACACATATTACTTACACTCTGGGAACAAACACTGTGGGGGAAACACACCTCTAGCACCCCTAGGGGTGGGCCAGCAGCACAGACTATAGGGGTAATTCTGAGTTGATCGCAGCAGGAAATTTTTTAGCAGTTGGGCAAAACCATGTGCACTGCAGGAGAGGCAGATATAACATGTGCAGAGAGAGATAGATTTGGGTGTGGTGTGTTCAATCTGCAATCTAAATTGCAGTGTAAAAATAAAGCAGCCAGTATTTACCCTGCACAGAAACAAAATAACCCACCCAAATCTAACTCTCTCTGCACA
Organism: Pseudophryne corroboree; assembly: GCF_028390025.1. Taxonomy (NCBI): domain Eukaryota; kingdom Metazoa; phylum Chordata; class Amphibia; order Anura; family Myobatrachidae; genus Pseudophryne; species Pseudophryne corroboree. Next base: position 427,899,740 of record NC_086446.1, on the reverse strand, counting down.
TGTTATATCTGCCTCCCCTGCAGTGCACATGGTTTTGCCCAACTGCTAAAAAATTTCCTGCTGCGATCAACTCAGAATTACCCCCTATATCAGGATATGTATGATATGTCAGTGATGACAGGGCTGCATGTGACAGGGGCAGTGACATAATGTGAGGAGGGGAATGGAGGTAGCACGAACCCACACACTGAGAGTTATATAGTGGAAGTAGCACGGTCCCCCAGCAGCACAGAGTATATCAGGAGATACATAATGTGCTGTGCTATTTTTCAATTGGGTTTTCATTTTATTGATGTGTATAACATTTTACATGCTTTTTTATACTATGTTATTTATACTGTGTGTTTAATATTTAAATTAATTTTTGTACACAAACATTCTTAAAATCCCGGGCAACGCCAGGTACTCCAGCTAGTAATATTATAAACCATGCTTAGATTTTGCATTGTATGTCAAAAACCTACCTGAATATTTGAATTTCTTTTAAATATATAATATAGTAAAACATCTCAATGACCACCGCCTGCACAGGAGCATATTAAGTGAGGAGGGGCCTGTGTGCAGTTTCTGTTTATGCCACCCCCTCTCTAATATGCGCACAAGCCGTAGATTCTGGCGCTGTGCTGGTGTCTACCGGGCATCAGGTCTCACAATTTTCCTACCGCACACGTGCAGATTGCAGGGAAAGAAGGCCACTGGATCATTTTCTTGGTGATTTGTGCAGCTCGCACAGGACTATGGAGAGGAGAGTATTAAAGAACCTGGGAGCAGGGTATGCAGTGTGGGTATATATAGTAGCTGCATCCCCTGCACCCTCTATAGTTACGCCACTGGCTACATGCAGAAGCAGCCAGTATTTATCCTGCATAGAGAAAATATCAATGTATTTGCTCCCCTTGCATTGCAACATGATTTGTTCCAAATACAAAGTTACTTGTTTTTTTTTGCTTTACTTCCAAATCAAAATCAGGTCTGTGTCACAATTTACAAAATGCATCTATTACTTACCATGTAGGCAATGTAGTGTTTGCCTCTTTGTCAGCTCCTCCAGGTGTCTCATTCCCTCTATTCTTTGTTACCCTTTTTCCCCAGCGTTGCCGCCTGGTGGGAGTATCTACGGGGGAGAGAGGGGAATGGGAAGCCGGGACAGCCTCAGGTAAAGCATCACTGGCATGAAGTAGTAAAGTGTTTTGAGGCAGGCGAGGAGAAGAGATGGATGGCTGAGACACCTTTAAAGTAAAGAAAAAGGGAAATATTTATTTATTGTCCTATCTAGGTCAAAACACATAGATATGGTTTATAGAGAAGTAATGTGACAAAGATGTCCGAACTAAGGAATTAAATCAATAGTTTGACTCATAAGGGGATCACAAGACTCTGGAAAGTGCTCCATCTACACTGAACACAGGCGGATTCAGTGGGTGGGGCACCAAAGCACGTGCCCTCCTGTCGTTTAGGGAATTTTTATCTTATTTAACTTAAATAACAAGCGCTGAGATGGGGGGCAGCAGGTGCTATTTACCCCTCCCCCCCCAAAAAAAAAAAAAATAGGCAGCAACGTTCACATTAAGCAGGGAGAAGGAACAGATCATACGGCTGCTTCTGTCAATCCTCCCCGTTCATGCACTCAGCAGCCCAGAAACTCATTGATGTCACAGGACTCGCCTTGCTATACTCACTGCACAGAGAAGTGGCAGGGACACTGGGTCCCAGGTCGGACAAGTGATTACTAATTATCCCTCTCCCCGTCGGTCAGTGGCAGCACAGGAACCTGTTTCCACAGAGCAGCACACGCTGCTGTGTGCTGGGCTGTGGGGGATACAGGGACACTGCTGCTGCACTGATCGCCAGTGCTCCCAAACTGCCCCTGGCTGAGGGGCACACAGATCTCATACACTGACTCCCCAGTCACCCACTATCTCCCTGCAACCCCTGCCTATTCCCATCACCCTCTGCGTCTCCCACTATCTCTCCCTGTCACCCACTGCCTCACCCTCTACCTCCTCAATGCATCACTATCTTACCATCGCCCTCTCTCTCCTGTCACTCTCTGTCTCTACAAGGCACCACCCTCTCCCTGTCATACGGATATGGCATTTCCTTTGAGGCCATGCCCCTTGTTGCAAGGTCATGCCCTTGTTGCGTGACCATGCCCACTAATCCAGGATCACCGTCCCTATTCCCCAGTCATGGTCATCCCTCTGTCATTTTGTTCTGGATCTGCCCCTGATACTAAACAAGATTGACAAACATATTCCTGATGTTTTAAAAGTATTAAAACATAACTATTTATAATTTTAAGAATTGCTTGCAGTTTCCAGATTCCTATCTCTTGCTTATTTCGAATCTTGATCTTCCATCCACCATCTTCCACTTACCTCATTCTCCTCCACATCTTGGATGAAGAAAGCTTCTCCATTTTCTCCAAGTCTCATCTCCAGATCCACAGGTACTCCATTTACTTCTATATCAACCTGAAAGGAAAGGTTCAAATACAAACAACAACTGAAATGCATGTACAATACCTGCCAGAGTTCCTAGATTCCATTAGCTGCACACTTATGCAGGACGAATATAGGGGTCAATCCCTCTCGCAGCCTGATCTTTCCCCAGACTTGCAGATTTTTGCAAGCCTATTGGGCTGCAAACAAAAACCTGTAAGTCCTACAGTACCGTAAGTGCGCACACTTACTTGCTCCTCCGCACTGAACTTGCGGTTAATTGGATTGACCCTATAGAGTGCATCTACTAAAGCCATCTTTAATGGATAATGCCTACAAATTCATGTTCATTATGGATCACTTATAAGTTGCCACAATATTAGCAACTCTCCTTAATACAGCTGCCAATTTACAGACCCACTGGCTCAGTAAGTATTATTGGACCATAAGGCAAAGGTTGCAATGCCCTGTCAGCTGTAGTAACTACTGGCAAGGGAGTATGTGCCTGTATAAATACAGCCACTGGTAAGGGTAAAAGGCAGGATTGCCATATGTATAGACACCTATAGACCAGAGTTTCCAAAACTCCGCTATTACAGTCCAGGTCTTAAAAATATTCATGCATGATCACAGGTGACTTAATTAGTAACTCAGTCAATTTGATTTAACCATATGGAAATCAAGCATGGCTATCCTTAAAACCTGGACTGTAATGGTGGAGTATGGGAACCTCTGCTTTAGACTATGGAGCAGCCCTGTCAGATAAAACAGAGCAATCCACAATACATGCCGGAAGCCAAATAAAATGTCCTCTCAGCCTAATATAGCAGACGGCACAATCAGTCACTGTGATGCTCGGGACCAGGTTTAGACTGGTCCACAGGGGTACAGGAAAACCTCCGGTGGGCCCCACTTCCTAGGGGGTCCACCTCCTCCTCTAGGGATCAGGTTCCAGACTGTGTACTTGAATTATACATTATACATATGTTACCTACCTTATATTGCAAAGGACTATGGTGTAGTTTCTACAGTGCATTGTTGTTATTAATCTACTATATTATAATGCATGAGCTGCATTTACTGTATATATTTATCAAGGGGCCTAGGCCGTGCACTCTCTAATGGTTAGTCAAACCAATGTGGTGGCTGGCCACACCTCCTCTGGAGACTGACCTTACCTCTAAGCCTGGAACCCTACCACTGTATTCCCCCGGTGGGCCCTTCATCCCAAAGTCAAACACTGCTTGCTAAAAAAAATGTATTAACCTTTTTGCCACATGTGTGCAATTAACTCATGATACACATTTTACTGATGCTTCTATATATACTATATGTGTGTATTTTTTTATATAACAAGTTTAAATAAATATATATGAATACATTTTCACTTCCATTGTGTAGTATATTCTGTCCTCAAAGAAGTGCTGTGTTTTTACTCTATTTTGTATTTATGTATCCATGGGACTGATTATCCCTATTATCTATACAGCTGCTTGGTGAATTGAGCCCTGTATAGTGCCAGTCGTCTTGAAATACTTATTTATTTCTTCTTTTTTTGCACTGCTTGTGACTGTGTCTATTTGGCTAATGTAATACATTGATGAGGACTAAGGGCCAAATGTAATGGAGTGAGAGTTTCAAAAAGTTAAAGATTTGGTAAGGTTTTGCAGGTTTTTTTTTTTTCTTTAAAGTGGCAATCATTTACACAGCAAGATCAACCTGGTTTTGCAGTGTAAATGATTACCACTGTATAAAAAAACAGAAAAACTTTACCAAATCTCTCACTTTCTGAAACTCTCACTCTATTATATTTGGCCCCAAGTGCAGTAGCTGTGAGCAAAAACTATGTCCCTCATTCCGAGTTGTTCGCTCGTTATTTTTTTTCGCATCGCAGCGATTTTCCGCTAATTGCGCATGCGCAATGTTCGCACTGCTACTGCGCCAAGTAAATTTGCTAAGAAGTTTGGTATTTTACTCACTGCATTTTTTCTTCGTTCTGGTGATCAGAGTGTGATTGACAGGAAGTGGGTGTTTCTGGGCGGAAACTGGCCGTTTTATGGGTGTGTGTGAAAAAACGCTACCGTTTCTGGGAAAAACGTGGGAGTGTCTGGGCGAACGCTGGGTGTGTTTGTGACGTCAAACCAGGAACGAAACTGACTGAACTGATCGCACTGGAAGAGTAAGTCTCGAGCTACTCAGAAACTGCACAGAGAAATCTTTTCGCAATATTGCGAATCTTTCGTTCGCAATTTTGATAAGCTAAGATTCACTCCCAGTAGGCGGCGGCTTAGCGTGTGCAATGCTGCTAAAAGCAGCTTGCGAGCGAACAACTCGGAATGAGGGCCTATATTCTAACAAAAGTGCCCAGAGGCAGGTTATGTATCCCAGTTTAATAAAAGTTTGAGAGCAACCTAATATACTCTCAGACATACTAGATATTTTGCCACTGGCCATAGTTGATAGATTACCAGACTGTTTGGTCTAGAAAGAGCATTTAACATAATTTGGGGGATCTGTTCCTGAGAACTCACATATCTGGGAGTGACACTGCAAAGAATAATACAAACATTCTGTTCTCACACGTTTATGATCTATAGACTCACCGCCATCTCAGCTGAGTGTAGTATGCCCAGTTTCCCAAATCGCACATGGAAGGGAGAAGATCGAAATGAACCATCAGGCTGTCTGATCACTATTACATCAATGGAGCCAGACAAAGTTGCTGGATTGACACCCTTATATAACTCACGCACTCGGCCGAGTACAGAACCGGCAAGCTGCCCCACATAATTCATCTTCTGGAGAGAGAGAAGGAAGTATGATGTCAGGTTCCTCCAAACAAAGGCAATATTTACCCACAAAAAGAGGATAAAAAATGTTAATAATCAAGTTTTGCTATAATGCAGTAATACCTATAAAAACATCAGCATATTTAATGAAAATTTAAAACTGTGAATTAAATCCACTGATAGCTGTATGTCTCAACTGATCGTAATGCAACCAGCTGTGGTGGAAAATTGGTTACATTTATGAGTATTTTAGTCATGAGGAAAGTGATTATGTCTCAATACAGGTTGGGTATGTGTGACCGGCGGTCAGGAGGTCACAGTACCGACGGCGAGATCACGGCTGTTGAATGGCTGGCGGGGGTGTGAGCCAACGACGCACCTTGCTGCGCTCACCACAGGTTCTATATCCATCTCTATTCCCACTTTATGGGTGTCGTGGACACCCATGAGTGGGAATAGTCCCTGTTGGTCAGTATGTCGACCGGTGGGATTTTCAGATGCCGGGATCACTTGAACTCCCCAGAGCCCAGAACCATCGATACTGACTATACACACGGTGCAATTTTGGATATACTAGAAACTAGATTGTACACTTTCTAGTCAAAATTGACTTGCCTGCACATTATATTTTTTCTTGCAATACCGACCCCGCGAGTGCGTGCATCGGCATCACAAGCTGTATACACACGGTACGATATGTACTATGTTTTCTACTGATATGGACTATATAGTCTATATTGATAGTTCAAATCGCACCGTGTGTATGCACCTTAACTGTATATGCCAATTTACAGTGAATGATACAGGAAAAATGTTATATTTCTACCATCATATTACACTGCACTGTAATAAATACATCAGTCCCTGCTGTAGGGGATTCTCTTCCTCACAGAAATACACATACAGGAATACACATAGGGCTTGATGCGGCATAAACGCATTATCAGCCATAGACACTTCCCAATGCATGCATGGAAAGGAACGCATACAGGACCTGATTCAGTGGTGGCTGCAGTGACAAAGTTTGCAAGTCTCAACAATTTTTTGGACTGTGCATGTGTCACAGTCGCACTGCGTACGTGCAGTGATTGGATAAAATGAGGATTTGACAGTCAGTGTACATTTATGGAAGGTAATGGGGGTGTGGCTTTTAAAACACAGACAAGTCGCAAGTTTTTTGGGGGGTACGTCCCAGCCAGCAGTGGCCCCAGTGTCATACAGGAGTTCTGACAATCATTTTGAGCAACAGACAGATTAGAGTGTCCGGCCGGTGGGTGACACATACAAATCCCCGCTGCTGCAACATTAGCATATTTTCACGCGTACTGGATCGCAGTCACAACAGCATTTGCATCCATCTCATGCTCATAGTCACTTGTGTGCACCATTCTAACAGTTGTGAAAACAACATTACCTGGGTTTCCAAATGCGTGTTTTTAGAGCCAGCCCATGAATAGGGTATAATTAGCATTCAATAAGCTATGGTCTAGCTCAGAGGAATCATTTTCCATGGTGACACCCGGTGAGCCACCAGTCACGAAAAGGGGGCATGGCCTCATGGGAGGGCATGGCCTTGGGGGAGCGGTCATGGCTTCGCTTCCCAGACCCCGTTTTTGTCACTCGGGGGTCCTGCCACCGAAGAGTGCTGTGTTTGCAATGCCAGATTCTGCACTATGGCAGGAGCCAAGTGCTGCATGCATTGTTACAGTGCAGCACCCGACTCCTGTCACTGAGCCCCCCCACCCTTCCCCTTGTGATGCCACTGGCCTGCCCCATATCAAGTGCAGTGAATGGATACTTCAGACATAAGACTAAATGCATACCTCCCAACGGGTGTGGTTCAGCAAATCGACAGTGTCTAGGTCGACCACTATAGGTCGACATGGATGGAAGGTCGACAGGGTTTCTAGGTCGACATGTGCTAGGTCAACAGGTCTAAAGGTCGACATGAGGATTTTTTATTTTTTTTGGTGTCGTTTTCTTCGTAGAGTGACCGGGATCCAAAATTAGTGCACCGCGTCCCCTCACATGGCTCGCTTCGCTCGCCATGCTTAGGGCATGGTGCCTTCACTCCGCTACCACTTCGCTCGGCACACTTTACCGCTCCAATCGTAGTCCACGTGGATCGTTAAGTATGAAAAAATAAAAAAAATGTGAAAAACTCATGTCGACCTTTAGACCTGTCGACCTAGCACATGTCGACCTAGAAACCCTGTCGACCTTCCATCCATGTCGACCTAGTGACTGTCGACCTATAGTGGTCGACCTAAACATTGTCGACCTAGACACTGTCGATCTTCAGACCGGATCCCCCTCCCAACATGACGCTCTCCAGGAGGGACACAATGCTCTGCTCCAGGACTTTTCTCTTAATGTAGGACTTTTCTCTTAATGTATGATTGCCGGCACCTGTGTTGAACAGGTGAATGGATAAGAAAGGTGTTTCAGCACAGGTGCTGGCAATCATAAATTAAGAGGGAAGTCCAGAAGCAGAGCATTCTGTCCCTCCTGGAGAGGGTCATGTTGGGAGGTATGTAAATGTAATAGCCTGCAAGAAGCTGGAGGTGTGGGACTTTGTGTGAGAATGTACTTTCTGTATCAAAGCTATAGCTGTAGTAAAATTATATTTTGTTGTTGCAGCATGTAGCATCACCACACCATGGTCAGTTGCACCCGTGGGTTCCCCATGTAAACTGAATGGATATTGGGTGCGTGCGTACGTGTGCTCCTGCTATCTTGCAACATGCACGCAGTGATGCATACTCATTACAACAACAACATAGGACACATTTGTATACTACAGCTATTGTGGTCATGATTTGAGACACTGGCCCGGTGGAAGGACGGGTTTCCCGGCAACTGGAAACCCCTCCCCCTCTCCGTGTTTGCCTATGATGATATACATGTCCTGTGCATGATGGACATGCCCAGTCCGGTGGTGGGGTGGCACCCATACTGGTGAAGCATAGATACAAACACGTCCAGCCTCCTGTCAATTCTTGCCCGAATACAAAATGTACAAAAAATTTCCAGGATCACTTTCATTTCACAATCTACTGTTGGAGAGACCTGATTTCCACTAGCTCAAATCTTGCGTAAAAATGAAGTCCTTTTGTAAAATGGAAAATGGAACAGACGACTTCACACAACTTCAGCAGGTGGGGGCTTTGATAAACAGAAAGAAGCCCTATATCCTGTGAAAAACGCAAATTTTGTTTCTACAGGATTTAGGGCGTATGTGCCTCTAGTGCAATTTCTCCCATTATTTGCATCAGATATTCTTTGCTTTCCCTCTATTATTATATAGACTCGTCAATTATTTCATACACACGTTCATTCAATTTAAAAATGTGTTACATATTGATTGCATTGTAGAGAAATCCTTGTCTTTGTGAAAATCAGTACAATTTCAGTGTAGATACAAAACTGTAAAAACGTATACCTGGTAAGCGCTTGATAACAGAGAGACAATTGATTTAAAAAATAAACAATTTATAAAACACTTAAACAACACTCAGTTAAAATAATAGTAGTAATAATGGTCAGGTGTTACCCTGAATTGGAATAATAAATCCGAAATACCACATTCATATGTGAAAGTAAGAGTCCCTGGAGTTGAAATATATATTTATAAGGTGGATATTAGACCTGCATGCGAAGATAGACAGACTGTATGTAATTAATCCTCCGTATCTTGATGAATTTATTGTATATACCATGAAAGCAGTAGGTAGCTGTTGTATACCTGATGCGGCAAGACGACCGTTGGTGATGCCATTTGTAAATGTGCAGCGGGTATGGTAATGTGGAGAGCCGCTGAGGGCGATCGCTAGTATCAAGCAGCGGATACAGCCGCTACAGGTGTCCGTTGATAAGCAGGCAGCTGATACAATGTTACGGAGAGCCGCTGAGAGTATGCACTGGTGTTTATTAGCGGATCCCGCAATGTTACCAGGTGCTCGTAGCGTTACTGTGGCAGGTGTTGTAATGCAAGGAGCCACTAAGCAAACCGTTTATGAATGAGTGGAAAGTCCAGTAGTCTCTGGAGACATTATGGATGAAGCTAAAAGGTTTGCTGATGCAAATATCCGGCACATACAGCCGATGGTATAAAGGCTGTACAGAAGTCACTCTAGTGATCTCTCTTGTTTACTCAACGCGTTTCTTCGCACCTGAGGCGGCTTTGTCAAGAGGCAGAGTTCAGAGTAGATACCAAACTGTATTACACAGAATTGATACTGTATACGTTTTAGGCAGGGGCGTAGGGAGGGCCGCTCCGGTGGAGCTCCAGCTCTAGGCACCCAAGACAGTACAGGGAGTGGTAGCTTGACTCTGCTGGAACCGCCTAGCCACAAGCAGCTCGCACCTATCAGTCAATGACAGCTGGAAGCCCGAGCTGCATCAAGTCTCTCCCTCCCCTCAGCTCCCCTCCCCTCCCCGCCGGTCTGTGACTTGCGCGTGACATCATGCGTCACACACACGGACAGGCGGAGACGCGGCCAGCAGCAGTCAGGAAGCAGGAGCGGGCAGGTGAGTATTTTTTTTTATTTTGTGTTTGCGGCGCTACCAGGGGGCACAGCTACAGGGGCATAATTACTCTGGGCACAGCTACAGGGGGCACACCTACTGGGGGAACATCTACAGGGGGCACAACTACTCCGGGCACAGCTACAGGAGGCACATCTACTGGGGCAAATCTACAGGGGTCACAACTACTCTGGGCACAGCTACATGGGGCACAACTACTGGGGGCAAATCTGCAGGGGGCACAAACCAGGGTGCACAATTACTCTGGGCACAGCTACAGGAGGCACACCTACTGGGGACACAGCTACAGGGGGCACAGCTACTCCGGGCACAGCTACAGGGGGCAAATCTACAGGGGGCACAACTACTGGGGGCAAATCTACAGGGGGCAAATCTACTGGGTCCATAACTACAGGGAGCATAACTGTGGCCATACCCCTTCCCTATAAAGCCACGCTCCTATTTTTTGCCGCGCGCCTTTGGCGTGCACTATGTTTAACCTATGGGTGTGGGGGGGACACCAAAAGGAAACTTTCGCCCTGGATGCCACAAGGTCTAGAACCGGCCCTGGTGGCCACGCCCCCAATTCAGTACAGGGGAGGGGGGCACCGAAACACACCTTGCTCCAGGCACCATGACACCTTGCTACACCTCTGGTTTTAGGGGGGAATTCAATTATTTGCGGTAATTTATTGCAGGTGAAAAAGGGTGGAAGCATCACACTTTGACGCCCAGGGCTATTCAGTTTGTCGCCCAGTAAATTACCATGTTAATGGGCGTTAACCCATAGAATCCTGGATAAGTTCCCGGACATATGGGTTAACATGGTCGCAGCACCCGAAAACAAGCTATTTCACTCAGATTTCTTTTATTTTCAACAAACAAAAAAGAAAGAATGCATCATTAACTGCCGGACATAGGGTGTCATTCCGAGTTAATCGCACGTAGCAACTTTTTGCTGCCCGTGCGATCAACTAGACGCTGCCTATGGGGGAGTGTATTTCTGCATAGCAGGGCTGCGAACGCTTGTGCAGCCCTGCTATGATTCATATATAATTATTTTACTAAAATAAATAAATAGACACACATACATAAATAACTAAAATAGTGTATGTTCCACACACTACAATGAAAGGCAGATAGAATCCACTAATACTGAAAGAGCTTGGCAGCAGTAGTATAATTGTATTGATGGCAACAATATATATAAGTGACACTAAACAGACTTATCCAAATCTGTTACATCCAATTATGTCACACTGAATATAAATACTGTAACAACTGCCAATATGTATCACATGCAAGTTTCACACAACCTCCTGCGACTGGCGTCCCAGTGCAGAGGATTGATTACTGAGTTCTTACCCGACCTGCGGGAAATGTCCGGTATTAGGATGCACGCACCCGGAGGGATAGAAATTCTGTATGACTTCAAAACTGTAATGCTCACCGCCGGTGAGCAGTAAGTTAATTTCAGTCCTGGCGGGCAGGTAGATCGGTGTGATACCAGTGCACTGTTTGCAGTATGAGCGCTGAGATATTGCACTCTCAGGTCCTGGCAAGCGGACAACGGGAGCTCCAGTCAGCGTCTCAGGTGTAACCACCGCTTGTAAGATGACCGCTGGAGATAGCACACTCTCGGGTCCTAGCAGGTGGACAGCGGATTTTCTGATCAGCGTCTGAGATAGGGCTGCCGCTTGTGCTCAGACCGCTGAAGGTAAAACACTCTCAGGTGCTGGCAGGCTAGTCTTGAGGAAGTCCCGAGTCCCGGGACGAAACGCGTTGACGTCATCTCCCTGTCTGTCCGACCACACACTGACGGAAGGATCCACACGCACAGAGCCGCTGACCGGAGTTCCCGATTGTCAGCCTGCCAGCACCTGATCTACCTGCCCGCCAGGACTGAAATTAACTTACTGCTCACCGGCGGTGAGCATTACAGTTTTGAAGTCATACAGAATTTCTATCCCTCCGGGTGCGTGCATCCTAATACCGGACATTTCCCGCAGGTCGGGTAAGAACTCAGTAATCAATCCTCTGCACTGGGACGCCAGGCGCAGGAGGTTGTGTGAAACTTGCATGTGATACATATTGGCAGTTGTTACAGTATTTATATTCAGTGTGACATAATTGGATGTAACAGATTTGGATAAGTCTGTTTAGTGTCACTTATATATATTGTTGCCATCAATACAATTATACTACTGCTGCCAAGCTCTTTCAGTATTAGTGGATTCTATCTGCCTTTCATTGTAGTGTGTGGAACATACACTATTTTAGTTATTTATGTATGTGTGTCTATTTATTTATTTTAGTAAAATAATTATATATGAATCAAGGCAGACTCTTTGTTGTTTATTTCGGTGGTGAGTGAAAGCGGACACCTACTGAGATATATATATATATTTATATAAATAATTACAATTGGTTTAAATTCAAGCGCACCATTGTCTTTCTTTTTTCTTTAATATAATTGTTATAGGATTTAGCTAATCCTTTAATGTGTGCAGCTGAATTCAAACAATTAAATTAATTAATTGCGCCGGGAGTTGGGGTGTGAATAACACCTCTCTTGTGTTTGCAGCCTGCTATGGAAAAAAAAAAGTTTCCTGTAAAAGAAGACCAGGGTAAGAGTTACTTACCCTGTGCGATGGATCCAGCGATGCAGGTCCCGGAATTGACGTCAGACATCCTCCCTCCAAACGCCTGGACACGCCTGCGTTGGACTCACCACTCCCCGAAAACAGTGCGTTGACGCCCGGATCCACCTTCCTCCTGTCAATCTTCTTGCGGTCGCCGTTGCGACCGCTTTCTTCGTTCGTGCCGTCGCCTGGCAATGACACGCCTGTGCTATGCGGCCGCCGCGCATGCGCAGTTCCGACCCGATCGCACGGCTGCGAGGAAGTGCAGCGTGCGATCGGGTCGGAATGACCCCGACAGCCTGGCTATATGTACATGCTGAACATACAGCACAGCTCCTGCAAGTGGCAGAACATGAGTTCTGTCACTTGCATGGCTGCCAGGCAATCAGCAGCCGCTACTATGGTTTCAGGCCGCTGACTGGCTGTGAGTGGCCAGTCTGCCAGCCAATCAGAGGCTTGGCAGTTGATTGGCAAACATCTATCTTATTTTCTATTATATATATATATATATATATATATATATATATATATACACACACACACACACACACACACACACACACATACATACACACATACACACACACACATATATAAATAAGATTTTAAACCTACCGGTAAATCTTTTTCTCCTAGTCCATAGAGGATGCTGGGGACTCTGTAAGGACCATGGGGTATAGACGGGCTCCGCAGGAGACATGGGCACTAAAAAAGAACTTTAGGTATGGGTGTGCACTGGCCCCTCCCTCTATGCCCCTCCTCCAGACCTCAGTTAGAGAAACTGTGCCCAGTACGAGGAAAGGATTTTTGTTAATCCAAGGGCAAGATTCATACCAGCCCACACCATTCACACCGTATAACTCGGGTGATACGAACCAGTTAACAGCATGAAACAACACAGCCTCAGTCAGAGACTGAACAAAACTGTAACATAACCCTTATGTAAGCAATAACTATATACAAGTCTTGCAGAAGCAGTTCGCACTGGGACGGGCGCCCAGCATCCTCTACGGACTAGGAGAAAAAGATTTACCGGTAGGTTTAAAATCTTATTTTCTCTTATGTCCTAGAGGATGCTGGGGACTCCGTAAGGACCATGGGGATTATACCAAACAAAGCTCCCAAACGGGCGTGAGAGTGCGGATGACTCTGCAGCACCGATTGAGTAAACATGAGGTCCTCCTCAGCCAGGGTATCAAACTTGTAAAACTTTGCAAAGGTGTTTGAACCCGAGCAGGTAGCTGCTCGGCACAACTGTAATGCCGAGACGCCTCGGGCAGCCGCCCAAGAAGAGCCCACCTTCCTAGTGGAATGGGCCTTAACCGATTTTGGTAACGGCAATCCAGCCGTAAAATGAGCCTGCTGAATTGTGTTACAGATCCAGCGAGCAATAGTCTGCTTAGAAGCAGGAGCGCCAACCTTGTTGGCTGCATACAGGACAAACAGTGCCTCTGTTTTTCTGACCCGAGCCGTTCTGGCCACATAAATTTTCAAAGCCCTGACTACATCAAGGGACTCGGAATCCTCCAAGTCTCGCGTAGCCACAGGCACCACAATAGGTTGATTCATATGAAAAGATGAAACCACTTTTGGCAAGAATTGAGGACGAGTCCGCAATTCTGCTCTATCCACATGGAAAACCAGATAGGGGCTTTTGTGAGACAATGCCGCCAACTCCGACACTCGCCTAGCCGAAGCCAAGGCTAACAACATAACCACTTTCCAAGTGAGATACTTTAATTCCACCGTTTTAAGTGGTTCAAACCAGTGGGACTTAAGGAAACTCAACACCACGTTAAGGTCCCAAGGCGCCACCGGGGGTACAAAAGGAGGCTGAATATGCAGCACTCCCTTCACAAAAGTCTGTACTTCTGGGAGAGAAGCTAATTCCTTCTGAAAGAAAATGGATAGGGCCGAAATCTGAACCCTAATGGAGCCTAATTTTAGGCCCAAATTCACTCCAGTTTGTAGGAAGTGAAGGAAACGGCCCAGATGCAATTCTTCCGTAGGAGCCTTCCTAGCCTCACACCAAGAAACATACTTCCGCCATATACGGTGATAATGTTTAGCTGTCACGACCTTCCTAGCCTTTATCAGAGTAGGAATGACCTTATACGGAATACCCTTTTCCGCTAGAATCCGGCGTTCAACCGCCATGCCGTCAAACGCAGCCGCGGTAAGTCTTGAAACAGACAGGGCCCCTGTTGCAACAGGTCCTGTCTTAGCGGAAGGGGCCACGGATTTTCTGTGAGCATTTCCTGCAGATCCGGATACCAGGCCTTTCGCGGCCAGTCTGGAACAATGAGAATTGTCTGTACTCCTCTTTTTCTTATGATTCTCAACACCTTGGGGATGAGAGGAAGAGGAGGAAACACATAGACCGACTGGAACACCCACGGTGTCACCAGGGCATCCACTGCCACCGCCTGAGGGTCTCTTGACCTGGCGCAATACCTCTGTAGTTTTTTGTTGAGGCGGGACGCCATCATGTCTATTTGGGGCAGTCCCCACTGACTTGCAATCTGTGCGAAGACTTCCTGATGAAGTCCCCACTCTCCTGGATGTAGATCGTGTCTGCTGAGGAAGTCTGCTTCCCAGTTGTCCACCCCCAGAATGAACACTGCTGACAGTGGGCTGACATGATTTTCCGCCCAGCGAATAATCCTGGTGGCTTCCGTCATTGCCACTCTGCTCCTTGTGCCGCCTTGGCGGTTCACATGAGCCACTGCGGTGATGTTGTCTGACTGAATCAGAACCGGTAGATCGCGAAGCAAAGTCTCCGCTTGACGAAGGGCGTTGTATATGGCCCTCAGCTCCAGGACGTTGATGTGAAGACAAGTTTCCTGGCTTGACCAAAGACCTTGGAAGTTTCTTCCCTGTGTGACTGCTCCCCAACCTCGGAGGCTCGCGTCCGTGGTTACCAGAATCCAATCCTGAATGCCGAACCTGCGACCCTTTAGAAGGTGAGCACTATGCAGCCACCACAGGAGAGATACCCTGGCCCTGGGGGCCAGGGTGATCAACTGATGAATCTGTAGATGTGACCCGGACCACTTGTCCAGTAGGTCCCATTGGAAAGTCCTCGCATGGAACCTGCCGAAGGGAATGGCCTCGTAAGACGCCACCATCTTTCCCAGGACTCGAGTGCAGTGATGCACTGACACCTGTTTTGGCTTCAATAGGTCCCTGACCAGAGCCATGAGTTCCTGGGCCTTTTCTATCGGAAGATAAACCCTTTTCTGGTCCGTATCCAGAATCATGCCTAAGAAGGTCAAACGAGTCGTAGGAACCAACTGTGACTTCGGGATATTGAGAATCCAGCCGTGTTGCTGCAACACCTTCATTGAAAGTGACACGCTGTTTAACAACTGCTCTCGTGATCTCGCTTTTATGAGGAGATCGTCCAAGTACGGGATAATTGTGACACCCTGCTTGCGCAGGAGCACCATCATCTCCGCCATTACCTTGGTGAAAATCCTCGGGGACGTGGAAAGCCCAAACGGCAACGTCTGAAATTGGTAATGACACTCCTGTACCGCAAATCTCAGGTACGCCTGATGAGGTGGATAAATGGGAACATGAAGGTATACATCCTTTATGTCCAATGATACCATAAAATCCCCCCCTTCTAGGCTGGAGATGATCGCTCTGAGCGATTCCATCTTGAACTTGAACCTTTTCAAGTATAGGTTCAAGGATTTTAAATTTAGAATGGGTCTGACCGAACCGTCCGGTTTCGGGACTACAAACAGGGTTGAGTAATACCCCTTCCCTTGTTGAAGCAGGGGAACTTTGACCACCACCTGTTGAAGACACAATTTGTGAATCGCATTTAAAACTATCTCCCTTTCTGGGGGAGAAGCTGGCAGGGCCGATTTGAAAAACCGGCGAGGAGGCACCTCTTCGAATTCCAGCTTGT
Organism: Pseudophryne corroboree; assembly: GCF_028390025.1. Lineage (NCBI taxonomy): Eukaryota > Metazoa > Chordata > Amphibia > Anura > Myobatrachidae > Pseudophryne > Pseudophryne corroboree. The sequence continues at coordinate 427,883,422 of NC_086446.1, read as the reverse complement.
ACCCCTGGGAAACAATTTCTATTGCCCAGGGATCCACCTGTGAGTGAACCCAGATGTGGCTGAAAAGTCGAAGACGTGCCCCCACTGGGGCGGACTCCCTCAGCGGAGCCCCAGCGTCATGCGGTGGATTTTGTAGAGGCCGGGGAAGACTTCTGCTCCTGGGAACTAGCTGTGGTAGGCAGCTTTTTCCCTCTACCCTTACCTCTGGCAAGAAAGGACGATCCTCATACTCTCTTGTTTCTATTTGACCGAAAGGACTGCATCTGATAATGTGGCGCTTTCTTAGGCTGTGAGGGAATATAAGGCAAAAAATTTGATTTACCTGCCGTAGCTGTGGAAACCAGGTCCGAGAGACCTTCCCCAAACAATTCCTCACCCCTGTAAGGTAAAACCTCCATATGCCTCTTTGAGTCGGCATCACCTGTCCATTGCGGGTCCATAGGACTCGTCTAGCAGAAATCGCCATAGCATTGACTCTAGAACCCAGTAGGCCAATGTCTCTTTGAGCATCTCTCATATATAAGACAGCATCTTTAATATGACCCAGGGTCAATAACATGGTATCCTTATCCAGGGTATCAATTTCCGCCGATAAGGTATCTGTCCACGCTATTACAGCGCTACAAACCCAAGCCGACGCTATCGCCGGTCTGAGTAAGGTATCAGAATGTGTGTAAATGGACTTCAAGGTAGTCTCCTGCTTGCGATCAGCAGGATCCCTGAGGGTAGCTGTATCTTGTGATGGCAGCGCTACCTTTTTGGACAAGCGTGTCAACGCTTTGTACACCCTTGGGGCGGATTCCCACCGTATCCTGTCCTTATTCGGGAAAGGATGCTCCATAAGAATCCTTATGGGAATCTGCAGTTTTTCGTCTGGAGATTCCCACGCCTTTTCAAATAACTCGTTCAGTTCATGAGACGGAGGAAAGGTTACCTCAGGTTTCTTTTCCTTATACATGTGAACCCTCGTGTCAGGGACAGGGGGTCCTCTGTGATATGCAAAACATATTTTATTGCAATAATCATATATTGAATACTTTTAGCCAATTTTGGCTGTAACTTTGCATCATCGTAGTCGACACTGGAGTCAGAATCCGTGTCGGTATCCGTGTCTACTATTTGGGATAGTGGGCGCTTTTGAGACCCCGAAGGTCCCTGTGACATAGGGGCAGGCAGGGCTTGACGCCCTGTACATCCCTTGGACTCAGCTTTGTCCAACCTTTTGTGCAATAAATTCACATTAGCACTTAACACATTCCACATATCCAACCAGTCAGGTGTCGGTGTTGCCGACGGAGACACCACAGTCATTTGTTCCACCTCCTCCCTAGGAGAGCCTTCTACCTCAGACATGCCGACACACACGTACCGACACACCACAAACTCAGGGAATCCTCTTATCTGAAGACAGTTCCCCCTTAAGGCCCTTTGGAGAGACAGAGAGAGAGTATGCCAGCACACACCCAGCGCTAAAAAACACAATATGTTTACCCAGATAGCGCTGTTATCTATTTTGCGCCAAATTATGTGCCCCCCCTTCTTAAAAACCCTCTTTAACCGTGGTAAGCAGGGGATAGTCCGGGGAGCTTCCTCTCAGCGGTGTGCTGTGGAGAAAATGGCGCCGGTGAGTGCTGAGGAACAAGATCCGCCCCCTCAGCTGCGGGCTTCAGTCCCACTGAAAAAAAAAAAAAACAACTGGCGGGGGTCTCATATATACAGTGCCTAGCCTGTATATCACTATTTAAGCCAGATTTGGAGGTCCTTATTGCTGCCCAGGGCGCCCCCCCTGCGCCCTGCACCCTTACAGTGACTGCCGTGTGTGTGCTGTGTGGGAGCAATGGCGCACAGCGTTACCTCTATGAAGATCAGAAGTCTTCTGCCGCCTCTGAAGTCTTCTTTCTTCATATACTCACCCGGCTTCTATTTTCCGGCTCTGCGAGGAGGAAGGCGGCGTGGCTCTGGGCCTAACGGCGAGGGTGAGACCTGCGTTCCATTCCCTCTGGAGCTAATGGTGTCCAGTAGCCTAAGAAACAGAGCCTAACATTAAAGTAGGTCTGTTTCTCTCCCCTTAGTCCCTCGATGCAGGAAGTCTGTTGCCAGCAGGCTGCCTGAAAATAAAAAACCTAACAAAATACTTTCTTTTCAGGAAACTCAGGAGAGCTCCCTGTAATGCACCCAGTCTCCTCTGGGCACAGTAATAAACGGAGGTCTGGAGGAGGGGCATAGAGGGAGGGGCCAGTGCACACCCATACCTAAAGTTCTTTTTTAGTGCCCATGTCTCCTGCGGAGCCCGTCTATACCCCATGGTCCTTACGGAGTCCCCAGCATCCTCTAGGACGTAAGAGAAATTGGATTTTAATACCTACCGGTAAATCCTTTTCTCTTACTCCATAGAGGATGCTGGGGACACTTCAAGAACCATGGGGTATAGACGGGATTCGCAGGAGACATGGGCACTTTAAGACTTTGAAGGGGTGTGAACTGGCTCCTCCCTCTATGCCCCTCCTCCAGACTCCAGTTATAGGAACTGTGCCCAGGGAGACGGACATTTAGAGGAAAAGGATATATTGTTAAACTAAGGTGAGATACATACCAGCTCACACCACAAACACGCCGTACAACATGGCAATTAACAGAAACTCCAGTCAACAGCATGAACCATGTCAGCAACAGGCTGACTATAAACAGAAACACAACCTGTGTGTAAACATAATTAATAACTAATAACTGCAGATAGAGTCCGCACTGGGACGGGCACCCAGCATCCTCTACGGACTAAGAGAAAAGGATTTACCGGTAGGTATTAAAATCCTATTTTCTCATACGTCCTAGAGGATGCTGGGGACACTTCAAGAACCATGGGGTTTATACCAAAGCTCTAGAACGGGTGGGAGAGTGCGGATGACTCTGCAGCACCGATTGAGCAAACATGAGGTCCTCATCAGCCAGGGTATCAAACTTATAAAATTTTGCAAAAGTGTTTGAACCCGACCAGGTAGCTGTTCGGCAGAGTTGTAATGCCAAGACTCCACGGGCAGCCGCCCAGGATGAGCCCACTTTTCTGGTAGAGTGGGCCTTCACTGATTTCGGTAACGGCAATCCAGCCGTAGAATGAGCATGCTGAATCGTATTACAGATCCAGCACGCAATAGTCTGCTTTGAAGCAGGCGTTCCAATCTTGTTGGCAGCATACAGGATAAACAGAGTTTCCGTTTTCCTAAGTTGAGCCGTTCTGGCGACATAAATCTTCAAGGCCCTGACAACATCGAGAGATTTTGACTCCGCGAAGGCGTCAGTAGCCACTGGTACCACAATAGGCTGGTTCATGTGGAACGATGAAACCACCTTCGGCAGAAATTGTTGACGAGTCCTCAACTCCGCTCTATCCTCATTAAAGATTAAATAAGGGCTCTTGTGAGACAAAGCCACTAACTCAGACACCCGCCTTGCGGATGCTAAGGCCAATATCATGACCACTTTCCAAGTGAGAAATTTCAACTCAACCTTCTGTAAAGGTTCAAACCAATGTGATTGAAGAAAATGCAACACCACGTTAAGATCCCATGGTGCCACTGGGGGCAGAAATGGAGGTTGGATGTGCAAAACTCCTTTCACTAAAGTCTGAACTTCTGGAAGAGAGGCCAATTGTTTTTGAAAGAAAACCGATAAGGCCGAAATTTGTACTTTAATTGAGCCTAACTTTAGGCCCGCATCCACACCTGCTTGCAGGAAATAGAGAAAATGCCCTAGCTGAAATTCTTCCGTAGGAGCCTTCTTGGATTCACACCAAGACACATATTTTCTCCAAATACGGTGATAATGGTTAGACGTTACTCCTTTTCTAGCCTGAAGAAGTGTGGGAATGACTTCACTGGGAATACCCTTTCGGGCTAGGATCTGGCGTTCAACCGCCAAGCCGTCAAACGTAGCCGCGGTAAGTCGTGATATACGCACGGCCCCTGCTGTAACAGATCCTCTCGTAGAAGAAGAGGCCAGGGATCTCTTATGAGTAATTCCTGAAGATCTGGATACCAAGCCCTCCTTGGCCAGTCCGGAACAATGAGGATCGCCTGAACCTTTGTTCTTCTTATGATCTTTAGCACTTTTGGAATGAGTGGAAGCGGAGGGAACACGTACACCGACTGAAACACCCATGGTGTCACCAGCGTGTCCACTGCTATTGCTTGAGGGCCCCTCGACATGGAACAATATCTCTGAAGTTTCTTGTTGAGGCGAGACGCTATCATGTCTATTTGATGAATTCCCCAAAGACTTGTCACTTCTGTGAAGACCTCTTGATGAAGACCCCACTCTCCTGGATGGAGATCGTGTCTGCTGAGGAAGTCTGCTTCCCAGTTGTCCACTCCTGGAATGAAGATTGCTAACAGAGCGCTTGTATGTCTTTCCGCCCAGCAGAGAACTTTTGTGGCCTCTGCCATTGCCGCCCTGCTCTTCGTTCCGCCCTGGCGGTTTATGTGCGCTACTGCTGTTATGTTGTCCGACTGTATTAGGACGGGCAGGTTGCGAAGAAGACGTTCGGCTTGAAGAAGGCCGTTGTAAATGGCCCTTAACTCTAGAACGTTTATGTGTACACAAACTTCCTGGCTTGACCATTTTCCCTGGAAGGTTTCCCCCTGTGTGACTGCTCCCCAGCCTCAGAGACTCGCATCCGTGGTTACTAGGATCCAGTCCTGGATCCTGAACCTGCCTCCCCCTAGGAGGTGAGAGCTGTGCAGCCACCACAGGAGTGAGATTCTGGTCTTGGAGGACAGGATTATTTTCTGGTGCATGTGCAGATGGGATCCGGACCACTTGTCCAATAGGTCCCACTGAAACACTCTGGCATGGAATCTGCTAAATTGAATGGCCTCGTAGGCCGCCACCATCTTTCCCAGCAATCGAGTGCATTGATGGACTGATACTCTCGCTGGTTTCAGAATTTGTTTGACCAAACCCTGAATTTCCAGAGCCTCCTCTTTTGGAAGAAAAACTATCTGTAATTCCGTGTCCAGAATCATTCCCAAAAACGACAGCCATTTCGTCGGATTCAACTGTGACTTCGGCAAGTTTAGGAGCCAACGATGTTGTTGCAGAACTGTCAGGGAGAGCGCAATGTCCTGCTCCAGCTTGTCTTTGGATCTCGCCTTTATCAGGAGATCGTCCAAGTAAGGGATAATTGTGACTCCTTGTTTGCGAAGGAGAACCATCATTTCCGCCATTACCTTGGTGAAAATCCTCGGAGCCGTGGACAGACCAAACGGCAACGTCTGAAATTGGTAATGACAATCCTGAATAGCAAACCTCAGGTAAGCCTGATGCGGAGGATATATGGGGACATGTAAGTAGGCATCCTTTATGTCGACCGACACCATGAAATCCCCTTCCTCCAGACTGGAGATCACTGCTCGGAGAGATTCCATCTTGAATTTTAATTTTCTTAGGTAAAGATTGAGAGACTTTAGGTTCAGAATTGGTCTGACCGAGCCGTCCGGTTTCGGGACCACAAACAGGCTTAAATAAAAGCCTTTTTCCTGTTGTGACGGGGGAACCTTGATAATGACTTGATTTAGACACAACTTCTGTATTGCATCGCATACAACCTTCCTGTCCGGAAGAGAAACTGGTAAGGCCGATTTGAAAAATCGGTGAGGGGGAACGTCTTGAAACTCCAGTTTGCACCCCTGGGACACTATTTCTAAAACCCATGGGTCCAGGGCCGAACGAGCCCAGAATTGACTGAAGAGCTTGAGACGTGCCCCCACAGGTGCGGACTCCCGCAGAGGAGCCCCAGCGTCATGCGGTGGATTTGGCAGAAACCAGGGAGGAATTCTGCTCCTGGGAACCTGCCACGGCCGGAGATCTTTTACCTTTTCCTCTTCCTCTATTGGCAAGGAAGGAATAACCTCTGCCTTTTTTGTATTTATTTGGCCAAAAGGACTGCATCTGAAAGTGGTGAGCTTTCTTTTGTTGTGGAGGAACATAAGGCAAAAATGACTACTTACCCGCGGTAGCAGTACATACCAAATCAGTGAGACCCTCACCAAAGAAGACACTACCTTTATATGGGATAGACTCCATAGCTTTCTTAGAGTCAGCATCAGCATTCCATTGATGAATCCACAATGCTCATCTAGCTCAAATTGCCAAGGCATTGGCTCTTGATCCCAAAATGCCAATATCTCTCGCCGCCTCCTTTAGGTAGGCCGCAGCGTCCCTGATATAACCCAGTGTTAACAGGATGCTATCCCTATCTAGGGTATCTATATCAGATGACAAGTTATCTGCCAATTTTTCAATAGCAGTACTCACTCACGCCGATGCAATGGTTGGTCTGAGCAGCGTAACGGTGGTGACGTAAATGGATTTTAACGTAGTCTCCTGTCTACGATCCGCAGGATCCTTAAGGGCTGCCGTGTCAGGAGACGGTAAAGCCACCTTTTTAGACAACCGTGATAGAGCCTTGTCCACAATGGGAGATGATTCCCACTTATCTCTATCCCCAGAGGGGAACGGATACGCCACCTGAATCCTTTTGGGAATCAGAAACTTTTTGTCAGGATTTTCCTACATTTTTTCAAAAAAGGTATTCAGTTCATGAGAGGACGGAAATGTTACCTCAGGTTTCTTTCCCTTAAACATACAGACCCTAGTATCAGGAACAGCAGTGTCCTCCGTGATATGTAACACGTCTTTTATTGCCACAATCATGTACTGGATGTTCTTTGCCAATTTTGGGTCTAATCTGGTATCACTATAGTCGACACTGGAGTCCGTGTTCGTGTTGGTATCTGTCTCTGCCAACTGAGCAAATGCACGTTTATGTGACCCCGAAGGGGTCTGGACCTGTGATAACACATCCTCCACAGATTTCTTCCATGTCTGGTTCTGAGATTCAGATTTATCTAATCTCTTATTAATAAGAGCCACATTAGCATTTAAGGCATTCAACACATTTACCCAATCAGGAGTCGGCGGTGCCGACAGGGTCACTCCCACAGCCGTTTCTGTCCCTACCACAGTCTCCTCCTGGGAAGAGCACTCAGCCGCAGACATGCCGACACACGTGTACCGACACCCACAGACACACTGGGCAAATAGGGGACAGACCCACAGTAAAGCCTGTCAGAGAAACACAGAGGGAGTTTGCCAGCTCCCAACCCAGCGCTCAATCCCAGATCTGAAACTCTAATATAAAGCCCCAGACCAGTAGGCGCTTTTATATTTGCACCAAATTATGTGCCCCCCCCCCCTTCCCCGTTTTGCACCCTGTTACTTGTACAGCAGTGTTTGGAGGAGAGGACCAGCGTCTCTGCAGCTTCTGTGAAGAGAAAATGGCGCTGGTGAGAGCTGTGAGGGCTAAGCCCCGCCCCCTTAATGGCGCGCTTCAGCCCCGCTATTTTCTTATTATATATTACTGGTGGGGGTTCGGATCTCGTGCCCAGGCACTCCACTCCACTCTTGCCAGCCTTAAAAAGACGATTTTATGCTGCCAAGGCCCCCCCGCACCCTGCAGTGCCGCTGTGTGTGGGAGCATGGCGCGCAGCGCGATCGCTGTGCGGTACCTCAGAAAGCTGTCACTGAAGTCTTCTGATCTTCTTCTACTCACCTGTCTTCTGACTTCTGGCTCTGCAAGGGGGGTGACGGCGGGATCTGGGAGTGAACCCCTAGTCGCACCTAGTGTTCCAAACCCTCAGGAGCTAATGGTGTCCTGTAGCCAAGAAGCAGAGCCTTTAAACTCATTAGAAGTAGGTCTAACTTCTCTCCCCTAAGTCCCACACTGCAGGGAGACTGTTGCAGGCAGCCTCCCTGAAAATAAAAAAACCTAACATAAAGCCTTTTCAGAGAAACTCAGTAGAGCTCCCCTGTGTGTGACCAGTCTCCCTGGGCACAATTCTAAAACTGGAGTCTGGAGGAGGGGCATAGAGGGAGGAGCCAGTTCACACCCCTTCAAAGTCTTAAAGTGCCCATGTCTCCTGTGGATCCCGTCTATACCCCATGGTTCTTGAAGTGTCCCCAGCATCCTCTAGGACGTATGAGAAATATATATATATATATATATATATATATATATACACACACACACACACATATACACACACACACACACACACACACAATATCATTTTCAGTTTATAGTTTTCTAAATATTAGGGGAAAGGGTTCTGGAATTTGGATTTTTGGGGATTTGGAATATTTGCATGCCATAATGATATATCTTAGAAAATGTATTTGTTTCATATACACATAATACACATATGGGGTAATTCAGTTGTCCGTGAAATTCTAGGCTTTTATTGTTACCGTCGATAATTCTCCATAGGTTTAACGCCAATTTAACGCCAATTTCTTTCAGCCCTGGGACAGCCCCCCTCCCCCACTCAATGGCTAATTAGGCATTAAAAAAAAAAAATTATTATTATTTTTAATTGCCCGATAATGGCATGTCCTTTTCGGGGTTCAAAATTATGGAAATTGGGGTACAAGGTATGGGACAGGTATATTCAGGTGCTTTATGATTGGGATAAGTGTTTTTAGGCTTGTGGGAGTAATCTATTTTTTCTTTTGGAAGTTTTTTAAGTGGATTTAAATGATTCAGATAAATACTTATAATTCTTCTGTCATCCACCACAGTTGTTTTCCGTGGTCTTCCGGGTCTTTTGGTGTTGCTGAGCTCTCCAGAGCGTTCTTTCTTTTTAAGAATGTTCCAAACAGTTGATTTGGCCACACCTAATGTTTTTGCTACCTCTCTGATGGGTTTGTTTTGATTTTTCAGCCTAATGATGGCTTGCTTCACTGACAGTGGCAGCTCTTTGGATCTCATATTGAGAGTAGATAGCAACAGATTCCAAATGCAAATGTCACACCTGGAATCTACTCCAGGCTTTTTTTTTTAATTCAATACTTTTTTATTGATTTTGTGTTTTTCAGTGAAACAAAAATACAAAAACAAACAAAGCAAACCAAAACAAATCCCCAACCCAGGGAATACGCAGATTCCCAATTCTAGTAGTAACCAATTAGTACAGTAAAGCATGTGCAGGCTTAATTCCGTTACAGATAGTATGAATTAGAACTAGTATCACATATTAGCATGAACCATATAGAACAATGTATATTGTATAGAGTCGTCTATGGCAACACACCATAAATATTGAGCATATCATAAAACAGCAATATTGGCAAAGTATGGCCGACCGACCGCGGGCGCCAGGAGACCCCACAAATAAAGAGAGGCAGCTCACCCCATGCAGGTCCAGAAACACACTCCCACACTAACCCCCCGGTACGTGTCTCATCTCCCGTCCGCCCAGGCACGGAGCCCTCAGTAGTGGGTACTCAGACACTCTGGGCCATAAAGCGCGGAGACTCAAGCCATCTACCCCACAGGTCCTGATATTTTTTCCCCGCTTTTCTAGCTAAGTATACATATTTCTCATGAGAGGCCGTATCATTTACAAGTGAGACCCAGGATCGCATTGTGGGCGCATCTTTGGCTAGCCAAAGCCGGGCGATACACACCTTGGCCAGGCCACATAGATTAATTACATATCTTCTGGCAGGGAGGTCCAGGGCATCCTCCTCCACAGCAGATAACACACATGTCGTCGGGGAGCATACAGACGAGGGAATACCCGTTGACACCAGGGCGTCAATAACACCCGACCAGAACACAGCTACCTTGGGGCATAGCCAGATAATGTGCCAAAAGTACGCATCCAGACTATCGCACTTAGGACATCTGGAGGAGTGGGTACCCCCTATACGTCGCAAGCGCACTGGGGTCATATAAACTCTGTGTATTAGAAACAGTTGGATTTGTTGATATCTGGTGGTGGTAGTGGATAATCGTGGAGAACACAAAGCACCCTCCCAAATCTCATCAGAGATGGCACCCAAGTCAGATTCCCACTTATTCCTGAGAAGGGATAACGGGTCAGAGTAGTGAGATCGAAGCATGGTTGTATAGATGTTGGACACCAGATGTCCATTTCCCAGGGACTGCAGGAGAGACTTCACCGGGGAGTCAGCTATCGTTGGGGGAGTATCGGGAAATTGTGCATTAAGCGCATGTCTCAGTTGCAGGTATCGGTAGAAATGAGACGAGGGTACACTGTAATCCTGTTGAAGTTGCAGGAAGGATTTCAGTATACCATCGCTATACAAGTATCCCAGGGATGTCACCCCCCACCTCCCCCACACCGCCCCAGTCTGCAGCGAAGCCAATTCTGGGAAGCCAAAGGCATTGTCCAGAGGAGTATCTGGGTCAATACCCTGGCCCAACAGGATAACATGTACCTGTTTCCATATGAGGAAGGCCTGTTTTATTATAGGGATCTTGGACAAGTTAGGGTTCCCACAGATAAGCATCTGTAATGGAGAGCCATCAGGGTAGGCCTGTAAAAGCATCTGGGAGTGTATGGTGTGAGCATCTGGGGCATTTACCCACTCCCATATTTGTGCCAACTGCGCAGAATAGTAATAAAATCGAAACATAGGGAGAGCTAAGCCTCCCAGCACTCTCGGTCTGGACAGAACGTCAAATCTCAACCGCGCTCTCCGACTGGCCCAAATTAAAGAAGAGAGCAAACTGTCAATCTGTTTAAATGTCTTCAAGTTAATATATATAGGGGATTGCTGGAGGACATAAAGGAGTTTAGGCAAGTATACAATTTTTACCAAATTGACCCTACCAGTAACAGTCAGGGGCAGAGTCCCCCAAACTTTGACCTTTGAGCGGAGATACACCATCTGCGGCATGATATTAAGGGAAACATAGGTACAAGGGTCATTCGATACCCATATACCCAGGTACTTGAAAGAGTCTACCCATTTAAGGGGGGTATGAATCACTGGGGCCACAGGAACCGGGCCTCTAAGTGGAGTAATGGTGGATTTGTCCCAGTCAATTTTGAGTCCGGAGAAGCGTCCGTAGTTGGTTATCAAGTCAAGGAGTTTAGGTAAGGAGGAGAAGTAGTCGTCCACAAAGAGCAAGAGGTCATCAGCGTATAACGCTATCCTGTCCTCTCTTGCGCCAACCCCAATACCCACAATATCTGGATTTGCTCTAATCAAACATGCCAATGGCTCAATAGCAATGGCAAACAGAGTCGGAGACAAAGGGCAGCCTTGTCTCGTTCCCCTGGACAGGGGAAAGGAGTCCGAAACAAACCCGTTCACCGAGACTCTGGCCATGGGCAGAGAATACAATAATTTAACATAGCCAATAAAGTTGGGGCCCACGCCAAACCTACCCATAGCCTCCCAGAGGAAAGCCCACTCCACCGAATCAAAAGCCTTTGCAGCATCTAAAGAAGCTATAACGGCAGAGCAGTCCTCCCCCTGAGAAACCTGAAAATGAGTGAACAGGCGCCTCAAATTTACAGCGGTGGACTTGCCAGGCATGAAGCCCGTTTGGTCAGGGTGAATAATTTGGGAGATAACCTGGTTAAGTCTGGAAGCCAGAACCTTGGCTAGGATTTTAATGTCCGTGGGCAGCAGGGAAATAGGACGGTATGATTCAACCTTCCTGGGGTCCTTATCTGGCTTGGCAATGACTATAATCAACGCCTCTGCCATAGACGGGGGAAGCACGCCTTGGGCAAAGATTTCATTTAATAACTTAAGCAACTGAGGGGCAAAAAAATTGATATGCTTCCTATACAGTTCTGACGGAATGCCATCAAGGCCAGAGGCCTTACCAACGGGGGAGGCAGAGATCGCAATCTCAATCTCCTCCAACGACAAAGGAGCATCGAGAAGAGCCCTGGCTTCACTGGAGACACGTGGCAAGTGGATTCCATCCAAGTAGTCACGCAGTTCTAGTGGGGAACAGGACAATTTAGAACTATAGAGCGTCTGATAGTACGAGACAAATTCCGCCACGATTTGGGGGGTGCGGTCCAATACAGACCCAGCCGAGACCAAAACCTCCACTACAGTATGAGAGGAGCGGTCACCCCTTGCAAGATTGGCCAAATAAGAACCTGGTCTATCCCCAGTAGCATATTGGACATGCGAGGAGAAGAGAAGTCTGTGCTGGGTTTTCCCCCACAGGTATTCCTTCCATTCACCCAGCGCATGGAGCCACACCAACTTAGAGGCGTCTAGGCCATCGCGCACATACATCAGCTCTGAAGCAACTACCCGGGCCTCCAATTCAGATTCAAGTTTTCTAAAGGAGGATTTAAGACTCCCCACCCGTTTAATCAATGTTCCTCTTACAAAGGCCTTGAAAGTGTCCCACAGCAAAGACACATCCGAGGTGTCTTCATGCATAACAAAGAATTCTAACCAGCTAGCTTCCAAGTCTGATCCCTCACCCATATGCGTCAGCCAAAAGGGATTGAATTTCCACACTGCTTGGCCTCGCTGACAGTTTAAGTCAATATGTAACGATATGGGGGAGTGATCCGAGATACCCCTAGTCTCATATCTGACAGTTCGAACTTTGGGCAAAAGCTCCCGTCACAAAAGAGCCAAATCTATCCTAGAGAAGGAAGAGTGAGAGTGTGAAAAACATGAGTACTGCCTCAAGTCGGGATACTTCAATCTCCAGGGGTCAACCAAAGTCAGCTCCGAAACAGTGTCTGCAAATGGGGAACGCTTGGGCTGTGGGATGCCGTAGACAGCCTATCCAACTCGTGGTTTAAAACGTTGTTGAAGTCACCCATACAGATAACAGCTACCCCAGGGGACGCAGCCATAAAGGCAGACGCCTTTTTAAGGACGTCGTGCGAGTATGGAGGGGGCACATACACAGCCAGCAATAATAGGGGGGACGGAGTTAATTCTGCACTTGAGAAACATATATCTACCCCATTGATCCGTTTGCACAGAATCAAGCGCAAAGGGAACAGACTTCCTAATTAGGATCGACACTCCCCGGGACGCTGCGGTATGCATGGAATGGTAAGCCCAGCCCACCCAAGGTTTTTTAAGGGACATAATCTTAGTACCCAGTAAGTGGGTTTCCATCAGGCAAATTATATCCGAGGCGTAAAGCTTAATCTGTCGAAGCACCAGGGAGCGCTTAATTTTGTCATTGATCCCCCGCACATTCCACGACAGAAATTTAACCAAAGCCATAGCAGGGCATTGTTGTAATATCACAGAGCACCCGCGGCCGCCCGCCCCCAGTGACTACGTCTATGTCGCAGTTAGCTGCGACATAGACGTAGCGGAAACAAGCACATTGCACAGCGAAAAGTAAAAACAAATCAATAATAAGTCTAACAGATCCCCGCCCCCACCCCGTATACCACCTAAAATTAGCAGCATACCTGGATCCCTAACAACAAAATACCCTAAATACTAACAATAAGAGCTAAGGCAGAGAACGCCTTAACATACTCCGCCAATACCAAACAAGGCCAAATTCTAAATCCAATAAGGGGGCCAAGAATTTAATGACCTTAAGACAGGAGAATCTCCCAGCTAAACTCAAATCGAATCCCCCCTAGACCACTACACCCACCCCAACTGTATATCCCTTTACCCCTTAAAGACTTTATGACAAAACAAACACAGAGATTATAAAGCCTAAGAACCGTAAAGAAGTAGCATCTAACAGTCTCCCGTCTCCGTAGACCTACCCATTCCCAGTGAAGGTCCATAAGAGCCACAGAGAGCCCCTACGTGTGCAACATAGCAGCACAACACAAAATAATAGCATAGTGACTAGTAGAAAAATCACATACAGGAGTTCAATCAGCGGCTAATGCCCCCCCGAGCCGGAAAGCGTCCATCCAGCCAAACTAACATCTCGCAGGGAATCGTGAAGAATATATCCACAAATAGCTATACATCCCTCCCGAGACAATACAAAAATAACATAGCAGGCATTTAAGAAACAGTATACTTGCAAGTAGAGTAATCAAATGCATAAGTTCAATCAGCGGCTAACGCCCGCCGCGCCAGAAAGCATCCATCCAGCCAAACTGACAGCTTGCAGGTAGTCATGAAGAATATATCCACAAATAGCTATACATCCCTACCGAGTCAACACACAAATAACATAGCAGGCATAAGAGAAACAGTATACTTGCAAGTAGAGAAATCAAATGCATAAAGTTCAATCAGCGGCTAACGCGCGCCGTGCCGGAAAGCGTCTGTCCAGCCACACTGATGCTTCACGAGGGGTCATGAAGAATTTTGTTTCTCCATCCGAGACCACCCGCAGTTTAGACGGAAAGAGCATGGCATAAGGGATATTCAGTTCACGCAGCCTGCGTTTCACAGGGACAAACTGAGCTCTATCCTTCTGGACGTCGATAGCAAAATCCGGAAAAACTGAAATTGTAGAACCGTTCCACTTAAGGGGGCCCTTAGTGCGGGCCAGTCTCAGAATCACATCTCTATCCCGATAATGAAGGAGCTTGGCAATAAACGTACGGGGAGGTGCCCCTGGAGGAAGTGGACGCATTGGGACCCTATGGGCACGCTCCACTGCAAAGTGTGAGGTGAACTCCTCCGCTCCAAACGTATCCAGCAGCCAACGTTCAAGAAATTTTTCAGGGGAGGCACCCTCCTCCTTCTCCGGAAGTCCGACGAAACAGACATTGTTTCGTCGCAATCTCCCCTCCATATCTTTTTATGTACCTCCGTCATCTGAGACTCCAGAGCAGAAGTGCGTCTACTGAGAGGCGTAACCGTGTCTTCCAGCGTGGAGATGCGCGATTCAACTTCACCGACCCTCTCTCGCACCCGCTGAAGGTCTTGGTGTATAATAGATAAGTCCGCCTGGACCTGACCGATCATGTCGGCCAAGCGGGCTTCCCTGGCCGTGACCGCATCCAGCACCTTTTGTAAAGCAGCATCGGTGACCTCCACAGATGAGGAGCTAGCCGACGGAGAAGGCGGTGCCGAAGTCGACCGTACTTCCCCCCCCTGCTGGGACCGTGTCGGAGGATTTCTGGAAAATTTTTCTAACTTCGCCGCAGCCGCGGCATACTGATGCGGCTTGACCATTATAGCCAAGCAGACAGCAGGGAGCGAGGAAGTATAGTAAAGAATATAGCAAAAACTGTCCAGGGGCAGCCAATGTATAATATAGTGTAGTATATCAGAATTGTCCAGTCGCAGGCTGCGGGTAAATATAGTATATCAAAACTGTCCAGCGAACGACCACGGGAACATATAGTGTATCAGAGGAATAAGCCTCTGCCAGCCCGGAATGAGAATTCACAACAGCATTCGGGACACCAGCAGCATTGATTTAGACAGATATGTCCTGTGGGATACTCCAGGGGTTAATACAGCACGGCTCTCCTTCCCCTGTGTAGAGCTGAGCTGGGCAGGGCAGCACTTATAATGTGGGGAGGGCACAGGCACTTTTATTGGACAGCCGTGCCGCGCACCTCATCCCCAGCAGTAGAGTAAAGGAGGACAGTGCAGGAGCCGAAGAGTACAGGCTGGGGCCGCCGGAGCGAGCGAGGAGAGCGTCGGCGGGTCACGTGACAGCGCCGCGGCCGGGAACCCCTCGGAGACCCTCTCAGGCACAGGCGGGAGCAAGGGAGGAGAAGCGCCACAGTCTCCCACGGCAGCGGCAGCCACGGAAACGGGTGCAGGCAGCGCTTAAGGCAGAATCCGAGTGCAGGCTCTCACCGCGGGCAATCAGGATGGCGGCGTCCCACGTGATCCAGCGGGCCCCGGACCCCCGCACACCGGAATCGGCCTGCCGCAGCGGATAAAGAGCAGACGGGTCCCACAGCGGTACAGAGGCACCTCCACACTGCCTCCCAGGTATTGGGGCGGTCTGCAGGCCCAGGGGGGGACACAGGATGGGAATTCAGGATAAAGTAGCTGGAGAGACACACAGCCTGTGTGCTACTCCATGTCCGCCGAAGCCACCTACTCCAGACTTTTTACCTGCTTAATTGATGATGAAATAATGAGGGAATAGCTCACTCCTGTCCATTAAATAGCTTTTGCGTCGATTGTCCCATTACTTTTGGTCCCTTAAAAAGTGGGAGGCACATATAGAAACCGTTGTAATTCCTACACCACTCACCTGATTTGGATGTAAATACCCTCAAATTAAAGTGGAAAGTCTGCAGTTAAAGTTTGTTTAATTTCAGATCCATTGTGGTGGTGTATAGAGCCCAAAATATGAGAATTGTGCCGATGTCCCAATATTTATGGACTGGACTGTATACCCATTTATATGTACCCCTTATTTAAATAGAACATTTATTTTACACAAAAACACTTGCTATCTATTATTTTTTCACTTTCTTATAAAAATGCATACAACAGCAATTTGACACAATTTAAGTACCCCAAATACTTTTATACTAATACACTTTTAGGGGTATATTCAATTGAAGTTGAAAGCTGCCGTCTGCCGGAAAGATGGTAGTTTTCGACTTTTTTAGGTCGGAAGGGGTTCTGACCTATTCTATATACCCCAAAATTATCCGACAAGTCGGGGAATTCGACTTGTCAGAAAGCACGTGGATTGGCGGAATAGCCACCAATCCGCGTGCTTCTGTCGGAAACGGGGCCAAATCCAATAGGATTTGGCCTTCCTTCCGACCATCTCAATCCGACTTTAAAAAAAGTCGGATTGAGATGAGGGACATGAGGGAGCTGAGAGGAGGAGACGGGGTGGGGTGGGGTGGGGGGGGGGGGAGACGGGGAAGAGCCGCAGGGAGATGGGAGAGAGCAGCGGCTACAGCACAGCATATGCAGGAGGATGTGGCACAGCCGCCGCTCGCGGCAGCTTCCACCTGGCTCCAGCAAGCGAGGTCTCGCTTGCTGGAGCCGGGTGGATGCTGCCGTGAAGTCTGGTGGCGGTGCCACATCCTCCTACAACAATGCTCTGAATGGATCCGACTTCAATTGAATATACGCCTTATACTGTTATACTATATTCGTTTGGCTTTTTATTTTATTTTTAGGTACAGGCAGGTACCCTATTTTTAGGTACCCTATTATCACCTACACTTTTCAGGGGGTTTTTGCCGCCAGGAATTATTGTGCGAATCCCGTTTTTGTATATTTGCAATTGAAAGGGTAGAAAAAGGGAACGTACATACTGGGCAAAAGCCGCAGTATCGCAAGATATTCGTGAAAAGTTAACTCGTGGTAAATTACTGCATTTTTGGAGACAAGTAAATCCCCCCACCCAATAGCCTTAGGTTCATTTTATACAATATTTTTAATAATACTGTGTATGAAACAAAGTTTGTCTACACAGACCCATCAGAAAGCAGAGGTGTCACTATCTCAGTAGGCGCTCAAAACATTTCCAGTTTTGGACCATTTCAGAATTCATTATTTCAGATAAGGGATACTCAACCTGTACAACGTTACCTAGTTTCTAGTATACAGTACGTCTGCTTGCAGAACTCTCCACTTACCCCAGTTATGTTATTTGGGGGTTTTTTCTCCTAAAATCCATGTACCTCCAAATAGAACTTACCTGTCTAGGTGTGAGGTTTGATAATCCTTTCACAATACAATATTGTGGGGGCGTGACCTATTGACAAGCCATATATGTGACAACAGAAAGGGTGCAGTATGAAGGTATTAATGGCTTAATGCCAGGTTAAGAAAGATCACACAATTTCATAAGTACGTAGCAGACAAAACCCCCAGAGTAGCCTTATATCCTGCTCAGAGGAATAATATTAAGTCTAGCACATACATTTCTATAGGACAGGGAGTAATAAAGCACAAATATCTTTTTTAGGTTATTGTCCCTTTAATTAGTTTTTACTGGTATCCTGAGTCTGGGTCATTGGCTGGATTGCCACAGGTGTCTAAGTTGACCCTATTTTTAGTGACAGCATTAAGGTAAATGTATCTGTGACTTAAATTGTTAATACATAGTTGTCGACTTTAGAGTAGTCCCCTTCAAGAACTCTCGCAGAAGGTGTCAAGGTTGGAGACGTGGGGTCGTAGTGTTGTGAATCGTGTCATCGCTACCTGGCCTGCTGTGCAGCACCACAATTCACGATGAATCGCCCTAGATTGGGAGGCTGATCTGTTCTCCCAGGAGTTTGGGAGAGCTCCCCGAAATTCTAAAATCTCCCAGGCATTCCAGGAGAGTAGGCAAGTGTGACACTTAGGTCTAAGACTATGGGGGTCATTCCGAGTTGTTTGCTCGTTGCCGATTTTCGCAACGGCGCGATTAAGGCAAAAATGCGCATGGTACGCAGTGCGCATGCAGTAAGAATTTTAGCACAAAACTTAGTAAATTTACTCACGTCCGAAAGAAGAATTTTTTGAAGTGATCGGAGTGTGATTGACAGGAAGTGGGTGTTTCTGGGCGGAAACTGGCCGTTTTCTGGGAGTGTGCGGAAAATCGCAGGCGTGCCAGGAAAAAACGCAGGAGTGTCTGGAGAAACGGGGAGTGGCTGGCCGAACGCAGGGCGTGTTTGTGACGTCAAAACAGGAACGAAACGGCCTGAGCTGATCGCAATCTGTGAGTAGGTCTGGAGCTACTCAGAAACTGCTAAGAATTTTCTATTCGCAATTCTGCTAATCTTTCGTTCGCTATTCTGCTAAGCTAAGATACACTCCCAGAGGGCGGCGGCCTAGCGTGTGCAATGCTGCTAAAATCTGCTAGCGAGCGAACAACTCGGAATGACCCCCTATATGTGGGGGGTATTCAGCAAAGTGTGTGTGTGAGGGGGGGGGGGGGGCAGTTGCCCCTGGGGTCCCCACACATAGGGGGCCCCGACACAGTCCCCACAAATAGTATATTAAGGGAGGGCAGAACTGCGCTCCAGTTCTCCTTTTGTGGTCCCCATCCCCCTCCTCAGCATCAGCTGCAGTGACCATAGAGCGGACAGAAGAGATGTTGCAGCACGCACTCCTCCAGGCTGTCCGTAGCTCCTGGCACTCTTGGAAAAATGAGAGAAGGCGGGGAGTTGGGTGCCAGACTCCTGATTCCTTCCGTAGGATCCCAACGCCGGAATCCCGACAGGTGGCTAAATGCCGGCGGTCGGAACCCCAACCACAGCCCCGTATTCCCACTTGGGTGGTGGGTCCACGCCAACACCCGAGTGGGAATATAACTTGTGGCGAGCACAACAAGCCCGCGAGGGGACTCGCTGTCGGCTGCCAGGATGCCACTGTCGGGAAACTCACAGCCGGCATCCCAACTGCCGGTATATCGGATGTATTCCTTTCCTCCTGCTGTTGCTGCTCTCCTTCGGTGCTGGGCCCAGTGAAGTAAAAAGGAAATCCCCCTCAGAACACTTCCCACACTAAACAGTGAGTATCCCAGCATACCGGGACAGAGCATGTGCTCTCTCCCAGCTGTTGATCTGCTGCTCGGGCATTCCACTCCCAGCCCTTCCTGCCCAGTACAGACATTGTGGTGGGTGTGTGTGTATATAGATTATATATAATAGTTATATTGATAGGGGCCCCCACAGGTTTATTGCCCAGGGGGCCCCACAAACCTTAATCCGGCCCTGTATAAAGCACTAGCCAATCAGCTTCTAGCTCTCATTTTACATGCAGTGTTTACAAAATGACAACAATTAGGTGATTGGTTAGTGCTTTATTTCTCTCCACTTTATCTCTCTCCATGCTTTGATAAATAATCCTCCAATACACATAAACGCTGTACATTATCTCCTTATATATGGTCATTCTTCTTTTCATAGGACTTCTTACTGAATTTTAATAGCAGCATAAGTTACTCTAAGCTTACATGGTTCTATTTACTATCCTCGCAGAGCCCTTATATAATAAGTCTAAACTAAAGCAAGGCCTTGTTGAATGTCTGTCATTATGTGACAAGACCAACCCTTGGAATTCACTGTCATTATTCACCAGAGCACTAATTGCAGAGACCTTTCCTGCTGTCCTGAGTAATACTGTCATCTCTGTAAAGATCAGATTTCATCACATTCACAAACAAAAGCTGGTTTCAAAGAACAAACTGCATACGTGCAGCAAGCAAAATAGGATCACACTATAGCATTGTACACTCACATTTGTGCTAAGTCGTTCATCAGCCTGCCAGTCACTGACACTTTAGGAAGGATTCAGGAACACTTCAATGTGCCAAATGCTGCAGAAAGATCGTTCCCAGAATCCTACAGTAAAAGCAGAAGAATTCTGGGAGTCGTAGTTTGTAAACCGCTGGAGTACTGTACTGTGAGCGGAGCACCCTTGCTTCCTGGTGAGAGTGGAAACGATGTTATTATCCAGTGTTGCATCACATGTACAGTATGTCGTGTCATTAGCAGCTGAGCACAGTAAACTGTGATTGTAGGGACATGTAGCCTTATAATGCAACAACTGCCAGGGGCCTAGATAAATAGTATTGCCCACAGTTCTGGCAATATAAAGGTATTATAGTATTACTGTGGTAATACAAAATGACAATAAAGTGAAATTGATACTATTATTATTATTATTATTAATTATTATTATTACCACTACAGTTTTAACAATTCAGAGCTTGGAGCTGCTGTTTTTCACTGCTTATTTTAATGCAATAGTCATGATGCCACAATGCTACTTTACAGAGGAATGATTGTTACGTGTGAAGGTAAGAGAGAAAACTACAGCGAAGATAAGTTGGTATGCAGAACAACAGAAGGAAGAGAATACCGTTATCTCCCTTCTGAACAGTTAGTAGAACATTTATTTTGCACAAAAACACTTGCTTTCTATTATTTTAATCAAACTTCAGTGTCTCGTGAATCTCTTCCAGCTGTCCATTTTATAACTGTCACGTCTGCTGCCCAAAACCGGAGGCCAAAACTTGTTTGGGAATTAGCAGCGAAATCTATACATCATTGCGGGCATCAGTGATGATTACCTGCACCACATTACCACAGCTGCCAGGCTGTTAACCAACCAGCCCCATTCTAGCCACATAACACCCATCCTATACTCCCTTCACTGGCTGCCTGTAAGATGGCGAATCATCTTCAAGATTGGCTTACTGCGTTTCAAAGCATTATATGACCAGGGCCCAAGGTACCTGAAGCAGCTTCTGACCCCATACTGCCCCACTCGATTACTGCGATCTGTAGATGAATGACTTTTAGCAGTACCTAGAATCTACCGTAATTCATCTGGGGGTCGAGCTTTTAGTCATGCGGCTCCGACTCTATGGAACTCACTTCCCCGCACAGTGCGAGAGGCCCCAACTATAGAATCCTTCAAAAGTAGACTCAAGACTTTCCTGTTTACTCAAGCATTTCCATAATGTCCCTTTTAGTATCTTCATGCTTCTGTATTTTATGAAAATGTACTTCATTATTTTCTGTACTATATTATGCTATGTATCTGTTAAGCGCCTTGAGTCCTATTGGAGAAAGAGCGCTATATAAATAAAATTATTATTTTTATTATTATTATTATTATTAGACTTTGTGCTTCCATAATGAGTACAAGGTGTGGCTATTGAATAATGAGACTTGTAAAAAATAAACCATACTGCATGAGTTAAAGGGAGTGGTGGAGCATTTTGCATGTTTCACCCCTATCACACAGATAGTGTGCCGTCACACAGCGTTCAAAGAAGTTGTGTTTTTCTCATGCATCGTAAAATGGTTAGTCCAAAAGTAGTTTACTTTAACAAAACACCAACCAAATATTTCCGTATGGTAACCGAAGCTTACGCTGCAGATTGTATGTCACATGCACATGTGTTTGAGTGGCTAAAAATTATTTAGTGACGGTCGTGAGGATGTCAAAGATGATGAACGTCCCAGATGGTCTTGCACATCAAAAAACAGATGACAATGTGGAAAAAAAATGGGAAAATTGTTTGAATTGACTGTTGACTCCGCATCCGAATGATAGTAGA
This sequence comes from Pseudophryne corroboree, assembly GCF_028390025.1. Lineage (NCBI taxonomy): Eukaryota > Metazoa > Chordata > Amphibia > Anura > Myobatrachidae > Pseudophryne > Pseudophryne corroboree. Next base: position 427,861,641 of record NC_086446.1, on the reverse strand, counting down.
AATGGTAAACATCGACAAAGAAACTGTCAGGCAAGTTTTACATCAAGATCTTAACATGACAAAAGTTTGTGCTAAGATAGTTCCAAGGCTTCTCCCTGCCGAGGAGAAAGAAAATCAAAAGTGAATTTGTACAGACATTTTGGAATAAATTCAAGCGAGTTAGCAATTTTAAGATAAAATTATTATCTGTGATGAAACATGGATCTTCCAGTACGATCCTGAGACAAAATGCCAGTCCAGGCACTGGAAAACACCATTATCCCCAAAAGTGAAGAAAGCACGTCAAAACAAATCCAAAGCCATATTAATTGTTTTCTTTGATATCATGGGTGTTATTTTGGCAGACTGGGTACCAGAAGGCGCAACAGTGAATCAACATTATTACAAAAATGTTCTAGAAACTTTGTGTGAAAGAACCAGAAGAAAGAGTTATGGAAAAATGATTACAGCCTCAATCAGTACAACACTGCTCTCTCTGTGAAGCAGTTTTTCTGTGAAGAAACAGATTGCAATGCTAGAACACCCTCCATACTCACTAGACCTTGCACCGTCTGACTTCTTTCTTTTCAAATCTGTACTCAAGGGAATATGTTTTGCATCCGTTAAGAAGGTAAAGAAGCTGTTGAGACAGCTGACTGATAATGTGCTTTGACCAATGAACAATAAGAAGGCAGCGGTGTGTAGATGCAGACGGGGAATACTTGGAAGGGGAACGGAGTTACAATGTACTTAATATAATTAAACATACATTAGCATCATCTCATTATTTAAGAGCCACACCTCGTATTGTCAAATTGGACTGTCTATATTGGAGTTCCTTACAACCCATTGGCGTTTCTATAATGGGTGCAGTGTGTGTGGTGCACACGGGCCCCTGTGTCCCCGGGGGGCCCACACCGCGCACACTGCACCCATTTCTCCTATACTTACCTTTCCGGAGTCCATCGCTGACCGTGTGTGGGACCCTCCTCTCCCGTAGCCATCGCACCGCTGCTAGAGCACTGACCACTAGAGACTCTGGCACAGTGCCAGAGTCTACAGCGCATGCACAGGACTCCGATAAAAATGGTGCGGCGGCCATTTTTCAGAGTCCTGCGCATGCGCTGTAGACTCTGGCACTGTGCCAGAGTCTACATCGCTCTGAGCACTAGCAGCGGCGCGACGGCTACAGGAGAGGAGGGGGCCCACACACAGAGTCTGCACACGGGTCCTCTCCTCTCTAGAGACGCCCCTGTTACAACCCCATTATATTTTTGTGGCATTGGATGGAATTTGTGTTGAAATGGTACATAAACAGCATCATTTTGAATGAGTTTAGTAGCTCTTATTTAAGGCACATTGTATTTTTAGTTTAGTGAACCTGTCATGGACATTGTTGTGTTTTATTTTTTATTTTTGTGCCATTACACACTCTAGGAGTAAACCTCTTTGTAGTTAACGCTCACTGGCATCCCATATCCCATCTGTCCTTATCATAACACATAAAATATGTGTCTAGCATTGTGCTTTTTTCCGGTAATACATTCTTCCAACATTGCAGCCATTTCTTACATTCCAGCTACTACAAAAGCACAGACAGCCAGAGACAGGTCAGAGAAAATAAGGTTTATACATGGGTCTGTCATTCTCTATACAGCCAGTAAAGTATGTGAAGGCTTATTTACATCCATGTAAAAGTGGAAATCTGCAGCACAAATGCACTTTTGTGCCATTACACACTAACCTTTGTGAAGGTTGCCTATTTGCAAGGCTATGTGCGCCAAAATGGTTATATCTGTGGGATATAAATCTTTGCACTTTCTGATGGGAGGAGAAGGGTAGATTAGGGCATGAATATCTAAATACAGATTAGTGGCCTGATTTAGGGTTGCACAAGTTGGCCACATATGCTGCCACGTTTCCCCTTTGAAAAATAAATGCATACATTCACATGCATTCTACATTGGCCGCATCTATGCAGTCGTACCGCCCCAATCCACATACCATCCAGCATCCCGGAGGTGGGGGCCGGGACTCTGTGCGCGCAACTACAGCTCATGCAGAAAATAATATGGTCATGGCCTTGTTGCACAAGGGTGCGGTGCATGTCACGCTCCCATTTTTCACCCTGATGATGTGCGCCCCCCCAGTTGTCAGCTGTCTCCAGGCTCTTTTGCCGCTGTTTATAGGCTAAATGACCCCCCACCCCCCACGACACAGAAAAGCACTGTGACAGCAGCTGGTTCCATTGCAATGGAAGCCATACTAAAGGGATGCTTTATTCAAAGATAACTCTGAAGATAGGGCCTAATTTAGATCCGACCGCTGCTGTGCGTTTTTGCACAGCGGGCAATCAGATCCGAACTGCGCATGCATATGCACCCCAATGCCCTGGAGTGTCAGATGGCTACAACGGGCATCAGCTCTGGCCCCGATCAGCAGGATTCAATCGCACTGGTTAAGTCCTGGGCTGCGCAGACACTGCACAAACTCTGCCCTCTGCACTCCACTGAAACTGCCCTCACAAAAGTCTGCAATGACCTCCTTGCTGCTAAATCCAGGGGCCACTACATTCTGCTTTTTCTCCTTGACCTCTCTGCTGCTTTTGACACTGTAGACCACCCTCTCCTCCTGCAAATCCTTTACTCCCTTGGTTTGCGTGATACTGCTCTCTCCTGGCTGTCCTCCTACCTTTCTGACCGTTCCTTCTCTGTCTCCTCTCATGACTTCACCTCCTCCCCACTTCCTCTACCAGTAGGTGTCCCCCAAGGTTCTGTTCTTGGACCTCTGCTTTTCTCTCTCTACACATTCTCATTAGGTGAGCTCATTAGCTCTTTTGACTTAAAATATCATCTCTACGCTGACGATACTCAAATCTACCTTTCCTCCCCTGACCTCCTCACTCGTATCTCCAACTGTCTCTCTACTATCTCCTCCTGGATGTCCCAGCGCTTTCTTAAACTTAACATGTCTAAGACTGAGCTGATCATCTTCCCTCCCTCCCGCATAACCTCACCTCCCACAATCTCATTATCTATTGATGGCACTACTATCTCCTCTAGCCCCCAAGTGCGATGTCTTGGAGTAATCCTTGACTCCTCCCTCTCCTTCAAACCACACATTCAGTACCTCTCACAAACCTGCCGTTTCCATCTCAAAAACATCTCCAGGATCAGACCCTTTCTAACCCGGGACGCTACTAAAGGTGCATACACACGGTGAGATTCGGACTTATCCGATTCTCACCGTGCGACAGGGGGCCGGGTCGGCACTTAGCCAGTATCGCAAGCACATAATAACTGTGCTTGCGATGCTGGCTATGTGCGATTTCAATCCTGACTATCTCTTCTATAGAGATAGTCAGGATTGACTTGCCTGCACAGCCTATTTTTTCTTCCGATGCCGACCGCGCGGGGCCGCGCATCGGCATCGGATCGGGATCGCAAGGTGACTGTCACCTTGCGATCTGCACTATATTTTCTTCCGATTCTGACTATATAGTCAGAATCGGAAGAAAATATCTTACCGTGTGTACACACCTTAAGACCCTCATCCACTCACTGGTCATCTCCAGATTGGACTACTGCAATCTCCTCCTATCTGGCCTCCCTCAAAAATGCCTCTCTCCACTCCAATCTATCCTCAGTGCTGCTGCCCGTCTAATCTTCCTCATCAAACGTACTACACCCCTCTCTTGCAGGTACTTCACTGGCTACCCTTCCCATTCCAGGGAAGTGCAGTGCCTCCCCCGTCATTCCCCAGTCACTAATGATTAAGATAATACAAAGAAGATACTTATGACACATATTCTGTGTCATAAGTATCCTCTTTATATTATTCTAATCATTGTAACTGATTAAAGTCGTTTGGGAGGCACTGATAGCAAGTGCCTCCCGTAAACAATGATAACGGGATAAAGAGGGGGGGACGAGGCCAAGCACTGGTCTGTAAAAGCCCATTGAAAAAATTATAAAAAGGCGGCACCTATAGAAGTGCCTTGTTGACAGGAAGCACGTCCCTGTCAGCGAGGCACATGTGAATGGACAGCGGATCCAGTGCTGGATCCGCTGGTCCAATCATCCGTTAGCGGCGGCGGGACAAGGGTCTCGGAGCAACCAATAATTATTATCACCTTCCCCTGACTCCTCCTCACCTGCTGCTGATGGTGGGAGCCTGCACCCAGTGATCACCGTTACACAGCAGACGCACCTGACCGCACCGGGGAGAGCAAAGCACAGCAGCGTCATTTCATCTGTGACAGCGGGCATGGAGGTGGCAGCGAGAAGCGGCCAGCGCTCTCCTCCTCTCAGACGGGGCACCCGCCGACGACTGCTGCATTTGAGTTGCCTAGGGTCCGGCTCTGTGGAAATTTCTCTGTGCAGGGGCACCCGCCAGCGACTGCTGAATTTGCGCTGTCCGTCTCCATTGAGATCTTGAGATCGAGCAGCAGCCAGCAGGACATTTCACACAGCTGAGCTGAGCCTGCAGCGGGAGGGAGCACAGGAGCAGGTGCAGAGAGGCTGCAAATTTCAAACATGCCACTCTGTTAGGGAGGCCACCGGCAGGGCAGCTCATTAAGCTGACCTGAGCCGGCAGCAGGGGGGTGAATGGCTGGCAATACCTGCCTGCCTTGCCAAAGTAGGGTGGGAGGAGGGCTGGCTGCCACTAACACTAACTGGGCCGGCTGCCATTAACAACTATGGCCGCTGGTCCTGGGGGAGGGCTGCTGCACTGCACATGCCTAGATGCAGCAGCTCCTCCTCCCATGGGCCTTTGCGGAGTCTGACTGTGCAGTCAGCCACCGCATCCAGCATGGATCGTCCTTCCGCCGACCTCCTCTGAGCTGTACCTGGGTCCATGGGCCTCCCTCAATCACACCCTGCAGCTCAACCCGAGGTTGATTAGACACAGCACAGTGCATATCCTGGTAACTTTGTGTGTGACCCGTGTACCTCCTCACCCCGGTGTGTGACCGCCTATACCCCCCTACCCCTGTATGCACACTGTTCCCACTACCTTTGTAAGTCTGTCACCCTGTAACCCCCCCTATATTATACAGTAAAGTATGTTGGCCTTTCACTCTTCTATATGCATGCTGTTATCTGTAATACATACACCAACAGCAATGGACCTGTGACTTTCAGTGTATTTTCAGTGAATCTGGTATTTTAAGTGTATTTTTGTGGATCTGATGTTTTTAATGTATTATGTGGATCTGGCTTTTTGCAACATACTGTACAGTGGGGGTCATTCCGAGTTGATCGCACGTAGCAACTTTTTGCTGCCCGTGCGATCAACTAGACGCCGCCTATGGGGGAGTGTATTTCTGCATAGCAGGGCTGCGATCGCTTGTGCGTTAGATTTACTTACCCTGTGCGATGGATCCAGCGATGCAGGTCCCGGAATTGACGTCAGACATCCGCCTTCCAAACGCTTGGACACGCCTGCGTTGGACTCACCACTCCCCGAAAATGGTCAGTTGCCCCCCCCCGGTTCCGCCTTCCTCTTGTCAATCTTCTTGCAGTCACCGCTGCGACCGCTTTCTTCGTTTGCGGCGTCGCTGCCCAGTGACACCATCGCCGGGCAACAATGCGCCTGCGCAATGCGGCCGCCGCGCATACGCAGTTCCAACCCGATCGCACGGTGGATCAGGCATTTTTAATGTATTTTCACTTGGATCTAACTTTTTCTAATGTAATTTTATGTTGCTCAGGTATTTTATGTATATTTAGTGAATCTGTTTTTGTCCAAATGTATTATGAGGATCTGGCTTTTTCAGTGTATATTTATGTGGATCTGGCTCTCTTAATATATGTATGGGTCTGGCATTTTTAATGTATTTTTATTTGGATCTAGCTTTTTTTAATGTAGGCCTGAGTTTCGCATACTCAGCCATCCAGTCCAGGTTTTAAGGATAGCCAAGCTTGAGCACAGGTGACTTGGTAGCCATGCTTGAGCACAGGTTACTTAGTTAGTAACTCAGTCGATCTGACTTAACTATCTGGACTCAAGCATGGACATCCTGAAAACCTGGACTGTAATGGTGGAGTTAGGGAAACTCCGATGGGACCCATAATAGTGGTGTCATCAGTTCAAATGAAAGGTGATGAGATCAATCATCACTCTTCAAGTCGACGGTGAGCCGCTGTGGCTAACTCTCTGGCCGTGTCTCTGCTAGGAGGCACAGACAAAAATTTTGCCTAGGGCATCAAATTGTCTAGGGCCGGCTCTGAGCAGCAGCATCGGGCCTGCTGCACTCTCCTGCCGGCGGCTCTGATGAGAGGGGCTGGGTGGGGGAAGGTGAGTTGAAGTAGTGTGGGAAGGGGGGTAGCTCATCCCCACATCCGAGACAGGCGGCACTACGTGTAACTGGCACTACACGTAATTGGCAATACGTGTAACTGGCACTACAGGGGGGCACTACATGTAACTGGAACTATAGGGGGCACTACGTGTAACTGGCACTACAGGACACATTATGTGTAACTGGCACTACAGGAGGGCAATACATGTAACTGGAACTATAGGGGGCACTACGTGTAACTGGCACTACAGGACGCATTACATGTAACCGACACTACAGGAGGGCAATACATGTAACTGGCACTACAGGGGGGGGAGGGCAATACTTGTAACTGGCACTACAGGACACATTATGTGTAACTGGCACTACAGGAGGGCAATACATGTAACTGGAACTATAGGGGGCACTACGTGTAACTGGTACTACGTGCAGGACGCATTACATGTAACCGGCACTACAGGGGGGGCAATACGTGTAACTGGCACTACAGGGGGCACTACGTGTAACTGGCACTACAGGGGGGCACTACGTGTAACTGGCACTACAGGGGGGCACTATGTGTAACTGGCACTATACTGTGGACACTACGTGTAACTGGCACTATACTGGGGACACTACATGTAACTGGCACTATACTGGGGACACTACGTGTAACTGGCACTATACTGGGGACACTACATGTAACTGGCACTATACTGGGGGCATTACGTGTAACTGGCACTATACTGGGGACACTACATGTAACTGGCACTATACTGGGGACACTACGTGTAACTGGCACTATACTGGGGACACTACATGTAACTGGCACTATACTGGGGGCATTACGTGTAACTGGCACTTTTCTTCGGACATTACATTTGTCTGGCACTATACTGGCGGCATTATGTTTATCTGGCACTGCTGTAGGCATTATGTGTAAGGCTGCCAATTGTGTGTGTGGGGGTCTGAGAATATGGTATATATATTTATAAGTTGATTTCATAATATATAGTTGCGAGGCCATGCCCACTATTACAGGAGCTAAGGTGCGCACATTGGGTAGAGGGGGCACTTCAAATGATGTCACTCAGGGTTCTAGTAGGCCTGGAGCCGGCTCTGGCTGCTGTCTGGGTAATTTGGGGTCTGTCCTGTAATCACAGTATATACACAATGGCTGCAGTACCAGCCGACCCCCCATATACTGTAATGTATCTGCTGTTCCTAAACAGTGAGCTGAGGTTTGTGTTCTTGTGCTGTTGGGGGATGTACTGGAGAAGCCAGTGCCTCCCCAGCCATTGACCTCACCGCACGTCACTGTCGCATTCAGAATCCAATTCAAGCTTCTCACACTCACCTACAAATCTCTCACCCACTCTACTCCCTTTTACATCTCTGATCTTATCTCACTTTACATTCCCATCCGTCCTCTTCGCTCTGCTAATGCACGCCATCTCTCCTGCCAACTGATTACCTCCTCCCACACCTACCTACAAGATTTTGCACGTGCTGCTCCCTATCTCTGGAATTCTCTACCTCTCCCCATCCGACTCTCCACCTCTCTACAAAACTTCAAATGGGCTCTCAAGACCCACTTCTTCACCAAACCCAGTCAACTCTCCTCCTAACCCTCTTGTCTATGCTCACTGTCTGCCCCGTCTGTGTCACAACAGACTGTTAGTCCCTCACCTTTTAGATTGTAAGCTCACAAGAGCAGGGACTTCTTTCCTCATGTGCCTTTCCTTTTCTTACTTACACTATCTTATACTCCATACTCCCTTTGATGGCACCTAACCCCGGGGTTTCTATACCTGTCCTATATTGTCTTGAACTGTAAGTGCTGTTTTCTTGTTTGCTCATTTTATTATGTACTGTGTAATGGGCAGATCCCTTGTGGCCCCATATAAATAAAGGATAATAATAATAATAACTGATTTTTGTGCAGCTCTGCTACACATGCGATCGCACACTTACACAGCGATTTTACCCTCCCCCTGTATGCGGCGACTATCTGATCGCAGGGCAGCAAAAAATTCAGCCCAGCGATCAGATCTAAAATAGGCACATAGTTCGAATTGGAACCTTAAGGGAATGATTGCTTTCTACTTTACCTCTAAAGGAAACCTTGGAGGCATATTACTCACACGCCATACTTTTAAAGCAGATGTGATAAGTACGGTATTTTTTGCACCCAAAATGAAAATTAATATTTTCATGCAAATGTATTAAAATGGCTTGCCAGGAGATGGGCTCCGATAAGAGCCTGTCCCGGCAAAGAGCTGGAAGCAGTGTGATAGTGTAATGCTATCACACTTCTTCCGGGTTCAGGTCCCTGACGGCCTCTAGCTCACTCTCCATAGCAAATCGTGAATTTGTAGTCCATAGGCTGGAGATGGTGATTTCCTATCAGGGCCAAGCTCCAGAATGCTTTATATTCTGGAGCTTGCTAAATCCAGCTGTTTTGATGGAGGCTGCGGATACTGTTGGAAATGGAGGGACAGCAGACAGCAAAAGATGTCAGCGATAAATGCCCCAGTGGAGCTTACAATCTATATTCCCTACCACATGTACATTCACGGTAGATAAATAGGCCTCTTGGCAGGGGCATCTTAAGAGAGGAGGGGGACCACGTGCACACTCCGGGTGGACCCCCCGTCTCCACAGCGCCGTAGGCTTCAGTAATATGTTGGAGTCTACTGCGCATGCGCAGGTCTCCCGAAACATGGCGCCCACCTTTTTTTGGAGACAGAAGTCGAACTGCGCATGCGCGGTGGACATTTTTTAGATGTTTTTTTTTTCCGCGGTGGACTTTGGAGAGGGGAGTATGAAAATATGGGTGCAATATGTGCGGTGTGAGCCCCCCTGGACCGGACACATTGCACACATGATAGACATGCCAATGCCCCTTGGTGATATAATCATCATTATTTCCATAGAGGAAGGAGAGCAGCAGTGTCTATTAAGACCCACATAGATTCTCAGGACCCTGCCCTAGTGTTTGAACATGTGCCAGATTTTGGCTGGGTAAAATGACTCTGTGGACCAATAGCTTGTTATGGGTCCTTGCTGTCTAACTCTTGCGTGTGTGCCGTGTGGGGGGGAAGGGGGAGGTTTGTTCGCTGTTAGCTGAAATCACATGCGCAAAGTGCATTCTCTTCAGAACACAGTCTAACTCTGCCGGGGGAAGCGGTGCGGGGTGTGCCGCCGCGGCGGCTGCGTAGTGTCACATGCAGCCGTTGTGACCCAAAATATGGTGGCCCTCCATCTGCCTAGGCAGCTAGCATGCGCAGGCAGGGGGCTACCCTAATCATGCGAGCGCTTCACTGCCTGAACCCACCCCCATTTTCACCGCCACACCTGCCCAACGTCGAGTTGATGCCTCGCAATGTTGCATCGCCACCCTTTACTCCCAATGAGGTAGAGGCATTTGCAGCAGTGTGATGCGATCGCATTCTCCCGGCCAGGCATGCGCAGAACTGGACCTGTGCAGAACTGGACCTGCGCAGCGCAGTGGCCATGAATATGGGAGAATGCGGTCGCATCGCATTAGCGATGCGACCTGAATAAGGTCCATTGGACCTCATTCAGCTTCAATTGCAGTTATGCTAAAATAGCAAAATTGCAACTGGCTGTGATCACATGCTGGGGACCGCCCAGCACAGGGCAAGACTGCCCAGCATGCAAATACCTGCCAGCGATGCAATCGCAATTTAGTTGAGATTGCATCGCTGATTTTCTTAGTGTAACTTTTGACATGCTGTTGATACGTAAAATATCATCTATTTTACAGATATAATATGTCGAAAGTTTGAAATGAATTTATTATGATTTCAGCATCTCTGCATTGTTCACAGGCACTCTGCTATGGCATGTATCCAAAATGCATACCTCCCAACATGACCCTCTCCAGGAGGGACAGAATGCTCTGCTCCTGGACTCCCTCTTAATTTATGATTGCCTTCACCTGCGGTGAAACACCTTTCTTATCCATAAACCTGTTCAAAACAGGTGCCAGCAATCATACAGAAAGGGAAAAGTCCAGAACCAGAGCATTGTGTCCCTCCTGGAGAGGGTCATGTTGGGAGGTATGCAAAATGGCATGACTGGCACCTGGCGAGTTGCCATGGGCTTGGGTCCCCATGATTTGCCAGTGCCTGTGGCTGTGAACTACTGTATGTAGAGATGGCAGGCACCATCATCAGCTATGGATTGGTGGAGATATGGGGTGTTCCAGGATCCAAAGCAGCCACAAGTAGCTGGTCACTGAAGTTCTCACTGTTACAAATACAAGTGATTCTGAATTCCTGACTAATGTCTTTAGATCCAGACCGATTACAAATTGTGTTATTTCATTTTGTTGTATGATGCTTCTAGTAAAAAAACAGTCAGCAATCAGTTACATCAAATCTGCAGTAACTGTGTTCCTCATCTGCTCCAGGAGGCAGCAATTATGTTACTTTATACAATTAGAACTGATAACGGATCTCCCAGTCATTAGAAATGTCATAAAACAAGTCCCCCTTAAGCAGCTAGCATACTATGCAGGTTACTCTGTCACTTGTAATACCCTTCTTCAAATGCTGATTTTTCAAAGTCAGTATGAAAAGCATCTTTATAGAAGCACTCCTGGCCGCATTTAGGGTCTAATTCAGATCTGATCGCTCCTCTGTGATTTTGCAGAGGTCTGCGATCAGATAGCCGCCGCCATGCAAGTGTGCGAATGCATGCGTACACCATGTGAAAACTCCACCAGACAGCGGACATCTGCAAATCCATTCGCAACTCACTCACCATCAAATGCTTTTTCCATTCTGTACTGTCTGTGCGTAGCCCAAGACTTACTCCTACAGTGCGATACAAACAGGCTGATCGGGGCCAGAGCCACCCTCCCTAAAAACGTTTGGGAACGCCTGCGTTTCTCAAGACACTCCCAGAAAACGTACAGTTACCACCCCCAAACACCCGCTTCCTGTAAATCAGGCTGCGTTCTCCTAGCGATCAAAAAAGACGCTGAAGTTTTCGCAGGTTTTTATTATTACCAGCTATTTATATAGCGCACACATATTCCGCAGCGCTTTACAGAGAATATTTGGCCATTCACATCAGTCCCTGCCCCAGTTTGGCCTTGCGCCTGTGCATTACGATCCATGCATATGTGCAGTCATTTGATAATTGGCTCCTGTGCAATTTCACACAACAGCGATCAGGTCTGAATTAGGTCCTAAGACCCATTATCCTTACAAATGTGTTGTAATCAGTCGCCCTTTTCTGATACAGCAGGGTGGGTAAATTCAATAAGAAATTTTAGGAGCCAATCCCCATCTTTACATGATCTCTATTGAGCTGGAAGACTACTACAAGAAAGTCACTGCTAACGAACTGTACCCAGAAAGGGCAAATTACTATTACAGCTATTAAGAACCATGTTCATCCTGTTATGTTTTGTTATACTGTTCCTTACTCTGCAGAGTATATTTAGAGGATGGAAACTTGCAGGGTGTGATAATACGTTGTGGGATTAATTGGTTTTCTGTTTAGCATCCAATTTTTATAGACTTCAATTAAATTCATGTGTTTTACTGTAAGTGCAGCCAGCTGTTGAAAAACTATTATTGCTGCTATTACATTAGGGGTACATTCACACTGAGATGGTTCTGGACACTTAGAACTAATGCAAAGACACAGGAAACAGAGAGTGGTGACTAATTCAGAGATGGATACATTGGCCCTCATTCTGAGTTGATCGCTCGCTAGCTACTTTTAGCAGCCGCCACCATGTGCGGATTGGGAACAAAAAGCGGCCCTAGAAAAAATTTGTACTAGTGGCCCCACATGGGCAGCACCAGAGGTGTAACGTCTAGCCATGGGCCATGGCAGCAGCACCCTCCCCCCAAGACTTTCCAGATAGTGGGGATGCCCAGCATCAAGGGGAAGTTAAAGGAAATAAAATTAAATGTTATGAGCACATTATATGATACACCTTCAGAATTTAGGAAACTATATAATTCTTTAGAAAGATATATTTTCTTGCTTATTACACCAACCATATCCCAATCACTATTCACTCAATCTTATATGTCAGCCAAGCAGGCAGACAGAGCATACACTAGATCATCTGCAATCACAGGCTAAGTGGCAAAGTCATTTTCATATATGCACATTGTTTGGCATCTTATTCATTGTGTCTATAAATAGGACCACATGTCCTCAAACAAAACAGGCCCCACGGGTGGGTCGGCCCACCGGGGATCTTCCCTGTAGACCCTATGGCCAATCTGCCACCGGTCGCCACCCACGGGGGAGTGTATTTTCGCTTTGCAAGTGTGTGAAGGGATTTGCAGCTGAGCTCTGCAAACACATTTTGTGCAAAACAAGACTAGCCCTGCAGTTACTTATCCTGTGCAATGAATCCAGCGACGAAGGTCCCGGAATTGACGTCAGACACCCACCCTGCAAACGCCTGGACACGCCTGCGTTTTCCCAAACACTTCCAGAAAACGGTCAGTTGACACCCATAAACGCCCTCTTCCTGTCAATCTCCTTGCGATCAGCTGTGCGAATGGATTCTTCGCTAGAACCATTGCACAGTAACGATGCTCTTTGTACACGTACGACGCGCGTGTGCATTGCGGTGCATACGCATTTTTGCCATTTTTTTAAATGATCGCTGCGCAGCGAACAACGGCAGCTAGCGATCAACTCGGAATGACCCCCAATGTTGTAAGCTGACGAGCGATTTTTTTTGTCACTGTGCGTGTGTATAAGTCGTGCTGCACATGTGTGTAAATTGCGCTGTGCATAAGTCGCGCTGCGCAATGTCTACGTCTTGGTATACAAGCAGCAGATCTCAGATGTCTCCAGTGGGTGTCTTATTACAAATCCCGGCGGCTGCAACATTAATTTACTTTTGCACAGCTGCTGCATACTGAATTGCAGCGGAATAAAGCCCAGTAAGTGCAAAGTTAAAATATGAAAAACTGAACTGCATTCACTGGTGGAAGTTTTTTTTTTACTAGGGCAACTGATCATGTCAACCTATAAACTTATTATACAATTAGAACCAGATATACTGTACGTATTTCCAGATTAGTTTTTCCCTCATTGTTAACCGGGTAGCGGAGCAGGGTTCTTGTCTTATCCACTGTACTCAACTATAAAGCTGTTGTAATACTCAAAAGTACAAATTGCAGTTTAAGAGGACTGTGGAGTTATAATGCAGTCGTAAGACAACCACTAAGTTATACTGACTTCACTGCACAGCTCCCATGTGTTTCCAGCAATGACACAACCACTCCCTTCAAACACAGAATGGTCATAAAATTTAGCTTAGAAAACCATTTGCGTGGCCATCTTGGAAAGAGACCCTTGTGTATCCTGCATAATTAAGACAAGTCAGTCTTGCCAAAAATGAAGTCAAGCTTCACAGCACCTAAACTCTAGTAAGTTTACTGCCCAGGTTTTACGGATTTCTTCTTAATACCTGCAGAGGTGAGTGGCTCTAAAATACTGAGCCAGTAATAATACCATTGGTTTACTTTTCACACAAAGAAATGCTGAAAACATAACCTGCAGAGGACATTTGAGGAAAGAATTGGGAATGATGCAGGCCACAGAGGTACGAGTTGTTTAGAACCTTTAAGTATGATGTCCTGGTTTTTATGCAGATGTCAATAATATGTGCTCTTAACCACATACTTGCCTACCTGACCCTCTCCATGAGGGAGAAAATGCTCTGTTCCTGGATTTTCCTGGTAATGTATGATTGCCATTACCTGTGGTGAAACGCCTTTCTTATCAATTAACTAGCTCACCACAGGTGATGGCAATCATACATTACCAGGAAAGTCCAGGAACAGAGCAATTTCTCCCTCATGGAGGGGGTCAGGTAGGCAAGCATGCTTAACCACCCTGATGTTGTTGAACATTACTATAACTTACAGAATTTACCCACAGTCACATTCTCATGTTCCATACCACATGTTATTTATTTCAGTATACAAACTTGTGCAACTTGTTAACGTTCACAACAATACTAGCATGTTCACATCAAGTAGGGTGTGAGACTACATAATGGGATTATTGTGCTTTGAGCCCAGAAGTCTTCAAATTAAATACATGTGCTTTAACATAGGCCTAGCCAGCTGTTGTTAAATAGCTATTAGCTGCTAATGGCATAGACAGATATTTGAATACAATTTCCATTGGTACTTGACCAAAAAAAAGCAAAGGTAGAGATAGATGCTGATGAAATTACTGATATTGAGAAGGAGATCATAAAAAGGAGAAGATAGAGTACAAAGTCAGAGCAGGATCCCACACACCTGACCTGCATTTCGTTGATCTTGAGAATGTAGGTTTATCTGTAACCTAATTGCAGGAATCTATGATCTGCAAATTCTCTTTGTTCTAGGGCACAGGTTCTCAAACTCCGTCCTCAGGACCCCACACAGTGCATGTTTTGCAGGTCTCCTCACAGAATCACAAGTGAAATAATTAACTCCACCTGCTGAACTTTTAAAATGTGTCTGTGAGTAATTAATACACCTGTGCACCTGCTGGGTTACCTGCAAAACATGCACTGTGTGGGGTAATGAGGACCGAGTTTGCAGACCTACGTTCTAGGGAATATAGGATTTCCGCCTAGCAAAAGCTTGTGGGTAGGTGTGCAAGCCTCCTTCAGACTTTGCTGAGCAGATAGAGTGAAAGAAAAACTTTCACTTACTTTCCCACACAGCTGGAGGAGCAGGACAGCGTAGGTGCTGCTGAACTCACATGAGCATCGTGAACTTGCATGTACGGTTATGAACACTAAGCCCCACATTGTTTCACAAAGCCAGGTCAGCAGTTTGGCGTGGCTGCCACGGATCATGTATGTGCCTCACACAGGCATGCACCCTGCACACTCAGCCGGTCAGGTCCCACCCATGCACCCATGTACATGAGCCCCGCTCTCTGTTTAAGATTTTACAAATGCTTATAGATGGCAATCCCAAGTAGTGAACAAACCCAAAAGTAAATAAGGGGAAGCAAGATCACCCTAATTCCTCTAGAACTGCAGACCATGTAGGTGCAGGAAAAAAAATGTTTACTAGAAATATTCATGAATACCATTTAACAATATCTTGGGAAACCCAACTGGGAATACTATCTTGGTGCCTTGTAACCAGGAAATATAACTCAAACTCCTATGAACTTGTGGTATAAAGTAAAGAGGATTGAAGTTATTTCTGTTCTTTAGGTGGTTGCATCTGCTGTTTCTTCTGAACTCTTGGAATCAAAGGAAAGATCAGGTATAAATGATAGCTGAACCAACAGACCTAGCAAGTTATAGGGTGGGTAGGGTAGTTGCTGTTGCTGGGCGGCAAATCTATTCCCTAGAACAAAAGAGTTTGCTGATCATAGTTTCTTGTAAACTAATGCTTGTGCATCAGGAGGCTTGCCACCTAGCAACAGCTGGTGGGCAGACTATCACATACCTGGTGGTTGCTCTAAGGAACTCTATCCTTTAGGGGTTGGAAGGCATCCAGTAATGTCTAACGAACATACACATGGAAGACCAACACACAATCTGCATTATGGATTGTAATGAGAAATATAATCCCTCATTATAATCCCTCGCTCTTATACAGAGTGAGGGATAAGGCACTATCTAGAAGGGGACTGGTGTTCTTTCAGCAGGGAAAAAAATCTGTTGTGGAAGAAGGGAAGGAACAGACCTTTCTGCTCAATAACCACCTGTCTGTGGTCCTGGAAGCTACTGCTTGAGAAAGACAAGGAGAAAGGGACAAGGCA
Source organism: Pseudophryne corroboree (assembly GCF_028390025.1). Classification (NCBI taxonomy): domain Eukaryota; kingdom Metazoa; phylum Chordata; class Amphibia; order Anura; family Myobatrachidae; genus Pseudophryne; species Pseudophryne corroboree. Next base: position 427,845,587 of record NC_086446.1, on the reverse strand, counting down.
AGATAAGAAGGAGGGAGAGAAGGGAGTGCACACAAGCAATTTACTGTATCTTCTGTCTTTCCTGGAGGGGTTTGCAATGTTGGATGCATCTCGTGTCCAAGAGAAACCTCCTCTAGCTGCTCTGGGGGTGCCTCGCTGGTCTTGGGTCAAACTGCTGGCTCTGACGGAACGACCCTCCTGGCAAAAGGGCCATGTGCAGTAGGTGGTGGTCTGCTGAGGATCACTAGAGGTATTCCAGCTACGGGCAAGACCTGGGAAAGAGATGTTTTTTCCTGAACATGCATCTCTTGAAGAATCACTGTTTATGCGTTTCGTTTTGGAAATGCACTCCCCACTGAAAAGAGAGGGGAGAAGGAGACTCCACAGCCTGACTGACTCCTTACACCTCTGAGGTGTCCCTGCTGGCCTCAGACCTGACAGGGTTAATAATTGTCCTGCTCTTAAATAATATTTCCTCAACTGAAGAGGAAACAGCAGCAGCTTCAGACACTCCATGTTTGAGGCTGTCTAATCCTCTTGGCAGACACAGACACTGAGTCCCCCATCTTACAATGCGGAGATAAAATCTAACAGGTGGGCAGGGCTTAGCGCTCATATCTCTGCGCACACGCCCATGACATGCATGCGCTTTCCATGGCACTTGTGCTGCTCCCCCCCTTCGGCTGTGTGAGAAGGTAAGTTTCACTCTGCCTTCTCAGCGGACTCAGGAGGCTTGCACACCTACCCCCCATTATTTGCTAGGTAGCAAGCCTCCTGACGAACAAGTCAAGGAAGCATGTTAGATAGAAACCAGGAACGTGTGAGTACACTAATGAGACAGCCTCAGTATTGTGAAAGTGAGTGACAGGGGTGTAGTAAGTCTAACCGGCGGTCAGGAGACCGCCGGTCAGCATACCGATGCCGGGATCCCGGCAGCATACCGATGCCGGGGAGGGACGAGTGCAACAAGCCCCTTGCGGGCTCGCTGTGCTCACCACGCTGCGGGCTCGGTGGCGACCTTGTGTTGCCACGGGTTCTATTCCCACTCTATGGGTGTTGTGGACACCCAAGAGTGGAAATAGTCCCTGTTGGTTGGCATGCCGACCATCGGGATAGTGAGGGGGCGGGATGTCGGTGGAGGTCATGTGACCGTCGGTCTCCCGACCGCCGGTCACATGGATACCACCCAATGACAGACCCATCATGTGAGAGTGTCAGCTCTTCATCCAAGTGTTTATAGTGGCGGAGTACTGAGATGATAATATAATTATACTGTAATACAAGGTGATGGACATTACAAGTGTGTGAAGCAAGTACAAAATACTGAAAATAAGAGGCTGTAAATAAAAATAAAAAAAGTAAATAAAATAAGAATTTACTTACCGATAATTCTATTTCTCGTAGTCCGTAGTGGATGCTGGGGACTCCGTCAGGACCATGGGGATTAGCGGCTCCGCAGGAGACAGGGCACAAAAGTAAAAGCTTTAGGATCAGGTGGTGTGCACTGGCTCCTCCCCCTATGACCCTCCTCCAAGCCTCAGTTAGGATACTGTGCCCGGACGAGCGTACACAATAAGGAAGGATTTTGAATCCCGGGTAAGACTCATACCAGCCACACCAATCACACTGTACAACCTGTGATCTGAACCCAGTTAACAGCATGATAACAGCGGAGCCTCTGAAAAGATGGCTCACAACAATAATAACCCGATTTTTGTAACAATAACTATGTACAAGTATTGCAGACAATCCGCACTTGGGATGGGCGCCCAGCATCCACTACGGACTACGAGAAATAGAATTATCGGTAAGTAAATTCTTATTTTCTCTGACGTCCTAAGTGGATGCTGGGGACTCCGTCAGGACCATGGGGATTATACCAAAGCTCCCAAACGGGCGGGAGAGTGCGGATGACTCTGCAGCACCGAGTGAGAGAACTCCAGGTCCTCCTCAGCCAGGGTGTGCCCCTGACCAAGTAGCAGCTCGGCAAAGTTGTAAAGCCGAGACCCCTCGGGCAGCCGCCCAAGATGAGCCCACCTTCCTTGTGGAATGGGCATTTACATATTTTGGCTGTGGCAGGCCTGCCACAGAATGTGCAAGCTGAATTGTACTACACATCCAACTAGCAATCGTCTGCTTAGAAGCAAGAGCACCCAGTTTGTTGGGTGCATACAGGATAACAGCAAGTCAGTTTTCCTGACTCCAGCCGTCCTGGAAACCTATATTTTCAGGGCCCTGACAACATCTAGCAACTTGGAGTCCTCCAAGTCCCTAGTAGCCGCAGGTACCACAATAAGCTGGTTCAGGTGAAACGCTGACACCACCTTAGGGAGAACTGGGGACGAGTCCGCAGCTCTGCCCTGTCCGAATGGACAATCAGATATGGGCTTTTGTGAGACAAAGCCGCCAATTCTGACACTCGCCTGGCCGAGGCCAGGGCCAACATCATGGTCACTTTCCATGTGAGATATTTCAAATCCACAGATTTGAGCGGTTTAAACCAATGTGATTTGAGGAATCCCAGAACTACGTTGAGATCCCACAGTGCCACTGGAGGCACAAAAGGGGGTTGTATATGCAGTACTCCCTTGACAAACTTCTGGACTTCAGGAACTGAAGCCAATTCTTTCTGGAAGAAAATCGACAGGGCCGAAATTTGAACCTTAATGGACCCCAATTTGAGGCCCATAGACACTCCTGTTTGCAGGAAATGCAGGAATCGACCGAGTTGAAATTTCTTCGTGGGGCCTTCCTGGCCTCACACCACGCAACATATTTTCGCCACATGTGGTGATAATGTTGTGCGGTCACCTCCTTCCTGGCTTTGACCAGGGTAGGAATGACCTCTTCCGGAATGCCTTTTTCCCTTAGGATCCGGCGTTCAACCGCCATGCCGTCAAACGCAGCAGCGGTAAGTCTTGGAACAGACATGGTACTTGCTGAAGCAAGTCCCTTCTTAGCGGCAGAGGCCATGAGTCCTCTGTGAGCATCTCTTGAAGTTCCGGGTACCAAGTCCTTCTTGGCCAATCCGGAGCCACGAGTATAGTTCTTACTCCTCTACGTCTTATAATTCTCAGTACCTTAGGTATGAGAAGCAGAGGAGGGAACACATACACCGACTGGTACACCCACGGTGTTACCAGAACGTCCACAGCTATTGCCTGAGGGTCTCTTGACCTGGCGCAATACCTGTCCAGTTTTTTGTTCAGGCGGGACGCCATCATGTCCACCTTTGGTCTTTCCCAACGGTTCACAATCATGTGGAAGACTTCCCGATGAAGTCCCCACTCTCCCGGGTGGAGGTCATGCTGAGGAAGTTTGCTTCCCAGTTGTCCACTCCCGGAATGAACACTGCTGACAGTGCTAACACATGATTTTCCGCCCAGCGAAGAATCCTTGCAGTTTCTGCCATTGCCCTCCTGCTTCTTGTGCCGCCCAGTCTGTTTACGTGGGCGACTGCCGTGATGTTGTCCCACTGGATCAATACCGGCTGACCTTGAAGCAGAGGTCTTGCTAAGCTTAGAGCATTGTAAATTGCTCTTAGCTCCAGTATATTTATGTGGAGAGAAGTCTCCAGACTTGATCACACACCCTGGAAATTTTTTCCTTGTGTGACTGCTCCCCAGCCTTTCAGGCTGGCATCCGTGGTCACCAGGACCCAGTCCTGAATGCCGAATCTGTGGCCCTTTAGTAGATGAGCACTCTGCAGCCACCACAGAAGAGACACCCTTGTCCTTGGAGACAGGGTTATCCGCTGATGCATCTGAAGATGCGATCCGGACCATTTTTCCAGCAGATCCCACTGAAAAGTTCTTGCGTGAAATCTGCCGAATGGAATCGCTTCGTAAGAAGCCACCATTTTTCCCAGGACCCTTGTGCAATGATGCACTGACACTTTTCCTGGTTTTAGGAGGTTCCTGACTAGCTCGGATAACTCCCTGGCTTTCTTCTCCGGGAGAAACACCTTTTTCTGGACTGTGTCCAGAATCATCCCTAGGAACAGCAGACGTGTCGTCGGAGACAGCTGCGATTTTGGAATATTTAGAATCCACCCGTGCTGTCGTAGAACTACTTGAGATAGTGCTACTCCGTCCAACTGTTCTCTGGACCTTGCCCTTATCAGGAGATCGTCCAAGTAAGGGATAATTAAGACGCCTTTTCTTTGAAGAAGAATCATCATTTCGGCCATTACCTTGGTAAAGACCCGGGGTGCCGTGGACAATCCAAACGGCAGCGTCTGAAACTGATAGTGACAGTTTTGTACCACGAACCTGAGGTACCCTTGGTGAGAAGGGCAAATTGGGACATGGAGGTAAGCATCCTTGATGTCCAGGGACACCATATAGTCCCCTTCTTCCTGGTTCGCTATCACTGCTCTGAGTGACTCCATCTTGATTTGAACCTTTGTATGTAAGTGTTCAAATATTTCAGATTTAGAATAGGTCTCACCGAGCCGTCTGGCTTCAGTACCACAATATAGTGTGGAATAATACCCCTTTCCTTGTTGTAGGAGGGGTACTTTGATTATCACCTGCTGGGAATACAGCTTGTGAATTGTTTCCAATACTGCCTCCCTGTCGGAGGGAGACGTTGGTAAAGCAGACTTCAGGAACCTGCGAGGGGGAGACGTCTCGAATTTCCAATCTGTACCCCTGGGATACTACTTGTAGGATCCAGGGGTCCACTTGCGAGTGAGCCCACTGCGCGCTGAAACTCTTGAGACGACCCCCCACCGCAGCTGAGTCCGCTTGTACGGCCCCAGCGTCATGCTGAGGACTTGGCAAAAGCGGTGGAGGGCTTCTGTTCCTGGGAATGGGCTGCCTGCTGCAGTCTTCTTCCCTTTCCTCTATCCCTGGGCAGATATGACTGGCCTTTTGCCTGCTTGCCCTTATGGGAACGAAAGGACTGAGGCTGAAAAGACGGTGTCTTTTTCTGCTGAGATGTGACTTGGGGTAAAAAAGGTGGATTTTCCAGCTGTTGCCGTGGCCACCAGGTCCGATGGACCGACCCCAAATAACTCCTCCCCTTTATACGGCAATACTTCCATGTGCCGTTTGGAATCTGCATCACCTGACCACTGTCGTGTCCATAAACATCTTCTGGCAGATATGGACATCGCACTTACTCTTGATGCCAGAGTGCAAATATCCCTCTGTGCATCTCGCATATATAGAAATGCATCCTTTAAATGCTCTATAGTCAATAAAATACTGTCCCTGTCAAGGGTATCAATATTTTCAGTCAGGGAATCCGACCAAGCCACCCCAGCGCTGCACACCCAGGCTGAGGCGATCGCTGGTCGCAGTATAACACCAGTATGTGTGTATATACTTTTTAGGATATTTTCCAGCCTCCTATCAGCTGGCTCCTTGAGGGCGGCCGTATCTGGAGACGGTAACGCCACTTGTTTTGATAAGCGTGTGAGCGCCTTATCCACCCTAAGGGGTGTTTCCCAACGCGCCCTAACTTCTGGCGGGAAAGGGTATAACGCCAATAATTTTCTATCGGGGAAAACCCACGCATCATCACACACTTCATTTAATTTATCTGATTCAGGAAAAACTACAGGTAGTTTTTTCACACCCCACATAATACCCTCTTTTGTGGTACTTGTAGTATCAGAAATATGTAACACCTCCTTCATTGCCCTTAACATGTAACGTGTGGCCCAAATGGAAAATACGTTTGTTTCTTCACCGTCGACACTGGAGTCAGTGTCCGTGTCTGTGTCTGTGTCGACCGACTGAGGTAAATGGGCGTTTTAAAGCCCCTGACGGTGTTTGAGACGCCTGGACAGGTACTAATTGGTTTGCCGGCCGTCTCATGTCGTCAACCGACCTTGCAGCGTGTTGACATTATCACGTAATTCCCTAAATAAGCCATCCATTCCGGTGTCGACTCCCTAGAGAGTGACATCACCATTACAGGCAATTGCTCCGCCTCCTCACCAACATCGTCCTCATACATGTCGACACACACGTACCGACACACAGCACACACACAGGGAATGCTCTGATAGAGGACAGGACCCCACTAGCCCTTTGGGGAGACAGAGGGAGAGTTTTCCAGCACACACCAAAACGCTATAATTATACAGGGACAACCTTTATATAAGTGTTTTTCCCTTATAGCATCTTAATATATATAATCATATCGCCAAATAAGTGCCCCCCCCTCTCTGTTTTAACCCTGTTTCTGTAGTGCAGTGCAGGGGAGAGCCTGGGAGCCTTCCCACCAGCATTTCTGTGAGGGAAAATGGCGCTGTGTGCTGAGGAGAATAGGCTCCGCCCCCTTTTCGGCGGGCTTCTTCTCCCGTTTTTCTGAGACCTGGCAGGGGTTAAATACATCCATATAGCCCCAGGGGCTATATGTGATGTATCTTTTAGCCAGTATAGGTATTTCATTGCTGCCCAGGGCGCCCCCCCAGCGCCCTGCACCCTCAGTGACCGCAGTGTGAAGTGTGCTGACAACAATGGCGCACAGCTGCAGTGCTGTGCGCTACCTCATGAAGACTGAAAAGTCTTCTGCCGCCGGTTTCTGGACCTCTTCACTCTTCGGCATCTGCAAGGGGGTCGGCGGCGCGGCTCCGGGACCGGACTCCATGGCTGGGCCTGTGTTCGATCCCTCTGGAGCTAATGGTGTCCAGTAGCCTAAGAAGCCAATCCATCCTGCACGCAGGTGAGTTCACTTCTTCTCCCCTAAGTCCCTCGTAGCAGTGAGCCTGTTGCCAGCAGGACTCACTGAAAATAAAAAAACTAACAAAACTTTTACTCTAAGCAGCTCTTTAGGAGAGCCACCTAGATTGCACCCTTCTCGGCCGGGCACAAAAATCTAACTGAGGCTTGGAGGAGGGTCATAGGGGGAGGAGCCAGTGCACACCACCTGATCCTAAAGCTTTTACTTTTGTGCCCTGTCTCCTGCAGAGCCGCTAATCCCCATGGTCCTGACGGAGTCCCCAGCATCCACTTAGGACGTCAGAGAAATAAGTTTAATTATCCACCCAAGATGGCACTTATTATTTGTCTTCTACATTTACCAAACCTTCATGAGCAGACATACAGTACTTACTGTATCAGCTAACTTTAATCCATAGGATACTGAGGTAGGAAAGACTAAGCTACAGCAGGAGCTACAACTATCAAACATTTCGGGTCTATTTACTAAACCTTCGATAGAGATAAAGGGCCTGAGTCAGCTTTGCAAGCAAAGCAAAACAAGCACACAATTGGGCAAAACCATGTTGCACTGCAGATGGGGCAGATGTAATGTGCAAAGAAATGTATATTTGGGTGGGTTACATTGTTTCTGTGCAGGGTAAATACTGGCTGCTTTTGCATGTACTGTAGCTCACAGTTAGACAGCTTTATTTTTATAGTGCAGTTTAGATTTCAGTTTGAACACACCCCACCCCAAATCTCTCTGGACCTGAATCAACTCCTGTCATTTTTCGAACACAGTCTGTTGGGCTGCCATCAGAGATCGTGGGGCCCGGGACTGACAAAATATAGGCCCTCATTCCGAGTCGTTCGCTCTGTATTTTTCATCGCATCGCAGTGAAATTCCGCTTAGTGCGCATGCGCAATATTCGCACTGCGACTGCGCCAAGTATCTTTGCTATGAAGAAAGTATTTTTACTCACGGCTTTTTCATCGCTCCGGCGATCGTAATGTGATTGACAGGAAATGGGTGTTACTGGGCGGAAACACGGCGTTTTATGGGCGTGTGGCTGAAAACGCTACCGTTTCCGGAAAAAAACGCAGGAGTGGCCGGAGAAACGGGGGAGTGGTTGGGCGAACGCTGGGTGTGTTTGTGACGTCAAACCAGGAACGACAAGCACTGTACTGATCGCACAGGCAGAGTAAGTGTGGAGCTACTCTAAAACTGCTAAGTAGTTTGTGATCGCAATATTGCGAATACATCGGTCGCAATTTTAAGATGCTAAGATACACTCCCAGTAGGCGGCGGCTTAGCGTGTGTAACTCTGCTAAATTCGCCTTGCGACCGATCAACTCGGAATGAGGGCCATAGTCAGGGACTCCCACCACAGAGACAAAAGGGCTCATACATGCATTCAAAATAGCTTACCATACAAATAGACAGAGCAGTGTTGCTAAAATAAACTACTTGATTGTGACCATTACACATTTATTTAGAAATTCAAGAAGTATACAGATAAAATAGCATCATAAATGATACTAAAAAAACATTCCAGAACATAAAATTATTAAAAATGCCTGGCCTTGCAGACAGGAATTTTCAAATGAACGCAAATGATACACTGTAGATAGACCTATGGACACAGTAGTGGCAACAATGTAATATTCTGCTTTATATAATGAAACACTGCAGCCTACAGAAGCAGAAAGAAACCTCCTGGGAATACCCAATGGCATTTCTGCACTGGCGTATCTATAATGGGTGCAGTGTGTGCAGTGCACACGGGCCCCTGGGTCCAGAGAGGGCCCCCACCACACACACTGCACCTATTTCTTCTATACTCACCTTTCCGGCGTCCATCGGTGACTGTGTGTGGGCCCTCTCCTCTCCCGTAGCCGTCACCGCCGCTGCTAGCGCACTGAGCACTAGAGACTCTGGCATAGTGCCAGAGTCTACAGTGCATGCGCAGGACTCCGAAAAAATGGCGCAGCGGCCATTTTTGGGAGTTCTGCACATGCGCTATAGACTTTGAAAAAATGGCGCCCCTCCTCTCATAGAAACACCACTGCATTTCTGCAAATATAAAATAGTGTAAGTAAACACAGAAATGTTCTACATCAAACTTGCTGACATATGTCAATCTTAAACAGAAACACAAACACACCCCTGCTTATCTCTCCAGTGGTGGAGAGACACACAGGGACACATACACACTCCTGCATCAGAAACACACACACAAACACACACTCCTGCAGTTTGCACTACTTATACTTACCCTTCTTGTGGTGAATGTCCGTCCTTGCTTTGCCTTCTGTCCCCACTCCCACTCGTGTCTGCTTCTCAGTCTGGACTCTGGTGGCTCCTCTTCTCTTCACTGGCACGGTGTGACATCATGACGTCACACCACGCCATACAATATACGTTATTGTACAGCAAGCTGGCAGGGATCTTTCTCCTGCAGCTTGCTTGGAACTGCTGCGCAGGTAGCGGGTGGCTGGGCAGCAGCCCACAGCCTGGCACCGACCAGATAAATGGGCATTTCTGCCAGGAATAGTGGCAGCGGCGGGCAGTACAAGCGGCCAGGGCCCTGCACTCTGTCAGAGTGCCCAGACTCGGGACAAGTGTACCCACAGTACCCCCTTGATTGCGGCCCTGAAAGCCTATAACATGAAGGTTAGGAGCTGGTTGGCTGGTACTTTAGCTCGCTCCACTTTATCTCTCTTCAAGGCTTAGTAAATAGATCCCAAAGTAGCTAAATTCATATCCCTGGAGAGAAGAAATTAAAACTTTATGCTTTTTCCTACAATTAAAATGGAATTTGAAATCACTGTTAAACATGATGAGGGTTAGTGCACCCCCTGCCAGAGGGGTTGCCCAGATAAAATAATAAAATTGGAGCCTCTATGCTAATAGGAGGCTTCCATATATTTAATATATACAAGTGTCTTATACAAGATTGGAGTCTCTGTCAGTAGGAGACTCGGGAACAGAAAATTAAGAAGAAAAAACACAAGAGTAGAAGAGAGAGAGAGAGAGAGCGAGAGAGAGAGAGCGAGAGAGAGAGAGATGTAAAATAGGGAGAGAAGAGGAAAGAAATGATAAAGGTTTTTATTATTATCATCATCATCATCATCATCATCTGTTATTTATAGGGAGCCATAATATGCCTGCAGCTCTGTACAATCATAACAAATATTGCAAAAAATACATAAATAAACCATTAACACAATTAAAAAAAAACAGACAGTTGGGGAGGGTGAGTGGACGTTAGGATAGAGAGACTCACTAAGGCTAGCTACACACTACAATGTGCAGCCGGACAATCTGACAGGTGACGGGAGCCTGCATCGACAGGTGCATACACACTTGCACGATTCGGGGGATAACGGTGCAATCTAACATACCATGCTGCATTCGTCAGCATGGCATTATTAGCAATATCTTCTGGTTGACCCTGCAGCAGGGCCAACCAGAAGATGTGGCCTGCAATAGCAGGAGCATGCAAATCGCCCATACACACTTAATGATATGCCGATATTGTCCTAGTGTGTACCCACACTAAGGCATCTATTTATCAATAATTGCATACTCAATGCGATCTGGGCACGATATCAGCCCCCAGAATTGCATTGCAATATACAATTACACTGGGCATATATGTGAGTAAATAGTCGCAAGGACAGAGACTCTGAAAGAAGCCATCCCCGCGATGTGTTCAGAGTGGTAACAGGACTCATGCACATGCTAACCATTTGCGTGGCTCCCCTATTTGAATTTTGGACTGTGCTGCAGCACCACCTCTTCAACTGCAACAGGCAAGGATGTCCAGGAACAGAGCATTTTGTACCTAATGGAATGGGTCATGATGGAGGGCATGGTTCTGGAGGAACCCTCTGCCAGTTACTTTTGTGAATTAAAAGGAGAGACAGAATCAAAAAGGGAAAGACAGAGACAGGAGAAAATATGCACACTAGTAATAGGGCAGGGGCCAATTGTGCAGAGGGCCCTTCCTCATCCTACCTGGTGCCAACAAATGTGTCTCCCCTCTTCTATGACGTGTGAATGCCAAATTGTTTCCTCACAAATATTTAAAATGCCCGCTCTAATATATATTGTAAACGCCTGCACATCTTATTACCATGTGCCATGAATGTGCACTATACATAGCAAAACACTGCATCCCATAAGAGAAAACTGTCACGATCCGGGTATCTGGACGCCATTACTTACCCTTCAGATGCCTCCTAAGGCTGGCTCAGCGTTCCAGGACCGGATCCCGCTGTTCCTGAGTTTCCACATGCAGAATGTCAGAGTGGTGATTTCGTCAGCCGCGGCCTCCGTTGTGCCCGCGTGGTTAAATGTGCGCTTGTCAGTCTGGCGTCTCCTGTCTCCTGTGGCCGGCGTCGCCATTACTGTTTCAATTCTCACATGGATTACAAACCAAACTTCCCTCCAAGTGTCTGCATGGGCGCAGCCATCTTGGATTTTGTCATCTGAGCATTTCCACCAATCTGCTGTCTGTATTGTTGATCTGCATAATTGCCTAGCCAACCCCTTCCTTGCTGCAGGTATAAGTAAGCTGTGCCTGAGCAAGGAAGGCGTCAGTGCTTTGGTTGTCTAGCCTAGTTCCAGTTTGTCTCTCTCCTGTGGTTGTCTTCCAGGTTCCAGCTCCTGTCTCCAGACTTCTGCTATAGAGACCCGCACCAGCATTCCATCTGCGGTGTAGCCTGACTCTCCGATCCATTCTGGACTCACCTGTTTCCAGTTACAACAATCACCTGCTTCCAGCCCAGCTTCCAGCAGTGTACAGCTTCTCTTAAAGGGCCGGTGTCCTTTCTGCAGTTTACCACTCTCCACCGGTATTATTATTTCACCGCTCTCAAACTCCAAACTTCATCAATCACCTGCTTCCAGCCCAGCTTCCAGCAGTGTACAGCTTCTCTTAAAGGGCCGGTGTCCTTTCTGCAGTTTACCAATCTCCACCGGTATTATTATTTCACCGCTCTTAAACTCCAAACTTCATTATTATTTCATCGCTCTCAAGTTCGTTTATTATTTAACTGGTTCCAGCCAGTATCCACTCCGTACCAACAACAGTCTGGTTCCAGCCAGTATCCACAGCAGCCGTTTTATCTTCAGCAACCCAGCCTTTCCTGGAACACCAGCTGGTACGATCCTGGGTTCTCTCCATTGCTACAGTCAGGTCTGGTAAGAACTTTCCAACTAGAAGATTATAAGAACTGTCTCACTCTACCAGTGCCTGTGGCCCTTGCCACCCTGTAGTACCCAGGAATTGTATTTATCCTCTGTTGACTTTTATGTTTCCTTTACTGCTGCTGTGTTACGGAGTTTGTCATAATAAACATCATTGACTTTTATCCTGGTTGTCGTGGTCACGCCTTCGGGCAGTTATTCTACATGTTACTTACATGTCTAGGGGTCTGATACAACCTCCCAGGTTCCGTTACATCTCAGCCCCTACAACTGAGGCTGCCTCCCGTCAGCTCAGGCCCTCAGTTGTGACAGTAAGCACTGACCTAATGAATCCAGCCGGAGACCAGGATCAAGCGGCCAGGCCAATGCAAGAACTGGCAGCCCGACTTGAACATCAGGAGGCTGCACAGGGCCACATCATCCGCTGTCTCCAGGATCTCTCTACACGGCTGGATGGGATTCAAACGACCCTCCGTGGACCTGGCACGTCCGGTGCGTCCACTACAGTGACACCAGCTGTAACCCCACCCACCTTACCCATTTCCAGTCCACATCTTCATCTTCCAACGCCAGCAAAATTTGATGGATCTCCAAGGTTCTGCAGGGGATTTCTCAATCAATGTGAAATCCACTTTGAGCTTCTACCTGGCAATTTCTTCAGTGACCGTACCAAAATTGCCTATATCATCTCCCTTCTCAGTGGCTCAGCCCTTGACTGGGCATCACCTTTATGGGAGAAGTCTGATCCCCTGCTATCCTCCTATACTGACTTTGTAGCTACATTCAGGCGCATCTTCGACGAGCCAGGCCGGATAACATCTGCTTCATCTGAGATTCTCCGTTTACGCCAGGGAACACGTACTGTGGGACAGTATCTTATACAGTTTAAAATCCTGGCATCCGAACTGGCATGGAACGACGAGGCCCTGTATGCTGCATTCTGGCATGGCTTATCAGAACGCATCAAGGATGAGTTAGCTACCAGAGACTTGCCCTCTAAGTTGGATGAGCTAATTTCTCTTTGCACGAAGGTTGATCTACGTTTCAGAGAGAGAGCAACTGAGCGAGGAAGATCATCTACTCCTAAATCTTCTGCTCCTCCTCCTCGTCAACCATCTCCATCCAAGGATGAGCCTATGCAAATTAGTCGTTCTCGTCTATCTCCCGCTGAGCGCCGAAGACGTCTCTCTGAGTCTCTCTGTCTCTACTGTGCAGCTCCGTCACACACTATCAATGCCTGTCCCAAACGTCCGGGAAACTCCAGATCCTAGCTCGCCAAGGAGAGGGCCGGCTAGGAGTAATGATCTCCTCTCCATCTCCTTATGACTGTAACCTCCCAGTGTCGCTCCAAATTGCTCAACGTTACAGGAACGTCATTGCCCTCCTTGATTCCGGAGCAGCTGGGAATTTCATAACCGAAGCTTATGTTAAACGGTGGTCCCTACCCACCGAGAGACTGTCCTCGTCCATCTCTTTGACTGCCGTGGATGGCAGCAAGATTTTTGATGCAGTCATTTCCTTAAGGACTCTTCCAGTTCGTCTGAGAGTGGGAGTTCTTCATTCTGAGTATATTTCTTTTTTAGTGATTCCAAGAGCCACACATCCAGTGGTTTTAGGCCTTCCATGGCTCCGTCTCCACAACCCATCAATTGACTGGACGACTACGCAAATACTGGCATGGGGTCCCTCCTGTGCTGAGACTTGTTTAGCCAAAGTTCTTCCTGTTTGTTCTTCCTTCCCCAGGTCATCTGATGTTCCGCCTCCTCCATATCAAGACTTCACGGACGTGTTCAGTAAAGCCTCTGCTGATATCCTTCCTCCTCATAGAGAATGGGACTGCCCAATCGACCTCATTCCAGGGAAGGTTCCACCGCGAGGCCGAACTTATCCGTTGTCTCTGCCTGAGACACACTCCATGGAAGAGTACATCAAAGAGAACCTGGCGAAGGGTTTCATCCGACCATCTTCTTCTCCAGCCGGCACAGGCTTCTTCTTCGTTAAGAAGAAAGACGGTGGTCTGCGTCCGTGCATCGACTACAGAGGTCTGAACGACATTACCGTCAAGAACCGATACCCTTTACCCCTGATTACCGAGCTCTTTGATAGAGTTAGTGGTGCAACTATTTTCACAAAGCTGGACTTGCGGGGTGCCTACAATCTCATCCGAATCCGTGAGGGTGACGAGTGGAAGACCGCCTTTAACACCCGTGACGGACATTATGAGTACCTCGTCATGCCCTTCGGATTGAGCAATGCTCCAGCAGTCTTCCAGCACTTCGTGAATGAGATTTTCAGGGACATCTTGTACCGCCATGTCGTGGTTTATCTAGACGACATCCTCATCTTTGCTAATAATCTCGAAGATCATCGTTTCTGGGTAAAAGAGGTTCTTTCCCGTCTCCGTGTCAATCACCTCTATTGTAAATTGGAGAAGTGTGTGTTTGAAGTTAAAACCATTCCGTTTCTAGGTTACATTGTGTCCGGTTCCGGACTAGAGATGGATCCTGAGAAACTCCAAGCAATCCAGAATTGGCCTATACCCTTAAGCCTCAAAGGGGTCCAGAGGTTCTTAGGGTTCGCCAATTATTATAGAAAATTTATACGAGACTTTTCCACCATTGTGGCGCCTATCACTGCATTAACCAAGAAAGGTGCTAATCCGTCCAAGTGGTCCGAGGAAGCTACACAGGCCTTTCACCTTCTGAAGCAACGGTTCATCTCTGCACCAGTTCTGAAACAGCCCGACACCGACTCTCCTTTTATCTTAGAGGTAGATGCCTCCTCCGTTGGAGTAGGAGCAGTGTTATCCCAGAGGGCCAAAGATGGACATCTACATCCTTGCAGTTTCTTCTCCCGGAAGTTCTCCCCAGCTGAGCGCAACTATGCCATTGGCGATCAGGAGTTGCTAGCCATCAAGCTCGCTCTGGAGGAGTGGAGATACCTGTTGGAGGGAGTTTCCCACTCAATCACCATTCTTACCGACCACAAAAATCTTTTATATCTCAAAGGCACACAATGTCTGAATCCTCGTCAGGCCAGATGGGCACTTTTCTTCTCTAGGTTTGACTTTAAACTCCAGTTCTGTCCGGGTTCTCAGAATCGTAAGGCCGATGCCCTTTCCCGCTCATGGGAGCAAGAAAATGAGTCCGAGTCTGCAGACAAGCATCCTATTATTAATCCGTTGGCATTCTCCACGGTAGGGATGGACTCTACGCCTCCACCAGGGAAAAGTTTTGTTAAGCCAGTTCTAAGGAAGAAGCTCATGCATTGGGCCCATGCTTCCCGTTTTGCTGGACATACAGGCATTCAGAAAACCCTTGAATTTATTTCTAGGTCCTACTGGTGGCCAACTCTGAAGAAGGACGTTATGGAATTTATTGCCTCCTGCCCAAAGTGTGCCCAACACAAAGTCTCCCGCCAGTCGCCTGCGGGGCAACTGGTTCCATTATCTGTTCCCCGTCGACCTTGGACCCATTTGTCGATGGACTTTGTTTCCGATCTACCTATCTGCAACAAGTTTAATACCATCTGGGTGGTAGTTGACCGGTTCACCAAGATGGCACATTTCATCCCTCTCACCGGTCTTCCGTCAGCTTCCAAGTTGGCTCAAGTGTTTATACAAGAGATCTTCCGACTTCACGGTCTTCCTGAAGAGATCATCTCGGATCGTAAAGTACAATTTGTAGCCAAATTTTGGCGAAGTTTGTGTCAAGCCCTCTAAGTCAAGTTAAAGTTTTCCATGGCTTACCATCCTCAGACCAATGGTCAAACCGAGAGGGTGAATCAGGACTTGGAGGCCTTCCTCCGTATAAATGTGTCTTCCTCTCAAGATGACTGGGTTCAACTCCTTCCTTGGGCCGAGTTCAGCCACAACAATCAATACCATTCCTCATCTTCTTCTACACCATTCTTCATTAATTATGGATTCCACCCTAAAGTCCCAGAATTCCAACCGCTTCCCGCAACTTCTGTTCCAGCAGTGGATGTCACCTTGCGTCAGTTTTCAAATAACTGGAGGAACGTCCGCGCAGCCCTGCTTAAAGCCTCATTCAGGTATAAGAAGTTTGCCGATTAGAAAGCGTAGAGCGGTTCCTGCTCTCAAGGTGGGTGATCGTGTGTGGCTGTCCACGAAGAATTTGAGGTTGAGAGTTCCCAGCATGAAATTTGCACCTCGCTACATCGGACCCTTCAAGATTGAACAAGTCATCAATCCTGTTGCCTACAGGTTACAGTTACCATCCTTCTTGAAAATACCCAGGACATTTCATGTTTCTTTGTTGAAACCGCTGATCCTGAATCGGTTTCATTCCGCACTTCCTCCAGCTCCCAAAGTTCAGACTCAATGGGGAGTCGAGTACGAGGTGGCCAAGATTTTGGACTCACGTTTCCGTTACGGTCAGTTACAATACCTCATTGACTGGAAGGGCTATGGTCCTGAAGAACGCTCTTGGACCAATGCCTCAGACGTCCATGCTCCTGCCTTGGTCCGAAATTTCCACGCAAAGTTTCCTTTAAAGCCTAAGAAGTGTCCTGGGGCCACTCCTAAAGGGGGGGGTGCTGTCACGATCCGGGTATCTGGACGCCATTACTTACCCTTCAGATGCCTCCTAAGGCTGGCTCAGCGTTCCAGGACCGGATCCCGCTGTTCCTGAGTTTCCACATGCAGAATGTCAGAGTGGTGATTTCATCAGCCGCGGCCTCCGCTGTGCCCGCGTGGTTAAATGTGCGCTTGTCAGTCTGGCGTCTCCTGTCTCCTGTGGCCGGCGTCGCCATTACTGCTTCAATTCTCACATGGATTACAAACCAAACTTCCCTCCAAGTGTCTGCATGGGCGCAGCCATCTTGGATTTTGTCATCTGAGCATTTCCACCAATCTGCTGTCTGTATTGTTGATTTGCATAATTGCCTAGCCAACCCCTTCCTTGCTGCAGGTATAAGTAAGCTGTGCCTGAGCAAGGAAGGCGTCAGTGCTTTGGTTGTCTAACCTAGTTCCAGTTTGTCTCTCTCCTGTGGTTGTCTTCCAGGTTCCAGCTCCTGTCTCCAGACTTCTGCTATAGAGACCCGCACCAGCATTCCATCTGCGGTGTAGCCTGACTCTCCGATCCATTCTGGACTCACCTGTTTCCAGTTACAACAATCACCTGCTTCCAGCCCAGCTTCCAGCAGTGTACAGCTTCTCTTAAAGGGCCGGTGTCCTTTCTGCAGTTTACCACTCTCCACCGGTATTATTATTTCACCGCTCTCAAACTCCAAACTTCATCAATCACCTGCTTCCAGCCCAGCTTCCAGCAGTGTACAGCTTCTCTTAAAGGGCCGGTGTCCTTTCTGCAGTTTACCACTCTCCACCGGTATTATTATTTCACCGCTCTTAAACTCCAAACTTCATTATTATTTCATCGCTCTCAAGTTCGTTTATTATTTAACTGGTTCCAGCCAGTATCCACTCCGTACCAACAATAGTCTGGTTCCAGCCAGTATCCACAGCAGCCGTTTTATCTTCAGCAACCCAGCCTTTCCTGGAACACCAGCTGGTACGATCCTGGGTTCTCTCCATTGCTACAGTCAGGTCTGGTAAGAACTTTCCAACTAGAAGATTATAAGAACTGTCTCACTCTACCAGTGCCTGTGGCCCTTGCCACCCTGTAGTACCCAGGAATTGTATTTATCCTCTGTTGACTTTTATGTTTCCTTTACTGCTGCTGTGTTACGGAGTTTGTCATAATAAACATCATTGACTTTTATCCTGGTTGTCGTGGTCACGCCTTCGGGCAGTTATTCTACATGTTACTTACATGTCTAGGGGTCTGATACAACCTCCCAGGTTCCGTTACATCTCAGCCCCTACAACTGAGGCTGCCTCCCGTCAGCTCAGGCCCTCAGTTGTGACAAAAACAATAAACCCACACATTATCTGAGTTCCAAAGCTCATTGATGTATATATTTGTTATTAAAAGTATATGGATTCAATATATATTACAATGTACAGTATACCTATAATTACATGATTACAACTCACACAGTAAGCAGTTAATACATACAGTTACATACAGTTACAGTTACATGCCAGCATACAATTCCATTATCCTTAAGTTATATAAATTCGTCTTTCCATATTACTCTCTCTCTCTCACTGTAAAGTAATGCTGGGACTCCATCTTCCTCTGAGACCAAAACAGGAACTGCCTTCCTGTGTGATCAGCAATGTGTTATCTAGTTTGGGGGAGGGGACTCTCTCTCATTCATGATGAGTCACTAGTTTCTTTGTATGTGCTAATCAGGTTCAGCCTTGAAGACATCCAAAGGGGCTGGCCTGAGCTTCCTGTCCACTGTCCTAATAAGAGTGATTTTTAGCTTTCATACATGTAATCATAACTATTTGTTGCAATGTCCTATAACTTAATAACAAGTATCAAATTAATCTACACATTAATCTGGTTGCTTTAATTGTAAATATGACAGGTCTATCTGGTTTCGTTCAAATAATACACATTCATGACATTACTTCAATATATATAATTTTAAATCCTCATGATGTCTGGCGCTTGATATTATTATAGTTATGTACTGTATGAAATAAGTGTCGAATCCATCGCTGTGGCATGTCCGTGTAAATGCGTGTGTTACCATATATTGCTGTGCTTGCTGCGCGTATTTGCAAGTATAGCGACTCATAATGTGTGTAGTTTGTATGTTTTTTTTATGTAATATTTTTTTGACTTCGACAGACGCCATCTTCTTCTCAGTTATATTCTGGAAGATGGTGGTACATGCACACACTATAGCAAAGGCTTTGGCTCAGTGCCAGATTATTTTCTTTCAATGGTGTGTTACACAGTAATAGCAGAAATCCCACTAACATGGATGGACACACTAGACCATATCACTGTATATTATTTCCAAATGACCACACACCTCCCAGGGTAACCGCATGCCTGAACTTCTTCCAACTGTCACCACAATCTCATCACATCACAGCAGTATCACTCCACATATGTAAATAACAGAATCACACACAGAGACACCGCTCACAGAAACGCAGCACATCACTGACTGCAACCCATCACTGCCTCACTAACAGCCAGGGCTGCCATCAGAAATTGTGGGGCCTGGGACTGACTAAATAGATAGGGCTCCCCCTGGGGTGGGCGGTAGAGGGCAGGTGCGAGTGGAGCTACAGTGGTGGGGGGGCATCAACTGGTGTGTAAACAGTTTTTCTCTAACGTCCTAAGTGGATGCTGGGGACTCCGTAAGGACCATGGGGAATAGCGGCTCCGCAGGAGACTGGGCACATCTAAAGAAAGCTTTAGGACTATCTGGTGTGCACTGGCTCCTCCCCCTATGACCCTCCTCCAAGCCTCAGTTAGATCTCTGTGCCCGAACGAGAAGGGTGCACACTAGGGGCTCTCCTGAGCTTCTTAGTGAAAGTTTTAGATTAGGTTTTTTATTTTCAGTGAGACCTGCTGGCAACAGGCTCACTGCATCGAGGGACTAAGGGGAGAAGAAGCGAACTCACCTGCGTGCAGAGTGGATTGGGCTTCTTAGGCTACTGGACATTAGCTCCAGAGGGACGATCACAGGCCCAGCTTGGATGGGTCCCAGAGCCGCGCCGCCGGCCCCCTTACAGAGCCAGAAGGCAGAAGAGGTCCGGAAAATCGGCGGCAGAAGACGTCCTGTCTTCAACAAGGTAGCGCACAGCACTGCAGCTGTGCGCCATTGCTCTCAACACACTTCACACTTCGGTCACTGAGGGTGCAGGGCGCTGGGGGGGGCGCCCTGAGACGCAATAAAAACACCTTGGATGGCAAAAAAAATGCATCACATATAGCTCCTGGGCTATATGGATGCATTTAACCCCTGCCAGAATCCATAAAAAAGCAGGAGAAAAGTCCGCGAAAAAGGGGCGGAGTCTATCTCCTCAGCACACTGGCGCCATTTTCCCTCACAGCTCCGTTGGAGGGAAGCTCCCTGTCTCTCCCCTGCAGTCACTACACTACAGAAAGGGTTAAAAAAAAGAGAGGGGGGCACTAATTGGGCGCAGTATTAACTATACAGCAGCTATAAG
This sequence comes from Pseudophryne corroboree, assembly GCF_028390025.1. Lineage (NCBI taxonomy): Eukaryota > Metazoa > Chordata > Amphibia > Anura > Myobatrachidae > Pseudophryne > Pseudophryne corroboree. The sequence continues at coordinate 427,825,675 of NC_086446.1, read as the reverse complement.
GGGAAAAACACTTATATAAGGTTATCCCTGTATATATATAGCGCTCTGGTGTGTGCTGGCAAACTCTCCCTCTGTCTCCCCAAAGGGCTAGTGGGGTCCTGTCCTCTATCAGAGCATTCCCTGTGTGTGTGCTGTATGTCGGTACTTTTGTGTCGACATGTATGAGGAGAAAAATGATGTGGAGACGGAGCAGATTGCCTGTAATAGTGATGTCACCCCCTAGGGGGTCGACACCTGAGTGGATGAACTGTTGGAAGGAATTACGTGACAGTGTCAGCTCTGTATAAAAGACAGTGGTTGACATGAGACAGCCGGCTACTCAGCTTGTGCCTGTCCAGACGTCTCATAGGCCGTCAGGGGCTCTAAAGCGCCCGTTACCTCAGATGGCAGATATAGACGCCGACACGGATACTGACTCCAGTGTCGACGGTGAAGAGACGAATGTGACTTCCAGTAGGGCCACACGTTACATGATTGAGGCAATGAAAAATGTTTTACACATTTCTGATAATACGAGTACCACCAAAAAAAAAGGGGTATTATGTTCGGTGAGGAAAAACTACCTGTAGTTTTCCTGAATCTGAGAAATTAAATGAGGTGTGTGATGATGCGTGGGTTTCCCCCGATAACAACGGATAATTTCTAAAATGTTATTGGCATTATATCCTTTCCCGCCAGAGGTTAGGGTGCGTTGGGAAACACCCCCTAGGGGGGATAAAGCGCTCACACGCTTGTAAGGGCTCTACCTTCGCCTGAGATGGCCGCCCTTAAGGATCCTGCTGATAGAAAGCAGGAGGGTATCCTAAAAGGTATTTACACACATACTGGTGTTATACTGCGACCAGCAATCGCCTCAGCCTGGATGTGCAGTGCTGGGTTGGCGTGGTCGGATTCCCTGACTGAAAATATTGATACCCTAGATAGGGACAGTATATTTTTGCCTATAGAGCATTTAAAAGATGCATTTTTATATATGCGTGATGCACAGCAGAATATTTGCCGACTGGCATCAAGTCTAAGCGCGTTGTCCATTTCTACCAGTAGAGGGTTATGGACACGTCAGTGGTCAGGTGATGCGTATTCCAAACGGCATTTGGAAGTATTGCTTTATTAAGGGAGGAGTTATTTGGGGTCGGTCTTTCAGACCTGGTGGCCACGGCAACAGCTGGGAATTCCACGTTTGTACCCCAGGTCGCCTCTCAACATGAGAAGACGCCGTATTATCAGGCGCAGTCTTTTCGTGGACAAGCGGGCAAAAGGTTCCTCATTTCTGCCCCGTGACAGAGTGAGAGGAAAAAGGCTGCAGAAATCAGCCAGTTCCCAGGAACAGAAACCCTCTCCCGCCTCTGCCAAGCCCTCAGTATACGCTGGGGCTTTACAAGCAGAATCAGGCACGGTGGGGGGCCCGTCTCAATGAATTTCAGCGCGCAGTGGGCTCACTCGCAAGTAGACCCCTGGATCCTTCAGGTGATATCTCAGGGGTACAAATTAGAATTCGAGACGTCTCCCCCTCGCCGTTTCCTAAAGTCGGCTTTACCGATGTCTCCTTCTGACAGGGAGACAGTTTTGGAAGCCATTCACAAGCTGTATTCCCAGCAGGTGATAATCAAGATACCCCTCCTGCAACAGGGAACGGGGTATTATTCCACACTGTTGTGGTACCGAAGCCGGACGGCTCGGTGAGACCGATTCTAAATCTAAAATCTTTGAACACTTACGTACAGAGGTTCAAATTCAAGATTGAGTCACTCAGAGCAGTGATTGCGAACCTGGAAGAAGGGGACTACATGATGTCTCGGGACATCAAGGATGCTTACCTTCATGTCAAAATTTACCCTTCTCACCAAGGGTACCTCAGGTTTATGGTACAGAACTGTCACTATCAGTTCAGACGCTGCCGTATGGATGGTACACGGCACCCCGGGTCTTTACCAAGGTAATGGCCGAAATGATGATATTCCTTCGAAGGAAGTGAATTTTAGTTATCCCTTCCTTGGACAATTCCCTGATAAGGGTAAGATCCAGGGAACAGTTGGAGGTCGGTGTAGCACTATCTCAGGTAGTGTTGCGGCAGCACGATTGGATTCTCAATATTCCAAAATCGCACCTGGTTCCGACGACGTGTCTTCTGTTCCTAGGGATGATCCTGGACACAGTCCAGAAAAAGGTGTTTCTCCCGGAGGAGAAAGCCAGGGAGTTATCCAAGCTAGTCAGTAACCTCCTAAAACCGAGCCAAGTCTCAGTGCATCAATGCACAAGGGTTCTGGGTAAAATGGTGGCTTCCTACGAAGCAATCCCATTCGGCAGATTCCACGCAAGAACTTTCCAGTGGGACCTGCTGGACAAATGGTCCGGATCGCATCTTCAGATGCATCAGCGGATAACCCTGTCACCAAGGACAAGGGTGTCCCTCCTGTGGTGGTTGCAGAGTGCTCATCTTCTAGAGGGCCGCAGATTAGGCATTCAGGACTGGGTCCTGGTGACAACGGATGCCAGCCTGCGAGGCTGGGGAGCAGTCACACAGGGAAGGAATATCCAGGGCTTATGGTCAAGCCTGGAGACATCACTTCACATACATATCCTGAAGCTAAGGGACATTTACAATGCTCTAAGCTTAGCAAGACCTCTGCTTCAAGGTCAGCCGGTGTTGATCCAGTCGGACAACATCACGGCAGTCACCCACGTAAACAGACAGGGTGGCACAAGAAGCAGGAGGGCAATGGCAGAAGCTGCAAGGATTCTTCGCTGGGCGGAAAATCATGTGATAGCACTGTCAGCAGTATTCATTCCGGGAGTGGACAACTGGGAAGCAGACTTCCTCAGCACGACCTCCACCCGGGAGAGTGGGGACTTCACCCAGAAGTCTTCCACATGATTAAAAACTCGACAGGTATTGCGCCAGGTCCAGGGACCCTCAGGCAATAAGCTGTAGACGCTCTGGTAACACCGTGGGTGTACCAGTCAGGGTATGTGTTCCCTCCTCTGCCTCTCATACCCAAGGGAGTAAGCACTATATTCGTGGTTCCGGATTGGCCAAGAAGGACTTGGTAACCGGAACTTCAAGAGATGCTCACGGAGGATCCGTGGCCTCTACCTCTAAGAAGGGACCTGCTCCAGCAAGGACCCTGTCTGTTCCAAGACTTACCGCGGCTGCGTTTGACGGCATGGCGGTTGAACGCCGGATCCTGAAGGAAAAAAGGCATTCCGGATGAAGTCATCCCTATCCTGATCAAAGCCAGGAAGGATGTAACCGCAAAAAACAGTATCACCGCAATTGGCGAAAATATGTTGCGTGGTGCGAGGCCAGTAAGGCCCGACGGAGGAAATTCAACTGGGTCGATTCCTACATTTCCTGCAAACAGGAGTGTCTATGGGCCTGAAATTGGGGTCCATTAAGGTTCAAATTTCGGCCCTGTTAATTTTCTTCCAAAAAAGAACTAGCTTCAGTCCCTGAAGTTCAGACGTTTGTAAAAGGGGTACTGCATATACAGCCTCCTTTTGTGCCTCCAGTGGCACTTTGGGATCTCAATGTAGTTTTGGGTTCCAAAAGTCACATTGGTTTGAACCACTTAAATCTGTGGAGTTAAAATATCTCACATGGAAAGTGGTCATGCTGTTGGCCCTGGCCTGGGCCAGGCACGTGTCAGAATTGGCGGCTTTATCCTGAAAAAGCCCTTATCTGATTTTCCATTCGGACAGGGCGGAATTGAGGACTCGTCCTCAGTTTCTCCCCAAGGTGGTTTCAGCGTCTCACCTGAACCAACCTATTGGTGGTGCCTGCGGCTACTAGGGACTTGGAGGCCTCCAAGTTGCTAGACGTTGTCAGTGCCCTGAAAATATATGTTTCCAGGACGGCTGGAGTCAGGAAATCTGACTCGCTGTTTATCCTGTGTGCACCCAACAAGCTGGGTGCTCCTGCTTCTAAGCAGACTATTGCTCGTTGGATTTGTAGTACAATTCAGCTTGCACATTCTGTGGCAGGCCTGCCACAGCCAAAAATCTGTAAATGCCCACTCCACAAGGAAGGTGGGCTCATCTTGGGCGGCTGCCCGAGGGGTCTCGGCTTTACAACTTTGCCGAGCAGCTACTTGGTCAGGAGCAAATACGTTTGTAAAATTCTACAAAATTGATATCCTGGCTGAGGAGGACCTGGAGTTCTCTCATTTGGTGCTGCAGAGTCATCCGCACTCTCCCGCCCGTTTGGGAGCTTTGGTATAATCCCCATGGTCCTTACGGAGTCCCCAGCATCCACTTAGGACGTTAGAGAAAATAAGAATTTACTTACCGATAATTCTATTTCTCATAGTCCGTAGTGGATGCTGGGCGCCCATCCCAAGTGCGGATTGTCTGCAATACTTGTACATAGTTATTGTTACAAAAATCGGGTTATTATTGTTGTGAGCCATCTTTCAGAGGCTCCTCTGTTATCATGCTGTTAACTGGGTTCAGATCACAGGTTATACGGTGTGATTGGTGTGGCTGGTATGAGTCTTACCCGGGATTCAAAATCCTTCCTTATTGTGTACGCTCGTCCGGGCACAGTATCCTAACTGAGGCTTGGAGGAGGGTCATAGGGGGAGGAGCCAGTGCACACCAGATAGTCCTAAAGCTTTCTTTAGATGTGCCCAGTCTCCTGTGGAGCCACTATTCCCCATGGTCCTTACGGAGTCCCCAGCATCCACTACGGACTATGAGAAATAGAATTATCGGTAAGTAAATTCTTATTTTAAAACATTTACAATGTTTTGGCTGTGTGTGTGTGTGTGTGGTGATGGTGGGGGGGGGGGGGGGGGGTTATTATAACATGTCAACCTATCATATAAATGATGTGATACTCTAGCCCTGCCTCAGCCACCTCCCTCTTACACATATATACCCCAGCCACCTACCTCTCACACATATATGTCCTTGCCTCTTCCCTATCACACATATAGATAACCTGCCATTGCCACCTCAATATAATATATAAATACTCTCATGGCAGCTCTATCTCACACACACACACACACACACACACACACACACACACACACACACACACACACACACACACACACACACACACACACACACACACACATATATATATATATATATATATATATATATATACCCTGCCCCAGCTATCTCCCTCTCAGAAATATACCCCAGTCTTGCCCTATCCACCTGCCTCTCACACATATACCAGAGTCCTGCCCCATCCATTTCCCTCTCACACACATGAGCCCCAGTCACAGAGATATATACCCTAGCCCTGCCTCACCGTTGTGTTGCCAAACAGTTTGCCAGTTGGTCTGACCACGATCCTGCTGAATGTTACTTTCTCTCTGACTACGGTTAAATGTGATGCTTCCCTGTGTTCCTATATGCTTGGTAGTCCATATTGTCAGTTGTTTTGACTCCACCATAGTGGTGGCCATTTTGTTGAGTACATTTCTGTATAGTTGTACCCTCATCCACAGCTGCAGAGGTGGGGCCCCTGTCTGTTTGGGCCTGGGACTGCAGCCCCGGCAGTCCCCCCTTCCCCCTCTGCTGACAGCTGCACATCACTGCCTCACTATCAGCAGCACATCACTGGCAGACATACACATTTCTGACAGAAAAATGTAAACTGACACCAAAGTGTGCGTATATCATACCACACACCCAAGAGTGGTGTGTATATATATATATATATATATATATATATATATACTAGCGTGTACGGCGGCACTCAGGTCAGAAAAACGACAGGACACACAGCCTCTGGTTTGCCAACGTTTCAAAGATTTCTCTTTTTCGTCATGCCCTGACGAAAAAGAGAAATCTTTGAAACGTTGGCAAACCAGAGTCTGTGTGTCCTGTCGTTTTTCTGACCTGAGTGCCGCCGTACACGCTAGTATCTATTGGGAAGCTATTTCAGTCTCCTTCACGGAAGGCAATGGGCGAAGGTATTTAACTTTTATGCGGAGATGTGCCGAACTCAACGAATCTATATATATATATATATATATATATATATATATATATATATTATAATATATATATATATATATATATATATATATACACACACACACACATACACATATACACACACACACTGCTCAAAAAATAAAGGGAACACTAAAATAACACATCCTAGATCTGAATGTATGAAATATTCTTATTAAATACTTTGTTCTTTACATAGTTGAATGTGCTGACAACAAAATCACACAAAAATTATCAATGGAATTCAAATTTATTAACCCATGGAGGTCTGGATTTGGAGTCACACTCAAAATTAAAGTGGAAAAACACACTACAGGCTGATCCAACTTTGATGTAATGTCCTTAAAACATGTCAAAATGAGGCTCAGTAGTGTGTGTGGCCTCCACGTGCCTGTATGACCTCCCTACAATGCCTGGGCATGCTCCTGATGAGGTGGCGGATGGTCTCCTGAGGGATCTCCTCCCAGACCTGGACTAAAGCATCCGCCAACTCCTGGACAGTCTGTGGTGCAACGTGGCGTTGGTGGATGGAGCGAGACATGATGTCCTAGATTTGCTCAATTGGATTCAGGTCTGGGGAACGGGTGGGCCAGTCCATAGCATCAATGCCTTCGTCTTGCAGGAACTGCTGACACACTCCAGCCACATGAGGTCTAGCATTGTCTTGCATTAGGCGGAACCCAGGGCCAACCGCACCAGCATATGGTCTCACAAGGGGTCTGAGGATCTTATCTCGGTACCTAGTGGCAGTCAGGCTACCTCTGGCGAGCACATGGAGGGCTGTGCGGCCCCCCAAAGAAATGCTACCCCACACCATTACTGACCCACTGCCAAACCGGTCATGCTGGAGGATGTTGCAGGCAGCAGAACGTTCTCCTTGGCGTCTCCAGACTCTGTCACGTCTGTCACATGTGCTCAGTGAGAACCTGCTTTCATCTGTGAAGAGCACAGGGCGCCAGTGGCGAATTTGCCAATCTTGGTGTTCTCTGGCAAATGCAAAACGTCCTGCACGGTGTTGGGCTGTAAGCACAACCCCCATCTGTGGACGTCGGGCCCTCATACCACCCCCATGGAGTCTGTTTGTGATTGTTTGAGTAGACACATGCACATTTGTGGCTTGCTGGACGTCATTTTGCAGGGCTCTGGCAGTGCTCCTCCTGTTCCTCCTTGCACAAAGGCGGAGGTAGCGGTCCTGCTGCTGGGTTGTTGCCCTCTTACGGCCTCCACCACGTCTCCTGATGTACTGGCCTGTCTCCTGGTAGCGCCTCCATGCTCTGGACACTACGCTGACAGACACAGCAAACCTTCTTGCCACAGCTCGCATTGATGTGCCACCCTGGATGATCTGCACTACCTGAGCCACTTGTGTGGGTTGTAGACTCCGTCTCATGCTACCACTAGAGTGAAAGCACCGCCAGCTTTCAAAAGTGACCAAAACATCAGCCATAAAGCATAGGATCTGAGAAGTGGTCTGTGGTCACCCCCTGCAGAACAACTCCTTTATTGGGGGTGTCTTGCTAATTGCCTATAATTTCCACCTGTTGTCTATTCCATTTGCACAACAGCATGTGAAATTGATTGTCAATCAGTGTTGCTTCCTAAGTGGACAGTTTGATTTCACAGAAGTGTGATTGACTTGGAGTTACATTGTGTTGTTTAAGTGTTCCCTTTATATATATATATATATATATATATATATATACACACATACACTGCTCAAAAAAAATCTATATATATACAGGTTGAGTATCCCTTATCCAAAATGCTTGGGACCAGAGGTATTTTGGATATCGGATTTTTCCGTATTTTGGAATAATTGCATACCATAATGAGATATCATGGTGATGGGACCCAAGTCTAAGCACAGAATGCATTTATGTTACATATACACCTTATACACACAGCGGAAGGTAATTTTAGCCAATATTTTTTGTAACTTTGTGCATTGAACAATGTGTGTGTACATTCACACAATTCATTTATGTTTCATATACACCTTATACACACAGCCTGAAGGTCATTTAATACAATATTTTTAATAACTTTGTGTATTAAACAAAGTTTGTGTACATTGAGCCATCAAAAAACAAAGGTTTCACTATCTCACTCTCACTCAAAAAAGTCCGTATTTCGGAATATTCCGTATTTCGGAATATTTGGATATAGGATACTCAACCTGTATATATAATTATTATTATTCTTTGTTTATATGGAGCCACAAGGGTTCTGCAGCGCCCAATTACAGAGTACATAAATAATAAAAACAGCAACTTACAGTTGAAGACAATATAGGACAAGTACAGGGAAAATATACATAGCTACATCAGCAAATGACATTGAGATAAGTTTCAGGTGGATTTGGTGTATTTGAAGATTATTAAAGTAAAAAAAGGATAAGCACATGATGGAAGAGGGCCCTACTCGTGAGAGCTTACATTCTAAAGTGGAGGGGTAGACAGACAGGGGTGACACAGACGGGGTACATAGAGAGCATGGAACAGAGGGTTAGGATGAGATTTGGCTGGGTTTGGTGAAGAAGTGGGTCTTGAGAGCCCATTTGAAGTTTTGTAGAGAGGTGGAGAGTCTGAGGGAAAGAGGTAGGGAATTGCAGAGAAATGGAGCAGCACGTGAAAACATAATATATATATGTGGCAGTCCAGTCCGGATGCCACTAGAGATGAGCGGGTTCGGTTTCTTTGAATCCGAACCCGCACGAACTTCACTTTTTTTTTCACGGGTCCGAGCGACTCGGATCTTCCCGCCTTGCTCGGTTAACCCGAGCGCGCCCGAACGTCATCATGACGCTGTCGGATTCTCGCGAGACTCGGATTCTATATAAGGAGCCGCGCGTCGCCGCCATTTTCACACGTGCATTGAGATTGATAGGGAGAGGACGTGGCTGGCGTCCTCTCCATTTAGATTAGATTTAGAAGAGAGAGAGAGAGAGAGATTGCTGTGATACTGTAGATTAGAAGAGAGTGCAGACAGAGTTTAGTGACTGACGACCACAGTGACCAGTGACCACCAGAGACAGTGCAGTTGTTTGTTTTATTTAATATATCCGTTCTCTGCCTGAAAAAAACGATACACAGTCACACAGTGACTCAGTCTGTGTGCACTGCTCAGCCCAGTGTGCTGCACATCAATGTATTGTATATAAAGCTTATAATTGTGGGGGAGACTGGGGAGCACTGCAGGTTGTTATAGCAGGAGCCAGGAGTACATGATAAATAATATTATATTAAAATTAAACAGTGCACACTTTTGCTGCAGGAGTGCCACTGCCAGTGTGACTAGTGGTGACCAGTGCCTGACCACCAGTATATTAGTAGTATTGTATACTATCTCTTTATCAACCAGTCTATATTAGCAGCAGACACAGTACAGTGCGGTAGTTCACGGCTGTGGCTACCTCTGTGTCGGCACTCGGCAGGCAGTCCGTCCATCCATAATTGTATTATAATATATACCACCTAACCGTGGGTTTTTTTTCATTCTTTATACCGTCGTCATACTAGTTGTTACGAGTATACTACTATCTCTTTATCAACCAGTGTACAGTGCGGTAGTTCACGGCTGTGGCTACCTCTGTGTCGGCACTCGGCAGGCAGTCCGTCCAACCATAATTGTATTATATACCACCTAACCGTGGTTTTTTTTTCATTCTTTATACCGTCGTCATACTAGTTGTTACGAGTATACTACTATCTCTTTATCAACCAGTGTACAGTGCGGTAGTTCACGGCTGTGGCTACCTCTGTGTCGGCACTCGGCAGGCAGTCCGTCCATCCATAATTGTATTATAATATATACCACCTAACCGTGGTTTTTTTTTCATTCTTTATACCGTCGTCATACTAGTTGTTACGAGTATACTACTATCTCTTTATCAACCAGTGTACAGTGCGGTAGTTCACGGCTGTGGCTACCTCTGTGTCGGCACTCGGCAGGCAGTCCGTCCAACCATAATTGTATTATAATATATACCACCTAACCGTGGTTTTTTTTTCATTCTTTATACCGTCGTCATACTAGTTGTTACGAGTATACTACTATCTCTTTATCAACCAGTGTACAGTGCGGTAGTTCACGGCTGTGGCTACCTCTGTGTCGGCACTCGGCAGGCAGTCCGTCCAACCATAATTGTATTATATACCACCTAACCGTGGTTTTTTTTTCATTCTTTATACCGTCGTCATACTAGTTGTTACGAGTATACTACTATCTCTTTATCAACCAGTGTACAGTGCGGTAGTTCACGGCTGTGGCTACCTCTGTGTCGGCACTCGGCAGGCAGTCCGTCCAACCATAATTGTATTATAATATATACCACCTAACCGTGGTTTTTTTTTCATTCTTTATACCGTCGTCATACTAGTTGTTACGAGTATACTACTATCTCTTTATCAACCAGTGTACAGTGCGGTAGTTCACGGCTGTGGCTACCTCTGTGTCGGCACTCGGCAGGCAGTCCGTCCATCCATAATTGTATTATAATATATACCACCTAACCGTGGTTTTTTTTTCATTCTTTATACCGTCGTCATACTAGTTGTTACGAGTATACTACTATCTCTTTATCAACCAGTGTACAGTGCGGTAGTTCACGGCTGTGGCTACCTCTGTGTCGGCACTCGGCAGGCAGTCCGTCCAACCATAATTGTATTATAATATATACCACCTAACCGTGGTTTTTTTTTCATTCTTTATACCGTCGTCATACTAGTTGTTACGAGTATACTACTATCTCTTTATCAACCAGTGTACAGTGCGGTAGTTCACGGCTGTGGCTACCTCTGTGTCGGCACTCGGCAGGCAGTCCGTCCAACCATAATTGTATTATAATATATACCACCTAACCGTGGTTTTTTTTTCATTCTTTATACCGTCGTCATACTAGTTGTTACGAGTATACTACTATCTCTTTATCAACCAGTGTACAGTGCGGTAGTTCACGGCTGTGGCTACCTCTGTGTCGGCACTCGGCAGGCAGTCCGTCCATCCATAATTGTATTATATACCACCTAACCGTGGTTTTTTTATACCACCTAACCGTGGCAGTCCGTCCATAATTGTATACTAGTATCCAATCCATCCATCTCCATTGTTTACCTGAGGTGCCTTTTAGTTCTGCCTATAAAATATGGAGAACAAAAAAGTTGAGGTTCCAAAATTAGGGAAAGATCAAGATCCACTTCCACCTCGTGCTGAAGCTGCTGCCACTAGTCATGGCCGAGACGATGAAATGCCAGCAACGTCGTCTGCCAAGGCCGATGCCCAATGTCATAGTCAGAGCATGTCAAATCCAAAACACCAAATATCAGAAAAAAAAGGACTCCAAAACCTAAAATAAAATTGTCGGAGGAGAAGCGTAAACTTGCCAATATGCCATTTACCACACGGAGTGGCAAGGAACGGCTGAGGCCCTGGCCTATGTTCATGGCTAGTGGTTCAGCTTCACATGAGGATGGAAGCACTCAGCCTCTCGCTAGAAAACTGAAAAGACTCAAGCTGGCAAAAGCACCGCAAAGAACTGTGCGTTCTTTGAAATCCCAAATCCACAAGGAGAGTCCAATTGTGTCGGTTGCGATGCCTGACCTTCCCAACACTGGACGTGAAGAGCATGCGCCTTCCACCATTTGCACGCCCCCTGCAAGTGCTGGAAGGAGCACCCGCAGTCCAGTTCCTGATAGTCAGATTGAAGATGTCAGTGTTGAAGTACACCAGGATGAGGAGGATATGGGTGTTGCTGGCGCTGGGGAGGAAATTGACCAGGAGGATTCTGATGGTGAGGTGGTTTGTTTAAGTCAGGCACCCGGGGAGACACCTGTTGTCCGTGGGAGGAATATGGCCGTTGACATGCCAGGTGAAAATACCAAAAAAATCAGCTCTTCGGTGTGGAGGTATTTCACCAGAAATGCGGACAACAGGTGTCAAGCCGTGTGTTCCCTTTGTCAAGCTGTAATAAGTAGGGGTAAGGACGTTAACCACCTCGGAACATCCTCCCTTATACGTCACCTGCAGCGCATTCATAATAAGTCAGTGACAAGTTCAAAAACTTTGGGTGACAGCGGAAGCAGTCCACTGACCAGTAAATCCCTTCCTCTTGTAACCAAGCTCACGCAAACCACCCCACCAACTCCCTCAGTGTCAATTTCCTCCTTCCCCAGGAATGCCAATAGTCCTGCAGGCCATGTCACTGGCAAGTCTGACGAGTCCTCTCCTGCCTGGGATTCCTCCGATGCATCCTTGCGTGTAACGTCTACTGCTGCTGGCGCTGCTGTTGTTGCCGCTGGGAGTCGATGGTCATCCCAGAGGGGAAGTCGTAAGCCCACTTGTACTACTTCCAGTAAGCAATTGACTGTTCAACAGTCCTTTGCGAGGAAGATGAAATATCACAGCAGTCATCCTACTGCAAAGCGGATAACTGAGTCCTTGACAACTATGTTGGTGTTAGACGTGCGTCCGGTATCCGCCGTTAGTTCACAGGGAACTAGACAATTTATTGAGGCAGTGTGCCCCCGTTACCAAATACCATCTAGGTTCCACTTCTCTAGGCAGGCGATACCGAGAATGTACACGGACGTCAGAAAAAGACTCACCAGTGTCCTAAAAAATGCAGTTGTACCCAATGTCCACTTAACCACGGACATGTGGACAAGTGGAGCAGGGCAGGGTCAGGACTATATGACTGTGACAGCCCACTGGGTAGATGTATGGACTCCCGCCGCAAGAACAGCAGCGGCGGCACCAGTAGCAGCATCTCGCAAACGCCAACTCTTTCCTAGGCAGGCTACGCTTTGTATCACCGCTTTCCAGAATACGCACACAGCTGAAAACCTCTTACGGCAACTGAGGAAGATCATCGCGGAATGGCTTACCCCAATTGGACTCTCCTGTGGATTTGTGGCATCGGACAACGCCAGCAATATTGTGTGTGCATTAAATATGGGCAAATTCCAGCACGTCCCATGTTTTGCACATACCTTGAATTTGGTGGTGCAGAATTTTTTAAAAAACGACAGGGGCGTGCAAGAGATGCTGTCGGTGGCCAGAAAAATTGCGGGACACTTTCGGCGTACAGGCACCACGTACAGAAGACTGGAGCACCACCAAAAACTACTGAACTTGCCCTGCCATCATCTAAAGCAAGAAGTGGTAACGAGGTGGAATTCAACCCTCTATATGCTTCAGAGGTTGGAGGAGCAGCAAAAGGCCATTCAAGCCTATACAATTGAGCACGATATAGGAGATGGAATGCACCTGTCTCAAGTGCAGTGGAGAATGATTTCAACATTGTGCAAGGTTCTGATGCCCTTTGAACTTGCCACACGTGAAGTCAGTTCAGACACTGCCAGCCTGAGTCAGGTCATTCCCCTCATCAGGCTTTTGCAGAAGAAGCTGGAGGCATTGAAGAAGGAGCTAACACGGAGCGATTCCGCTAGGCATGTGGGACTTGTGGATGCAGCCCTTAATTCGCTTAACAAGGATTCACGGGTGGTCAATCTGTTGAAATCAGAGCACTACATTTTGGCCACCGTGCTCGATCCTAGATTTAAAACCTACCTTGGATCTCTCTTTCCGGCAGACACAGGTCTGCTGGGGTTGAAAGACCTGCTGGTGACAAAATTGTCAAGTCAAGCGGAACGCGACCTGTCAACATCTCCTCCTTCACATTCTCCCGCAACTGGGGGTGCGAGGAAAAGGCTCAGAATTCCGAGCCCACCCGCTGGCGGTGATGCAGGGCAGTCTGGAGCGACTGCTGATGCTGACATCTGGTCCGGACTGAAGGACCTGACAACGATTACGGACATGTCGTCTACTGTCACTGCATATGATTCTCTCAACATTGATAGAATGGTGGAGGATTATATGAGTGACCGCATCCAAGTATGCACGTCACACAGTCCGTACTTATACTGGCAGGAAAAAGAGGCAATTTGGAGGCCCTTGCACAAACTGGCTTTATTCTACCTAAGTTGCCCTCCCACAAGTGTGTACTCCGAAAGAGTGTTTAGTGCCGCCGCTCACCTTGTCAGCAATCGGCGTACGAGGTTACATCCAGAAAATGTGGAGAAGATGATGTTCATTAAAATGAATTATAATCAATTCCTCCGCGGAGACATTGACCAGCAGCAATTGCCTCCACAAAGTACACAGGGAGCTGAGATGGTGGATTCCAGTGGGGACGAATTGATAATCTGTGAGGAGGGGGATGTACACGGTGATATATCGGAGGGTGAAGATGAGGTGGACATCTTGCCTCTGTAGAGCCAGTTTGTGCAAGGAGAGATTAATTGCTTCTTTTTTGGGGGGGGTCCAAACCAACCCGTCATATCAGTCACAGTCGTGTGGCAGACCCTGTCACTGAAATGATGGGTTGGTTAAAGTGTGCATGTCCTGTTTTGTTTATACAACATAAGGGTGGGTGGGAGGGCCCAAGGATAATTCCATCTTGCACCTCTTTTTTCTTTTCTTTTTCTTTGCATCATGTGCTGATTGGGGAGGGTTTTTTGGAAGGGACATCCTGCGTGACACTGCAGTGCCACTCCTAGATGGGCCCGGTGTTTGTGTCGGCCACTAGGGTCGCTAATCTTACTCACACAGCTACCTCATTGCGCCTCTTTTTTTCTTTGCGTCATGTGCTGTTTGGGGAGGGTTTTTTGGAAGGGACATCCTGCGTGAAACTGCAGTGCCACTCCTAGATGTGCCCGGTGTTTGTGTCGGCCACTAGGGTCGCTAATCTTACTCACACAGCTACCTCATTGCGCCTCTTTTTTTCTTTGCGTCATGTGCTGTTTGGGGAGGGTTTTTTGGAAGGGACATCCTGCGTGACACTGCAGTGCCACTCCTAGATGTGCCCGGTGTTTGTGTCGGCCACTAGGGTCGCTAATCTTACTCACACAGTCAGCTACCTCATTGCGCCTCTTTTTTTCTTTGCGTCATGTGCTGTTTGGGGAGGGTTTTTTGGAAGGGCCATCCTGCGTGACACTGCAGTGCCACTCCTAGATGGGCCCGGTGTTTGTGTCGGCCACTAGGGTCGCTAATCTTACTCACACAGCTACCTCATTGCGCCTCTTTTTTTCTTTGCGTCATGTGCTGTTTGGGGAGGGTTTTTTGGAAGGGACATCCTGCGTGACACTGCAGTGCCACTCCTAGATGGGCCCGGTGTTTGTGTCGGCCACTAGGGTCGCTTATCTTACTCACACAGCGACCTCGGTGCAAATTTTAGGACTAAAAATAATATTGTGAGGTGTGAGGTATTCAGAATAGACTGAAAATGAGTGTAAATTATGGTTTTTGAGGTTAATAATACTTTGGGATCAAAATGACCCCCAAATTCTATGATTTAAGCTGTTTTTTAGTGTTTTTGGAAAAAAACACCCGAATCCAAAACACACCCGAATCCGACAAAAATAATTCGGTGAGGTTTTGCCAAAACGCGTTCGAACCCAAAACACGGCCGCGGAACCGAACCCAAAACCAAAACACAAAACCCGAAAAATTTCAGGCGCTCATCTCTAGATGCCACCCCGGGTGTTTGCAGGACAGGGCACAACAGTTCGGGTGCCCGGGCTAAGGCGACCTGGGTTTAGGACTGGACCAGGAGGAAGCCCCAGGGAGGTGTTGGAACACAGCAGGTTGTCTCTTTAATGTGGTGTCAAAAGATTATCTGGCAGTTGGAAATTATAGTATTGTATTGCTGTTGATACACAGAAATACCCTACAATTTCATACATGAGATCCCTTCCATGTAGGTCCGGCCCAGGTATTGGAGCAAGTGCTCCCAGCAATCAGGTACACCTGTGCCACACTTTTATAAAGCTCGTTAGGGCAAGGGCTCAGGGCTGCTTATGCCAACAAGTGGCCAGGCGATAGAGGGTGGGCCAGTGGGTTAGAGACAGGGAGCCTGAGATTGTGTACATGCTGTTTGTGAACTGGGGCCTAATAAAGGTACCCACTGAAACTTGCTGTGAAAAGTCTGTTTACTATGCTGTGGAAGTAAACGGTCTGCATTTCTTCATACAACTGTGTCAGCGTCTTGTCTGGTGGAAGGTCGCTTGTTACAAATTGGCGCCCGAACAGGGATTAGGTATTATATGGGTCGGCTGATACTAAAACAGATTGAAAGTGCGCAGAACAGCCTGGTAAACCAAAATTAATGAGCATTCAGCATCAGTTTAATTTGCCATTGGATCAAAGCAATACAAATCCACAGCCAGTGTCTTCAAATAAACTTCTTCTGACGTCATTTTTGCTGCACATAACTAGATAGACTGGAAACTACCTTACTCCAAATATCTGTTTATGCAATGTATACTACCTGTGTAAAATCATACTTTTTCCCCTACGCAAAGAACTGTTGAAGAACGTTAAGTTGGTTCAGACGCCGGACCGGACCAGCTTCCTGCAGAATTCTGGACCTTGTAGTGCTAGTCCGTGTCCAGGGTATTGCATTGATTATATATATATATATATATATATATATACACAGCGCAGTCACACTGAGGGCGCAACGGCCCCCATTCCCTAAAGTCAGCGGCTTGTAATGAGTCAAATTGACTCATTACAAGGCGCCTGTGTAAAAAGGGGGACACTGTCTGCCGTAATGTGTAAAAAGGGGGACTAGCTGCCATAATGTGTGAAAAGGGGGACACTGTCTGCCGTAATGTGTAAAAAGGGGGACTAGCTGCCATAATGTGTGAAAAGGGGGACACTGTCTACCGTAATGTGTAAAAAGGGGACTATCTGCCGTAATGTTTAAAAAGGGTGACGCAGTCTGCCGTAATGTGTGAAAAGGAGAAGCTGTCTGCCGTAATGTGTAAAAAGGGGACGCTGTCTACCATAATGTGTAAAAAGGGGAATCTGTCCGCCGTAATGTGTAAGAGGGGCTGTACCTGGTGCAGTGGCGCTACTGTGCGGCGTAATTTGAATAATGGAGACTACTATAATTCTGTACTATGAATTGGTATTTTTGAGGAAACACCCCTTCCCCATGAAGCCACGCCCCTATATTTTTGGCACGCGCCTAGGGTGCGTACTGCCTATTTTTTACACAGAGTGATGCCCTATCTTGCACACAGCGCTAAAATGTATAGTTGCGGCACTGTGTGTATATATATATATATATATATATATATAAATACTCTGTGCTCCGGCACTCTCGGCCTCCCCCATGGGGTGTACCTTGCTCCGGTGCCCTCCTCAGGGTAAACGACCCTTGTAAATGTACAAATAGAAAATGAGAGGCGGCACTCAGCAGACTTGTGATGCAAAATCAAAAAAGTGTAATAGGTACAGTCAACGTTTCGGGGAGGTGGTCCCCGAAACGTTGACTGTACCTATTACACTTTTTTGATTTTGCATCACAAGTCTGCTGAGTGCCGCCTCTCATTTTCTATTTGTATATATATATATATATATATATATATATATATATATATAAAATCAGCGTCTCCCTAGCCTATGACCTCACCGCACGTCACTGGTATGTCAGTAGAAATGGACATTTTTCTGGCCTGGCTCACATAGATGAGGTCACAATAGGAAAGCAAAGGGAGGGGTGGGGCCTGCTCACAGCATTGCATGCACCTTCGAGAACTGTTTCTTTAGAGTCTTCATTTTATTTACAACTTACTGTTGTGTACGTATAATGCCTCTTGCTTCAAGTAGCTTTGCAATATTTTTATAAATGACTGCATCCTTCACTGTGCCTGTGATCTGTTTTTTAACCTCCTCCTCACCCCTTATGCTGAGCAGCTCTTTTACCTCCTGTTCTGTCCAGGTCGCCATGACTGTCTCCTCCGCTTCCTGGGCGCTTCATTGGGCTATGGATGATGACATCATCTTTTCTGAGCCCGGGGAAGCTCCAATGAGAGGCCTTTTAACAGTCCCGGGTACTGAATACCGGGTTGAGCCCATTCACACTACACTGCATCCCGGGACGATCCCAGATTCAACCCTGGTCGAGACCTGGAATGAAATCCCGGGACGCTCAACCCGGGATATTGTTCCTGTACCCTTTCACACTGAGCAATTTCCTGGGTTGATGCGCGTTTATGTGCAATAACCCAGGAAATTTTTGTCAGCCTGAAAGGGGTATTAGTAACCAGCCAGGGTGTGTATGTCAATTGAAACTTGCTGTGAAAAGTCTATTTACTGTGCTGTGGAAGCAAACTGCCTGCATTTCTTCATACAACTGTGTCAAAGTCTTGTCTGGTGGAAGGTCGCTTGTTACTATATATATATATCATATATGCTCTGCAGTCACCTAGGTGCAGGGCATGTATAGTGTTGTCACATACCTCTGGCACTGCTAATAGTGCTGTGGATAAAACTTATTGTATATGTACGAGATTATCAATGTTATTCACTTCACCTGGCAGTGGTTTTAATGTTATGACTGATGGACATGTGTGTATGTACTGCGGCACCGTTCGATGGGCAACTTAGCCTGGTGTACCCCCTGGCCCGTGTACATCAGTGTAACACGGGCAGCTAGATGCCTTGGAGATGACGAGCCGCACAGCCTGGAAGTGTGTCAACTGGGAACTTCTGGTGAGCGGAGCCTGGAGCACGACAGTGCCACGGTACTCGCTGTGGTTGAGGTATTTATGTGGATAAGTGTGTCATTTACTATGTACTTTGGTGTAGTCCTGAGGAAGGGTCGTAGGTATTGAAACGTTGATAATACACTACTGAATTGCTTATGAACACATCAGTGAGTGTCGTGTCATTTGTTGTATCTTATATACTGTGTGTGTGTGTGTGTGTGTGTGTGTGTGTGTGTGTGTGTGTGTGTGTATGTATATATATATATATATATATATATATATATAAAAAAGAGAGAGAGAGAGAGAAAACACAAAATAATAAGCCCTTTTTTCTGACGAAAACTACCATTGGTAAAAGGGATTTTTTGCCCACTGATAAATCAGCCCGTGTTCTATACCTAAATCGACTTTTAGGGGTATATTCAATTGAAGTCAAAAGCTGCCGTCTGTCGAAAAGACGGCAGTTTTCGACTTTTTAGGTCGGAAGGGGTTCTGACCTATTCAATCTAACCCCAAATTATTCAACAAGTCGAGGAATTCGACTTCTCGAAAAGCATGTGGATCGGCGGAATAGCTGCCGATCTGCGTGCTTGTGTCAAAAACCCCTTTTCGACCATCTTAATTCGACTTTAAAAAAAAAGTCGAAGTGAGATACGGGAGCAGAGATGGGGGAGAGCCGCGGGCAGCCAGACGGGGAGAGCAGTGCCAGAGGATATATCACAGCCGCCGCTCACAGCAGCATCTACCTGGCTCCAGCAAGCGAGACCACGCTAGCTGGAGTCGGGTGGACGCTGCCGTGAGCGGCGGCTGTGATGCGGGGACGGGGAGAGGAGGGACGGGGAGAGGCAGGGAGATGGTGTGTGGGGGGGAGACGGGGGAGAGCCGCGGGCAGATAAGGGAGAGCAGAGCTACAGCAGCGGCTATTATAGCCGCTGCTGTAGCGCTGCTCTCCCCTGTCTGCCCGCGGCTCTCCCCCGTCTAAGCTCCCGCATCTCAATTTTGACTTTTTTTAAAGTCGAATTGAGTATGCATTCTGACAAATGAATGTCGGAGTGGATCCGACTTCAGTTGAATAAACCCCTTTAAAGTATGAGGTGCTTCTCAAGGGCCGTTGCTTCATACTTGACCCTCAGGCAGGGCCATTTCTAGACCTTGTGGCGCCCAGGGCAAAAGTTTCCTTTGGTTCCCCCCACCATTGAAAACAGGGTTAGGCGAGGGGTGTAGCTACATAGGGAAAAGGCATGGCCACAGAATAGTACCAATTCACATTACACCGCACAGAAGTGTCCGTCAGTCACATTACACCACATCACACCACATAGTAGTACCCCTTATACACATTACGCCAGGTAGAGCCCTTAAAAAAAACCTGATTCATGTCCTTAACATTATTTGTCATTTGTCCTCCTTATAGTAATGCCCCTTCCACATTATGCCACACACCATAACACCGATTACACATTATTGCACACACCGTGATGCACATAATGCCCCCCTATAGTGCTAGTGACACATATTGCCCCCTCTATAGTGCTAGTTACACATACTGCCCCAGTATAGTGCTAGTTACACATACTGCCGCCTCTTTAGTGCCAGTTACACATACTGCCCCAGTATAGTGCTAGATACACATACTGCCTCTCCCCAGCAGTGCTCACCGCCCCTGACCTACTCCTCTGTCGCACTGCTGCTGCTCGGCTGCCGACGGTCTGTGTCTGGGGGAAGGAGAGAGCACCATGCACTTCTCCTTCCTAGTCGCTGAGTCCCGGCTGGTGGCAGGTGGACAGGAGGACAGACGGGTGCCCTCCGGCGGGATGTCTGCGGCCGCGCCCTCAGGCCGCAGCGCTCTGCGTCATTGCCTTGCTTGGCCATCCCAAGATCCACCCCTGCCCGCAGGATAACATTTTCTACAGGCCCTGTCTGTACAGCCTGTTTCCAAGTCCTCACTGAAGCCCGCTAGCTAGGAGAGAAGACTCTTTGGGGTATATTCGGTTGTGGCTTATTGTTGAAAAACCCTGAGGGTTTTTTTCCCACAGCAGCAGAGTTTTTTCCTATTCAATTGAAGGTGAGAAAATGAGCTGCGGTGGTTTCAATAGACGTCCCTGCTTCTTTTTTCTCGCACCCCCAGATCAAGTTGTCTGATTTTTCCTAAAAATCGTGACTTGCCCTGGAACCCCTGCAGCACCCCCTCCCCCCATGACATATCATGAAAGTGAAAGTTTCCAATTAACTTAATTAGTCCTTAATGACTGTCTGAAGCGGTGTCTTCTTCCTTCGAATCCCTACAAGCTTGACTTCTGCAAAAACGGTGTAAGTATGTGTGTGTGAGTGACCCCCTGTCCTGTGTGTGACCTCCGGTATGTGATCCCCTGTGTGAGTGTGTGCAGGGCCGTCTTAACAGCAGTGTGGACCCCTGGGCACAGCAATGCACTGGGGCCCCTACCCATCCTCCATGGGTGGGGGTGCTATCAGCGGCAGCTTTGATGTCCCCGCGGGCGGTAGGGGGTGTTCTATCTTCCGCTCAGCATGTAGGACCTGGAGCAGTAATTTCTGCTAATTAATGCTTTACTGCACAGATGGGGTGGGAGGGAGAACACTAAACTGTAGAAGGGGGCACTGGGCTGAATGAAGGGGCCCCGGTACATGACTTCCAGCGCGGTATGGGGTGTTTACAGTGGCGTAACTAGAAATTTTTCTCCCCCAAGCCAAAAAATTCTTCGGCGCCCCCCCCCCCCCCCCCCCCCCTTCATGCTCCATAATTGGGAGCAAGAAAGGGCTAAATATGCGCGCGCCGCCCAAAAAGGGGCGTGGTTTTGTTGGAGTGGGCGTGGTTTCTCATAAAGGGGTGTGGCATTGCAGGAAAAGACTACCTTATACCCCAGTTTTGCAACCTGCACGCCCATACGTTGGCCACCACAGGAACGAAAAATAATCCTGATTCATGCCCCTTACATTATTTGTCATTTTTCCTCCTTATAGTAATGCCCAGTATACATTATGCCACATACTGCAATGGCCCTTAGACATTATGCTGCACACAATAATGCACGACACAATATGCACACACTGTAATGCCCCCGACACATTATGCCACACACCGTAATGTCTGTGACACATTATGCCACACACCGTAATGCCTGTGACACATTATGACAGGAATCGCAATGCCCGTTATACATTATGCTACACACTGCAATGCCCCTGATACATTATAGCACATACAATGTCTGTGACACATTATGACACACACCGCAATGTCCGTGATACATTATGCCACACATTGCAATGCCCGATACATTATAGCACATACAATGCCTGTGACACATTATGCCACACACTGCAATGACCTTGAGACATTATACCACAATGCCCGTGATATAGTATACAATACACCGTAATGCCTGTGACACATACCGCAATGCCCTGCCCGTTATACCCTATGCCACACATCGCAATGCCCGTTATGTATTATGCCACACTGCAATGACCCTGAGACATTATACCACATACCACAATGCTCGTGATATAGTATACCACACACCGTAATGCCTGACACATTATGACACACACCGCAATGTCCGTGATACATTATACCACACACTGCAATGACCCTGAGACATTATACCACATATCACAATGCCCGCGATATAGTATACCATACACCGTAATGCCTGTGACACATTATGACACACACCGCAATGTCCGTGATACATTATGCCACACACCGTAATGCCCATTACACATTAAGTCCTACAGTAAGGCTTCTAATTACTTTTCAATTACCTGCTCGTTGTCAGGGGTTTCATGCACTGGGTGTCATGCTCGTTGCCAGGGGTTTCATGCTCTTGGTTCCATGCACGGTGCCAGGGGTTTTCATGCTCAGGGTGTCATGCTCGTTGCCAGGGGTTTCATGCACTGGGTGTCATGCTCGTTGCCAGGTGTTTCATGCACTGGGTGTCATGCTCGTTGCCAGGTGTTTCATGCACTGGGTGTCATGCTCGTTGCTAGGAGGTAATCCTTGTTGCTAGGGCTGTGCTCCCAATGCCACATATGTCCCCAGTGTACTTACATGCCCCAGTGCCAAATATAGTCGTCCCCCCCATGTACCAGGTACACATATACCCCCCCCAGTGCCACATATGCCCCCAGTGCCAGATATTCCCCCCCCAGTGCCACATATGCCCCCCAGTGCCAGATATGCCCCCAGTGCCATATATTCCCCCCCCAGTGCCAAATATGCCCCCAGTGCCAGATATTCCCCCCCAGTGCCAGATATTCCCCCCCTGCCATATATGAGCCCAGTGCCAGATATTCCCCCCAGTGCCAGATATTCCCCCCGTGCCAGATATCCCCCCCAGTGCCATATATGCCCCCAGTGCCAGATATCCCCCCCCCCAGTGCCAGATATTCCCCCCAGTGCCATATATGCCCCCCCCAGTGCCAGATATTCCCCCCAGTGCCATATATGCCCCAGTGCCAGATATCCCCCCCCCAGTGCCATATATGCCCCCAGTGCCAGATATTCCCCCCAGTGCCATATATGCCCCCGTGCCATATATGCCCCCAGTGCCAGATATCCCCCCCCAGTGCCATATATGCCCCCAGTGCCAGATATTCCCCCCCAGTGCCATATATGCCCCAGTGCCAGATACCCCCCCCCCAGTGCCAGATATGCCCCCAGTGCCAGAAATGCCCCAGTGCCAGATATTCCTCCTCCCCTCCCACCCCCCCCCCCGACATATATGCCCCCAGTGCCAGATATTCCCCCCCCCCCCCGCCGTCGCTTTTTGGAGGGACACGGAGGGCACAGCGCGTCTCTCCTGTGTCCCTCCTGCTGCATCATCTCCGGCGGACGCGGGTCTAATAGGGGGAAGTGCCGGTTCGTGAGCCAATTAGAGCTCACGGACGGCACTTTCCCCTATTAGACCCGCGGCCGCCGGAGATGATGCAGCAGGAGGGACACAGGGAGGCGCGCTGTCCCTCCGTGTCCCTCCAACAAGCGGCGGAGGGAAGGAGACTGCAGACTGACATGCGGACGCTCGTCCGCATGTCAGTCTGCTGTAAATCAGTGGCGCCCCCGCAGCCCCTCGCCCCCAAGCCACCGCGAGGACTGCGGGGGCAGTAGTTACGCCACTGGGTGTTTAATATGTAAAGGAGGGGTCGATAGTGGAGTGGGCTCAATATTCATCATTTTCTGGTGAGAGGGCAGCTTGCTTGACTGCAGATATCTCAAGTTCCTGGAAAAAGATTTCTTAGCTTTGAATGGGATAAAAAATTAGAGTGTCTCCCTTGTCAGGAGGTTCTGGGGACTTGGGGATCAGAGTTCAGGAGCCAGAGCAATCCACCAACAAATATATAAAACTGCATACCAGGCGTGAGGAGCTGGAGCAGGGACCAGCTGCTTGAAGGCTGATATCTCTGGTTCTTTGCATAGTAGAGACAAGCTGCCAGTGTACACCGAAAGTGGAGAGTCCCAGCTTTTGAAATGTTCCCTCAGAAAAACTGTAAGTCATACAGAGCCCGAGATATCTAGCTGGGAAAAGCAATTAACAGGCTTGGATGGGGACCACTGCTTTGAAGTCGGATATCTCTGGTTCCCTAGGGCCGATTTTCAAAAATCTGGTACCTCTGGAAAGAGGGGACCCTCAGCTATCAGCCTAGGGCCCTTATACTCCTGGGGCCCTTGGTCAAGAGCCCACGGAGCCCATACGAAAAGACGGCCCTGAGTGTGTGTGTGTGACTCCCCCGTGTGTGTCTGGGGCAGCAGCATGGAGAACTACATTTTCTAGCAGCCACCTCCCCTCCCAGCATCCTCCTCTGCAGTGGAAAGATGGAGGGGAGATGACTGGGAGCCACTAAGACCACCGGACCGACCCGGAACACAGAGGTAAAATATACTTTTTTTTTAAATTATTATTCTCACTCACCGCAGGACTTTACCGGGGATGGGGCTTGCGAGTGTGCATAACCGCGGTAATCCAAAATTTGGCCCAAGGTCCATGAGGTTTATTGTGGGCAAAAACTTGCACCTGATTAAATACCCCCCAAGTCACAATATTATATTTAGATTTATTGCGACTGGGAAGAGCAAGCGTTTTCATTTCGAGATAACAAGAGCCCTAGCCTTACCACATGCCATATGTATGTTATTTCTTTTTTTATTACCATGGGGCTTAAAGCAACACTATTAGTTAATGACTGAAATATATATTATTATTACCCCAAAATAAAAGAGGGCAAGTACAGATCTTTTTCTGAGTGTAATCCAGGGGCACTGTATCCAAATTAGAGAGAAGCTGGCAATGCAAATGGAAATGTTCAGCTGTTATACCATAATAAGTCTCTTATCTTCAAACTAGTGTGTATTTGAAACACGTGTTTTTGAAGTATGATATGCTTTGATTTAGGCATTGTATTGCGCTAATTTACTCACATCTATTTTATTTGCAAAATCAGAGAATTGGGCAAAAATGGGACCACAGATAAGAAAAGGCCTAGATATCCTAATTCTGAGTTGCACTGATAAAAAGTGAAAACTAAATGGATGTAAATGTAACTTTAGTTGGGCAATACTAAGTAAAAGGAGGGTGAAGCCCATCATTTAGCAGACATGGGAATGAATTAACCAAATTTCCTGTTAAATTTTCGTCTGTTACTTTACCATACCTCCCAACATGACCCTCTCCAGGAGGGACAGAATGCTCTGCTCCTGAACTTCCCTCATAATGTATGATTGCCATCACCTGTGGTGAAACACCTTTCTTATCCATTAACCTGTTCAACACAGGTGCCTGCACTCATAAATTAAGAGGGAAGTCCAGAAGCAGAGCAGTGTGTCCCTCCTGAAGAGGGTCACGTTGGGAGGTATGCTTTACAGGTTTTCAGGTTGTATGTCTGTTCTGGGCCCAAGTGTTTTAATAATTTGTGATAAATGTGAAAGACCGCAGCAGGACTACCTCTGTACCAGCCCATGTGGCCATCCATTTGACCATTCACTCTGATGGCCGCCCCTTCACCTTCATTAGCCTGTGTGGTGGCTGCGGCATGTGTAGTGGAATCCATTTTTGTTTTCCATTTCAGTTTCACTGTGATGGTAGTACTGAAAGCCCCATACAGGTCTACACCACAGGTTCTCAAACTCTGTCCTCAGGACCCCACACAGTGCATGTTTTGCAGGTCTCCTCACAGAATCAACAGTGACATAATTAGCTCCACCTGTGGACCTTTTAAAATGTGTCAGTGAGTAATTAATACACCTGTGCACCTGCTGGGTTACCTGCAAAACATGCACTGTGTGGGGTCCTGAGGACCGAGTTTGAGAACCACTGGTCTACACCACAGGTTCTCAAACACTGTCTTCAGGACCCCACACAGTACATGTTTTGCAGGTAGCCTAGCAGGTGCACAGGTGTATTAATTACTCACAGACACATTTTAAAAGGTCCACAGGTGGAGTCAATTATTTCACTTGCGATTCTTTGAGGAGACCTGCAAACCATGCACTGTGTTGGGTCCTGAGGACCGAGTTTGAGAACCTCTGGTCTACACAGTGCAGAGACCTCTCCCATGCATGAGCATAAAAACTACAGTAAGCAGTGGTCTGCCTGAAATGTTTTTGTTATGGCGCCTGGTGACTGATAGTTATGCCCTTAGTGCAAGATGATATCATTTGACCAAAGTCTATGTACAATTAAGTTTCAGCAAACTAAATTTTAAAATGTTAGCTGTATTATAAATTGGATTAGCATTTAAATATAGACATCTCATAGCAATGATGTTGAACACATGGCTGGTTTATTGGTTTCTAATCATGTTGCTTGTTTGTAAAGTGTGTCTTGCTTTCCAAACTACTGGATTATTCCCCTTTGTTCTACTGTACTGTATATATCCCCAGTCAAAGCTCGTCAGTTTACAGGCTGCATCGCCCTCTGCTGGAAGTAATGCGTAGTTGTCAGTAGAGGGAGCTGTGACATAATGTTTCTTTAGTCTCTGACGCCACATTCCCAACCAATCTACTCGTGCTGAATTGAACATGAAAAAGAAGCAACAAGCTTCCCTGTCAGATCAATGTTTGTAGGAGAACAGGAGGAGGTAGACACAGGACCGACACCTCCGTAAATCTAAAAAGGTAGGTTCATGTTATACGGCTACTAAATGTAAAATGCAGGTGGGGCCATGAATTGTGCAAAACACACACAAACAGGTGTAAATGGTTGCAGGAGTGAAGGTATTTTAACTTGTATGATATATTTGCTCTCTACCTAGATACAAGTTATTAGCCACACAACTATTAGGCACTAGGATCTGTAATGGCTGACTGCCTATACAGTGTTATTCAGCAGGCAGTATGCTATACTTCCAAATAAAATTCTTCCCATATGATTTAAAGCCTCGACTTAATCCTTTTTCCCCCCTTCAATTCTTGAAGCTATCTGCATATAGGCAATACTACACTTAGGGCACACGTACTAAGCAGTGGTAAGAGTGGAGAAATGAGCCAGTAACCAATCAGCTGCTCTGTATAATTGTAAAGTATGCAAATTATAAATGTTACTTCAATGCTGATTGGTTGCCATGGGCAACTTCTCCACTGGCTCACTTCTCTGCAGCTCTTTTCACTGCTTAGTACATATCCCACATAGTTCTTTATTTTCTATTTATTTTAATGGAACATTTTAATCAGCTTAGGATGTTGCCTGAGTTAAAGTTTAAAAATGACAACTTGAGTAGAGCTGGGAGTGGTGGTTTGGTCTGATGGACAGCTAAGGAGTAATGTGTCAGTACAAAGGAAAATTTACTTGCATTACTGTTACAAAGAAATAGGAATGTAATCATTTGTAAACTGTTTCATATGAACTGTCATTTTGACGCAGGGATCCCGGTCGCCAGGATGCCAGCAAGGGAGGGGGTGGGCGGGCGCAACTAAGACCCTTGCATGGTCACATAATTACATCCCATCTAAACACATCAGAGAGAGTGATGGGGATGTGTGATCTCAGTGGGGTGCGTCACATGATATATGGCCACACACATTTTGCGTGCGCACATAGGGATATATATAATAATAAAAATAATCTCATAAAAGCTGGAAATATGATATTTAGATTTTCTAGAAGTAAGTTTGTTTTAAATAAAAAATAAAAAAAAACCACTTCTCTAATGGCCGTTGCAACGCAGCCCAAAATTCACGTAGGGGAGCCACACCAAACATGCTAAACGGTATCCAGTCTCTAGGTCGACCACACCTAGGTCAACAATGTCTAGGTCGACCACTATTGGTCTACAGTAACTAGGTTGAAATGAGTGTTATGTATGTATGTATGTATGTATGTGTATATATACACACACACACACTGCTCAAAAAAATAAAGGGAACACTTAAACAACACACTGTAACTCCAAGTCAATCACACTTCTGTGAAATCAAACTGTCCACTTAGGAAGCAACACTGATTGACAATCAATTTCACATGCTGTTGTGCAAATGGGATAGACAACAGGTGGAAATTATAGGCAATTAGCAAGACACCCCCAATAAAGGAGTTGTTCTGCAGGGCGTGACCACAGACCACTTCTCAGCTCCTATGCTTTCTGGCTGATGTTTTGGTCACTTTTGAGCAGTGTGTGTGTGTGTGTGTGTGTGTGTGTGTGTGTGTGTGTGTGTGTATTATACACTGCTCAAAAAATAAAGGGAACACTAAAATAACACATCCTAGATCTGAATGAATGAAATATTCTTATTAAATACTTTGTTCTTTACATAGTTGAATGTGCGGACAACAAAATCACGCAAAAATTATCAATGGAAATCAAATTTATTAACCCATGGAGGTCTGGATTTGGAGTCACACTCAAAATTAAAGTGGAAAAACACACTACAGGCTGATCCAACTTTGATGTAATGTCCTTAAAACAAGTCAAAATGAGGCTCAGTAGTGTGTGTGGCCTCCACGTGCCTGTATGACCTCCCTACAACGCCTGGGCATGCTCCTGATGAGGTGGCGGGTGGTCTCCTGAGGGATCTTCTCCCAGACCTGGACTAAAGCATCTGCCGACTCCTGGACAGTCTGTGGTGCAACGTGGCGTTGGTGGATGGAGCGAGACAAGATGTCCCAGATGTGCTCAATGGATTCGGGTCTGGGGAACGGGCGGGCCAGTCCATAGCATCAATGCCTTCGTCTTGCAGGAACTGCTGACACACTCCAGCCACGTGAGGTCTAGCATTGTCTTGCATTATGAGGAACCCAGGGCCAACCGCACCAGCATATGGTCTCACAAGGGGTCTGAGGATCTCATCTCGGTACCTAATGGCAGTCAGGCTACCTCTGGAGAGCACATGGAGGGCTGTGCGGCCCCCCCAAAGAAATGCTACCCCACACCATTACTGACCCACTGCCAAACCGGTCATGCTGGAGGATGTTGCAGGCAGCAGAACGTTCTCCTTGGCGTCTCCAGACTCTGTCACGTCTGTCACATGTGCTCAGTGAGAACCTGCTTTCATCTGTGAAGAGCACAGGGTGCCAGTGGCGAATTTGCCAATCTTGGTGTTCTCTGGCAAATGCCAAACGTCCTGCACGGTGTTGAGCTGTAAGCACAACCCTCACCTGTGGACGTTGGGCCCTCATACCACCCTCATGGAGTCTGTTTGTGATCGTTTGAGTAGACACATGCACATTTGTGGCTTGCTGGAGGTCATTTTGCAGGGCTCTGGCAGTGCTCCTCCTGTTCCTCCTTTCACAAAGGCGGAGGTAGCGGTCCTGCTGCTGGGTTGTTGGCCTCCTCCATGTCTCCTGATGTACTGGCCTGTCTCCTGGTAGCGCCTCCATGCTCTGGACACTACGCTGACAGACACAGCAAACCTTCTTGCCACAGCTTGCATTGATGTGCCATCCTGGATGAGCTGCACTACCTGAGCCACTTGTGTGGGTTGTAGACTCCATCTCATGCTACCACTAGAGTGAAAGCACCGCCATCTTTCAAAAGTGACCAAACCATCAGCCAGAAAGCATAGGAGCTGAGAAGTGGTCTGTGGTCACCACCTGCAGAACAACTCCTTTATTGGGGGTGTCTTGCTAATTGCCTATAATTTCCACCTGTTGTCTATTCCATTTGCACAACAGCATGTGAAATTGATTGTCAATCAGTGTTGCTTCCTAAGTGGACAGTTTGATTTCACAGAAGTGTGATTGGCTTGGAGTTACATTGTGTTGTTTAAGTGTTCCCCTTATTGTTTGGAGCAGTGTGTGTGTATGTGTATGTATATATATATATAATATATATATATATATATATATATAATATATATATATATATATATATATATATATATATATATATATCTATCTCTATCTATGCAGTAACCCCGGCACTCACTTAATCCACGGCGGGATGTATCTTGCTCCTGTGCCTTCCCCGTCCGGGGGTCTCCCTCCGGTATATGCAACCAAGGAAAAAAGAGGCGGCACTCGGAGTCTGGATAATCAAAGTGTATTCATAAAAAGTGCAACGTTTCGGGGACCAGTTCCCCTTCTTCAGGAAGAAGGGGAACTGGTCCCCGAAACGTTGATGCCACTTTTTATGAATACACTTTGATTATCCAGACTCCGAGTGCCGCCTCTTTTTTCCTTGGATAGATATATATATATATATATATATATATAATATTAGAAAGCGTGGGGGTGGATTATAAAACCGTTAAATGGATAAGAACCTGGTTGCAGGATAGGAAACAGTTGTAGTTAATGGAGTGCAATCTATGGAGGGAAATGTTACCAGTGGAGTACCCCAGGGATCTGTACTTGGTCCAGTTCTCTTTAATATCTTTGTTGGTGACATTGCAGATGGTATTGAAAGGAAGGTATGCCTTTTTGCAGATGATACAAAGATATGCAACAGGGTAGACACACCGGGAGGGGTAAAACATATGATGATCTAGGTAGGCTTGAGAAATGGTCAAGAACATGGCAACTACAGTTTAATGCTAAAAAATGCAAAATCATGCACTTGGGTCTCAAAAACCCAAAGGCTAAATATAGTATCAAGGGTACTATAATGGAAACTACTGTGGAGGAAAGGGATTTAGGAGTCACTATTTCTCTGACGTCCTAAGTGGATGCTGGGGACTCCGTCAGGACCATGGGTAATAGCGGCTCCGCAGGAGACAGGGCACAAAATTAAAAGTTTGACCACTAGGTGGTGTGCACTGGCTCCTCCACCTATGACCCTCCTCCAAGCCTCAGTTAGATTTTTGTGCCCGGCCGAGAAGGGTGCAATCTAGGTGGCTCTCCTAAAGGGCTGCTTAGAATAAAAGTTTGTTAGTTTTTTTTATTTTCAGTGAGTCCTGCTGGCAACAGGCTCACTGCAACGCGGGACTAAGGGGAGAAGAAGCGAACTCACCTGCGTGCAGGATGGATTGGGCTTCTTAGGCTACTGGACATTAGCTCCAGAGGGACGATCACAGGTACAGCCTGGATGGGTCACCGGAGCCGCGCCGCCGGCCCCCTTACAGATGCTGAAGAGAGAAGAGGTCCAGAAATCGGCGGCTGAAGACTTCCCAGTCTTCTTAAGGTAGCGCACAGCACTGCAGCTGTGCGCCATTGCTCTCAGCACACTTCACACCGCGGTCACTGAGGGTGCAGGGCGCTGGGGGGGGCGCCCTGGGCAGCAATGAGATTACCTATACTGGCTAAAAATACATCACATATAGCCCCTGGGCTATATGGATGTATTTAACCCCTGCCAGGATTACAGAAAAAACCGGGAGAAGAGCCCGCCGAAAAGGGGGCGGGGCCTATCTCCTTAGCACACAGCGCCATTTTTCCCACACAGCTCCGCTGGTAGGAAGGCTCCCAAGCTCTCCCCTGCACTGCACTACAGAAACAGGGTAAAATCAGAGAGGGGGGGCACTTATTTGGCGATATTCATAATATTTAAGCTGCTATAAGGGGAACACACTTATTATTTAAGGTTGTCCCTATATATTTATAGCGTTTGGGTGTGTGCTGGCAAACTCTCCCTCTGTCTCCCCAAAGGGCTAGTGGGGTCCTGTCTTCTATCAGAGCATTTCCGGTGTGTCTGCTGTGTGTGTCGACATGTATGAGGACGATGTTGGTGTGGAGGCGGAGCAATTGCCTGTAGTGGTGATGTCACCCCCTAGGGAGTCGACATCGGAATGGATGGCTTTGTTTATGGAATTACGTGATAGTGTCAGCACGCTGCAAAAGTCGGTTGACGACATGAGACGGCCGGCAAACCAATTAGTACCTGTCCAGGCGTCTCAGACACCGTCAGGGGCTTTAAAACGCCCATTACCTCAGTCGGTCGATACGGACACCGACACGGACACTGACTCCAGTGTCGACGGTGAAGAAGCAAACGTATTTTCCAGTAGGGCCACACGTTACATGATCACGGCAATGAAGGCGGCTTTGCATATTTCTGATACTGCAAGTACCACAAAAAGGGGTATTATGTGGGGTGTGAAAAAACTACCTGTAGTTTTTCCTGAATCAGATGAATTGAATGAAGTGTGTGATGAAGCGTGGGTTACCCCCGATAAAAAACTGCTAATTTCAAAGAAGTTATTGGCATTATACCCTTTCCCGCCAGAGGTTAGGGCGCGCTGGGAAACACCCCCTAGGGTAGATAAGGCGCTCACACGCTTATCAAAACAAGTGGCGTTACCGTCCCCAGAAACGGCCGCCCTCAAAGACCCAGCTGATAGGAAGCTGGAAAATACCCTAAAAAGTATATACACACATACTGGTGTTCTACTGCGACCAGCTATCGCATCAGCATGGATGTGCAGTGCTGGGGTGGCTTGGTCGGAGTCACTGACTGAAAATATTGATACCCTGGATAGGGACAGTATTTTATTGACTATAGAGCATTTAAAGGATGCATTTCTTTATATGCGAGATGCACAGAGGGATATTTGCACTCTGGCATCAAGGGTAAGTGCGCTGTCCATCTCTGCCAGAAGAAGTTTATGGACGCGACAGTGGTCAGGTGATGCGGATTCCAAGCGGCATATGGAAGTATTGCCGTATAAAGGGGAGGAGTTATTTGGGGTCGGTCTATCGGACTTGGTGGCCACGGCAACAGCCGGAAAATCCACCTTTTTACCTCAGGTCACCTCCCAGCAGAAAAAGACACCGTCTTTTCAGCCGCAGCCCTTTCGTTCCCATAAGAACAAGCGGGCAAAAGGACATTCATATCTGCCCCGAGGCAAAGGAAAGGGTAAGAGACTGCAGCAAGCAGCTCCCTCTCAGGAGCAGAAGCCCTCCCCCGCTTCTGCAAAGTCCTCAGCATGACGCTGGGGCCTTACAAGCGGACTCAGGTGCGGTGGGGGGTCGCCTCAAGAATTTCAGCGCGCAGTGGGCTCACTCACAAGTGGACCCCTGGATCCTGCAGGTAGTATCTCAGGGTTACAGGTTGGAATTCGAGACGTCTCCCCCTCGCCGGTTCCTGAAGTCTGCTTTACCAACGTCTCCTTCCGACAGGGAGACGGTATTGGAAGCCATTCACAAGCTGTATTCTCAGCAGGTGATAGTCAAGGTACCCCTCCTACAAGGAAAGGGGTATTATTCCACGCTGTTTGTGGTACCGAAGCCGGACGGCTCGGTAAGACCTATTCTAAATCTGAAGTCTTTGAACATGTACATACAAAAGTTCAAGTTCAAGATGGAGTCACTCAGAGCAGTGATAGCGAATCTGGAAGAAGGGGACTTTATGGTGTCCTTGGACATCAAGGATGCTTACCTCCATGTCCCAATCTGCCCTTCACACCAAGGGTACCTCAGGTTCGTGGTACAAAACTGTCTATCAGTTTCAGACGCTGCCGTTTGGATTGTCCACGGCACCCCGGGTCTTTACCAAGGTAATGGCCGAAATGATGATTCTTCTTCGAAGAAAAGGCGTATTAATTATCCCTTACTTGGACGATCTCCTGATAAGGGCAAGATCCAGAGAACAGTTAGAGGCCGGGGTAGCACTAACCCAAGTAGTGCTGCAACAGCACGGGTGGATTCTAAATTTTCCAAAATCCCAGCTGAGCCCGACGACACGTCTGCTGTTCCTAGGGATGATTCTGGACACTGTTCAGAAAAAGGTGTTTCTTCCGGAGGAGAAAGCCAGGGAGTTATCCGAACTTGTCGGAAACCTCCTAAAACCAGGAAAAGTGTCTGTGCATCAATGCACAAGAGTCCTGGGAAAAATGGTGGCTTCTTACGAAGCGATTCCATTCGGCAGATTCCACGCACAAATTTTTCAGTGGGATCTGCTGGACAAATGGTCCGGATCGCATCTGCAGATGCATCAGCGGATAACCTTGTCTCCGAGGACAAGGGTGTCTCTTCTGTGGTGGTTGCAGAGTGCTCATCTGTTAGAGGGCCACAGATTCGGCATACAGGACTGGGTCCTGGTGACCACGGATGCCAGTCTGAGAGGCTGGGGAGCAGTCACACAGGGAAGAAACTTCCAGGGCGTGTGGTCAAGCCTGGAGACGTCTCTTCACATAAATATACTGGAGCTAAGAGCGATCTACAATGCTCTAAGCCTGGCAAAACCTCTGCTTCAGGGTCAGTCGGTGTTGATCCAGTCGGACAACATCACGGCAGTCGCCCACGTAAACAGACAGGGCGGCACAAGAAGCAGGGGGGCAATGGCAGAAGCTGCGAGGATTCTTCGCTGGGCGGAAAATCATGTGATAGCACTGTCAGCAGTGTTCATTCCGGGAGTGGACAACTGGGAAGCAGACTTCCTCAGCAGACACGACCTTCACCCGGGAGAGTGGGGACTTCATCCAGAAGTTTTCCACATGCTTGCGATCCGTTGGGAAAAACCAATGGTGGACATGATGGCGTCCCGCCTCAACAAAAAACTGGACAGGTATTGCGCCAGGTCAAGAGATCCTCAGGCAATAGCTGTGGACGCCCTGGTAACACCATGGGTGTACCAGTCAGTGTATGTGTTCCCTCCTCTGCCTCTCATACCCAAGGTACTGAGAATTATACGGCAAAGGGGAGTAAGAACGATACTCGTGGCTCCGGATTGGCCAAGAAGGACTTGGTACCCGGAACTTCAGGAGATGCTCACGGAAGATCCGTGGCCCCTACCCCTAAGAAGGGATCTGCTTCAGCAGGGACCTTGTCTATTCCAAGACTTACCGCGGCTGCGTTTGACGGCATGGCGGTTGAACGCCGGATCCTGAAAGAAAAAGGCATTCCGGAAAAAGTCATTCCTACCCTGATTAAGGCCAGGAAGGAAGTGACCGCACAGCATTATCACCGCATTTGGAGAAAATTTGTTGCGTGGTGTGAGGCCAGGAGGGCCCCGACGGAGGAATTTCAACTGGGTCGATTCCTACATTTCCTGCAAACAGGATTGTCTATGGGCCTCAAATTGGGGTCCATTAAGGTTCAAATTT
Source organism: Pseudophryne corroboree (assembly GCF_028390025.1). Classification (NCBI taxonomy): domain Eukaryota; kingdom Metazoa; phylum Chordata; class Amphibia; order Anura; family Myobatrachidae; genus Pseudophryne; species Pseudophryne corroboree. Next base: position 427,790,722 of record NC_086446.1, on the reverse strand, counting down.
CGGCCCTGTCGATCTTCTTCCAAAAAGAATTGGCTTCAGTTCCTGAAGTCAAAACTTTTGTCAAAGGAGTACTACATATACAGCCCCCGGTTGTGCCTCCCAGTGGCACCGTGGGATCTCAATGTAGTTTTGGAATTCCTCAAATCCCATTGGTTTGAGCCACTTAAATCGGTGGATTTGAAATATCTTACATGGAAAGTGACCATGCTACTGGCCCTGGCTTCGGCCAGGAGAGTGTCAGAATTGGCGGCTTTATCGTACAAAAGCCCATATCTGATTTTCCATTCGGACAGGGCAGAACTGCGGACGCGTCCTCAGTTTCTCCCTAAGGTGGTATCAGCGTTTCACCTGAACCAACCTATTTTGGTGCCTGCGGCTTCTAGCGGCTTGGAGGACTCCAAGTTGTTGGACGTTGTCAGAGCCTTAAAAATATATATTTCAAGGACGGCTGGAGTCAGAAAGTCTGACTCGCTGTTTATACTGTATGCACCCAACAAGCTGGGTGCTCCTGCGTCTAAGCAGACGATTGCTCGTTGGATTTGTAGCACAATTCAACTTGCGCATTCTGTGGCAGGCCTGCCACAGCCAAAATCTGTAAATGCCCACTCCACAAGGAAGGTGGGCTCATCTTGGGCGGCTGCCCGAGGGGTCTCGGCATTACAACTCTGCCGAGCAGCTACGTGGTCAGGGGAGAGCACGTTTGTAAAATTCTACAAATTTGATACCCTGGCTAAGGAGGACCTGGAGTTCTCTCATTCGGTGCTGCAGAGTCATCCGCACTCTCCCGCCCGTTTGGGAGCTTTGGTATAATCCCCATGGTCCTGACGGAGTCCCCAGCATCCACTTAGGACGTCAGAGAAAATAAGAATTTACTTACCGATAATTCTATTTCTCGTAGTCCGTAGTGGATGCTGGGCGCCCATCCCAAGTGCGGATTGTCTGCAATACTTGTACATAGTTATTGTTACAAAAAATCGGGTTATTATTGTTGGAAGCCATCTTTTCAGAGGCTCCTCTGTTATCATACTGTTAACTGGGTTCAGATCACAAGTTGTACAGTGTGATTGGTGTGGCTGGTATGAGTCTTACCCGGGATTCAAAATCCTTCCTTATTGTGTACGCTCGTCCGGGCACAGTATCCTAACTGAGGCTTGGAGGAGGGTCATAGGGGGAGGAGCCAGTGCACACCACCTAGTGGT